>NC_140451.1:8565105-9268309 GCF_963576455.1 Neolamprologus multifasciatus
GTCTCTTCTCAGTTGCTCCTTGGCCACTTGCCCAACAGATTGCTCCCAGCCTCAGGGCACACGCCGAAATAAAGCATCCCACTGGTCCTCATTTCATGGATTATTCAAAATAGAGCAACTCACAATTTAATAACAAGAAAACTGATGTAAGTCCTAATAAACATAAGCCTCGCCACTATTCAGAGCTTTTTCTTTAAAATTCCCTTTTTATTCCTTAACTGAAGAGTGCACAGAGTCTTTCTGCGGTGCTAATTTAGCAAACACTGACTTCATGAGTTCTCTATAATGATTTTAGAAGCTGTTTCCAGGCTCTGCTGAAAGAGTAATTGGGCTGAACTTTTGCTCCAGTATGTTGCCAGATGACATTACGCTGCATAGGTCAGTCAAATATATGCCTATTTCGAGCTGGTGTCTAGTATTTTTTTAATCATTGAAATGCGTATGTACACTAGGACCAGTGTTGGGAAGGTTACTTTTAAAATGTATTCCATTACAGAATACAGAATACATGCCCCAAAATGTATTCTGTAACGTATTCCGCTACGTTACTCAATGAGAGTAACGTATTCTGAATACTTTGGATTACTTAATATATTATCATGCTGTTTACAACTACATGAATGTACTATTGCTGTGGTTTATTACTGTTACTGAAGGTCCGCGGCGCCAAACCGTAGTAAAGGGACCTCTGGCTAATACGGTGGGTTCTGTGTCGGGCTCGTAGCCGAAAACTAGCTTTACTTTGTTGTCTGGGTCAACTTTGCTTGCAAGAGACAGAGAGAGGCGTTGAAAGGCTGCTCCAACAGAACTTATTGTTTTTGGAGGAAAACACGAACACGGTGTACAGTCGAGTCTTAATAGCTTACTTACACCTGGGCTCGTCAGGCACTCTTCTTGGCTGCAGTGGTTATTATTATATTTACATGCTTCCAGCTCCCGTTTTTGCTCGATGACAGCTCGTACTTTTCCTTTTTCTCCCTCCCTCGCTCACAGACACATAACGGGTATGGCAGTCCATTCTCCCTGCAGCACGGACTACACTGCCTATGATGCTACATTCTTTAGAGCTATGCCGGTAGCATTCTGCCTATTAGCTTAGCACAACAACAACAAAAAGGCCTCTCTCACCCAGGAAACACGCAGAGAGAGAGCGTCACCATGTAACCATGGCAACCGTAACACTGCCACCTGGAACAACAGAACGTAGCTGTCAAACAAAACCCAAACAGGCCTGACCCGCCACAATATGAAACAGGGAAGTACCGCCGTGTAATCCATTTATTTCAACAAAGTAACTGTATTCTAAATATCACCTTATTAAACGGTAACTGTAACGGAATACAGTTACTCATATTTTGTATTTTAAATACGTAACGGCGGTACATGTATTCCGTTACTCCCCAACACTGACTAGGACCAAAACTAAAGCATGCTAAAATTAATATTTAAACATAACAGAGCAATGCAACAATGCAAAGTTAATATATAATATTAATAGAATAAAGCTACTGTAACCGTAGAAACAATACACAAGCCATAAGCAGATGACATGGTGGTTTGCATGCTCTCGTTGTGCCTGCGTGGGTTTCCTCCAGCTTCCACATGTACAGTTAATTGGTTGTAGATTGGTCGTAGGTGTGAATGTGAGATAATCGAAGCGCTGCAGAATAAAGTGCTGCCTGAAAATGTGTAAGATATGTAAATGTGGCTTGTAGTGCAAAGTGCTTTGCGGGGTCAGTAAGACTAATGCTGTATAAATGCCAGGTTATTCAATTTCATTCCATAAGAGCAAACAGCAACACTGCGACCAGGAACCAAGTCAATGACATTCAGCAACTTCACACAAACACGGGCCAAATAATTGCTGGTGACACAAAGTGGGTGTGTTAAAAGTTATTTATAGTTTTAGTTATACTTTTTTTGAAGCAGGTCATAATTATGACGGGGTCATAAATATGACCAACCATTACCCACAAAGCAAGTTGTGAGCAAAAGTCTTCCTGCGTTTTAAGAAGGGATTTGAAAGAAGTCACCTTGAAGTGATTCTTCAAGATAACAGTGTTTCAAAGCGGAGTGTCTCATTAAAAAAGAAAAGCCACCTTCTGACTTAAATCTCTTCTGGACACAATGATCTAGGACTTTGAAATGTCTCATAAGAGTTCAGCATTTCTGCTATGGGATCAAAAGTACCAGTGTAATCTCTGAACTCAGTCACTGGATTTGAAATTGGTTCGTCTGTTATTCCAGCTGTTCTTTACCCCTAACATCTGATTATGTATTTTACATGATACAGTGGATATAAAGGATCTCGAGCTATTGGCAAAATAAGGCAAACATCCTTTACTCACGTCTTCAAATCTCCGTACAGGGAAGGAGGCACCGCTGTCATGTTTACCAACTGAGAATTTGGATGCCAACACCGGGGCAAGAAGTTGATAATTAGAATTGATGTATTTAGGATTTTCCTTTTTTTTCTGAATCTTCCTACACGGAGTGATTTCTTTGTTATTTGGTTTTTAATTTTTACACTGAAACAGTAATGTCTTAATGAAAAGACTGAAAAGTCTTGGAATGTTTCCTACCTCTGTCATCTCTGTTGTCACAGGATCAAAAGCCCTGTAAGTGAAAGTCAGTTTTGTGATTTGACTGTTGTTTGTCCTGTAGACTGTGTGAAGATGCAGTGCTAATATCAGAATCATGATATTTTGAAATTTTCATCCCAAACCTGGGCAGGGCCATGCTGACCAGATGAGTGTGGTTGTCGTGGAAGAACTGTGTGCAAATTCTTAGTTTTGGAGGAGAAAAAAATCCATCATCATCACCAAAAAATCCTTCAACATAAGATATCCAAAACTCAGTAGACCTGCTGTGTGCATGTCTACCATGCACACAGCAAACTATCAGACAGAAAACAGAAGAGTGGGAAGGAAGGAGGCGTGATAACTCTCTGTCATCACGCAGCCTTTAGGATGGTCCCAGCCTTTTTTTATGGTTAACTTAACCGAATGGTGCAGATTGGGGCATTTCCCTCTGAATTCACAGTGCCACTAGAGGGAAACACCTTACGTAAGGGTACAGATGGGCTGTGATGCTAACGATGTGTGTGAGCCCTGTGAGCCAACACATCAAGTTCAAACTTATGCAGACAGTCTCCTCTCTCTCCTGTTGTCTCTTGTTGTCTCTCTCACTTCCACATTTGCTTCTTCCACAATTCGGTCCCTCATTTGACAGGACTGTAGGGCATGAGTGTTCCTGTGCCCTATGAAAAAATCCTTATGTTCTTAAAGTACAACATAACGACCTCACTAGACAAGTGCTGTCTGCTTCATCTGGTTCCCCGCGCCTATTCCACGTATGAAGGTCAACCTGTCACCCGTTGCTTCTTCATTCAGCGCTTGCTTCGATGAGGCTGCTCTGGCCAAGCTGTCACGGTACTGTCGTGCAGCCATAGAAAGTGCAGTCATGACCCAGGCGCTCCCTTTCTGACATTAGTCAGAGCACACACAGGCTTGACAGCAAAATTAGGAGTTGATACAGAGGAGACGTACAGGAAGGGATATTATATCTGCAGCTCATATTCATATGAAACTGAACTGAAAACGCCCTTGAAAAGCATGTATCTTTTTATCTGAGAGCTATTTCAGACTGATTCAGCATTTTCTTCCCTTTGAGATTAGGTTTCTATCAATTTCAGAGTGTGAAACATGCACCCAGAAATCAGAGATCCTGCAGCTTGGGTCCCAGCTTGATGTGTATGATGTTGTAGAAAGATAATGCAGACACCTCCTGTGAACAGACAGCCTCTCCGCTGCTTACAGCAGATGCAGAGACATCAAACTGGGAACACTCCTGGCTGTACAGTCTATTAAACTTACATTGTGTGCTTTTGTTTTTATGTTTTACTAGGTGCCATCACAGATGTTCTCCAAGTCAGCAACTGGGAAAAAAGTGCTTTTCTGCACAAATGCTGCTGTGAAACAAGATTACAGGGATATGCAATTTTAAAGTTTTTAAATGGTACACTATATGCGTGTCCTTGCAACTTTGAGACGTTCGGTTAAACAGTATGTCTAGCACTGGGAAATTTGTCCTTGATAAGATGTGGTACCTGAAATAATGCGGCACTTCAACAAGGCCAACTGCCGTCTACTGTTTACACCGATAAATGCAAAAGCTTTGAAGCTTTGGTGAACACCTAATAGCTGAAATAATAGTGTGCACATTGTTGCCCTCTGCAGTGTCTCCGCACAGATGGTAGCGCTTCTGTGGAAAATTGTGAGGGCTTGCATACAGTGAGGTCTGACATCACAAATGAGGCTTAGTTCAGCGCAAGTTCAATTGGGAAGAAGCATGAAGGGATCCATATGCATCAGCTAACTGAATGCTCCACTTGCAGCTGCTTTGACTGACAACTGAGCCGGGAACTGGAACGATGAGATCTGGCACATACGGTTATTGGAAGTGCCTTTTTAATGAGGTGCAGAAACTCATGTCTTCATGAGAGAGAAACATAAAAAGCTATTACGTCCAAAAAGCATGCTCCCTATTAAATCTTTCCTGGACCTTCTTGTTAGGGCTCTCACACTTTTCACACAGTCAGATTTTACCATAACCTCTTGGACTTAATCATGTCTCAGCTGCCAGACTTCAAATGAGCGCCTTTCTTTGCAAGAGTAGTTTTCAGGACTCATTCATTGTACCTATTTCTAGTTTTTGTCTTGAGCAGCTGTCCAAATGGGCCTTCAGGTGAACACAGAGAATCCTGCTAATCACCTGACATCAGTCCAGTTGTTCCATGAAGTAGTTTTTAACAGCTGTCGAGATGTCATTTATTAACAGAAAGTTTAAAACACAAAGGCCAAATTTTCTCCTTTTATGTTTGAACAGCTTTTCAGTGTTTCAGAAGATGAATTCTCTCAGTCAGAATACAACAGTGCCAACAATTTGAATGTGTAGCTTAATTAGTGTTCTGCTGTCCGTCTGTTTGCATAGTGTGCTCCAAACTGTCACATTTTTTGCCAAAATATGGCAAAAATATGTAACTCCAAATGCTGGAGCTTAATGAAAAAGCCCATTTCAATTTGTGAAATTGCCTTCTTTAAATGCTGCAACATGCTAGAGACAATTAAAGTGAGTCTAAACTGAGTCTCTCTTTTTTAACATTTTGTACAAACTCTATGTCTCGCTTGGAAAATTAGAAATAGGGGCAGAGGAACATGTTGAATGAGAAATGGAAATCTAGTATATGAGGCAAAAACAGAGTATGAAGGACCAGCTTTAATCTTTAACACAACCTGAGCTCTTTGGATACTTTTATTCCATTTTCTGTCAAGATGCCCACATTCAGTAATGTTGAGGTCTGGGCTCTGGGGATGCCAATCCATGACTGATCGTGTTTCATTATGTATGGTTGTTTTTCTATGCAGGTATACTTTTATTGCACTGGCAGTTTGTTTGAGTTCATTGTCATGTTGAAAAATGAAGCAGATGCTTTCAAGATGGATCAAAATCGGCTGATACTTTTCTGCATTCCACAAATTTTGAGAAGTGCAGCGCTAAGCCATGACGGGGCCTCCGCCTTGTTTAATATAGGTTTGCAGACATTCATAGTTTTGTCTCTCCTAACATCCTCCATACATACTGGTAACAATTTGAACCAAAAAATTCTAATGTGGAGTCATCACTCCTTTAGACCGGTTGCTACTGATTTTCAACCCAATTGTTGTGTAATCTGGCTTTTTACCTTCCTTAATAAGTGCTTCTTGACAGCCACCCTTCCACTGGGACCATTTTTAATGAGGCACCGGTCAACAGTAGATGGATCAACTGAAGGGCCAGATGCATCTCTCAGGTCCTGTGTCAGGTCTTTGCTGGATTTTTTCCTTTTTCTGAAAGACATGAGTTTCAGATGCTGCTCATATGCTACAGACACTTTTTTTTAGGCCTGCCACTTCTTATTTTGTCCTCAACTTCTCCAGTTTCCTCATTTTTAAGGACACACTGCACATCATGCTGAAATATGCCAAATTTTGGGCTAATAGCTTGTTGCGAGTCACTTTGTCAGTGCAAAAACATTATTTTATGCCTGTTAAACCGTGTTATCGCCATCTATTTCATCGATTCAAGAAAACAAATGGGAATAAATAGTGTGTTTTTGCAAGAGGCTGCTAAAGGAAAGTGAAAAAGTAGCCAATCTCCAAAGAAAAACGATTGGTCAGTATCACATTAAAAATGACAAGGTCTTCTGGCTCATTGAAAGCAAAATATAAAGAAGTGAGGGGTGGCTCAAGACTTTTGCATAGCGCTGTAGTTTTAGGAGAAGATGCCTTACATTTTCTGAACCAGGCTTGAGTAACATGCCCTCTTCTCCTGTCCTCTCTCCGTTTTCGTGGCAGCTGCTATAGTAGACTGTCAGAATGAGTGTTGCCAACGTTCTCCACTTCGATGAGTCATTTATAATATGGTGAGACATGATGTGTGACGCGAACATCAAGACATCAACACTGATGCATGCAACTCTCAAGCCAAAGTTAGTTTAGAAGGACAAAGAGGGAGAACTTTGTGCCCTTCTTCAATGTCAACTTCCAGCTCGGAAGAGAAAAAACCCCAAACATTTATTGGATATATGTGTGAGGGTAAAAAAAAAGGAGTCTAAGCTGCTTTTTCAACATACTGTATTGTGACACATTCTACATTTGGAGAGCCCAGATGAACGCTGCTTAAACAGCAGCAAATATTCCACCGGCCTGTATTTCTGTAAACATATCAGCAGAAAAATATTCCTCATGCACCCCTGAGCAAATTAGAATTCCTCGCTCTCATCCTCCACTTTCTCCACCCACTCTCTCTGTCCTCCTACCACATGCCTCCAAAAATGAGCAGTGAATCTCAGCTCCTGCCCATTAGGCTCACAATCACTCACACAGCGTTTTCTCCCTGCCTGCCTCTCTCCAACTCGCACACAAAAACGCACACCGCTCTATAATGTAGTGTCGACATTCTCCTTTGCAATAGACCCATTTCACAGCAGCTATTTTAGTATGAAATGGTAAGTAAATACAGGTGTTCCTGATTGCATTAAGAGCCTTCATGACTTTGATAAGCGACGTCAGTGTTGACCTACTCTCTTATGGAGAAACTGCTGCTATGAAATAGATGTGTGGAGATGTCGGGCTGTTTCAGAGTCTTCCTTGTAGGGCGGATATGTTTTCACGCATTTACTTATTTACTCTTTAACCTCCTAGGACCTGGAGGTCCACATATGTGAACATCACATTTTGGGGATATTTAGACCAAAAGACTCTGCTCTACAAGGGCCTGATATCCACTTACGAGGACATTATACTGCTACTGTTCTATTAAAAGTTTAAACGAATATCCTCATATGTAGCTCTCATTTTTCTTAAAAACAAAAATAAGGTAAAAAAAAAACCTGGTAATTCTTTTTTACATTCATCGGGCCCCAATGTGACCAAATATCAAAGAGAAATTAAAAATGCATGCCGTGGTAGAGTTCGGGTCTTAGGAGGTTAAAGCTGCTCCTCGTGCAGAAGAATCGATGCATTAAATAAGATACCAAACTAAATCACTGCATTCAACCCTTCTGATTCGGCCCATCACACATCACGACTTTTTTTCCACCTGCAGTCCGACGGCAGTTTCAGCAGAGCGAGATTTCAGCTGTTAAGAAAGTGCTTTTTATTTTATTTAGTCAGCATTTCTATTTTTAACCTCATTTCAGCATCCCTCAGTTGAGCGTTTTTGTATCAGCACTACAGTATTCATTCTGCGCTCTGTTTGCTGTCAATCACACTCTGCACACACACGCACATTGGAAAAAAGAAAAAAAAACATCTCACACAAAACTATCAAAAACCTGTCACTGCTTTAATTGAAATATCTCTCTTGGGTGGGGACGGCATGTAATTTCAAGGTAGGCTTGAAACCTTAAAGTTTTTGCCGTCTTGTTGATGTTTCTTGTCTCCAGCCAGGTGGACTGTGAAGCACAAACATGCCATACGCGGTAACAGTCAGCACTTGCTGACAGCTTTAAAAAATGCATTATTACATTTTGATGGTTAAGGCCTCGTGAACAATTTCTGCGTTTGTGTTTTGTCCTCTTCTGCCTTGCTATACTTGGAGAATTACTTTCTGTAATGGACAGTTCTGCACTTTCTAATCTACATCCTGGCCTCACTTCTAATCCAGGATGAAACGGTGTGCTCAGAAGTAAGATCTGAAGACTTTGTGACATTTTGACGACTTGCAACAAGTGTTCTCGCTTTGCTAAATGCATTAAACTTGAAAAATGCTGTTTTGCATTGTTAAACAACCTGTATTTGTGGCAACTGCTGCTCTGCTGGACAGTGCAAATCTCCAGTCACCAGTGTTTTTGAATGAATCAGTGGAGTTCCTAACTCATGCGGCAGCTAACTCAGACATGAATAACAAGCTGCTCGAGTATTTACATCGGAAGTAACTATAAACCACTGAAGTGAACACTTTGAATTAGCAAAGGATTCATAATTTCTGAAACAAAATTCAGAGAAACCTAAATACATTTTACTATACCGCTCTCCTGTGGAAGCCATTTTTGCCTTGGAGGGCCTAAAGTGGCTTGGATGTTTTCTGATGCTTTATTTTGTACTGTCATGGTTTACATCCCTACTGTGGTCTTGGAGGGAATTTGGAAGATTAGCTACTTCTGTGGATGGTCACTGTTGTTCCAATCTGAGGTCTATTACTCTGGATATGTGAAGCTCACAGAACCTTAATAGTAGCTTTATAGTCCTTCCAAGACTCGATTTCTATCACCTTCCTTCTCATATTTTCTTACCAATGAGCTCTTTAAGTAGACTTTTTAAGATGGTTTATAGGAACAAACATATATAACAGGGTAATTGAGGCTCTTAAAGTTATATGGGACCAAACATTAGCGAGCTAGCCACCTGCCTGCTTAGCTCTGAGGCAGAAATGCATCCTGTACATGTCATGAGAATGACCTCGGGTGTCGACACTAAGTAAACAAGTGTCTTGAGGGGACTGGTGTTATGATTTGGAGCTATATAAATAAAACGGAACTGACAAATAGTGGTTTTATTGGATAATACTAAGGAAGAAATCTGGACCTAGAAATGTCTAGTTTTGCTTCAGTATTTAAAGCTGTTTGCCAGATTTTGCAGCTTACGGGGCATCCATATGTTTAACGATTAGCTTTGTCGCTGATGGTTGGTCATCAGTGAACAGTCTGAGCTCCGGTTGCCTAGGTAAATCTGTCATGTGTTTACTGTGCTGTAATTTGTCAATCAACTGTATCGTGTGTTCCCACTGGTGCAGTGAGGGAAATATTCAATCACCTGGTGAATTTGTAAGTTTGCTCACTTGGAAATGAGAAAGAAAGAAATGAACTCTAATTTTTATGGTAGTTTCACTTTAATGGAGACGGACAGCCAGAACACTGGAGGTGCTACCAGCATGATAATGACCTGAAACACACCTCCAAGGCAACAAAGGAGCCCATTAAGGTCGTGGAGTGGCCGAGCCAGTCTCCAGACCTCAGTCCCATAGAAAATCTGTGGATGAAGCTTTGAGTTGTTCAGCAGTAGCCAGGAAACCTAAAGGATTTAGAGTTTCTGTCCGTGCAGTGGGCTAAAATCCCTCCTGAGATGTGTGCAAACCTGGTGACCAACTACAAGAAACATCTTACTCCTGTGTTTGCCAGTAAGGGTTTCTCCACCAAGTCTTAAGCCATGTTTTGCATTGGGCAACACATGTTTCACTCAATGACATGCAAATCACTGTATAACTTTTATTTAATGTGTTTTTTTCTGGGTTTTTCTGGTTGATATTCTGTCTCTCTCCAGTGAGCAAACTTACAAATTCAGCAGGGGATCAAATAATTATTCCCCCCACTGCAGTTGTTTCAGTGGTTGAGAATGGTGATGACTCGGGACTCGGTCACTTTGCGCTGCCAGCTGTTATTTCACGTCGTCGCTGAATGCCTTGTACTTTCGAGCCTCTGGTGGCCACGCCGCTGTGAATTCTTTCATGTGTGGACACACCTTAAAGGTGCAAATATTATTTTAAAGACCCATTTGGTTTACATTCTGTCTGTAACTACCTATGTGTTTTTTAATGATTATTAAAATTCAATGTCATGTAGCAGCTGTGCGCACATTAATTCGATTTTTCCTTAACCTAAATATTCAGTAGTTGCTGTGCACAGATACTGCTGAACGAGTTCTCTGAAAGAAAAGGAAAAAAAAAGAAAAGATAGAATATGTGAACATCGATGTCTGGGAGTAGAGTTCAATGTGAGTTTTGAAAAAAAAAAAAAAACTTCGATCAAATACAATATTTCCACTTAGACAACTGACATCCATCCTCAGAAGTGACAGTTGTTTGGGTTGTGCTTCTGTTTCGCCAAAGAGACAGGGCTGTCAAACCTGAACAATATGTGCTCACACAGTGGTGAAGCAAATGTCACTGTGGTACAGTCATGAATTTATAACTGTGGCTTCTTTTCCAGCTTAATAGTTGCTTTGGTTACAAAAGCACTTTTAAGCGAAACTCCAGGTTTTCAGACTCTATATTTATACTCAGTTTCCCAAAAAATCTGTGTTAATAAGATAACTGGCAACAGCAGAGCTGATGTTTACGAGGCGGTGATGTTTATTTGTCACAGGTAAGTGGGCTCTGTTTAGACACTGACTAAATCTAACCGTGACTAGCGGACATATGCTTTTTCCCCCAAAAATGCTGATCTGTGTCAGTTTGGCTCTACAGCGCTTGTAGGACTCTGAGAAACAGCGAGCGGGTGGCTGTATTTGTACGAACTCTGTGTGTGGGTGATAGGGGAGAGTTATTATTTCTGAGTGTCCGCTGGCATTTTGCCGCCTTTTATTTTTTTCTCCCCTCCTCCGGCTCTGCTGTGTGTTCCTCCTGGTGGTAGGGACTACAGTCCTGCTTGCCAAATGGCCTAGACTGCCTGTGTAATTCTGGAGGCAATCTGCACTTATGGGCATGACACACATGCACATATGTACACCAACTAGGCCGATGGAAAAACTGGGTTTGCAGTGTAGTTTATTGTTCTGATCCAGGATCTGTTTATCTGATAATTTGTCTTTTTTTTTCCCTACCACCAATTATATAAGATAAGATAAGATAACCTTTATTAGTCCCACACGTGGGAAATTTGTTTTGTCACAGCAGGAAGTGGACAGTGCAAAAGTTATGAAGCAAAAATGAGAATACAATAAGAATAAATACAGTACACAACTGTACAGAATAGAATAAAATAAAATACTATATACAGTAGAATAAAATAGAATAAAATATACAATAAGATAAAAATAGAATACAAATGCTATGTACAACTGAGTAAAAATACAACGATGCCAGAAAAGATTATTGCACATTAGTGTTATTGCACGTTTGTGGATGTGTGTGTTTGATCAGTTAAAGTCTTTGTTGTGGAGTCTGACAGCAGTGGGGAGGAAAGACCTGCGAAATCTCTCCGTCCCACACCGTGGGTGCCTCAGTCTCCCACTGAAGGAGCTGCTCAGTGCTGTCACAGTCTCCTGCATGGGGTGGGAGATGTTGTCCAACGGGGATGACAGCTTAGCCGCCATTCTCCTGTCACTCACCACCTCCACTGGGTCCAGAGGGCATCCTAGAACAGAGCTATGGGACATGTGCTGGATGGAGCTCCAACTCCATAAAGTTCAGACATTTAAGGCCTACATTGAGCTGCACCAGGTTGTTTAGAATCAGTAATACAGGCTGTCATGTCTTTTACTGGGCACACAAAAATGAAGGAAGATGAGAAATACGTTGAATCTTTAGCATTTGCAACAAATTGGAGCTGCAGTGGCTGAAAGAATGGAAAGAAGATAAGAGTTTTCGTTTTATTCTCCTTCGTAGTCATCTGCAATCAGTTTAAACAAAGAGGATGATGATAAACTCTGTGACAAAGGATGATGTTGATCTGTATAGGCTGTGAGACTAGGACATTGTTGTGTCGCCAGCTTTTTCAAAGTCACAGGCAAACATCCGTGCTTGTGAGAAAAAAAAATACAGTGAAAGGCAAGTCTTTCTGGAAATCGCCAGATCTCCATATCCTATTTTTCTTTATCAAGTCTATTTATTTCTGCATCTGTGACAGATTTCTAACTTGCTGGTACAGCAGGGTTGCAAACTGTCACGCTTCTGGCACGTGACACACACTTTCACCTTCAGTCCCACGCGCTCATGCTGCCCAAACAGATCTCTCGCCAAATAAAAGTTTCATTTTCCTTTATGAAACAAACAGTTATGCTAAATTATTTGTTTTTCAAACACAGAATTCATTAGAATGATTAGACCTTTCTTTGACTGGTCCATGACAGCTGGGATAGGCTCCAGCCATCCTGATACCCTGACAATAAATATCTCATAAATATCCAAAGGACACAGTTTAGATGCTTAGGGGCCAGAGGTGCAGAAGCAAGCAAGCACATCTGTCTCTGAGCTTAATATTGAGGATCTCCAACAATAAAGTCACTCTAGGCGTTGAAAATTACATATAATGTCTTTCCAAATCACAAGAAAAATTGCCTCAAGGCACTTTACATGTATGTTGTAAGGTAAAGACCCCCATGAGCAAACACTTGGTAACAGTGGGAAGAAAAAACTCCCTTTTAACAGGAAGTAACCTCTGGCAGAACCAGACTCAGGGAAGGGCAGCTTCTACCGCGAATGATTAGAGGTGAGGTAGACAGCACGAGTGAGGCATTCTGGAAGAAAGCCAGAGATTAATAATGAAAAGTGGTGTATAAACACATAGTGAGTGAAGAAGAAACACTGCATCACGGGAAGCCCTCAGCAGCGTTGAGCTGGTTCTACAGAAGAGGGGCCTGAAAGCTGAAGGCTCTGCCTCCTGTTCTGATTTGTTAACACAAGTTTGAATTTGTTGCATCCAGCTGTTTATATAATTCCTAATTATCTGCACCCTAAATTACTTACAGGAGTGTCCCCATTGTACATTTACACATGTGGCATAAAAGCAGTGATTTAACTATTCATAATTGTTAATCATTACCATCAGAAGCATGAGATTTGTGCTTTTCTACACCTTTGACGTGTGAGCTGTCATATGCAGTGACAGTGACACATGTAGTCCTTTGCACTGTAACAGCTGGATATTTAGTGAAATCCACAATCAGTAAATTTGTCTGATAACTATTAAAGCCTTATTTGACAGCACAACTGTGTAAAACTCTTCAGTTAGCCCTCATTTCAATTTAACATTTGAAACACATAAAATATTTGCAAATATCTTGGGAAAACAAAAAGAGAGTTTATTTTACAGTAACTCCTGTCACCCGACTAATGAGCTTGAAAGTCAATATTTGGTACGAGCAACTTTATTTAACATTAACGCCTAAACTCAATTTATTTAATTAGTCTTCAGGAATAGCTCCCCAGGCTTTCTGAAGGACATTCAAAGCTCTTTGTTGGATGTTGGCTACTTTTTGTTCCATTCTCTGTCAAGATGATTTCACACTGCTTCAAAAATGTTGAGGTCTGGGTTGTGGGGAAGCCAATCCAGGACTGATAGTGCTCAATTATGCACTTTTCTATCCACAAATTCAATCATCTGGCATCAATTTTAACAAGATCCCCAACAGCACTGGTTGGAATACAACCCTAAACCAGAGCCTCCGTTATGTTTTACAGAAGGCTGTACACATTCACTGCTGTACCTTTCCCCTGATCTCTTTCTGGGCTTACTGGGCGCCATAAAACCTGCTGCCACTGATTTTCAACCTAGTTCTTGTGTAACTTGGGATACCTCAGCTGTTTTTCCTTGTTTCCCGTTGTCAAGAATGACTTCTTGACAACCACCATCCCACTGAGACCATTTCTGAATAGACTTTGGTGAACATTAAATAGAAGAGTCAGATGCATCTCCCAGGTCTTATGTCAGGTCTTTGTTTGTTTTCCCCCTGTTTCTTAAGGTCATGACTTTCACTTACTGTTCATCTGCTATTGATAGTTTTTAGGATTCCACTTCTTTTGTACTCTGTTTGTCAAGTTTCCTCAAATTTTTTGAGGACACACTGCACAACATGCTACGATATGCCACATTTCCAGGTGCTTTCCATATATTTACACAGGGTAGTCCAAAATCTAATGATTCTTTTCTGGATTGGTAATTCCATCAATTTTGGCAAGAGCCACATACCACAGGCTGAAATGTAGCATCAAACCATGGAAGAGATTCCACTGTGTTTTAGAGGTAGCTGTAGACCCTTACTGTTTTACTTTTATATGCTTTTGTGACAGACTTTTAGCAACAAAGTGCCAATTTGAAACGGATTCTTTCTTAAGTTATCTGTTCTGTGTAAATACAAGGCTGGTTAATGCCTGAAAAAGCAACCAATGGAGAACTATTGCTCAAAATCACTTACAGTTACAAGAAAGACCGTTTTACTGAAAGCTCAAGCTAGTTTACCCAAATTATTAAACTATCCACTCTCTCAATTAAAAGGAAAGAAAGATTTGACATGAAAATGGGCAGTTCTACTACTTTCAGAGACAGAGAGTGGATGGTGGAGTAGAGACTTTATTCCTAGTTTGTTGTGAGGGAGGTGTAAGCTGTCCAAGTTGTTAAGCAGCTTTATCCAATTTCACAGCTCACCTCAGCATTTGAAATTCCACTCAGGCCTCTGTTTGTCTCATGTCTTGTTGGGGCTGTGGATAGTAATTGAGGTTTAAAAGAACCTCAATGCTTTGCTGCCAAGTGATTCTCTGCTTTTTCGGCAGATTCCCAATAGCCCCGTGTTATCCTAATGCCTTCCCACAAAGCCTGAGAATGACAGCAGGAGAGGGAGGAATTTAGCTGTGCCATGCTAGAGTGTCACTTAGCCCACTTTAGTAATACATGCTTTCCACTCTGTTGCAACAGTGTGTGTGTGCCAATTGTAAACAGCATTCCGATTGCAATAAAGAAAAGACACCAATTTTGGTGATCGATGGCTCTGTGTAATGCTAGTGACGCACTGCTTCTATAAACTGGGAGTTAGGATGGGTAAAACATATGATTTTCTAACACCTAGTTCAGCAACCTTTAACACCCAAAGAGCCATTTGGACCCGGTTTCCATGCAAAAGAAAACACTGGGAACCGCAAATACTTTTTGACATCTAAAATGAAGATAACACTGTAAATATTGTTTTTTACCTTTATGCTTTTTGTGAACAACTAAAGTGTGTTGCTTATGAAATCCATGAAGTGCTACAGAGAAAATTACATTTTATTTATGTAATTAACACATTTTGAACTCTTAAAGAAATATAACAAAAGGAAAGACACCCAACTGAACTAAAATGATCCATGTAGCAAACAAAAACTGTTGTGAGCTGCCACCCTTATATCGCCTTTGGGCTTTTGGAGCCTTGACCTGACTTTTAAAAAACAACTGGAAAACAAGCACTATGCTGCTAAAAGATGAAAAGTAGATATTTGCAAAATTCTGCCTAAATATGTATTTTACCTGGTTAATGTGTGTGGCGGGGCGTGGTCTGCAGCGCAGCTGCAGGGAAGGCGGACGCACCTGAGCGGCACCTGCAAAAACGTCTGTGCTATCTATGCTGTTGTGTTGGTATGCGTCGGCTGTGTGCTGCAAAGCTACAGCCGGCTGTATGCGTACAGCAGCCGTGTGTGAAAAGTGGTCTATAGAGAGATGCTGAAAAGCGTGTTCGTGCAAACATCGTCGGGTCTGCCGTGGTATGTTTACAATGGGACTTCTGCTCCTGAACCTCTGCGCACAGCGCCTGCAAATCGGGGCTATACGAAGTCACTTTCATCTTTACGCAGGACTGTAAGCTGTCATCTGTGAGGCGTGAGCGGTGTTTGTTTTTAATATAGTTCATGGTGGAGAATAGCTGCTGACATAATGTGGATCCGAAGATCCATAATTGGCCTACCTGGGGTTGAAAGTCTCGATAAATGCATGGCGGTTCGGCGTGGCTGGCTTCCGCGAGTGTGACGCTTATTTTGAACGATGAAAAAATAATAGAATATTTTTTATATTTCAATATTACAATAATCTTCCAATTTAGAACTACAAGTTAAAAAAGAACTAACATAAATAAAATACACTTCAGCTAAATACTTCTCATTTATTTTCCCAAACCCAAAGGACTAAAGAGCCGCAGGTTGCCGACCCCTGACCTAGTTGTTGTGGCACAATAAAAGATTAAAGCACTTTAAAAACAATATGGTATGTTGGGGGGTTTCTTTAGGACAATGTATGACCATAAGTTGCCTGAAAATGTTTAATATATACTTATCAGTTAACATAAAACTAGTTAATTTTTTTTTTTTACTAATTTTCAAAGTATGTGTTTACAGCTATCACTTCAAAAATAATGATACAACAGCTTTTCTACTTTTTTATTTCAATTTTTTTCCACCCTGCGCCTTTGCTCACCTTCATCATAAACAGACTGTTCATTACCAGCTCAACTCTATTCACCCATTCATCAGTCCATTTTCTTTACCACTTATCCAATTGAAGGTTGATGAACGGTCTGTCACAGGATGACAGACTGGGGACACGCTGGACAGGGTGTCAGTTTTAAACTGTGCTAACACAGAGAGACAGAAGATTCACATTCTCACCTATAATTTAGAAACACCAATTATGACCTATTACAGACTGTGGGAGAAAGAGAGTGACCAAAGCAAGCCCACTCAGGCACCTGAATAGCATGCACACTCATGCAGATGTTAAACTAGGAACACTCTTGCTGTGAGGTGACAGGGCTTCCATTGGTCAGTTTCAACACTAGGAAACTATAGTTAGCAAGGTGGCTAACATACTATATTGTTTTCCACCTTTTTAGCAACTAAACAGCTAGCCAGTTACAGTTGCATTCATGACAGGGCCATGAACACAACATAACATGACAAAAGCATTTCCCTTGAGCATTAAGTAAGAATTCATACCCAAGCATAACTCTAATTTAGCCAGTAGCGGTTTTAGATACGGGCGACACGGGCGGTTTCCCGGGCGGCATCGTGGTGGGGGCGGCATCGCGGCTCGTTCTCATGCTGCCCCGACATCATGCCAGCGCATATTGGGAATGGCATTGGTTTTCTATCGCCCATTTGCTGGGAGTAAGGGCGCCCTCGTTTGCGAGGTGCGCCTGCTGCTTGCGGCACAGGGAGGAAAGGGCGGGGCGGCGGGGGATGCTCTGGCTGGCTGGAGCAGCAAAAATTACCAACTCGCAAAATAAAACAAATTACAAACAAACCAACAAACACGAAAACACCAGACATTATGATACAGACTTATAATTTGCACCGATTTTTTTCAAAATTCTATACGCGAAAAGTGAGCGCGAGAGCCCTCGGTGCGCCTGCTCGCTGCTGAAGTCAAAGTAAACTTTATTGTCATCTCCGCTACATACAGTCCAGTATATAGAGAGACGAGACGACGAGGCTCCAGTTACAACAGTGCAAGTAAACAAACAATATATATAAGAAGAGTAAGAAAATAAATATACACTTTAGGACTAGGGGTAAAGGGATCAATAACAATTTAAAATGTATATTTTATATTTTGTTGATCTAAAGTCTCACACACAACCCGTTTTTAAACTTCTTTTCTCATTTTTTAAATGAGAAAAGAAGAGGAGGAGTGTAGCGACTTCCACACTCGATAGAGGCCGGGGACTGAGCCTGTCTATTTGCCTCTCAACTTTACGCAATAATGCGAGAGGTGGAATTGCTTGCTTGTTTATTAAAGTGCTTGAAAAGTTTACAGAGCAATGTGATCGGCTCGCGATTCAAACTCTTAAAACATCACAGGCTCTAATGCAACAAGGGGAAACTCGTTGTGCTGCGGTCAACAAAAACTACGGCTACCCAGCCCTCCTCTCTGTCAAAATCAAACCAGTGAAAGACAGACTGACAACGCCCTCTTAATGTCACCGCTAGCACCCACGTGACTCCCGTTACACATCACCATAGCAACCAAACAAATGAAAACCGAGTGATCATTAAAATTCAATACATTTAATTATGACTCCTACAAGGAGAAACGAGCAAAAGATACAGGTAAGCAGATGTGTCATTGGATAATGGCAGGTCATGTATCCTAAAACATTAAGAATCAGGATACTTTCTTAATCCCTAAGGAAATTATTTGGGTCACAGTTCCTCCAAGAAGAAATGGTAAAAATAGTAACAGTAACAGACTAAACTCCAAACAATATATACAATAATATAATATTAATTAGTCAGTGTCAATTGTTGATTTGTCCTGTTCTCATTGTATGACGAATTATGATGTCTGTTTAGTAGCCGTTTGCATACAATGTTTGCATACAATGCATACTCTGTCTCTCTCTTCGTGTGTGAGGAGGGGGGGGGGGGGGGGGGGGCGCCAGAGGGGGTGTTCGCCCAGGGCGCCAAACAGGCTAGGACCGCTACTGAATTTAGCTATTGATTCAGTAGCACGGAATCCCATAGGTGAAGTGTTATCCAGTGTCTTACAGGTATGCAAACAAACCAGGGGAAGCAGGTGAAGACAGAACCCAGATTTTTACTAGACAATGAGACAACACGACAACTGATGCACAGTGAAGTGCGGCTATAAATCCTGAGGGAGTCGATTAGGAAGTGCATGCATTGGAGCAGAGAGGCAGGTCAGGTGATAAACTAGCAGGAAACAGGGCAACTGGGAGCTTTTTTCATGTGGAAAACGAGACAAGAAGTTGAAATGAATGACATGCACAAAAACTGAGACCAAAGCTGTTGTTTCTCTATCGAAACGCATGCAGGTACAAAGAAATTCAGATGGTTCTTTGTCGTCAGCTGCTGCACCCCTATTAATCAAGTCCAGGCACCTGTTTCGGAGCAGATTGTTCAGGGAGTTGCCAGTTTTTCCGCTATCATGGATGTTCATGATCTGAGAAGTAATCAGTCTTTCTGTTTGACGTGCTCTGCATCCCAATGCCACTTTCAAAGTGAAGTTATCTGATTTCACAGACAAGTTACCATACTTGACAGTGCCAATAAACACTGTATTTTGCAATATTGTAGTTGCTGTACTCTGTGACCTTAAGATATGTTTGCAGAGAGATATATAATAAGTTGCCCTGGGTCTACCCCAAATTTTATTAGTGAAGCTCCTCACAGCTCTCAGTGAGTCTTCATTTCAAACATGTTTAGATTTATGCCAACAGCTTCCTGTTTGTCTAAGTAATTCATGTTTAATTGATGCTGACAACCCAAAACATTTATTAATCATCAGTCAGAAAAGAAGAACAAATACGATACCTTCTGTGTACAAACAGCCAAACTTTGTTCAGTTATTTTCAGATTTCTCAGATTTCTTGACCTACTTAAAAAAAAAAGATGCAAGAGGGAGAAATAATATAATTGGCTGCATAAAAGTGGGTCACCGATTGAGCTTTGAAGAGTCATTTTATGGTGTTTTTGAGTCGTGGCGTGCCTTTAACGTGAACTTTCCCGATGTTCTCCCGCTCAATCTTTGGCTTTGATTAGGCCTTGTTTTTAAAAGGAGTAAGCGTTTAGTGCATTTCATGGTGCTGAAGAAACAAGAAGTGGACTCCCAGCAGGAGGGATGCGTGTTACCAGAGGAACATTGCGAGGATATGGTGTTACTCTCTTCAATGTGGGGAAACTCATTAGTCGCATAATTTTCCAACATGTACAGATGAAAAAATTATGCAGTGCTGCGGTAGTCTAAACTAAATCTGTCCTCTCCTCCCACAGGAAGGATTTGTCTGCTAACAGCTGCACCAGTTAGATGAGGCTGAGAGACATTTGACTCGGCACCATTTGTCGCCTGCTCATGATATTCCCCTTCCCTTCTAATGACTAGTCTTTTGTCATCTCTCTGGTCATGTAAGCTGTTATATATGGTCTTTTGCATTTATAACACCACTGCAGCTAAATCTGACTGTGGTTCTTCTTCTTCTTCTTCTTTTTTGTGGCGTTACAGAAAAAACAGCTGCCATGTCCTGCGGCAGAGTTTGTACTGAGAGATTATACAGTGCGCCTCTCTGGCACTTGACAGGGCTTTGTAGTCTCCCACACATTTCTGGATAATATGGCAGACTTGCTAATCTGACATGGTGTACACCCCTGTCACCTGATCACTGGCAGAATCCTGATATTAAAAAGACAGCATTCCAATGCGAGCGAGACAGACGGTGAAAGAGAGACACAATGCATTTGAGGAGGGAAGAAAAAAAATGGAATGAATCCCCAGACAGATGGTGCATGCATGATAGATGAGCAATACAAGGCAATACATTTTACACTTGGTGCAGGCTTAAACAGACTTAAATCTGCCCATTGCAATGAACTGATAACGTGAGTAACAAGCTCTTATAAACTTCACATACAGTAAATAACAGACTCCACACAATGCAGCAATATTCTACTTATAGCTTCCAGGCTCGAGGAGAATATTCGTGTAGAAAGGAGCAGTACGCGACATTTATTTTTGATTTGTTTTGACAAACACTGAAACAGTACAATCTCCTATAGAAGAAAATCATATGTCTGATTATGTGCTGAAAATTCACAGTAGAGATGGGTTTTTTTTTCTCAGACATACTTTTGTGTTACCTTCAATACATCTTCAATCTCCTCTCATTCATCTTTAAAAAAAACTAAAGTCTGATAGTAGACTTGACCTAAGAGTACATAAGCCTATCTCTGTATTTAGTGACTAGACCCTGACGGACATAGGATTTTTAAGCTATATATACCAATACAGTGGAACCCCGACTTACGAATACCCCATTTAACGAAAAATTCAAGTTATGAAGGCACGTAACAGCAATATTTCTGCCCGTGTTGCGGCAAAATGCCCGTGTAACGAAATCTGCTGGCTCTGATTGGCTGAGCCCAGAATGCCTACAATGACCACAATGCCTTCTGAATCATGTGACAACCCCCTTGGCTTTCGTACTTGCGCTTCGCTGTTCCACTTGAACGAAGTATTGTTGTTGCAGTTAGCAATTAGCCTATAGCCTATCGTTCACTCAAAAGGCGCGATGGGTGCTTTGACTTAAGAAAATTTTCGACTTACGAAAGACCCTCAGGAATGAATTAATTTTGTAAGTCGGGGTTCCACTGGAGAAAAAAATCCATTCATTCCCTGATATTATTTTTTTCCTTTCAGACACATGAAACATCAGGAGATTTTCCTTAGTAGTTATGTGACCTTACTAAGAAACTATTACAATGCAGTTTAAAAATTATTTTGTTACATTGTCACAAGTTGTGGATTACTCGTTTACGCTCTGCCACACTCTGTTGTTGTGTTTGAGGTGTTCCAAGTACGTTGCTAACAGGAAAGCTGCAGTGTGTCCTGGGGTGGACAAACTATGGAACATAAACACTCGAATCATTGTTTCTCCCATTTCATCTTTACTTGCAATAAAAAAAAAAAACGGCCTTTTTAAATGCTGATAAGATATCTTGGCATATAGCTGATATATTGGGCTTCATTAGCAATTCTTTGGGCCTATGGCCAAAGCTATACTATGTTCTGATTTTGGATTTGGAATTTAATGTATATAAAGGCTAATTCTACTCACTTATACATTATCCTGTTTTGAATGTAGAATTTTGTTTTTTGTTGTAAAATCTAATATTCATGCAACAAAGTAGAGCGCTAACTTAGCAGCTAGTGTGAATTTGCTTAGGTAGCAGGTTGTATAAACAGACACTATGGGTTTAGCACAGGTATAAATATCTGCTAATCAGAGTTAACATGAACTGAAATATCATTAAGATAATTTAATGGGTTAACTTCAAGGGTGAATTAATACCTAAATTTGACCTGTCTATAGACCTGTTGATCATACTACAGTGCAAACATGCTTATATCTGCTCTAAATCTGTGCATTTTAGTCCTTTAGTCTATAGAGCTGGCTATCTTCTGGAGCCAGTCTTAAGTGGCAATGCATTTCTTTTCAGCTCCAGAAGTTGCTCTCTGTTTCTCTGTCTATACTAACGACTGTGACCATGCTAACTGGGATAATAAGGATGGTGGCTAGGGTTATAAGGAAGACCAAAGCAGTCCCTAATGCTATGTCTTAAGTGTAACATTGCTATGTCTTGTCTTTATAGTGACGGAGTTGGGAGGAATACCTTAACTCTAATTCACAACAGCAAAACTATGTTTGTTTACTACACCTGCACATCATTTATACCAATAAAAATATAGGTGTGGTGCTGGTATCCTTAAAAACCAGCACCAGAGCCTGAGCTATATTTATCATGGCCATAATTACAGCCAAAATCCCCTCATAATCACTGCTACAGCCACAGCCATGGCTTTCTAACCATACCCACAGCTGTTATAATCATAGGCAGGGCAACGGCCAGCTGAACACAGAGCGGAAATCTAACTAGTCCCTGCCAGTCATCTTATTCGATTAGCCCTAATGATGCAGACTGAGCTTTATAGCATAGAGAGCCAAAGCAAATGCTATACCCACAGCAGCTGTAGCACCTTCTGGAAATATGGATCAAAGGGAATGCAGAAAGTGTTATCACACAACTCAAAAGTAGTCAGACAAAAAAGCACAATCACCATACACTCTAGTGTTCTGATTCAACTTGCCCCTAATCATGTTCAGAACCCATTCACTGGAACACTATATGCCCTTTTGAATTGAGGTGAAAATGTACAGCATGTCTTTTGAAGCACAAAGTACTGTACTTGATACACTGACACTACATAGCTATAGTAAGCTATTTTGTAAGTCTGCCTATGATTACGATTATATGTGTGGTGGGCGTTATGCATAATGTGTATAATAATCCATAGGTCAGAGTAAGGACATGTACTGCTTCATCCTCCTTTAGAATCCAAATAGTTACAGATTTTTTTCCCCTTTTGTATGCTCTTTGGTTCATTAAAAACTGTGAAGCGGTGTACTGAATACAGAATATTTCTACATCTCAGCAAACAGCTGACACCAAGCCATACGCTGTGTATGGAAATGCAGTTAGAGAGCTGTTTAAGAATTCGAACTCAGCAACTAGAACTAAATATCTGACATCCCAGTACCTTTTTTGGCCCCAACAAATCAAGTTGTACAAAACATTTGCTGTGTTGAGATTCTGTGCATATTACCACATATTGAAAACTCTAATGTAGACCTTTTTCATCATCCAAGACACAGTGATAGCAATAACAGCCAAAACTGTATGTCTCCATTCATGTAAAATGCTCTCAGATTTGCTAACTGACATGTTCACTTTCTGTTAGCATAAACACTGTTGTCTAGTAAGCTAAATGCAAAGCAGAAGGCTATGCTAGTTCCTTTACTGATATGCCTCTGCTTCTAGTCCCTGATTTTTAAATACTTTAGTATCTACACAATAAATGAACCAATGACTATATAATAATAGGTCCTCAGTTCAGTTTTGCCTTCAGTCTGTCACTAATCAGTGATAATTATGATTCAGGGTTCTCAAGTAGCCCTCTCATTTTAGCCATGGTAGGAGAATTTCTTTGCATGTTCTTCTCAACAAGACCTGCAAAAACTTTTATCCATCCAAAATATTAGAAGTTTTAATTAAAGCAAATGTATTAAAACAAGCAGTGATTTGGTTTATGACATAATACACACAAAACCTAATGTCTCATAACATCAGCAACATTTTATGTTTTATGCTAATTAGCAAATGCTAGTTTGCTAACACGCTCAACTGAGGTTGTGTATTTTGTTATGGTTGGGACCATTGACTGGGACATGTCAGGACAGGATGTGATATTTTGGAATCCTATAAAATTCGTGTGATATTTTGGAATCCTATAAAATAAGCTACCGGCATGGCTATGACTTTGAGTTTGATTAAAGCATAACTTGCAATTTGTGCCACTCAAGGAGTCATGGAAAACTCTGAAAGACTCCAAATATCCTTTCTGTTAAATTGCATACACCTTCATAGAACAGTCTGTTGGAGTAATAAGTTTAAGTGAACTTAAATAAGGTTAATTTTAGTTAATTGTAATGTAATCGTATTTTAATTGCATTTGTACTGGGCAAACAACCAATTTAGCTCTTAAAATTGGGCATGAGCTGCATCACCAAAAAACAAAGAGGAAATGAGACTATTAATTATTAGGAACAGTGATCTACTCAAGCTCACAACTTTGGTCCTTTTTTCTTTTTGTATTATAGGAAAATATCCTACAAAGGCAATATCTGGCATATTTGGAACACTTAGAAAAAGAAGATTTTCTGTCCCTCAAAGTTGGTGTAGACATAAAAACTTTTATCTTTATAACAAAGTTAAGTTTCTTTCTTTCTTAAATCTAAATTTAGTTTCGAGAAATTAAACCATGACGGAGTTAAATTTATCGTCTTTTTAATTGGACGTGTCATCTCCAACAGGCAGGAAAAGTAGAGGATCCATTAAGTGGGCTGCAATACAAAAGAGTCATTGATTCATTTGTCCTCCTTCACCACTTTGAAGAGCCTTTGTTGGTTTACTTGAGAAGGTCAACAGATATTATTTTAATACTGTATTCTAATACAGCTTAGCTGATCACAGTCACTACCTGTAAAATTACACTGAAATGTTCATGCCTGTCAGTAACCAAGCGCTATAAATTTGAATGGTTTTGTCTCCTTAAATCTTGTGATTAAATAGTGTCTTTCATACTATGTGAAGCTTTTGGCAGTGCTTGTTATACTTACTGTATAATTATCAGCAAAGTCACAAAGATGCACTCAACAAAGAGACTTGTCCCCTCATTCCATAAACATGTGGGGCATTAATCACACTTCACAGACATGTAAACAATTACTTTTTTGTAAGGCTTCCCGACCCTTTTTGGCTTTAAATCTCTACACATACGCAGAGAAGCACACATGCACAGAGACCATGCTACATTATTAACGCTATAGGCTCTACTATGAGACTTTAATTGTTCACATTTGCTTTGAGCATATTTATACTCTCTCAAACTATTTTGGGCAACTTTGAACATTTTTAGCCACTTTGAAAAGCAGCTTCAAATGCATGGTGCAAAAACAGCGTACTCTTAGACTTCGTCTGGTGTGCTTTGGAGAAGACATCCATGCTGTGGGTCTCGAGGTTATTAGATATTCATTAGCGGTGCACTATGCAAAGCTCAATGAGCAGGGGCGGACTGAAATAATAACTCAAGCTGGGAATACTCTATCTAAGGCCACCCTATTCGTGCAAACCAACTGGCTCTGGATTCTGTAGGCTAAACCTTTGTGTTGATGTGAAGGGTACAAGAGCTGTTCAGCGATCTGGTGTCTAGTTAAAACAATTCAATTTTATTTATACAGCGGCAAATCGCAACAACAGTCACCTCAAGGCTCTTTATATTGTAAGGTTGACCCTACAATAATACATACAGAGAACCCAACAATCATATGACCCCCTATGAGCAAGCGCTTTGGCGACAGTGGGAAAAACTCCCCTTTAACAGGAAGAAACCTCCAGCAGAACCAAGCTCAGGCAGGGGCGGCCATCTGCTTTAAACAGCTGGGGTGAGAGAAGGAAGACAGGATAAAAGACATGCTGTGACATAACACATAACACACAAACATAACACATTAGCCTGCTTGAATGATCAATTTAAAAGTTATGCTATGGCTATTGGTGGAATGGCCAAGTGGTACAAGGAATGGGAAAGTGATGAAGACAAAGGAGCTTGCAAAGAAAAGCGTCTGGACTTCTTTAAGTTACTTGAAGACGTTTCACCTCTCATCCGAGAGGCTTCTTCTGATGAAGACCAAAAACAGCAGGGAAGACACATAAATAAATTAATTATACACACGTAGCGAAAACAAACAGATATTGAGTTATAAAGGGTTCAATTTGTGTGTGTTTTGACTGACATGCATGCATGTTGCAAGGGTGTGTGTGTGTTTTAAATTCACTGGCCATATTTTCTTTTTTTGTTTTTTCCTTTTAGACAGGGCAGTAGTCTAGACAGGAAAGGGGAAAGGGAGATAGTAATATATGGGTCCAGGGCAAACTCAGACCTGGGCATCTGCAGTATCCTGTCAGCATATGGTTTGTCTGCTCAACCAGTGAGCTACAACAATGTCAGCCAAGAGAGTTTCTCTTTTTAATTGTCTCCCTCTCTGCACCACCTTTCCTTCCATTTCATTGGCTGTCTCATCTCTCTGGCTATCTGCACTTGTCAATAAGTCTCATTTCAAGATGCACATGTACATTCTGAAATGTATTACTGTAGTCGATTTACTATATTTGGCATGCTTGTATCCCAAATGTATGGGATTATCTGCATTGGGATACTTTTCTATGTTTTTTTGGCTGTCCCTTCCCTCCTTTTTTCTCCCTGATGTGGTTGTGTTGACAGCATAGTGACAGAGACAGAATGATGGATCCTCCCTTATGGTGACACTTTATGCAAAACCGTGTCCTAATTACAGCCATAAAAATGTAGAGCAGAAATTCCCCCAACACAGTCGAAGCAGACTGTGGAGAGGTGTGTAAATAATTCGGGTTTAGCTGCAACATCCATCATCAGCCATCACTCAAGGATTAACCAGTCGTCCATTATGCCCAGATCCTTTCATTCTGTTTGTGCCAATACTATTGCATTCTGTAATTTCCTCAGTGTCTCAGCCATCTATTTATTTCCTTTAGTGGCTTACTGCTATTAAGACTGTCTCACAGCACTCTGGACAGCTCACCTGTCTATCACAGCACCAGTTCAGACAGACATGCACTCATACTTGTGTCACCTCTCAACCGCGGGACAAATTTGTTTTTATAACTTTGGAACTCCTGTTATTCAGAATATGTTTATAATGACTACAAGTGACAGTTTGGGAATAATGTGAAGATTTATAAAGTAAGGACACTTTCTTAGTTATTTGCATTATAGCACTAGATTGGCTACAATGGCCAATTTAAGTCACCAATCATACCAAACAAGCTACAAGGAGCTTGAACCTTTTTTATGAGTTCATAAATGGCCAATTTTAGATTGTTGGTCATATTCCAGCACTGACCACAAGGCGCAAAAGAACAATAACCATTTATGGTGTCATTTATAAGATGTAGTGTAAGGCAGAGAATTTATAGAGTCAAATTTTGAATTATGGCTTTTGCTGGATAATTACTGCTTCCTCTGAATGAAGGTGGATGTGGAATTGGCACCAGGGGTGGTGAAATCATGTACTGAATGTCATCTAGGTCTGACAGCACTTTTCCAAAAGACTCTCACTGTGAGGCACTCAGGCAAGTGATGTAAAAGCCTGACAACATTCAAATTGACCATTTAGAGTAAGGCCTTATTTTAAAAAAAAGCACACACGTCTGTACCCGATTTATGATAACATTTCAAAGTTGCCTCACTCGGAAATGTATAACCATCCATGTGTTCGAGATGTTCACTCTGTCATAAAAAATATTATCTTGTTTTTAAATATTTTTAAGCAAACTGATGATGCGACTGTTTTTCATCATTTTGGTTGAGAAATTGTTCATTAAATTGATTGATGAGAGGTGTAGGACATGGCCCGTCCTTTATGTATGAGGTGTATTGAGGTGGATGCAGATTCGAGTATGTTGAACAGGTGTTATTTACACCTCTACATGACCTTAGGCTGAATATTTCAACAAGCAAGAGTACATTACTCCATAATGCAATTCAAAACAATAACTTTTATTAGTCCTCAAACTTTCTGGGTGGCTGATGTTGACATGGTTGCTGTCTGTTGAGGTTGTGGATTCTGTTTTTCTACAACATTTAAGTTGATTAACTGCCAAAACAAATCTCAGTGCACCAGAGTCCTGTTCTTCTGACCCGATCTGAACTTCTTTCATTTTTCATAAACACAATGTGCAGCCGAGATGTATGTGTGTTTGTGGCTGACCCTGTAGCAGACCACTGGTTAAACATGTCTCTCGGTGCCCCCTTACTGTTTATCTTACAGAAAACCAGTACGCCTGCAACAAAATTTCCTGCTGTATGTGCCAGAAACCCATCAGAAAAGTTGTGCCCCCCCTCCTCCCCCTCCTCCCCCAGTCCCCTCCTAAGAGAATAGAAATGCACCAAACTTTTCTGTGCCAACTAACTGTGAGGTCTTTGCTTCCATGCATTCAATTCAGCCGCAATGTTCAGTCACTAAGAATAGAGTTATTTACACTTAAGCCCTGAACAGGCTTTGTTAGGCTGAAATATTTATTTTCAACTGGAGAAATGTTCGACTTCCTTACAGATGCAGAATGAGATGACTGGAGGTTTTTTTTTTTTTTTTAATATATTTTTATTGTTTGGCAGCTTATTATTTACTTGCTAGGGCTTTAACTTCAAGTTGAGTAGCTGGAGGCATGTGGTTGACTTGCAGCCTGTCTGAATAATGTATGCACCTGTGAGCCTGTGGTCCTGGAATCTTTGTTTCCTGTAGTCTTTCAATTTTTTTTAAAGAACTGGCCTAGAGAGAGAAAGTGTGTGCGTGTGCAAGAGAGAGAGAAAGAAAAAAATGCTAAGTAAATATACAAAGAGGTGGAAAACAGTTCCAGTCTGTCACACAGATGTTACCGAGGTGCGCACTGGCCCCGTGGAGCTGGCGGTGGCTCTTACTGCAGCGATGCTGCGATGCTCTTTGCTCATGGTGTTTAGAGTGTCTGAACAAACTCTGGGCTGTTTAAGATCAGAGCGAGGTTTTAAAGCATCTTCACATCCTCTTTATTGAAATCCCCGTAGACATCAGAATATTCTGAATGTTGCCATGGCAACTAAACATATCCTACATCGACCGACAGTAAATTGTACTTTTGCCTCGGTTTATTATAGTATTTAATTGTCCCGTTTGTCAAGTAAAACACGCACACTGGCAGTAATATTTTTCCAGTAAACAGTTTGATTTCACCGTGAGCTCATTGTGCTTCATTTATTGGTGTATAAACAGCAGTTTTTTCATGTTTTTGATGTGATATTGAGAAAATTACCAAATTATGTTGTTTTTACTTCTCCTGACAGAAACATTAACCACCAACACAACAGAGTCTTCAGTGGTAAATGTAAAGGTAAATGTATTGACTCCTGAGTTATAAGATTTTCAAATGTGCAAACTATGACTGTGCTTGAACTGTCCACTCATTCATTTCCCTAATCCACAGTAGTGTTTACTCACTAGAGTACACTTACTAGGGAATACAGACAGCTGATCATACCACTCAGTCACTCCATGGATGTACTGCTTGTACCAAGTTATCTGTTGGATATTCCTAATTATCTCTGTGAATGTGCATTTGCGCCACATTTCAAGCTGTAGACATCACACCGCTTCTATTTTTGGGTAAGTGAGACGGATCTGTCCACAACATTTAAATTAAATATTAGAACACAAAGCGTGGTTTACTGTATTTACAATATGAAGTATTGTGTAGAACATCTGAGCCACTCCTCATTGTTTTTTTATTCTGTCATGAAAGTGGGAAATAGGTGCAGCAGTTTATTGAAACATGCAAACAGTGTGTAAGGCAAAAACAGAGTATGTACAATTCTGATGAGCTTTAAAGTCAATATTTGACCATCTTTATTCTTCATGAGCCTGGACTCATATAAGCAAGCTTGTGATTTCTTGAAGTCATCTTCAGGAATAGTTCCCCAGGTCGAAGCTTTTCTTTGGATTTTATCTGCCACTTGCTCCATTCACTGTCAGGATGATCTCACACTGTTTCAACAATGTTGAGATCCAACTTTGGGGAGGCCAATCAATGACTGATAGTGTTTCACTAGGCAAGTATTCATTTACTGTGTTAGAGGTGTGTTTGGGATCATTGCCAGACTGGAAAATAAAGCCCTTAGCAAACTCTTTAAGGTCTCCAACATCACTAGCTCAAATACAACCTAAATCATGACAGAGCCTCCACTGTGTTTTACAGAAGGCTATAGAAACTTACTGTTTCTATAGGTACAATGTTCAGTATGTACCTACTCTGTACATACTGAACATTGATCGATTGCTCTATAAGACCTGCTGCCACTAATTTTAGTCCAGTTATTGTGTCATTTTGTACCAGTTTCCCGTCTTTAAGAATGACAGTCAACCTTCCAGTGAGACCATTTCTGATCAGACTTCAATAAACAGTAAAAGGATCAACTGAAGGGATAAATTTCTCAGGTCCTGTCTCAAGTCTTCGCTTCATTTTTCCCCCTTTTTCTTAAGGTCATGACTTTCCATTGCTGTTGATCAGCTATAGATATTTTTTCAGGATTGCATTTTTTGTCCTCAGCCAGTTTCCTCAGTTTTTATAGGGACACACTCCACAACATGTTGGGATATGCCAAGTTTTTGAATCATGGCCGTTTAACAACCACCTTGTTGGTGTAAAATACTTATTTTATTCCTGTCAAACTGTGTTCTTTGAGATGTTATGTATATTCAACTAGTGGGAACAAATGACAGGCTGCTCTTAACAGCTGTATCTACCTAGAAAAGATCCGCAGTACGCCCCTCTAAGTTCCCCTTTCTGCTCAGTCAAAAGAGGAGATCAGCTCTATGGTGGTGAGACATCTGAGGAGCATCTCACCCGGTAATCTGAGTAGGTAAGAAAATCATATTAGCTCTGAACATTGATTGTAGTTCAGTACCTGGGACAACATGCAAATTTTCTTTGTTGCCAAGAGTAAGATGAGAAAATTGATATCACTCTTATTCCTGTATGCTAAGTAAAGAACTCAAGCCAAGAGGCAGTTGGCCTAGTTTGGTTTGAAGAGACCATCAGCAAGGGGAACACTTCCAAATTTAAAAATACACCCGACCTCTCTAAATCTACCAAGAAACTAAATGTGCAGAAAGGAAAAATTGTAACGCTTAAACCTCTGTGATGAGAAGTGACTGTGAATCCTGCTCTATCAACCTACATGTATTTTGGCTGTTGAAAGATATTCTCCTTGTCTTGGATATAAGGGGACAAATAAAAAAGAAGGTGACACATTCTGACACTTGGTCAGTACATATGTTTCAGGTAGAGGTTAGTGCTATCTTATCAGCCTTGGGTTTTTCCCTTTTCCCTGAAGATCTAAAGCTTCACTCTAGAGTAATGAGAGTATCTGGTGGTGATGTTATACAGTGGGGAGCATTCTGATGGCATAATGAATGAAACTGAACCTGATGGGAATGATCTCTTCCAAGGTAACATTATTAACATAATATCAGATGAGGGAGTATATTGGGTTCTGTTTAAGTGCCATAGACAATATTAAGGTGGAAAATAGAGTGTAAACTCTTTTATAATTACTTAAAAAAAAAAACAGTAAAAACTTATGATGTTGGCCATTTTCATGATGGTTGTCTACAAAGGCAAGATTTATTTATTAATTTTTCAAATAAACCAGACTTGCCTTTTTGAATGGTCTTAGTGTAAAATCATCCTTGTTTGACCAAGTGGTAATCGTCTTTAGAAGTCTGAAACTACTCTTTTCCCCTTCTTTTAAATAATAAAGAATTTTCAAACAGGTGTTTGTGGTGTAGTAGGACAGGTAAAGCTCTTTTAAGTCACATTTCTGGGATGGACCCCTTACCCTCCTCACCTAAGTCTGACCTTGGCCCTCCAAAATCCTATTCAGAATTTAGAGTGGGTTGTTATTGGATTCAGAGGGTTGATGGTTGTATTCCCAGATTATATATATCTTTATGACAAAGTCTCCTTAGGCAAGATAGTAATACCAGAGAACCCGCTGATGTATGCATGCATGAGCTTTAAAAATGTATCTGTGAATGGAGCTTGCAGTGTATCAAAGTGCTTTAAGTGCTAGGCGAGGATCAAAAAGTGCAGTCTGCAAAATTGCAGTCCATTTACCATAGACTAAGCTAGGAGCGGGTAGACTACAGAAAACATAAATGTAATAAAGTAGTTAGTTACATGAATCAGCCGACATAACAAATTGAATCTGTGCAAAGATCTGGTTGGAGCGACGGTAAACGTCTCTCTGTGTTAACTTGTTAACAAATAAGCGGTTAAAAATTGATGACAGGGTGTTCCAGCCTGAGAGAGCACAGAATGCATTAAATTATTTGAGTCTCAATGGAGGAATGTTACATTGAATGCTAACATGTCTGAACATAGTTGTATGCATCCAATTGCTATAAAAGGGGGATAGCCAAAAGCATTAAAAATCAGGAGTAAAACCTCTGCAACGGGTCCAGTGGTTAAAATCCTGCAGCGAAACAGTGGTGAAGATTTGGAAACTGAAATTTTGAAAATCAAATGGCAAATTGTTCGAATGAATTTGTTCAGACTGACAAACATGCAAATCCTGGCAGTTGCTGCACTATTTCCAGACATATGGCTTCTCAATCAAAAATAAAGTCATTTTGTGGGAGCCAAGTCTTTAACATTTAATTTTTCTTTAAATTGTCACCTTTTTTTTTATCTCACGTATTCAATCTGTGCAAAAATGATAAAGTTCACCTTAAAGGGGATTTTATTAATTACCTCTAGCACTTTAATTACGAACACCACTTTATTAATTTGCACAGAACTTCCTGCACAGTGTCTCCCAGGTTTCCTGGCACTCTTGCTGTGAATGACAAGATTCTGGGAACTCATTGCAGCGGCTGTTGTTTGCCAAGAAACACTTACAGCAGGTTACTCCCCTGCCTTTAGTATTTATGCTAAGCTATGCTTCATCACCCCCTGGCTCTATCTGTGTCCTAGCACAGACATGAAAGTGCTTCTGATCTCCTCATCTAACTCTTGGCATGGAAGCGACTAAATGTTGAGCTATTTCTTAAACGGAACTCTGCAGAATTTGGCCACGGATCGGATTCCTTTTGGCATCTGAAAGCAAACATTTCAAGAGAACTCGGGTGCTGCTGGTTTGCGGCGAACAGACGGCACAAAACGGCAGCATTGTTAATCGGATTTGATGCGGAGTAGGTCGTAGTCTACTGTAAGCTTAGAAGGCTGATGTGAGAAAAATGAGATGTGGTTAGGACATGGCCAGAGCTGGAAGATGTTGTCCATTTATTTTCAATGCCCTCATAACTGGCGTGACCACCAGAGAAGACCATAATCCTCCACTGGAATTACATTTGCTCTGGCATGTCAGCAGTTCCAAAATCTCTTATCCAGAAGGACAAGTCGCCCACTCCACTACTTGCAAGACCTTGTGACTTTTTAAAAAAAACTTACTTTGGTAAAGTAGGTCTAGTTTACAACAGTTTGGAGCACAGAAAAACACACTGAAGGTGTGAGTACTCAAAGTGGGATGGTCTCCAGTGGATGCAAATGACTAATGGAGGCACATTTGAGTACAGTAATTCAACATGATAGCACTGTAGGTGTAATGTTCGCCTCTCTCTCTCTCTTTTTGTCTTTTTGTTTACCACAGTCTGCACAGTGTTAAATATTGTTCACATTTTTCTATTATCACACACTGATGGATTTTATACTTTTGACAGTTTAGGTTTGAAGATAAAATCCAGTCCATCAAATGAACAAACTGTCAGGCTGACAGATGATGCACCCTCGAGGCTATTTTGACAGGAAATTGGATAAAAAATTAATGTTACTTTTAAAAGATAAAAGAGAGACTGCTTCTTTTCCCCTTTCCACTCTACATCGATGCATGTATTAGTAGCAAACCCTTACATTTGATTCTTGCCGAGTCTGAATGTGCCTGGATTCGCTTTCTGCCTGATAAGCAATGCCAAGCTTTTCCTGGCTATGTGTGGGCACACGTCTGCAAGTAAAACAAAGGCAGAGGAAGAAATAGAGGGAAAGACAAAGATAGGCAGCGGGTTTGAGCTAGGGATCAAATGGCAAAAATATTTACAGAGAGGAGTGAGCGATAAAGCATGTCACAGGGAAGGGGAAGGGGAAGAAAGTGGGAGAAAGTGTTGTGGGAACCAATTATGGATGGTGTGCTTCTACCTGCTCTAACAACATTTAAATGTGCTGTGTCTTTGAATAACTTTTACAGAAGCATTCTCCTTCTTCACACCCTGTTTAAAGTTCCTTTCTTGAAAGAAATAAAAAAAGGGAACAAGTATAACGCTTGGTGCACATAGTTTTAATGACCCAAGATCCCTTCTAGCTATACAAAACAAATGACAGGCAGGCTAATATTACTTAGCCACAAATTGACACAGTTTTTTTTTTTTCAAAGCCATAATTAATTTCTCTGCTAATGACGCATCATTGCAACAAGCACATTTTGAGTTATTCATTAACCTAGATAATGCTGTTTTATGACAGATCATCACACATGGGGGTTATTCCAGTCTTTGCACAGCCAGCGTCAGGAAACGGGGCACACGAAAACAATTTAATATGAGCACACCAGACGAATGAAAAGGATGGAAACCTCAGGTGGAATGACAAGACCGTCGCTCCCTCTGACATCTGTTCCTGTGAAAGGAAAGCAGGGACGCCACTAACACTTTACCCCAGATACCACAGTCCCCTCTGGCAAACAGCATCTGTCTAATGAGGGTGTGCGGTAGCTCCTGTGAAGCCAGACATAACAGCGCTTTGATAGTATGAGCTTTCTTCAAGAACCCGCTGCGTAATGAGTGTAAAAGCTTGAATGATAAAAATGAAAGGCACTGGATGAGGAGCTGTCCAATAATCCCTGTCTACTAATATGCATCAGGATGCATCATTTCTTGTAAAATTTATAACAGTGTGAGCGAGAACATCTTCACTGCATGCTTCCTGTCAGCATTCCTTGACTCCCACCCATGTGCAGGGCCCCAATGGGCAACCAATGAATGGGATACTGTTAGGGTTTCATTATGTGGTTTACAATATGTGTGTGATTGACAGCTGAAGTCAAAATGTGGTCTTAGTCCTGTAGGAAAAAACCCCAATATTGTACAACTGTAAAATAAGCATATCACAGGGGTAACTCCTGCCCTCTAAAGCGGCCATTCCCAAACTCAAAAGTGGTGAGAGTCACTTAAAAAGCCAGAAAAGCCCATGGACCGACCCAAACTTCACTCTAATCAAATACAAGAGAAGGTAATGCTGCCCAGAAGCATTAGACCCCTTACAGCCATCTTTATACACAGCACCCAATTTTCAGAGGTTCAAGAGTAACTGGACAAAGTAACATAAGTTTGAATAAAGATTTTTAATACTTGGATGAAAATCCACACGGCATTTCCACAGAATAATGTCTCGTGTTTCAAAGCTCTGTAATGAAGAATTTGTTATTGCTACATTTATGTGATTTATGCTTTTGTTCAGAGAAATTCAACACTGTAACCGTTGGAGCTTTAATACCTATTGTAAAGAAATGTTTATCTTTAAGTTCTTAAGTATTAAGAATATAGTCAAAGGAGCTTGCAAAGAAAAGCGTCTGGACTTCTTTAAGTTACTTGAAGACGTTTCACCTCTCATCCGAGAAGCTTCTTCAGTTCTAAGGTCAAATGGTGGAGAGCCCCAGATATAAACCTAGTGGGAGTGTCCCCCCACAGAGGGACAAAAGGACCCCCTGATGATCCTCTAATCGCCTGAGCCAAGGTGTGGAACTGGGTGTGGGTCCCAATCAGCCAGAGTTTCGGGTGAGTTCATTGTGAAACCTGGCCCCACCTTATCATGCGAATTCCTGAGGTCAGATGGCCCAGGGTGTGAGTGGGCGTTAAGGCGTCTGGGAAGGGATCTCAAAACTGGATTATAGTAACTTAAAGAAGTCCAGACGCTTCTCTTTGCAAGCTCATTTGACTACGATGACCTGGATGACTGAGAACCTTCACAGACATATTAAGAATATATCAATTTAGAATTACAAATTGCTTTAATGTTAGAGAAATTGTCGCTATATAGATGGGACTTGCTCTGCAAAGCCTACACTCCTGAGACTCCTGTGCAATAAATTGTGAATGAGACGTTTCAAAGGTTTTCCACCAAAAAGCATCTCCCTACTGGGAATATCAAGGTCACCTCACAACTGACTGAAACTTTTTTTTTTAAATAGATAAAATGTTTAAACATTGAGCTTATACTTAATAAAATGTTGCATAATGCATGCTTAAAACCCAGCAACAAATTACAGTTTTTACTGGTATGGTGGTTGAAAACAACATGAATACCAAGATAAAGAGACTGCTGTCAACCACCATGCTTTTGGAGGGAAAACAAAACTCATGCATATCAGATGTACAAAGTGCATACAGTATATCAGATGTGCATGTACCAGAGCTAAACCTTTCACTGGTCAAGACCACTGGCCAAATACATCATTTGAGGGCGCATCACTAATCTGGTCTTTCCCAGTGACCCAGGTCAACTGATGGAACTCAGAACGCATAAATCATGCATAAAGCAGGCACATGGCCATATAACCCTGGGTAAAATTGCTTTGTTGAAAGCAGCAGCAGCAGATGAAAGAGGGCTCAGGTGGACATGGTAAAATACCTGGGCAGGATTCAAATGTGACAGGGAGATATATGATGGGATTCATCACAAGCGAGCCTGTCATTGGAGGAAGAGGTTGTAAGATGTATGGCCTTTAAGTTCTCGCGTGTCACCTGCTCTTCACATGAATAAAGAATGCAATAGGGGGAGGGTCCCAGGTGGAACTCCAAGGATGTTCAGAAGTTATTAGGGATGTAACACACTGCAAGGACAGCGAGACCTGGTGGGTGGTAATGATTCCTGAACAGTGTGAAAACCAGAGCAGAGAAAGCAAAGAAAAGTGTGAGATTTGTCTCGTTAATTAGTCATGTGTTTGTTTTGCAGACTGGTGGGATGAATGGAGGGGTTGATGATCACTACCTGGAGATTTACAGTCAAAGACTAGAGAAATTGATAGAGGATGGCAGGATGGGTGACACGTGATAAAGTACTGGGTGAAATCTGAAAAAGACTTCAGAATTAAACAGCATAAGGCACCAAGTTGCACCAATTTAACCTTTATATTTTGTTAAGCTTTGCCTAGCAACATGAAAATAAATAAAAAGGTGCAAAAGTGTGAAAAGGCTTGTTAAATTGTTCATTTCTTTTTACATTTTCCCTTCTTGTGGATTTTTTTAAGACTTTTTTTAAGATTTAAGATTTAAAATTTTCCTTGTGATTTCTTTTTGAACTGTGCCTCTTTAAAATGCCTCAAAATGATGGTTAAGTGGTTTAAGGAGCTTGCAAAGAAAAGCGTCTGGACTTCTTTAAGTTGCTTGAAGACGTTTCACCTCTCATCCGAGAAGCTTCTTCAGTTCTAAGGGATGAGAGGTGAAACGTCTTCAAGCAACTTAAAGAAGTCCAGACACTTTTCTTTGCAAGCTCCTTTGACTACAATGACCTGGATGACTGAGAACCTTCACAGACATTTTAAGTGGTTTACTTTGAAAAAAAAAGTCTTCTTTTGGAGTGTCTGTGTCGGTTCTCCGTCATCCAGCTCACTGTAGACTTCAGAGCTTGAAATAAAGAAGGCAACTGAGCTTCTTTAGGTTAGTGAAGATGTTTCACTTCTCAAAATTTCTTCATATCTAAAAACAACAGGTGGACAGTCCCAGGTATTTAACACATCAGCCTCCAAAGGGTTATCCCCTTTTTGGAGGTTGTCCTGAGGGTCACTGATCTAATATTAATCATGTAAGTCATCACATGAGCCAAGATGTGAAAAAAGGCGCGGGTCATTTGCATGTTTGGCTCCTCTGCTTTGCTAACTCAAGCTTATAAAGCAAATAGACAAATTATTTTTAGTTGCCAGCAGTGGTGACTCTACATGCAAAACAAACTAGCAAACCAAAAAACCTATGGTTGTATACACATCTATGAGAAAACAGCTTTCACGATCCTTGCTCTATGACTTTAGCAAATGCTTTGCTGATTTTTTACGGCCTCAGTTGCTTGTTTGAAGTTGTGTTGAATACAACATGAATTTCATATTTGAACGTATGATAACGGAGGTTAACCAGGTGTGTCCCTTTGTTTCACTATCAGATGTGCTCCATGTTCCTGACTTCTGGTTCACAATGACACTTTCCCATGAACTTCCTGAATAGACTTCCTGTTCTATCTAGGTGGTTAAAAAATTTTTTTTTTTCAGTGCATGCCAATATCAAGTAAATATAGAGCAGAACAAGTCTGTCTTGTTTCATGTGAAGGTGCTGTCCATGGTACTGATTCAGTTGTCTCGGTGTTACTGTATTAAGACCTTGGACTGTTTGTGTTTAACAGTGAGGTGAGTGGTGTTAGTGACATCCATTAGAAGAATACATGCTATAAAAAAACAAACATTTTTTATAGTGTTTAAACATAAAAATGTAATTATTCAAAATGAATCCACTGTTGAGTTAAAAGTACCCCCTATACCACTACCAAAACAATTGAATAAATACACGAACGTATGTTGTCTAGTCAGAGATCAGTCTCCCTGGAGGTGGAAGCCAACGATACAGCCACAGATGGAAGGGATTCACCGTCCTGCTTTTGCTTCAGCTGAATGGCGGTTTGCCAACAGAGGGGCTTAACCCTCCAACGCTTTGATGGTGGTCTTTTTCCTACTGCTATGGCACGCTGCTCTACCAATCACTGACCAAAGTTCAACAATAATGGCGCACATGTGGGCTAAAATCGGATCAGTTGCTGCCTGACTGACCACCCCTCACTCCCCTTGGGGTGTTGTGGATGGAAGTGCTCCTGGGACACCCACGCTAAGCAAAGAGTTGCAGCCTGCGGGGTGGTTTTCCAGCTCCATCCATCAGAGGCCAACACCTTGGGACAACCTCCTCCATCTTCACTTGCAGCCTGCCAGCCTTCCATCCTAAATTCCGACAAGAGCTCATTTCCTTTGCCAGAAGCTGATTAGAAATAGTAACGGCTGCACATGCTGCTGAAGCGCTTAACACACACTGACACTGTTATTGTCGCACGATTTCCTCAAAGTGCCACAACAGAAATAGAACTATATCTGAAATTGTGCATACAGTGTGCCAGTTCCATTTTTGGGCTATGATCTTTTTTCAACTATCTATATATGCCTGGAGTTAATCTTGTGTCACGGCATAGCAAAAAAGCAAAACAAACAAACAAAAAACCCCACAAAGCGTTCAGTGTTTTAGTTGAGCCATACAATATCGCCTCCCCTTCATACACTACATGAAGGGCAACGCACAGCCGACAGCATCACGACAGGTCTTCTGGGATTCATCTTGGGCACCTTTGGAGACTCCAAATCAGCTGCGAGTTCTTGGCGTGCGTCATTGCGCAGCAGCGCGTCCAGCCCATAGTTGGGAATCCGCTGACAGAGCACTACCAGTTGTTTGTGCGGGCATATGTACGCGCGGATCAGCAGGTGTTGTCTTTAAAAAAAGAAAAGAAAAGAAAGAAATCTGGATGGAAGTCGCTGTTACAGCGACGCCAGTCTGAGGGGAAACTCGACCATTGCGGACCCCTATTCCCAGGATGCGCGGACATGCGTGAAATGCTCGCGGCCATCGGCAGGTGCAGGTAAAGTTCGAGCTGAACAATTTTTGTGTTTCTTTTCCTTAAAATGTTGTAGTTTAAAAAAAGAAAAATCTTTGTCTCGCCTGCATTTCGGGTGACGTCTCTTGTTTCGTTCCGTGCGTTTTTTCCCCTCACCAGCGCACCTCTGAAGGGAGCGTGCCGAATAAAAGGCAGGCTGAGCACCAAAGTATGCTGACGATTTAAACTTTGATGTGCCGAGCGACCTCTTTACGCTCAGATGATATCTTAAACTATAAAGAAATTCCATCGATTCCACGCTTATCTCCAACAATGTTAGTTAACAGTCAAAAATATGGGCTGCCTGTGTATGTGTGTGGGATGTGAGTGTGTGTGCGCGCGCGTCTATATTCGTGTGCCTCTGGGCGTGTGTGCGTCTCCTTCCTAAATTCTGGCGCTTTAAATTAATTCCGTCTGTATGCGCTCCTGGTGCACCAGTGCGCAAAGGATTCTGTTCCTTGATGTGGATGAGGGTTGAGAGGTTAACAAGTTTTTGTTTAACCACACGAACCTCTTAATCGTTCATTGAGTTTTTTTGTTTGTTTATTTACCCCCTCCCCCCCCCCCTTTAATCGTGTTCTGTTTTTTATTAATAGAACAAACTGTAATCAAGCTCAACAGTCAAATGAGTTGAAATTATCACAGTGACAAGAAGGTGAAGGGCCAGAAACATGAATGACTAACAGACACCTCAGGTAATGTAGCTGTGTCCTTAAATAAAGAGAGAGATGCTGGTAAATAGAAATGGTAAGAATTTATCACATTACGCACATTAGACACATCTTATCGAAAGGGGTGTCTAATTTGGCCAGTCCTTAGCCAACAGCCGTCTGTTAGACAGAAACACTTAAGCTGTCAAGTCAAAAAAAAAAAAAGAAGAAGAAAAAAACCTTCCAGCAATGATATGATTCCACTGCGATAAAAACTGTAATTAAAATCATGCTAATGCTCCATGAAGCCTTATGTTGAGTTTCCTCGAGTCCGCCTCTTAATTTCTCAAACTATATTTACCACAGTGATAATGCCTGTAATCAGAGGAACAAGCACAGATTGTACGGCACACTTAATTGGTATTTTTATTTATTTATTTTATTTTCTTTGTCTATAAACTGCCAGCTGCCTTTTAGATTCAGCACTCGCGTTGAAGGCCGGCCATCACAACAAGGCAGGGAAGGGAAGGAGAGAGGAATGAGATTTACATAAACAGACTTGTGTAGAGATAATGGAAAGGCTCTCTGTTATCAACAAAACTCCAGAGCAGTGAAGTGGTCTTTTCATTCCCTCTCAGATGGACAACTTGGATGATTTTTTTTAAAACTGCAGTCTCAAGACAGCAGTTTGAAGTGCTGGAGCTGATGTGCCTTATTGAGCATGTGACAGCAGGGTTTTTGTTTTCAGTTCTCTTTCTCTGTATTGATTTCCCCCGGCCTCTGTTTTTTCTTTTACCTGATTATTGACTTCTTTCTGTGCTCTAGCAAGCTAAATGAGAGCATTACTGGAACTGGCGTGCTGTGATTCATCTCAATCATTTGGAGTACATCTCTCATACCAGGTGCAGACCCGATGATCCAATTTTTTCTTTTTTTCCTCCTTTTTTTGGCACTGAATTCAAAGCATCACTTTAGATTTTCCAGGTTCGTTTGCACCGCAGCTGTGCCACTCTCTGGTTCTCGTCTTATGGGAGTTTGCTTTGTGTCATCGTGTGTCATAAGTAATGTCATTTGTACTACAATAGACTTTCATGGCGTGCGTCACTCTGGTATTCTTGTGCTGTCACATTGTCTCAATGAGTCGTCAGATCAGCTGGTTTCTTTCCTTCAGGGTTTTCTTTGTCTACACTTGATAGAAACAGGAGTAAACCCCAGAGGTGGGGTCTGGGTAGCGCAGAAGTTCTCCAGCTGTCACACGCAGCACGTTTCAGCGGACTGTGACAGAGTCCAGCTCATTATTACTTGCCGACATATCTTAGATTTAATCCATTGCTCTCTGTGCTCAACATCAGCCGAAGGTTGTCTGCAGGTACCTGCATTCTGAAATCTATTCTTTAAAACAGCTCATCCTTGAAATGAACTTTTAAACACTTATCTCAGGGGCCTGGTACTGTCAAAGAAGCACAAAAGACACGAGTTGATAGAGGATGTAGAATACACAAGTTACTAAACACAACTGAGAGTCTTAAGTCTGATTTTAACTTTGAAGAAAAGATTTTTGTTTTTTAAAAAACAGCTCATACATTCTACCATCAGCGTTAAGGATTATATTACCTACAGATGTACTTGATACAGTGTGGACAGTGGCTTTGTTTTAAATTGTGTACTCACATACTTACAGCTCCTATTATGAGCGCATAAGTGCAGCCGCTCTATCAAGTACGACTACATGAAGTGCCTTAGGAGTACCAGGATGGTGTACTCACAATGGTAAAGAAATGAAGTGTGAAACACGCCCTCAGTGTTTGCTATATTGGTTGTGTAGTGGAAAGGGGAGGGGCCACCAACCAGTTTTTAGCCAGTGGAAGCAGAACGTGTGATTACTCGCTAGCTAGCTAATAGCTAGCACTGACATGTTTTTCAGGATTTGCAGACTAAAATCACACGTTCTGGTGTTTTCTATGTGTTACATTGTCACTTTTTCTATCAAAGGATTTACTACGTGTATTAGAGGCACCAGTGTCATCCATCCTCTCTCTGCTGCTTATCTGCTCAGTGCAGAAATCACAGATACTCTGCAGTAAGTGCTCACCTCACCACTATGATTAATCAGGTGGTGAAATCCATATGCAGTGCACTAATGAAAGTATGTGCATATATGTATGTTCTTTGTGTACTAGTATATTGTGCTGAAAGTGGATGGTGTTCTTTTGAAAAACATCTTATTTAATTTTATTTGTTTTAATTTTGTGAATGCAGGCACGGACGTTTGAAAGCTCATCTTCTTTTCATCAGAAGAAAACATTTTGTATTTCATTTAATCTCAAAAGTTTAGTTCTGGGAAGGAAGTTTTATGAGTTTTTATAGTTAGATTTCAGTATTTCCAAATCAGTTCATATAGTTTTTTTTTTTTCATATAGCTTCATTGCCGGTTCTCTTTCCAAAAACACTTTTAGCAATACACACTCACCTGACATTTTATTAGGTACCCCTTGCTAGTACTGTCTCGGACCCTCGTTAACCTTCAGTCACTAGTTGCTGGAGATTTGTTGGCTGCACATCCATGACACGACTCCCCCATCCTACCATGTCCCAGAGGTGCTCTATTGCATTGCATCTAGCAAATTTGGAGGTGATTTTAGGGCAGCGAACTCACTGTCATGTTCGAGAAACCAGTTTGAGAGGATTTGAGCTTTGATATATGTGATACTCAGGTAGGCTGTGTCATTATCAACAATGCTCAGCTGGACGTAAGGGCTTTAAAGTGTGCTAAGAAAATATCCCCCACACCATAACACCACCAGTAGCATATCAGAGCAGGCATTAGCAGCATTTTAGCTGTCCTTAGCTGACAGGAGTTGCACCTGGTGTGGTCTTCTGCTGCTTCAAAGTTTGATACAGTATGTTCTGCATTCAGAGAAGCTTTTCTGATCGTTGTTATTAAGTTACTTTTGCCTTCCTATGAACCTAAAGCAATCCGACCATTCTTCTGTGACCTCTGACATCAGCAAGGGATATTTTCTCTTTTTCAGACCGTTCTCTGTAAAACCTGGATCAGCATGTCTACTTGTCTAAATGCACTGAGTTGATTCCATGTGATTAGTTGATCAGCTATTTGCATCAGTTGAATGGGTGTACATAATAAAGTAGTTGTTGAACGTATATTGAACAGCATTTTGTACTTTTAGAGTGTATAGCACGTTTTTGGTGAAGACCTCTATCATTAACGGTTGGATATCTCTCCACTTGTTCTGTTTATGGACTAAAGATGGTGTTACTCAGTCACTGGCTGGAAACCAAACTTAGCCTAGCTCAGTGGTTCCCAAACTTTTTTTGCTGGGCCCCCCTTGTTTTACAAGAAAAATGTTCGCGCCCCCCCCTCGCGCGCGCACGCACGAACACATCCTCCAACCACACACACCCGTATTTTGCTCCATTGCGGTTTATTTCACACCTCAAACATTTAGTAAACAATTAAGCAAATACAAGTAATCTGCAATAAATTACAGGTAGTAAGAAAATAAACTACTAAGTCTTTTACGCTACGTCCACACCTACACGGGTATTTTTGAAAACTCAGCTGTTTCGTCCACACGTAAACGGCGTTTCGAATCACCGAGAACAGAGATTTTTTAAAACTCCTTTTGTGCGTTTACGTGTGGACGAGGAATACAGAGTTCATCACACAATGTCAAAGGTATGTGCCTTTTTTCACCTCACGCTGTGTGCACGTTATTGTTTACATGAGATGAATTGCAGAATGGCAGACAGAGACGAAATACTGTTAATCTGACTATCTACAGGTTTTACACGCTTACATATACACGCAGTTACTGTCCCTCCATTTAGAAAGGCAGAGGCGTCATGGTGTAATTATTTTACATGTAGTTGTTTTTTTTTTTCCTGTGTAATAATATTCAACATTGCTATCAATACATTTTTAAATTGTGGCAGGATGAGCCTGATGTTATTTGTATCCCACTGTAACTTTACTGTATAAAGAGCTAACATTTCCAAAATGTCAGGAGTAGTTAGTCATTACAACAAGTGTTTATGAACTACAAATCAAGAATGTGGGATACTGTTTGTCCGTGATTTAAACAGCCCAGCGCTGCTCCTAACAAAGGGAAAACCAATCCTGCAGGGAGACCTACCTCGGCACTTGTGCAGGTGAAACCAAAGGGAAGATATGCTTCACCATAGAATGAAGTTGGTTTGGAAACACATTCAGCTATGCTTCATCTCCTGCTTTGCGTTCGTGTGGGCGCCCGTGCTAGCAGTGTCCAAGCGTTGTTTTTTTTGGTTTTTTTTCCCTTTTCATGCCGCGCCCCCCCTGCAATGGCTCTGCGCCCCCCACACTTTGGGAACGTCTGGCCTAGCTGTTTATGAATACCTAATTGCTTATGCCCTTGTATACGATTGGTGTACTACATTTTGGTTTCGTACTTGTTCAAATATTCCTTTTCATTTTTTTTAATGATGATCATACAAGTTTAAACCACACATTATTTATCACGTTTTTGTTCAACATCAACTTCCATTTTTAATGACTTCATCGTCCCTTCCCACTCTTCTTCATCATCCACACCTCTGTCATCACTGCTGTATTCGCAAGCCTGCACATTTCTCTCCATAGTGTGTGTTTAAGCAGCAATGTTGCTAGCTCAGCCTAATAATAATGCAGATTGAAGGACACAAGAGACCTCTATGGTATGATGAGAAGTAGAAGTCAAAACTTCTAAACCTGCAGATGAAAGGGGGGAGGAGAAGCTTCCACCTGGATAAAGTCCAAAGTCCCTAATGTTTCTCTGCGACATTGCCTTTGTGCATTTGAAATAGACAGAGAAGAAAATGAGACTGAGGGAATATCTTTTAGGAGGTCAGAACTCCCTTTTTATGTAATGAAAGATGTTAGTTAAATTGTGGTAGGCACCTTAAATAACCTACAGTGACAACATCACTAAGACACTTTGATGAGAGAGATGAAACTGTTCCACCACACAGTGAAATGTTTTATCACTCTGCTCCATCACTCAGACATTAGCGATTCTTTTAGAGCTATTTTTGTTTTAATGTACTTGTGGAATCTGATTTTAAAAAGTGAGGCTCTGAAAGACATGGAGCTGGAGTCTGTGTGAGGACAGCACACTCTTTCTTAGACTTTTGTTTCTAGAGTCGTAACGTAAGAGCTTGACGTGCCCAGCACATTGGATTCATGTTGGAGAAGTATTACATACATTTGACTTTAAATGTTCTCTTTTTTGCACCTAATCTTATGTATCATCTTGAAAGCTGTTGTTGTAGAGATAACGCAGAAGTCCTTGATCTCTAGGGTACTGCCTATTGGCAACTTAAGGTGCTCTTAAGCTGCCAAATGAATGAAGATTTTTGACCTTTTTTATTTCTTAGCAAATATATGTATGGTTATTGCAGGCTGAGATGTATATCTGTCTGAACCTGTGATGAACTTTGCAGCTTGGGCATTTTGTCCTGCTTTTTTCAGCAGCGACTCATACTGAAATGAAAAATGTGTCACAGGCTGGGTCTCTGGCCCAGCGCTCTGAGTTCATTTTGTATTTGTCTCATTTTAGATTTGTGATTAGTTTGTGTCATTCCTATTTAGCTTTAGTTAAGGAAAGGCAGTTATTATTTATTGTTTCCTTGGTTTCTATGTTTGAGTTCTTGTATCGTTCATCACGTGTTAGGTCTGTTAAGCTTGTTGTCATGTCTAGTTTCAGTGTTTCCTGTTTTATTTTGAAGGAGTCGTGTGTTCTTTGTTCATTGTATTTAGTTTCACTTCCCCCATCTTGTCATTAGGCTCATGTCAGTCAGCTGTTCCTCCATGTGTTCCCACTTCCCCTAATCACCTCCTGTGTATTTAAGTCCTCTGTTTTCAGTGTGTCATTGTCAGATCGTCTGCTTTGTTTGCAAGCCAAGAAGTTGTGTCAAGTTTCCTCATGTCAAGTCCATGTTCCTGTTGTAGGTTTTTGGTTAATTTAGCTGACCCAGTTTAGTTTATTGTTAGCTTTGTCTTTTTTTTACAGTTATTTTGCCAGCCTCAATAAACTGCTCATTTTCTGTTATTCAAGTCATGTTCCACATTTTGTTTTCGTCTGCATTTGGGTCCACCCTTCACTCTACACACAGTCAGCCCTGCTGATTGTGACAGAACGATCTGATCAGTCATGGACCCAGCAGACTCAGCTCTCACCGAGTGTCTGGAGGAGACGGCTCAGATCCAAGCAATCCTCAACCGCGTCCTCACGGCACCCGATTTGAAGAGCAAGCTTGTACTGGTGAACGTCGCTGAGGCTATTCTGAAGAGGGATCCCCGCCTCCTCCAGCTCCCGGACTCACCTGCCATAGCTGATGCTTTTACAAGGATAAAGGAGATGCTGCAGGCCCAGGAACTGTCGAGTCATGTGATGGCTTCCAGCACCTCCCAGTCACAGCAACCCCACAACCAGTCGTCTCCACTGCTGCCTCTCGAGCCTGAGTGTGTCCGTGTCGGCTCGCTGAGGTTTGCCACAGCGCCCCTGCCTTCAGTGCCGGCACTGCCCCCCAGCTCACCAGTTTCCTCTTCACCATCACGGATTAGTCACTCACCCTCACAGTCTCATTCAGACTTCACATCTCCAGCCTCATTTCTGGCGAAGTTGTGGTCAGAGGATGAGGAGCCAGACCCCACAATTAGCCCCGCTTCAGTCACAACTGCTTCTAGAGAAAAGCGGCATTCACGTCATCAACGTACCTCACAAAGGTTTGAAGTGAGTGACTATATTTTGGCTCCTCGTGTTTTTTCTAAGGTGAACATTAAAACTAACACTGCCTTACCAGTTCATGGGCCCGGCTATAAAAAGACTGATTATGATTTTGAAATGACTAAGACTGAGAATGTTTCGGCCAAGTCTTCCACGGACCATCTTATTCCTTTGCAAAATTATCTAGCTTCTCTGTGCATTGATCATGCCACGAACTATGCTTCCAAGAAGCCAAATTATAAGACTGTTTGCACTGGAAATGCTAGCCATGAGGCTCAGCTAAGCCGCTGTGGGACTGTAATCCAGGCCAGGTTGGAGCCAGGGGCTGAGTTGCAGTTTGTGCAGCCTTTTCCAGTGTCCGCTCGAGGGCCCGAGGGGCCCGAGGAGCCCGTCCAGCCTCATGCCACGCCAGCTGGAGGTTCAGCCGAGCCCGTCCAGCATTCTGCAACATCTGCTTGCACCACCTTGTCCACCACCTGCTGACGCCTGGTCTTGACGCGACCCAGCCAGAGGTCGTCGCCACGCCTGGTCTCGTCTCGACCCAGCCAGAGGACGACGCCTCGCCTGGCCCTGCCACGCCTCAGCCTGGTCTCCTTCCACCTGCCAAGCCACGTCCAAGTCCAGCACGGCTGTTTCCGGAGCCTGTCAGAACAGCCTGTCGACGGAAACCAACCAAACAATCCAAGGATTATTGTCCACGCCGTCAACCATCAGCCAGTTCTCGTCCACCTGCCAAGCCGCCCGATGGCCTTCGTACACGCCCACGTTGCAGTCGACCGCCAGCCAAGCCCCCTGACCGTCTTCGTACGTGCCCAAGTTGCCGCCGGCAGCCGACCAAGCTCTCCAAGTGTGGTCAGCCATGCCCACTTCGCCACTGACGTTTTCCACGTTGTCGGCCTTGGACTCGTGCCATATTTTGTTTTCGTCTGCATTTGGGTCCACCCTTCACTCTACACACAGTCAGCCCTGCTGATTGTGACAAAACGTGCCTGGCTATAACCTTCTCTGCAGCTTCTGTGAACTTGTCTTCTAAAAACTTGGTATGTCTTCTTCTGGTACATTGCTATTCCTGCATAAACCCCAACTTGCTCTGTCATATGAAATTGCAAAGCAGGTGCTGTACCCAGGTGCTTAAGCAGGGCTGAGATTTATAAAACACATGTGCTTAAGCTACTGTTATGGGTTCAAATATTGAGGGTGAGCACAAAAAACAATGGTCCAGAAGAGCTTTGGTCAAACAATGATTTTAATGAACACACGCATGGGGAGATGGACACTGCACACAGACAGCATCGATCTCTAAATGGTGGAGCATTACTCAAACTCTTATAGCCACTGTTGACCCCCACCTAGTCGTAAAAGCCTAAACATTCACATTTTCCTAATTCCTAGCGTGCCTGACTTATGGCCTTGGCTCCCTATTTTGTCTGCCTTTAACAACGGTGGGAGTGAAGCTCCCGTGGAATGTGCTCTGTCTCCTCTACTATCAGAAAAAGCAAGGTCCTGACTCTCTGAAAACAGTATTTCTTATAACTCAGAAGTATAATGCATCATAAAACAATATCATTCATTCACAATAAATCAGCAGTCCAATGTAATACAAATGTAATAGTTATCACCTCCTTCTAATTCAGGAGAATAATGCAAACTAAAACTACATAATATTTTCACAATCATTAATCAGGGGTATAACATGGCATAAGATAATATTATAATCTCACACTACAAATGGGATTCTTGGAAAATGCATAAGCACGTATTTTAGTTTTATGTTTCTTAATAAATAGCTAGAGGAGCAAGTGTGATTGTATATTGGAAATTATTACAAATTTCCTACAACCCTGGTTTCAAAAATGTTGGGACACTGTGCAAAATGTATATAAAATTGATTTCTATGTGTAATTAGCATTGACAGGTGTAATGAATTGAGTTATTGGGATAAATGTCAACACATAAAACAGCCAGTGACAAAAAAGGAGCATAAACCCAGTATGACTTTTTAATTTTATAACCCTGTACGGTACACATACTCTTCATCATTCTTTAGGGGAATGAAATCAGAATTTTTATACTGGTTACTGCACTGTGTAAAATAAAATGGAGAATAAGGAAATATATATCCATGTAACTTAACATAGCCCACGACTTTATTTTTACTGTGTATATTGGTCTTTTTATAGGAAAAGAGTCTGAATCGTCATAGTAAAAAGGTACATGGCTACATTGTTTACAAGTCTTTGCACTTAGCAGCCCCCCTTGATAACCAGTAACCAGTCAAGTTTTATAATAGTTACTTCAAATGCTTAGTGTCTTTGCCCCAGAAAAGGTTTTCAAAGCTCATAAAGAGGTCACAATCCTGCTGTTCTTGACCAAAGTTAAACAAGACATTACAGCTTCCCTGTCAACAGCTCGTCCCACCAGAGCACTAAAGAAATACCGCGCTAATTAATGTTGCAGATGCAGTAATGAGTAGAAATGCCTGCCACCGCACAGTTAAAGTTGTACATTCATGACCCTGACCTTCACCCGAACCCAGTCCACTGATGCACTGTACTACCAATAAAATGTATTTTATTAAATGAATTGTTGGTAAGTTTCCTCAATAATGTGAAGAGCACTGCAAGAATTAAAAAGTGGGATTTCCTGTATAGAGAAGTGCGCTATGAAAAGTTTGACATGTGACAGTAAAAATCAGTCGTATCAGTTCTTCTCACTGCCTCCTACTAAAGCACAGAAGTGATTTTAATACGTTTGCTGCTGTGCTTAGCTTTTTGTATAGTTGTCATGCTCACTACATTTCAGAAAGCTTTTAGATCATCAAGTACACTTCAATACATCCTAAATCAACTTATTGAGCCTTCAGTCATTATAGTCCCAACCTAGAAACTGTCGCCTGCTGCGCTGCCTTCCTCTTTTTTGAAGAACCTTCTGTGGGTGTCTTGAAGTGTGATACACATACAATAAACACAATAAACACAAAGCCTGCTCACATCCTAATAATGGCACTGTACCAAAATTGTCTATTCACATAGAGAGTGCTTGCAGAACGGTCCACGGTGAATAAGAGTGCCGTTTAAAGATGTCTGATAAGATAGACTACTTTGTTGGTGTAGATTTTTAATTCTCAACCAACACCATGCTTCACACACTTATAGTTAAGTTTTGTGAGCTAGCTTTCTTGTTTTGACGCACGTGTAGCATTTGCTCCATCCACGGTGAACAAGAAAGTGACGACTAGTTAGTGCAACATTATTTATACCAGATAGTGACTCTTTTATACTCTTGCAACTTTGATATTTATTGCAATTTAGTGCAACAACGAGGTGAAGCAAAATGTAAAATTAGAAGAAGCAACACTGCCATGATTCACTAAATCACAGCTTTGAAGAATATAAGTGAGAATAACTGGAGGAAGAGGAGAATTCGGTATAGACTAACAGCTTGGAGGCCACAAAGGTTGACATGCTATTGACTCATTCACTATGCCTGGAATAAGTACCTTGAAGAGCAACAAAGAAGAGAAAACCTTTGAATTAGATAAAGTGACTCAGTTCTGCCTGACTTATCTTCTTTTATTTGCTGCTGCCCTTTTCAAGTCGGCTCAAAATCAAATTGCAAACAGTCGGAGTCAGAGATGAAAGACAGGCATCACTTTGGGAAGCTGTTACCCATCATCCCACGTTAGGGTGTCCTTTATCATAGTAGTGACTGAGTTAAGGCCGATGTCAGACCAGTCTGACGGACCAACAGGCTGAAGAATTGCCATAACTGATTTGAGATGTGGGGCCAGGTCTACCTGACTTAAGACATCAAGAACTCATTGTCTTGTCTCTTAAAATAACAGGTAGGGAGATCTTTAGTACTTAAAGTGGCAGCCCTGTATGTTCACAGTTTCACATCTGTATGTGTTTTGGTACGAGGTTTTGTACTGTGTTGTTGCTGCGAAATAAGACTACAAACAGCCTGTCTGACAGTGTTGTGTCATTTGTTTACATTTGCCCAAAGATAAAAAAAGTTATCCCCAGACAGTGACAGATGAGTCCAAATACACCAGCTGAGAAAACCAAAACAAATCATTCAGCAGTGTTATCATTTTCTGTCTGACCCAATACTTCTCCTCACTGAGTAAGTGTGTGTGTAGAGCCACAGACAAAGTAAATCTCAGAAACATTTCATGATACACAAGTATAAACATTTGACATGACTGTTGTGGAAAATCTGACATTCATTTATTGTCATTCTTAAATCTGTTCTGGTAATAGGCAATGATCCTCATATTGTTAGATGATTAAACCACAGTCATTTCTACAGCAAAAAAGCTATTTTGTAACATTTTTAAATCTTTTATATAATTGTAATATATAATTGTACATAATTAAATATGTGATTATCCTTTTATTGTAAGCTGAAATATTCAAAACCTCAAAGGCACTCTCTTTTCATATATATTTAAAATGCCTTTATTCTCATGACATGGCTATATTTAACCTATAAGTCCAATGTTTTCATCCGAAGCCTTCATCAGGGACAAGCGTCCATGAACATATTGAATTCTTTTCTATAGGTGTTTCACCAATAGAGGTACATCCACCTTCAACTTCCACACAGGATGTGAGTTTTTTTTTTTTTTGTTTTTTTTTAACCAGTAAAAGGTCTTTATAAACAGGGGTGCATATAAGTGGTCATTCGCTGTCAAAATAAAAGACGCGTACCAGATAAGAAGTTGCAACGTGCGTTTGCGTACATATAGAGTGGGATTTTCACGTCATATTCTGCACCACATCTCTGTGCGTTCATCATTTGTTTGACGCCAGCTCACCTCCTGCAACCTCTTTTCCGAGAATACGCGCTTCTTTTGCGGTTCGGACTCCTTCTGACATTTCTTTGGAGGCGCTTGCTTCTTCGACACCTTTAAGAGTTCTAAACAAATATCTGTCCTCCAGAAAATCTTATGTACGCCCGTTGCAACTTCTTATCTGGTGCGCGTCTTTAATTTTGACAGCAAATACGCAACTTCTGTGCACCCCTGTTTATAAAGCTCATTTATACTGTAGGCCCTTTACCGTACAAGGTCAAAACATGTTGTTGTTGTTGTTGTTTGGCTATATAAAGAAATTAAATGTGAATGAATTTAATTAAAACGCCACCAGCAGGAGTACTCTTCCAAAAACCTGGACAAATTCAGTCAAAATCAGACAGAAAATGATTTCCTTTACTGACCTATAATTTATAAATCCAAATTTCTTCCCTTTGGCTAAGGCTCTTTTCTATTTCTTTGTAGTCAGGGCTGGACTGGTAATCTGGCATTTTCAAGATGTAACGACGCACTTTGGGGAGATGAGCCGTCTTGAAGGGCTTTTGTACAAGCACTTACAGCGGCCCATTTTAATTACTGACACTGGATACTGACACAAATCAGACCTCTTAACTCAACCGCCCCCTTCGCTGTGCTCTCACGCACCTTTTGGAAAAATTGAGGAAGAAGTGGCTAAAAGGTGGAGCTGAAAAGCTGAGAGAAAACAATAAAAAACAAACAAATAATAGAATCCTCTCAAATTAGCTGACACATTAACTGGGAAGTAACGAGGTGGGAAGTAAGTACAAATGCTTTGTTACTGTACTTAAGTAGAATTTTCAGCTATCTGTACTTTACTTTACTTATTTTTCTGGCAACTTTTTGCTTTCACTCCCACCTTTCAAGAAAAATATCTATGCTTTGTATTCCTACATCAAAGCAGACAAGTAAAGTGGGCGGGGCGAGTCAGCTGTTAGCTAGCGCTAAAGTAGAATGAGCATAAAGGGAGTGATGTCATAACGTTTCAACAGCATTTCTATCATCTCAACAAACATCAGCACACACACAAACCCATCGTGTGTAGTCACACAGTGTGTTGTTACAGCTGTTGTGTTACTCAGGCAGAGAAACAAAAGAGAGGTGCACTCAGAGATGGAGAAAGACCGGACAGGAAAGAAAGACGAGAGGTTAAATTTAAAGGTAATGACTGCTCAGTGATACCTGATAAACTGCAGATTTAAATGTGTGATGTCATAATTTATGTAAATACATTTTTGTGTCATATTAATATAGCAGAAGGTCCAGTTACCTGTGCATAAAAATGGTTGGTAGAATTGTCCTTCAGGGAGCTACTTTTTACTTTCTTACCTTGAGTGCATTTCAGAGCCTGTACTTTTTCACTTTTACTTGAGTAAAGAAATTGATCAATACTTTTACTGGATTTTTTTTAACACACGTATCTGTACTTGTATCCTTTCCAAAGAGTACATCAAATGGAAGCGCTTCTTAAAACAACTTGAAGTGATCCTCTTTTGAAACAGTCCTATTTTTATAGAGTTCACTGCAAACAGGTTTCAAATAGGTATTCCTGGTTGGCTGAATAGCTTTCCAGGGTACAGTAAAGTACTCTAAGGTACAGGCTGAACTGCTGTCAGGTGAGTGGGTATAATTTTGTATTTCAGTCTTCTATTATGTTGAAATTACTCTCCCACGAAGTCCACCAACTCTAAAGGGCAGTAATTTTGTTTGATTTGCAGTAATGTATATATTGTTTATTGCTGTGTAACGGTACACTGGTCCAAAACCGAGACACTCTACATATCTACGTATTATTTTTCTTTTAGCATAAATCAAAACTGTAATGATTTGACTTTATTATTATTGAATGGTGTTTCATAATTACCACATATAGAAAAAAATCATTACATTAAAATCATTGGTAAATTAAGATAATGTTTAACCTACTAATATATGGGAGAGAGAGAGAGACCAGAACAGAATGTGATAATTCAGCCCTTAAGCTATTACACATGCATAACATATAACTATAAAATATGAAAACCAGCTCGAGGCAGATGGCTATCCTTCCTTAAACCCTGCTTTACCAGAATAATAATAATAATAATGGATTGTATTTATATAGCGCTTTTCAAAACCCTCAAAGTGCTTTGCAATTCCACTCTGCATTCACTCTCACATTCACACACTGGTGGAGGCCACAGTTGTAGCCACAGCTGCCCTGGGGCAGACTGACAGAAGCGAGGCTACCGTATCGTGCCATCGGCCCCTCTGGCCATTACCAGTAGGCAACGGGTGAAGTGTCTTGCCCAAGGACACAACAACCGAGACTGTCCGAGCCAGGGCTCAAACCGGCAACCTTCCGATTACAAGACGAACACCCAACTCTTGAGCCACGATCGTCACCAGAGATCTCTTACCTTGAAAAGAAGTTCTTCTTTCCTACCCTCCCTTCCTAATGCTTGCTCATATGGGATCATTGGGCTTCTTCTGTAATATTGTACTGCACTGGTGCTCTGTAAATAAATACAACCAAGACATCAAAAAGATATCTGCAGACAGTAACAGACGAATCCAGCTACTCTACACCTGGTGAGAAAACAAAAACAAGTGATTCTACTATTTAAGCTTTTACTTTATGACCCTATTGTGTATATTTCTGTGTATTTATTGTTCATCTGCGATAGAACTTAAATAAATGGCAGTCTGTCAGAATCAGAAACCAAAAAACATTGAATGCTGAACGGGAATAGTAGGGGATAGCTGTAAAAAGGACCTTTACAGTTCTGGACTGGAAATAGGGGGAAAGTTAACAGAATTTTTCTGTCATTTTTTTGAGGTTCTTTAATAGAAAAAATGTTTTAATCATAAATATACTTTGATTAGTATGCAATTATGTTTTTCAACAAATTGATGCATCCTCATGAACTTCGAGTTAATCCATTAAAAATACACAGGAGTTGTCCCGTCATCTTGAATACAGATGGATTACCATTCTGTGTGTGTGTGGCTAGAGATTCTGCATATGAAGTACACCTCATGTTACACATGAAAATGAGCATAAACATAATTACATACATTATTACACATTGTCAGCAAATTAGACATGTTTTCACACAGCTGACAATAAGCTGGTTAAACAACAACAACAGCTGGTTATAAGCTTTTATTATGCCAGCTAATGGCTGAGAAGCAGCTTGAATATATTTTCACATCATATGAGACTTCATTCGATAAGAGTTCAACAATACTCGATCCACTTCCAAGAAGGTTTCACGAACGGCAGCTAACAGTTGCTAACAGCAACAAAAACAGCAGCTCTTACCAACAGAAAAGTTCACGGGTATCAGACAGAAGTGAGCTTCACTGACTCGTTGACTCGAATTGAACTTTCACAAAGTTTTACAGCTTCCTCCTGAGTAAATAGATGTGAACAGATAAAAACGTTGGACAACTCCTTTTAAGTCATTTTAAAGCAAAAATCGAACTTGTTTTAATCATCACAATGACAATCAAATCTCAGTTTAATATTGCAAGATAGTTTAACTGCGTGCAAAGACAAGAAAGAAGATTTAAGTTCTAAAAATATATGTATGCCCACTTCAGAGCACATGCATTTTTACATCAACAGACCAGACTTATGTATGAGTCATAATGGACAGAAGTGAGAGAGAATTTTAAACTTCACTCCATTTCTGTCAGCTTCAGTCGTGACATCGAGAGCAGAGACAGGAAGTCGGCCATACTGTGTCTTCGCCATGCTTTCTGCATTTATGACCAAAATGGCTGAATAAGTACACATGTCCTCAGTGTCACTATGTGTGTAGAGAATAGGAGAAACCTAGTGCTCAATAATGTATCTCTGGATTCCCAGTTTCGTATATTCATTTAGTATTCCCTTACTGTGTATGCATTATACATGTTTCACTGTAAAACCTGTTGGGACTGAGGCATGTCTTACCTGCTTTAGAACTGTGTACCCTCTGCTATGCAATCCCTTACCTAAAAATGTAATGTTACCATCAACAGGATTTACTGTAGTTCAAGCTCAGACCAAAGTAAAGACACTTTTAACACCATAGCCACAGAAGTTTGCTTTCAACTTTACATTAAATATTTCCTTAGACCAACTTGCCATCTATGGCAAGTTGGGTCTCAGTTTTTTCTGGTCTCTGAAGGGTTTCTGTGCGCTTTTATCTTAAAAGAGAGAGAGAGCGGGAGTGCAGGAGGATATAAGAAATGAGAGGACATTGGAAATTGCTTTATTACTTTTCACCCAAGCTCAGCGCCAGACTTGGAGGTGAGGTGAAATCATTAACAGGAGGCCATTATGCTGCCGAGAGAATATCCCTAAGGCAGACCAGCACAGTTATTCACTACTGTGTGATTTAGAAATACATCAGGAAAGAATGTCTTCAGTGTTTGAGGGAATCTATTAAAGATAACCAAGTGGCACAGAGAAACCACCGTTACCTGGGTGATAAAAATCATGTGAGTAAAGAGAAAATATGTATTTTTGGAACCTCAGACAGGCCACACATGTGCCCCTCTGTGCTGCCTGCCAGCTGGAAAGCAAAACTCTAGAAGTCACTGATCCTGCACAAGTCCTGCCCTGCATCCTTGTTGAAATGCATAAAACTGTTTGGTCTTCAAAGCGCAGCACAATCTATATTTCCTGACTGCTATCATTACTTGCATCCCATTAAACGGCATGTTATTCTCCATTGTGTGCCCCTTTTCCAGATAAACTCCACTTGGCATCTTCACTCCTCCAGCAGCCATGGCTCTCTCTGTATCTGGAGGAACCGTGTTCACTGTACTCCTCATTAGCAGGTAAGAAAGGACAACCACTGGGATCTACAGCCACAAAGTCATCAGCCATGTCAGATTCTAATTTCTAACAACACCAAAGCTTTGTAGTCAATGAGCTCAGGAGGAGATACTTAGTCGCAACATTTTTGTGTAAACCATCAATACTCAATAACAACTCTCCATGCATGAGGCAAAAAGCATTGAAACTCCATGCCTGCACTGATGACACTGCTGAGCAGAATCGATGAGGCAGCATCCAGCACCACATGGATACAATTGGTGTTAAAATCCCTGCAGAGGTCGTATGGTGAGAATGATGGGATGCTTTGGTGCACATTTGTATGCTGTTGGGAACCGAAGACTCTGCTCTTCTTGCAGTTTATTCTCAAATTATAGAGTGCACTATGCACATTCTAGATAAGACAAAGCCTCTGGCTCATACTGAAACCAGCTTTAAGATGTGCTCTGTATAGTGCAGCACTTCTTTTCACAAAAAGCTATGGGATTTGTGTGTTGTGGCAGGTTCCCGCCACCTAAGGGCCTCATTTATTAAACACTTCTAAAATATACATTTATATTACAAATATAAGTCTGCTCAAAAGTCATAAATGGTGCACACAAAAGAAAATAAATCAGATTTATACTATAAGACTACGAAGGCACTGTTCACTTGAGAAATCCCAGTGTACCTGGAAGTGAAGTCCAGCTTTCTACATAACCTATCTAACCATAAAGAGCCAATGACAAGCCTATGTCATAGACTGTATATAAAAGATTGACTTAACTATGCTGAAATCACTGTCTGGATTTGGATCGTTGGCATACTATGTTTATTTATTTATTTGTGTATTTGTAAGAGTAGTCAAAGTGCTAAGTTATAAGCTAATGCTAGTGTAAGCTAATGCTAGCAAACAAACTTTTTTTTAGCAAGGTACTATGAGCTCTGCACATGCACATACAGATACCTGCTAATTAATTTCAAGTAACAGACTAGAACAATAGTAGAATTTCACTCACCAAAATGATCCAACATCATCAGTTCAACTAGTTCAATAACTCAACAGAAGTGAGGCCTAGCAGACAGCTGCTGGCTACATGTCAGTCTCCACCCTGTTTTTATGAAGAGGGAAATTACCAACTGATACTAAAATAACTCTTCCAGGTTGTAAATATGTCGGTTTAGTGGTGAGCACATCGGATTCTTCTTCTGCCTGTCATAGTGGTACAAAATACGGCTGTATAAATGGCTCGCTCACTCGTGGAGTCATGTGTGGAGCTATTTCAGCTCCACAAACAGCCAAGACATGGTTTGCAAGGCCACAAATCTTGTGAAACACAAACAAAAGTCAATTATAACACAGAATTTGGTGATGACTTGAGGAGGAGAGGGACAGGTACTGCTAGGGTGAGATTAGCATACACTATGGTGATGCATACACTACTTTTTAGTATGATTTTCCAAACACATTAAGCTTTTCTACAGATCAGTATTGCTGATTCAAAGCTGAAATGTAATTGGTATTGGATGAGAAAAGAAATCAGTGGTATCACACATCACTAGTTTCTTAGTTTCAGTTTGGCCTTTTAAAATGGCATTTCCACAGTGGCTTCATTTTAAGCCTTGGTGGATGCTGGCTATTGCGCAGAAATGAGCTTATCAATGGTTCTTATAATCATTACTTTCTCTGGCAGTATCTGCGCATTAATCATGCAGCGTTATGCACAGTTGGCATCGCAGCATTTACACATTCACAGCAATGAGGCTGACTGATTCACAATTTGACAGAATGATCTCTATAGTTAATGGTAGCCTGCTTGAATCTGCAAGTAAAAGTCTTGAGAGACACTCAGAATAAGAATATGCCCGTTCGGTTTACATGAAAAGGAGGTGAAAGAGACTGAGCCTATATTCATCTATACACTTCGATATTGATACAGTTGATGTCAAAGAAAGAGTTTCTTGAATCCACTTTGCTCATCCTGCATTTCAACAGCTGGACTGTGGACCCCCTCTACTCTCCTCTCTGGGGCTGTGAATGGGATGGTGAGACACCACTGGAAACTGGAAACTGTGCTACTGTTGGCTTAAGACAAAAAGAATAGGAAAGAGTGAAGACGTGTTAGGAGGCAGCGGGAGAAAAGGAAAAGCAGATGTGGAAATGAGAATAGTGATTTTTAATGTAGTATAGTAGTAATATAACTGGTAAACGGAGAGAGGAGGCTGGTATTATGGCAAAAAGGAAAGTAGAAATAATGTGTGCAGGGGATGTGGAAAAGGAAGCAAGGCCAGGAGCACTCGAGGTGGATCGAAGCTGTTCTACCATGGTGTAGATAAAAAGAGAAATAGAGTAGGAGGGATCTTGCAGAAGGAGTATATAAACAGTGTTGTGGAGGTGGAGAGTGTCAGACAGGATCACGAGTTTGAAGCTGGAAATCGAAGGGGTGATGTTTAATGCTGGCAGTATGTATGCCCAACAGGTTGGATGTCAGTTAGAAGAGAAAGAGGAATTTTGGAGGAAGTTAGGTGAAGTGTAGAGAGTGTCCCCAGGGGGGAAGAGTGGCAGTTGGAGGTGATTTCAATGGACATGTAGGTGAAAGGAACAGAGGTGACGATGACTGAGCGGCAGTATGGCTTCATGCCAGAGAAAGAGCGCTACAGATGTGATCTTTGTTTTGAAAATGTTGATGGAGAAGTACAGGGGAGGTCAGGAGGAGCTTCAATGTATATGATAGGGTGCCAAAAGAGGATCTGTGATCGTGTATATATGAGTCAGGAGTGGCTGAGAAGTATATGAGGTTGGCGTAGGACATGTATGATGACAGTGGTGAGGTATGCAGTACCAGTGACAGATGGGTTTAAGGTGGGGCTGGGATTACATCAGGGATCAGCTTTGAGAATCTTCTTGTTTGCAGTGGTGATGGACAGGCTGGCAGATGAGGTCTGGCAGGAGTCTCTAAGGACTAAGGTGTAAGCAGATGATGTGATCTGTAATGCAAGTAGGGAGCAGGTGGGAGAAAGCCTGGAGAGGTGGAGGTATGCAGTGGAAAGAAGAATGAAAATCAGAATGCATGCGAGGCAGGTGGAAAAGGAAACGTAGAAGCAGAAATATTGAAGGTTAATGCGTTTAAATAACTGGGGTTAACAATCCAGAGCAATGTTGTTGGACATGAGAGGTGAAGAAAAGTGTGCAGGGTGGAGCGGGTGGAAACAAGTGTCAGGGGTGATTTGTGACAGAAGGATAGTGGCAAGAGTGAAATGGATTTAGATGAAGGATGGTAGTAAGTCCTGCTATGATGGTTTGTAGATAGTGGCACTGACAAAAACACAGGAGGCAGAACTGAAGGCGGCAGAGGTGAAGGGAGGAAGAAAGTGACAAGATTTTTTTTTATCAGGAGTGACTAAAATGGACAAGATTAGAAATGAGTATATCAGAGGGGCAGCTCAGGTTGAGCAGCTTGGAAACAAAGTTGGAACCCTGAGATGGTTTGGACATGTGCAGAGGAGGGATAGTGCATATATTGGACACAGGATGCTGAAGAGGAAGGCCTCAGAGATGATTCACTGATGTAAAGAGGATGCTAGGGGTAAGGTGAGATGGAGCAAGGTGATCAGCTCTGAGGACCCTTAAAGGGAGCAGAAATTCAACAGGTGGGACAACCCTAAGTACAGTTGCAGTGGCTCAGTGTGGGGAAAAGAATCCCAACTCCAAAATTCCTAGCATGAGCTCCAGTAGATTTTATAGTGTACAGGCTGTGATCAGCTGACCTGCTGCTCTTTGTGGATTTACAAAACTTAATGAACAACATGTCAACAATTTCACAAGCTGTCTTGGCTGGCTTCCATTTCCTACACTAGTAGTATACTGTATATTGTCTCATACTAGACCTACAGCTGGTATAAAGGTTGAAGTCAGTGAATTAATCTATCCGTAAGTATTAAAGCCACTATGCACCAGTCCGACGCAGTGCTTTATTATATATTCGTCACAGTACAGCAATCTAATCTCTTTATTCCATCCAACTACTGTATATTTTCTTGCAACATTTAAATAACACAATTATTAAATAATTATTAAATAATATTAAATAACACACTGGAAACACAGCAGCTGGATCTGAGACTAACAACACACTGTGTGACAAACTGCACTCAAACAGTTTGTGTGTTTGTGTGTTTGCTGATAGAAACGCTACATTTGAAATTACCTGATGGTTAAAAAACTTCCTTTATGCTCACACCTCTTCTGTAGTGCTAGCTAAATGCTAAATGGCCTGTATTTGTATAGCGCGTTACTCGTCCCTAAGGACCCCAAAGCGCTTTACACATTCAGTCAGTCAGGTGATGGCAGCTACATTGTAGCCACAGCCGCCCTGGGGCGCACTGACAGAGGCGAGGCTGCCGGACACTGGTGCCACCGGGCCCTCTGACCACCACCAGTAGGGAATGGGTTAAGTGTCTTTCCCAAGGACACAACGACCAAGACTGTCGGAGCTCGAACCGGCAACCTTACGATTACAAGATGAACTGCCAACTCTTGAGCCACGATCGCCAAGTACTGAAGCAACAACTTACAGACACCTGCACTCGTTCCTGCTTACTTTAACCACTGAGTATAAACACTATAAATGATACAGATGAGTCAGAAATAATAAGCCTGTATTAAAAATGTGAGGGGTAGAAAGTGCAGATATTTATGGAGTAATATATGGAGTAAAAGTAAAACGTTGTCAGAAAAATAAATACTCAAGTAGGACAGACACCTGAAAATTCTACTTTAGTACAGTAACAAAGTGTTTTTACTCACTTTCCGATCAGGTTTTATTTATTTTTACGTTAACATAGCTAAACAAAGACAGTGACCATGTAAAATTAATGTGGTATCATGGCCACTGTAAACATGTAAACATCTGAGCCAAAGTACAGTCTCAACTTGGCTAACACTGAGTATACCAGAAGAAGGCAGCTGCTGTAGCCTGACCTCTAGTGCAGAGCTTTGATGTTGAAACACACTATAAAAAGAGTCAGCCATCACTGGCACCCATCTGAAACAAAGAGAACGAGCTTAGCAAGCAGCTTTGTCCTGCTTTGGCTTGTGTTTGTGTTTGCAGAGGTGTTTCAGTGGAACAATGTGCATCCCAAAATGAAATGATGGGCTGAAATTTCAGGCGTTTGATTTGTGTTTTGCAGCATTGTGTTTGCAAGACATATATGTAGGACAGTACCAAAATGATGAACGATTCTTGTGTTTTAGTGTCGCTCTTGCTTTTAGAAGGAAAGTGCTGTGGGTCTGTTAGGTTGTTGCAGTTCCATCTCTTCTTTTTGACCATTTGGCAGACCTTTGCATTACTCCTGAGTGACAAATCCAACCTCTCTTTTTTGTTTTTAACTGCATTCATCTTGTGCTTCAGAAGCAAAGTTGTGTGAGTAATTTAACGACGAATAAAATTAATTTTGTTAAGAAAAGTACAAAATAAATACATCAGATAATATAAATTTATTTGATTATTATTTATTATTAAAACAATCAAAGATGTTCGCATGTCAGTTTATCTGCTAGCGATGGGTGCTTATGGGTGGGATGGTATGCCGATCAACTGATTGTCTCGTTGTCGCAAAAACCTGATCCAACTTTCTGAGTCAGGATCTAAACAACTAGATTGATGTTTTCCTAGTATGGACAACATGGAAGCTCAGCGTCCCATCAGCAAATCCTTTTAGTGCTCAGGTCTCACGCTTTAATAGACAGAGCAAAACCTCTTAAGACCCACAACTGAAGGCAAACCTTTATTACAGGTAACAAGCTGAAGCAGTTTGAGTCATGTAGGTCACACCGTCAGTTGGAATGATCTGTTTAGAGTCTGGAACATTTGGTGTTTTGCTTGTTGTTGAGGATGTGGTACACCACCAATGTAGCTGAGCCATAAGAGACATGCTTATTAATGCTTTACTGTCAGTCATGCCTCCTTTCATGTCCGTGTGGCACTTCCCGGCAGCACTGGAGCATTGTTTTTCTCCTGAAGTAAAAAGAACAAAAGGAGGAATTGAAGAGGAGAGACTGAAGATCACAGCTGATCACAGCTGAACTTGTTATGAGTAGAAATAAATACAGATTGTGATCTGAGGCAGTCGTCTGTAGCTTTGTTTGGCAAATTTACTGATTGTTAGTTAACTGTTGCAATGCTGCAGACAGCATATACATATGTAGAAGATGGTCAGCATGCTACGTATAACATAGCCACCCCACTTGAGAACAATTGTTTTCTTTTAAATTGCAGTTATTAGAGGGCTTAAGTTAGCACAGGAAACAAAACATTATCTTTTTAAGTTAAGCTTCTGAAATGCTTTACCCAACAGAATGCCAAGCTCTTTAACTGAAACGAGTTTTTAAATGCAGAAATCTAATTTTTGTTGTTATCAACAAATTTTTAAATTACCTGTTTTAAAAAACACCCTAGGAAAATCTGTAAAGCTAATCATGATGTTTTTTGATTAAGATGTCAAATTACAGTGATTTACTTACAGCCCTGAACAGAAACATTAGTTTTAGTGGTTGAGGTTGATTAATTTCTGTCTTCTCAGGCAAACCTGAGAGCTTAAAATGGTATGAGCACAATGGTATAAAACATGAATTCATTTTGTTATATAATAAATAAAAAAATATAATTCTTAGTTTTAAACAGATTTTAAGACAGATTACTGACTTCTTGTTTTGTAAGTAAAATACATAAAATTGTTAAGCACTGTAAATAACAATGGGCGAAGCGTGACGTGCATAGATTAGTCAGGTCAGCTTATGACTAAGCAGTTGCTATTCACGTGGAAGGGTTTAGTCTCATAAAGGCTGCAATCCACGGTAAAGCCAGTCCTTTATTTGATGAAGCAGCTTTAGATTAAAGGTTATATTTTTGATTTTGTAACCAGACGTAAATGTATTCCTCTGCAAGTCATTCAGCAACCCACATGTGCAAACACGAGCTCCAGCATCAAAGCGGCCAGGCTTGATTTCTCATTTAATCTGTTTCAATAGAGGCTTAATAATTTAAAGTAGCACCATAATACTGCATATAGGCACCAATGGTTTCTGTGCAATGGTTACAGAAAGGATGGCTAGAATTTTACTGAAACCTATTACAAGCAGATTAAAGGCTTACACTATGCTTTTCTTGCTTTAACTGGAGAGACATGACTTACTCCTGTATAGAAATCCATTCTATGTCAGCTTTATTGATTATGACTCGAGAGATTAGTGTATCCCTATGCTTGGATAATTACAGCACTGGACTGTCTCAAGGAAGACGCCACAAAAAGATACAGTGGTAAAGAAGTAATTGGCTTAAAGGAACATTGTATCATATATTTTGTTTTTCATTCACTGGAGAAACAAAGTATCATCCATTGAAAGGACTATATCATGTCTATTGTAAGAGGAGCTTTTGAGGTTGTGGATTAGAAGAAAAGTGGAATTGCAAAGGTATGACTTGAGATTATGTCAGATCCAGGGACTGGACCTCAACAAGTGGGAAGAGTGATCTGTAGCTGTGCTGCCTCTGACAAGTTGATGCTCGAGGCTGCTCACTGATGTCACTTCATTGATGTCAAGAGTTACCAAAATATAACACCACTGATGTTTCAGAGCTGATGCCACGGCCGATTAGAGCTTGACTGAAAGACAACAAACACATATGGACAGACCTTAGCTTTTATACCAAGTGTCTTAAAACTACAAGCAGAATGCTTAAACCTGAGCTGTTCCCTTGTTTTGTAATCAAAGAATTGGTGGAATTGGTTTTCAAATAATAGGCTCATTTGTTAAATGGTGAGATTGCATGGCTTTGAAATATGCTCACTGATGTGAATTTTTTTGCTCTATTTCAACTCAGCTATGTAAGTAAGGGTGTACTCACACTAGGTAATCTGTACCACGCCTGAGCACATTTCACCCCCAAGGGCCATTCGCTTTTACTAGTGCGATCTCAGCGTACCGTATGTGGGCACAGTTAGGAAAAGCTTGGCTACTTGGACAGGCCAGCCCAGGCGTGGTGGTTCCGTTGTGCTCGAGCGTAGTACACAGTGTGTGACAGCTAACGATGCCCAAGCAAGGAGCTCATGCACTTCCTCAACAGCTGCCTCCAATAAAATCACTGTGTTAAGTAATTAACAAATCTATAAAGCATGTGAGAGGGCAGCATGTTGCTGTTTCCAAAAGTGGCCCTATTTAAGCAACAAAATTCCTAAAATGAACCCCATTGTGCCCTCCAGAGAGCTTATCAGAAGTGTGTATGTGTGTGTGTGTGTGTGTGTGCGTGCGTGACAGTGAGAGAGAGGAGTTGAAACCCTGAGACAAACTGAAGCATATTCAGGACTGGATCGTTAAGCACAGTGTTAGTGCAGGTCAGCGGGGAAGTGGAGAGGAGGGTCAGACATGCTCAGACATGGCAACTATTATTTTTGTGTGTGTGCATGTGTGTGTGTGTGTGTGTGTGTGTGTGTGTGTTTGAGAGGGAGACAAAGAGGGGGAGAAACAGATTAACAAAGAAGGCACTAACAGAGAATATACAGGGAATATTAAAAAAAAAACTCAGCTTCCTCTGATTTAACTAATGAGGCTATTGAGTTCCACAAATATCACAAAATCCACTTTTCTTTTTCTTTTTTTAATAACAACAGCTGTTAGTAATTGTCTTGCCATGCAGCAGATGTTCTTTGAAATCCGTCATTTATCATTTTCTGCAGAAAAGCTGAACTTTAAACCAGTCTCTAAGTTTAACTGTAGGTCCTCTATCTTAAACAAGATATTCTCTCTGTGCCATTTCCATTTTCAGAGTGCTTTGTCATAAGCTGTTTTCATATACTCACTACAACCCTTAACTCAGATATGAGCAGAGTGGCTGCATATGAGAATGCAACTATGTCAGGTGTTTCAGTCACACCTGACACTAAACTGACTTTAACCTACCTAGTACAACGGGCTGATGTCCGTTTGGGCTCATGTGAGACCTGAGCAGGTAACTTTGTGGATGATTCACGTATCCTACCTTCTTCATGCTATATACCTCTAGCCTAAACCAGAGTATTTCCAGGGATGAGAACAGGACAGTTTCCTGTGCCACGTGTGACAAACACCTGATCTTTATTGTTCCAACATTGTCCAGAGCTAATATGCGAAACGGCAGACACCATCAGTACTGTTTTCTACTTCCTTTCTTACATTTTGCTAATTTTTGCTAATTTAAAAAAATATATATATTATTTTTTTATCACTTCAGGCTCAAGAATACTGTTTAAACCCCTCAGCAGCACATATGTACTTGCCTGCACTGTAGCAGACATCGGGGAGTGATGTACAAAAATTAATGAAACCACCTCTACTCTGACTAAGGATATGAAAAGCTGCTTTATGCTTTTGGTTGTTTCTACCACTGGTGCTTTCTCCAAGAAACAAAAATGTTTTGATGAGCGATTTCAACTCTGCTCAGAATATTAATGCTACGCTGTGTATTTTATTTTAGTTAATATATCCTTCTGGTAAAGCTCCAGATTCATTTAGATGACACAGCATGATGAAGTTTAATAAAATTGCTGTGGTGGTTCTCTCATGCATATAGAAAATCCAAATTTCCAGAGAGCCTTTTGACTGTAAATCATTAAACTCCACACATTTAGTTAGATCACTTATACCTGCCAGAAGCAATAATCTCTTTGCTCTTTGCAAAATAGATATACACTCAATAGCCAATGGCCACCAGGCACATCTGTTCAGCTACTCATTAAGCTAAATATCTGATGAGCCAGGTACATGGCAGCAGCTGGGTGTATTTATGTGTGTGGACATGGTCAAGGTGACCTGCTGAAGTTCAACCTTAGCATTAAAATGGGGGAGATGTGATTTAAGTGACTTTGAACATGGTATGGTTGTTGGTCCCAAACAGTCTGGTCTGAGTATTTCAGAAACTGCTGATCTGCTTAGATTTTCCCGCATAACCCTCTCCAGGCTTCATGGACATTGGCTCAAAAGTGAGAAATTATCCAGTGAGTCGAAACTTTCTGGGTGAAAATGATGCCACAGATCAGAGAACAATGGTCAGACTGCTTCATGCTAATAGAAAGGCTACCGTTAGAACAGGTTCACCAAAATTGGACATGAGAAGACTGGAAAAAAAACTTTACCTGGTCTGATTTCTGCTGCAACACTGGATGATCAGAATTTAGCATAAAGAACACAAAAGCATGGATCCAAACTGCCCTGTATCAGTGGCTCAGGTTTTTGATGGTTCATTTGTTTTGGCATATTTTGGGTTCCTTTGTACCAACTGAACATATTTGAAACACTGCAGATACCTGAGTATTGTTGCTGACTATAACCATTCCTTTTTGGCCATCTTGTGATGACTGCTTCTAACGGGATAAAATATTGCATGTGTCTGTAGGGAAAATAACATATTATCTAAAGTTTCTAAAAGTTGAAAAGTTACTGCATTTTCCAAGAGTCTAACGCATAAAATGTAAAATTCAGCATCCCATATTTTAGTGCACGTTATATCAACCCACCAACTTATGGCTTAAAACCTTTAAGCTACCATTCCAGCTACCATTTTTTTGTCTATTTCTTCTGAATTCAGCTAAGTGATTCAATTTCTAAGCAGGGAATTTAAAGAAGTATCTTTGCCTAAGCGCCTCTAAAGGTCCTCTAGGGTCCATCTCACCGACTTACCGACTACTACAAAGCTGGTGCTACAGATAACATGCTTATTACCATGACAATGTTTTGTAGTCAGATTTGCAGTTATTCGTTTTAATCATCACAGATCTCATTTTTGCCTTCCTTTGAGCACTTAAAATCTTAGCAGTTGGTAAAAGAAGATTTAACAAAGAAGCATATTCCCTGTCTTGAAAGGGATAGTACTCTAGCTGATAGCTTATCCCATCACACAACAGCTCGAAACTGAAGATCACAGAGGTTTTCTTTGGATCTCCCACACCAACAAAATTTCTCCTCCTTTTTAAAAGCCTTTTGAAAATTGAATGCTTTGGTGGGTGTCTCATACAAAATAGGTTTAGAGGTCTTACTTTCTGATGATCCTAGGATAACATTGAGAAGTAGCAGTGTAATTGAATCATTTGAGGGCTCAGAAGGTTCAAGACGAGGAGCTTCAAAAGATTTTTCTGGGTTTTTACAAGCTGGCAGAAGAACACATTACTCATAAAATATAACAAAATAATCAATTATTCACCAGCAACACTGAAAAATCGAATAAATATTAATGTAAATACTTTAAAAACCTTTCCTTTGGACAGATGAGACTGCAGTGGAGATGTTTGGCCATAATGCATAGCACCACATCTAACCATATAGAGCATAGCATCACAAACACCTAATACCAATTGTCAAACACGGTGGTGGAAGGGTGATGATTTAGGCTTGTTTTGCAGCAACAGGGCCTGGTCACTTTGCTGAGTCGACCATCAACTCCTCTGTATCTCAAAGTATTTTAGAGTTACGGTAAATGTGAGGCCATCTCTCCAACAGCTTGGGACAAAACTGGGTGATGCAGCAGGACAGTGATCATAAGCACAGCAGCAAATCTACAACAGAACCACTTAAAATGAAAAATGACCCATACGAAGTTCAAACTTCAGTGCACTTGAAATGTTGGGGACCCTAGAAGAGCTGTGCATAACAAATGCCAGCCAATATCAGTGAATGAATGAGTGGGCCAAAATTCCTGTCAGAGACTGATAATCATACAGAAAATAATTACTCTGATCTACTTCAAAGTTATTGTTGATTAAAGTGGGTCTACATGCTACCGGTTGGGATTCACGTGCTGCTTTTGCATTCTGCCTTAGATTTTGTTAAGTAAATAATGACACAGGGCAATATGTCATTAACGATTGTGAGAATTTAAGGGCAGCACAGAAAACACCCAGGAACTGTCAGCTATAGATACGGACTTTTTGGTTTTATGCTTCTGAGAAAGCAGTCCAAAATGGACAATAAAAAAAAAAGATTTGAATGTGTTGTTTAAAAATGAATTATAACGTCAGTCTGCAGCTCCCACTGAATTTTTGCAGTATTAGTGGGGACTTTCTAGTTTTTCAGCATATTCTTATATCCTAATTTCACAAACAATTTCATTACCCGAAATATCTATAACGAACTGTGTAATAACTGCCTAGCACTAATCACCAAACAAACAAAGTTAGCATCGAACTACTGTACATAATAGAGCATTTAGCTGCTTAAGAGCCAGATATTTCCCTTGGGTGTTGGCAGAGGACGATATTAAAGCGAAAACAATCCTTTTGCATTCAAAAAGTCTTTAGAAATGTGACCGCAAATGAATGCCACTCTTTGTTATTCACTGTAATTAGTATTATTTAGCTTTGAAACAAATTGCAATTGGTTTATGCTCACAACAAAAATCAATTATAAATAAATCTTAAAATAATTTAGTGAGAGAAATACAGCGGCTATATTTTCTGAACTGCAGAGGGTGAGCTGCCCTTGATGGAAAAGAAACTGCTTCAGCGTGCGGTGGAATAGCTAGCACAGGGTTGAATATTATCCTTTTTTCTGGGTGTTTTAATGAATGATCTGCAGGGTCTTTGAGTGCATTTAGAATCCTTAATATTGTTGCTGCTCTCTAGAAACTAACATAAATGCTGTTGTTCAGTTTTTTTTATCAAAATTTGTTGAGCTTCTTTTTTTTTGTTTGTTTGTTTTTTACCAGCGTAGAGATACCATCATGACAGGGATTGATTTCTAGGATGCCTTTGCCTCCCTTCTTCCTTTAATGATTGTATCATTAGGGTTAACATTTAGCATACATACATTGTATGTATGTTTGTAGTGTGGCTCAACAGTGGTGCTATGGCTCTCTGACCCATCCTGCATGAATCCTCAGCAAATCCCATACTAATTCATTTTATGGGTACAGTAAGTTGGAAATAAGTTGGTTCTCAGGCCAGGCAACAGACGTAATCTCTCCTCCCCGATAGGACATGCATGGAGCAACTTTCCCAGGAGGCACCTTGGAGGAATCGTATGTCCAAGCCATCTCTACTGGCCCCTTTCAATGTGGAAGAGTAAACTCATTTCTGCCGCTTTTACCTGCACTCTCATTATTCAATCATTACCCAGAGTTTATGACCATAGCTGAGGTGGGTACAGACTGATCTGTAAACTGGCAGCTTTGCTTTTATGCTCTGCTCTCTTTTCACCACAGCAAGTTAGTTCAGAATCTGCAGCATTGCTGACGCTGAGGCTGACTGAAAGTTTTGTTCCATGGCCTCCCCAAACTCCTCCTACACCCTACTTTTTGCTGCAGCAACTACCAGAGCAACACTCCTGGCCTGGCAGTATCTGGTCATCTCTGGAGTCCTACAGGCTAACCAAGCCCAGTATAACTGTTCATCACGATGGATCCCTGCCTCAAGGATGGAGATGTGGAACATTGTCCATTCGAATTCGATGTCCCCAGCCTCTATTGTATTCTTTCGAAGTTCTGCATGTTCTCACAGACATTCAGTTCAATTCAATTCAATTTTATTTATATAGCGCCAAATCACAACAAAAGTCGCCTCAAGGCGCTTTATATTGTACAGTAGATACAGAGGAAAAACCCAACAATCATATGACCCCTATGAGCAAGCACTTTGGCGACAGTGGGAAGGAAAAACTCCCTTTTAACAGGAAGAAACCTCCGGCAGAACCAGGCTCAGGGCCATCTGCTTCAACTGGTTGGGGTGAGAGAAGGAAAACAGGATAAAGACATGCTGTGGAAGAGAGACAGAGATTAATAACAAGTATGATTCAATGCAGAGAGGTCTGTTAATACATAGTGAGTGAGAAAGGTGACTGGAAAGGAAAAACTCAATGCATCATGGGAATCCCCGGCAGCCTACATCTATTGCAGCATAACTATGGGAGGATTCAGGGTCACCTGATCCAGCCCTAACTATATGCTTTAGCAAAAGGAAAGTTTTAAGCCTAATCTTAAAAGTAGAGATAGTGTCTGTCTCCCGAATCCAAACTGGAAGCTGGTTCCAACAGAACAGGGGCCTGAAAACTGAAGGCTCTCCCTCCCATTCTACTTTTAAATACTCTAGGAACAACAAGTAGGCCTGCAGTGCGAGAGCGAAGTGCTCTAATAGGGTGATATGGTACTACAAGGTCATTAAGATAAGATGGGGCCTGATTATTTAAGACCTTGTATGTGAGGAGCAGGATTTTGAATTCAATTCTGGATTTAACAGGAAGCCAATGAAGGGAAGCCAAAACAGGAGAAATCTGCTCTCTCTTTCTAGTCCCTGTCAGGACTCTTGCTGCAGAATTTTGGATTAGCTGAAGGCTTTTCAGGGAGTTTTTAGGACTTCCTGATAATAATGAATTACAGTAGTACAGCCTGGAATTAATAAATGCATGAACTAGTTTGGCCTCTGCCACACTTCCAGTGAGCCCTCACCATATGCTTGGGTGCAAAAAGCCTGTCCAGCATCCCCTGCCATACTTACACAACCCCTATATCGCAGCTTGACTTTTAAGCAGCTTTTAATTTGAGAGTTAGACATTGTGATGGGGGAGATTTAAATAGCTATGTGTGATAGAGCTTCAATTATTTTTCTTTTTGTCTTGATATGAGTAACGTTTTGCTCTGAAATACAATCAAAAACTTAATATACTAAATATACTTTTATTTGTGGTTTATTCTTTCATAGTTTTGATGCCCTACACACAAACAGAAACTCCTATTAGAGCATGATGATTGATCTGAACACACATTCTTACATTAGATTAATTATTTGCCCTTTTATGAGACTGGATAGAAATATGAAGTAGACTTCTCTATCCCTAGTTTGTGCATTGTTAACTGTACAGTGATGTTACTGTTTTACTGCAAAACCACTAATAATATCTTATAAATTTGCATGATTCCCCCTGACTTATATAAGATGACACTTTTGGTAGGAATTCATTAGCATGCTTGTTACTCTCTTTCATCTGGTGTTTAAAAGAAAACACAGCTAATTATACTGGTGATAGGATTTTTCAGGATGGTTTAATTTCCTACCTTTTGTCTGTTTCCTTTTTTAAACTCAGTAATGGCGTAACTCTGAAATGTCCAAGAAAAATTTCAGAGAGTAATTAAAGACTACCCGTGGAGGGAGAAAATGTATCTGTGATGAGTTCCCATAATGAAAATCCAACTCGCTGAATGCAGTCTTGGCAGGATGGTGCCTAAAATTTCTGTCAGCAAAACATTTCAGTCCATTTGATCCAATTTAATTTAGCCTCTTAACAGCAGCAAAGATTTCACATCATTACATTTCACATTCTGCTCGCAGTTCAGCCAGTTGGAAGAATGTCATTTGTCTTCATGGCTAGAATGTCATTTGTCTTCATGGCTAGTAGTTTTAAAAACACCTTTATGAAATTGAGTTTAGTTCAATTCAAAGTTAGTTCAGCTAGCTTTTAAAACTCAAAACAGTACATTGTGATGCAAAAAGTACTCACTTGATTTGCACGTACTTTATTTTCCTTGATGTTGTTACCTGCTGATTTCTTAGAGAAACCTATTAATCTTTCTCTCAGTAGGGAAGCTAAAAAATATGTAGAAACATGTGAAACTCTTCCCTTCAACAGATGGTTAATAGATGAAATCAAAAAGACAAGACTGCGTATTTGGTTTTCTAATGTAAGTTCAAAACCAGACTTTAAAGTGCCTTCTCCCATCTAGTTGACATTTCAAACAGTATGTTCACAGAATGCTCTTCCAAATCAGTAAATACAGAAACCAGAAAGACTTGATGCATTATATTTAATTTCGAACCTGCAATCATTTGACTCATCCTCAAGCCATAAGCATACCAAGTAAACACTAATCCTCTGTGTGCATATGCTGCACAATGGCTTCTTCCTGCCTACTATGAAGGGATAATAAAAGCACAGGTAAAGATGTTCCAGGTTTACTTTCTTTCATAGTAAACCTATCAAAACTATGTTCACATACATAAACATTTGCTAAGCTGTTGTGCAGAACTGGAGAGTATTTCCCTTGCTCTTTTTCCTTGCATACGTCAAGCAAGGCACCTGTCATTCAGAAGGTAGAGCAGGTTGTCAACTAACTGGAAGGTTCTTGATCTGTATTGAGCAAGATGGTGAACCCTGAGTTGCTCTTGATACAGTGTAAGATAGAAAGCACTTAGATATACACAAATGTGCTTGTGTGAATAGGTGAAAAAGGCTTTTAGTATAAAGTTCTTTGAAAAGTGCTTTAGAACAACTAGTTCATTAACAAAGTTGTGAAAAACAGGAAACTCAGCTTGGTTTCAGTCTGTTGTGCTGTCTCTTGGTTAGAAATCCAGAAATTTATATTCTTATATTCTAACACAGGGACAATCCAAGAGGGAAAGAAAATGGTGTCAATCCCACAGTTTCATTGAGCAGACAAAGCACTTCTGGTGAGTCACTATGTTGCTAGTATGGTTCTGACCAATCAGAACATGAACACAGGACCTCTGAAGTTGTCTGTGTAGGTTCTTAGTCATCCAAGTCATGGTAGTCTAAGGAGCTTGGAAAGAAAGCATCAGGACTTCTTTAAGTTTCTTGAAGAAATTTCATCACTCATCTGAGAAGCTTCTTCAATTCTAAAACCAAATGGTGGAGAGTCACTCTAGTTGTTGAGTGGATGTTAAATACCTGAGACTCCAACATTTCCTTTTGTCTGTTATGTTCTTCAAGCCTGTCTGCAGTAGGGCTGCCACGATTAGTCGACTGGTCACAATTACGTCGACTATCGAAATCATCGATGGCTAATTTAATAGTCGACACGTTGTTTGAAGCTTTGTAAGATCCTGAAAGATGCAGGAATAAGTAGGATTTCAAATAGGATTTGAGAGTGTAATAACGGACTGAAACAGAAGATGGCAGCAATGCATCTACAAGGACGCCAGCTGCCGTTAGACACCAAAGAAGAAGAAGAAGCAGTTTCCGGTATTGTAGCTGTGTCCAAATTCAGGGGCTGCATCTTTCAGAGGCCGCATTTATAGCCTGATTACCTGACAGTGACGCGACAAAGGTTGTCCCAATTTGAAGACTGCTTCAAATGCATCCTTCATTTCCCAGAATTTGAAGAATTCAAATGGGTCGGGTGTATCCTTCGTGGCCCAACCTGTCCCAAAATTCATAGCGCGGTCCAGTCAATTCCAGTTTCCAACAATCACGGAAGCTACTTCCGTTTCAATATTACTCTTATTACTCTTTCTGGGTCACAAAGTAAACTTTTAAGGTATTTTTAGGCAAGAATGTAGCTCTGTAATCTTCAACTATCTGCTTGGTTTATGAAGACATCGCATATTTGCAAAAGTGCTCTGGCGTTTTCGGAGAGATAAATGGCCCGTATTTGTATAGCGCTTTACTAGTCCCTAAGGACCCCAAAGCGCGTTACACATCATCCACCCATTCACACACACATTGGTGATGGCAAGCTACATTGTAGCCACAGCCACCCTGGGGCGCACTGACAGAGGTCACTGGCTGCCGGACACTGGCGCCACCGGGCCCTCTGACCACCACCAGTAGGCAGCAGGTGAAGTGTCTTGCCCAAGGACACAACGACTGAGACTTTTCAAGCTGGGGGCTTGAACCGGCAACCTTCTGATTACAAGACAAACTGCCAACTCTTGAGCCACGATCGCCCACATTTTCGGAAAGATGTTTTACCCACCAGCCTGATAGCTAACCGGGAGGTTGAGGCTCACTAGAACCGGCGACAACAGCGAACTCCCGGCACATACTTTTTTACTCAGGTTAAACATGATATATAATCAGAATCAGAATACTTTATTGATCCCTGGGGGAAATTATGTAAGTCACTTAGATAACTTAAAAATGTTATTGTTTGTCTTTTTTCAGTGTTTTATTTGTTCCTGAGTAATTTGGTTTGGCTGAGATTAAAGTTATACTTTTCACACAGCTGAATAAACGTCAAACAGAAAACAGATTAAAGTGTGTGATGGTAGATAATTTACTCCAATGTTGTGTTATACATTAGCAAGCGAGGAGCAGACGGCTGAGTTTATTAAACTCCATCGAGACAGCTGGAGACACAAATCTGAAGGTTAGACTGTCCAGTTTCACAGCCTCGCACTTCCAGCCTTCTCAGTCTTCGAAGGACCCGGCCCACGTAGACAGCTAAGGCCTACGTAGGCCGAAGGATGCGGCCTATGAATTGGGACATAGTGGAAGACACCTCCAAATGCTTCCTCCTTTTCCCCAGATTTGAAGGATGGGCCGGGTGTATCCTTCCTGGCCCAACCTATCCCAGAATTCATAACAGAAAACTGATTTAACAGAAATTGGAATGTATGTGCTTGGTCTGCAACAACATTTGGGTAGGCGGTAGAGTGATCTATTGAATGCCTGGGCCTAAGGACTTCTTAAAGATAGTGACATTCTCTAGCTTCATCTTAGAAGACAGTGTTAGTGTTATTTAAGTCAGTAGAAATGTTTTTTATAAAAAAAAAACATTTGCATTAGTATTTGCATCAATCAGTATAAATACCACTATCTTGGATCGCCCCCACTGACATGACCGCTGTGGCTACCACATCCAATTCCACCGGTCAAACCTCCGACGGGCCTACTCCTGCTAAACAGGTGAAAATAGACTTCATGCATATAACTTACATGCATAACATATAAAACAATTTTTAAGAAGAGACTTTTTCATTTGATTCAATGTTATATGATGGATTATGCAGAAAAATAGAATTGGGCTGAAAGGTCTATTGCTTTATAACGTATTCAGCTATGGTGTATTGTGTTTTTAAAAAGTAACTAGGGTAATAAAGTAACTAATTAATTTTGAAAGTAAGTAATCAGTAAAGTAATGGGATTACATTATTGGAGAAGTAATCAGTAATTAGTAACTAATTACTATTTTCAAGTAACTTGACCAAAAATGGTTATTTTGCTATGCAGAAAATGTTCAGGTTGGACGTAGGAACATGAGACTAACAGCAAAGCATCAGCGTTCCCTAAAGCTTGCTAGATTTGAGTCACATCAGGCTGTTTAATTACTCAAAAAATTCAAATGAAGACTGAAGTCCACTTCATTCAAATTTTTTAGTTTACTGTTTAAATAGCCATGCAGGTAATTACCCCTTTAGGGAAAAACTTTGCATATCGGTGATAAAATATGGGTGATACATTCCTTCTAGGCAACAGCTTGTACATTAGAAGTAGGAACAAATCCACTGATTAAATACTGGATAATTTTTAAATTTAATTTCTTACAGTGATTGCTGTAAGCAATTAAATTCTGAATTTAAATATGTCAGAGGGCATTCAAAGGTGATATGGAAAAGTCTGACATGACACGTCTATTGTTGAAAATAAGAAAATAAGAGCTTCTTTATATATATATTTTTTAAATACTGACTTTGAACATGTTAAAAAATGTTAGGACAGGGCTATGTTTGCCACTGTGTTGCATCAGTATTTCTTTTAACAGCACTCTCAGGAATATAGGAATTGAGGAGACCTTTAGCTGCAGTTTTGAAAGCATCTTTGCTTCAGAATTTTAGCTGTTCAATAGTTCAGGGTCTATCTTGTCATCTCTTGGTTTTATGATGTGCCAATTAGTGATTAATGACAAATTGGATTATACGCTTGCATGTTTAGCACAGGAATGAGTTTGTTGCACTGAAAGCACAAATATTCAAAAATATTTAGCTAATAAATAATTCAATAATTAGCTAAATATTTCGCTTTTTCTCCAGTTGTAATTTTTTTGTGGTGTTCGAGAATCCACAGTCTATGAGAGATAGCTGTCAGATTTTCAGGCTGCAGTGTGAAGCAAATTTCTTCAGGTAAAATTTGAAATATTGACTGGTCAGAACACAGAACAGTTTTTCTACATCCTCTTAATTTAATTTATTTTTCATAACAGCTCAGCTGATCACTGTGCCAGACTATATCAGCTAAGTATCATTTGACAAATCTTATATAGGGTGCTGCAATTTACCCAGCCCACAGCTGCACATCTGCAAGCTGCTTTCCAACCCACCTGCACCCAGACTCCTCTTTTTCCTTTTATTTTTGAGGTATTTACTGCTAAATCTGTTTTCACTAATGCCGGCTTTGTTCTGCCTGAGGTCTCTCTGCTCCGTGCCTTATGCTTTCACATATGTGTGTTGACGTCCCAGAACAGGCAGATGCTGCAAAACATAAATGACAACAGATGGAATTAGTCTTTTTTCGATTATCTTATTTAAATTATATTATGTGCCATAGATAATGCAGTCACCAAATTATTCAAATGAACAAGTTAAAATATAAAATAAACAAATAAATTGAATTTCTTTTTTTTATTTTATATTTTGACCTAGTCATTAAATTGTTTAATGAAACAGATTGATAAAAAATCAATCATTACATTGTTTTTTGTTGTCTTTTTTGACAACTTATACAGCACCCCAGGTTTTCAAAAACCTGATTAATATAATTGAATGAGCAAAGGAATTATATTTTGGAATTAAAAATGTGCTACACGTTGGATCCAAATGCTAGACACAAAGAAAGGATTGTTAAGAGGGGTTAAAATGGGATTTTTGGGTGGAACGTAGCACTGCAGCAAAGGGTTGCAAAAAAATTACTTAGAGCTCTAGATGTCTGTGATTCATAATCTAACTTAACAGTGAGCCTGGAAACCATGCTCTGCACCAGTGCAGCACCATGCATTACTGTAAACTTAACAACAAAGATGCAAAGTAATCATTCTAACTAGACTGTTTTGGAATAGTTTTGGAAAACTATTTCTCTTCTGTCTCTCTTTTTTCCATCTACGTGAGTTATTGCACAGTAACATTTTTTTTCCACCGGAAAATCCAGCTAGCTAGTTGCTGAAGTACCACAACTATATTGATTCTGCATGCATTAACATATGACAACAATCAAAAGAAAAATAAAAGGATACTTCAAGGGTATAATTGGGATTGTGGGATGACAGCACCTGGAAGCAATACCAAGAAAAATTAACTTGCTTGATTATTTTTTTTAATAGCAAGCAGATTTAATTACTTATTAAATAAAGGTGCTGGAAGACAGTTTTGTATCGTTCTGGCACACCCTGGACTTTAGTCATTGCAATTCATGATTAGGGGAGAGGCTGAAGGCAAAGTTGGGGAATCCAGTGGTTATAGAGGCTGGAGTTGGTGTGGGTGAGGAGTGAGGAAAAAAAAAACCCACTTCAGGCTGTGGAAGCTTAAAGTGGTTTGCAGGTGGGCATGGAAACACCACAGAGGCAGGTGAGGATCCTGGAGCATGAGAGAGAGGTTAGAAATAACTAACACTAGGACTGGGAAATCAATAGAAGCAGTATTTGCCTCGAGTTTGTTACCAATGTGGTTTAAACTAAAATCTGGCAGAGAGTAGATGTTGGATCTGGGCACATATACCCCTCGCAGATGAGTGGGTAAGCTGAGCGGCTCAGTGGGCTGATTATGGTGTACAAGATTGGCAGAGCTAGGACAAAAATAAAGGGACCATAATCACACTGGGAAGAAGAAAACACAAGGATATACTAGGGCGTCTTCCAGGACAGGCTGTGGGTTAAGGTCACTTTAACATGGTGATGAGCAGATAGCAGAGCTGTGAAGAATATAAAGCCAAAAAACAGACCAAATGTATCATAGAAATGTTGTTTTTTCTTCCAGTAGTTAATACAAAACTTGTAAACTAGATTGTTTCATAGGTTTCCTGTTTTTAAGGTTTGAGGCTACAAAACTATACGAGTATACATACATAAGGATCAGCACTTAAATAAAGTCACGTGTTTCTGATGTCACATTTTTTTCTGAGATTCCTATGACTTCAGTAGGCTTATGAAGACAGTAAGTGTTCTGCATTCGGCACCAGGGAGTTCTTCTATTCTCCCATGTGGAGAGGCTTAGGGAGCTGCCTAGGATAGCATGAAAGACAGAAACAGCTGCTTTTATCCACACAAGGCTGCGACATGAACTCAGGAGGGCTTTTTTTTTCTTCTTCGTGCCTCATTGCCTGCCTCTGCATCTCCAAGTCTGTAGTGGCTGAAGGGTCTGAGGAGGCCCAGAAAGTCCCTGATGAGCGAGGGAATAATCTCTGTATATGAAAGCAGCAGCTACTTTCCTCAAATCCCATTTCACAGTGCAAAAAAATGAATATTCTCTGCAAAAGAAGAAAAGACACTTAATGCAGCTCGACAGGCGTAGCATCCAGCGTGAGTCTAACATTTCGAGCACACCTTGAGGATTCGGATAATGCCACATGTTTTACCTGTTTCCCCCAGCAGCGTGTCAGAAGACAATGGATGCCTCTTTTCACTCAGAGCCTACTGTCAGCTCTTTATGTAGAGAATTTGAACCAGTTTTTATGGTTTTCCGATTTAGTCTGGTGCTATGAATTAAGGCGCAAATGCCATTAGCTGTCATTTGAATATGAATATGTTTAATTCTCTGACCCTGAAGGTCAGCTGAGGACCTACTTTTTTCGGCACTATGTGCCGAAAAATTTGAAGCAATCCATCAGTGGAGATATTCTGCCATGTTTTTTCAAGCTTTTAATCACCAAGTGTGATGAAATGCTTTGTAGTATTGGTTTGATTAATAGTAGGAGAAAAGAAACTACGTAGTAACATGACATTGAGTCTGTGGTACTGAATGACAAATGGATAAAGTCATCCCATGAAAATGTATGAAAGAAATCATTTCAATGGAGCTGCACCCTCGCCTCGTCAAAACCCACTTAGCGCAGCCGATTTGTACATAAATGAGGAATGAAGAATCCAATTGCTCCCTCTGCAAGTACAGAACACACATGTTGTTCTTCTCTGTGAGGCCTGAGCGATGTGGCACACCGATGGCCTTAGGGATTTCAGCAGCAGAGACGATGCCAACTGAGGGAGTCTGGGGAACAAGGAAGGGCATGAATCAATGAAATAAGAGTGAGACACATGTTTTTGAGTTGAGCATACTGCGGAGTGGGTGGGAGGATGGGAAAAAAAAAAGAATGAGAGGGGGGTCCACAGTGTATGTTACTCAGCTCTCTGCAGGGGTTATGTTCAACTGAAATAATCTGTTGTGAAATGTGCAAGTACTGCCTGGACTGATGCCTTGTGTGCCGCAGAGATGGGGAACGAGGGAGAAAGAGGATGGGTGGGGGGAACTGTGGGGAGGCTCACTCATGAAACAGGATCTGAAAAGATGAAATCACCCACAGGGTGGAAGAGGCCCTCGTTCCAAACCACCCTGCTATCCATGCATTACTGAATCCATACCACTGGCACACATTTATAAGAAAATATGTCATGGTGGTGGAGTATTTTTTTTTTTTTTGGCAACATTAACAAATCAGGAACCTACTAAAAATGAATTAACCAGCTATCTTGAGGACATTTTGGGTTGTATAGTATTAACACTAAGCAAGTCCAGCGTTTACTGTAACGACTGCAAGTGGATAGGTAGGCGGGGGTGGGCGTTCCCTGCAACTGTCGCAGTTTTTCCTGTTTGGCTTCTCTCCTTTTTGAAATAGAGTCATTCTCCACTGTCATTTTTAGATGGATTAACAGTTGTAGGTAATGCTTTTATTGCACATGCAGTAATATAATGAGCTGGTTTCAAGTCTAGTAATGTTATCTTCTTTTGGAAAGGGGGGTGGGAGGGGTTACACACAAGGCACATGATACTGTGAAAAAAGCAGACACCTAAATACAGTACAGACTCTTTCAGTGGACATAAATAGATGCACATAAATTGGGTAATTATTTGTTTTCTCAATTTTGTTATTTTTATCATTTGGATTTCTGGGTTCAGGGCGACATTGATGATGATGAAGTCTCTCTGACAATCACCTGTTCACTGTCCTTAACATTTCCACCTCAGATGCTAAATCTGACTTTAATACAGTGAAAGTTACTCCTTTCCCCCCTTGGGAAAATGGATTGCCAATGCCAAGCTGCAGCAATCTGTAAGATACAGTAGTGGCTCTGTCATGATTTAGGGTAACATTTTAGCCAGTGGTGTTGGTTATCTTGTCAAAATTGATGGAATTATGAACGCAGAGAAGTAGTGTCACATTTTTCACCACAATACAATACTATCTGGAAAATATGTGGTTGGAGGCAGGTGACGATATTCTGAAACACACTGACAGCGCAATAAAAGTGTCCCGGGACAGAAAAACACACACTATCAGTCATGGATTGGCCTCCCCAGAGCCCGGACCTCAACATTGTTGAGGTAGTGTGGGATCATCTTGACAGAGAGCAGATCAAAAGGAAGCCAATATTCAAAGAAGAGCATTGAAAAACTAAGAACTGAGGGTCTATGAGCTACAGATACAGGGAGGGTGAGGATTGTCAGTGCCACAATCCACGATAGAAACATGGAGCATCAGGAAGAGGCCCTCTGAGATAAGCTGCTCCAAGAATGCCTCAGGCGATGAAGATAGATGAGTTATGAGGAGCAGGAGACACTATTATGGACAACCAAGCCGGCATGGGATGTATCATTGACAGATAGAGGAATTGGCTGACACCAAGCAATCCTACTGGTAGGAAAGACCACTTTAAAGGACAGTAAAGAGGCTCTGAACACAACAGTGCAAAAACAGGCCCTATAAGCACCGGATCCATAAAGGCAGAAATCTACCACAGCTAACAGGACCGGAGACAAATTGTAGCTGGATGTAACATGCAACCTGGGAGCATGAACACTAAATTGTGCCCCATATGAACAACATGTCCCCAAGTTCTGATAGAAGACGCCCCCAAAGGTGGTTGAGAACAACAGGGCTAAAGGTCCTATGGGTCTGTCTGAGTTCCAGGCAGATAAGGAGCTGCTGGCCAACCAACCAGACATAGTGGTTGCAAAGAGCAGAAGACAGTAGTTGTGATAGATGTAATCTATGCAATCTATGCAATCTCAGTGGATAGTAACATCAGGAAGAAGGTGCATGAGATAATAGAGAAGTATTAGGGACTGGAGCAGATGTGTAAGGTAAAGTCCAAAGTGGGCTCAGTGGTAGTAGGAGCATTAGGAGCTATAACCCTGAAACTGGAATTGTGACTCCAGCAGACATAAAGCACAACAATCGGAGGTTTCTGCCCAGAAGAAACTCGCTGGCCTCTATTGATGCACTGACTTGCTTAAGTCATAAAGATACGGTTAGGTCCATAAACATTTGGACAGCGACAGCTTATTTCTAATTTTGTTCTGTACATTACCACAATTAATTTTAAATGACACAACTCACATGCAGTTGAAGTGCAGACTTTCAGCTTTAATTCAGGGGGTTGAACAAAAGGATTGCACAAAACTAAGGAACTAAAGCATTTTTAAACACAATGCCTTCATTTAAGGGGCTCAGAAGTAAGTGGATAAATTAAATAACGGAAATTAAAATGTTCATTTCTAATACTTGGTTGAAAACCCTTTGCTGGCAATAACAGCCTGTTTTGAACTCGTGGATATCACCAGATGCTGGGTTTCCTCCTTTTTAATGCTCTGCCAGGCCTTTGCTGCTTCTGTCCAAAGTTTAGTCTTCGGCAGCTGAAATGCTCAATTGGGTTAAGATCAGGTGTCTGGCTTGGCCGTTCAAAGATATTCCACTTCTTTAGTTTAGTAAACTCCTGGGTTGCTTTGGCCGTATGTTTTGGGCCATTGTGCATCTGTATTTTGAAACACCACCCAACCAATTTGACTGCGTTTAGCTGGATTTGAGTAGCCAGTATGTCTCTGAACACCTCAGAATTCATTCGGCTCCTTCTGTCCTGTGTCGCATCATTCGGCTAGAGGTTGAGCTTGGTTTCATCTGCCCAAAGAATGTTGTTCAAGAGCTTTGCAGGCTTGTTTTTGATGTTTTTTAGTGAAGTCCAATCTAGCCTTTCTGTTCTTGAGGCTTATGGGTGGCTTGGACCTTGCAGTGAACACTCTGTATTTACTGTCATTATGTCTTCTTGTAGACTTGGATATCGATACGCCCATCCTCCTGGAGAGGGTTGTTTACTTGGTTACATGTTGTGAAGGGGTTTCTCTTCACCATGAAACTGATTCTGTGATTAATCCAACACTGTTGTCGTCCGTGGATGTCCAGGTCTTTGTGCATTGCTGAGTTCACCAGTGCTTTCTTTTTTCTTTGTCAGGATGTACCAAACTGTAGATTTTGCCACTCTTAATATTGTAGCAATTTCTCAAATGCTTTTTCACTGAATAATAATGTCACAATAATATCCCTGAATAATCATAAAAACCATTTTAATATTATATAAGCACAGTTTCCAGTTTTTGCATTTTCCCACAGAAATGCCATATGAAAATGTCATGCTCAGTTTGTCGTTGCTTTCACTTGATATCTGACCAGCAGTTAGTTTAAGGAGGCAACACATTTTGAAAGCAATTTTCTGTTTGGAACTGGATTTTTTTTTTTTGGTACATTAGAAGGTCATATTGTGGTTGCAATATGTAGGTTAATTGTGTTCTTCATGGTGTGACTCAGTCAGATTTGTTAATGCTGTGAGAGGGAGATAGGCAGAGAGATGAGGAGGGGAATAAAGAAATACGACTGAGAGAATAAGCAAACCAAAGCTGCTCTCATTACTGAGAACAGCAGCAGATTTTGATCATGACAAACAAGGACGGGCTGAACATTGCTTCCTCCTCTCGCCTTCCTTTCCACCAACTTCACAGACACAAGACATGATCATTTGTGACTGGCCAATTAGCACATTAGAAGGTGTTGTTTAGATTCACAGTGTCATGTGTCGGTGCTGATAATGTCGTCGCTACGTGTGTCATGACAGATAAAGCCCTCAGAAATCAGCTGCTCACATGCAGCATTGATACTCATGTTGACATCACTGAGTGAGCAGCTGAAGCGGTAACCTGCTTTTAGATACCACTGTCAGTGTCCATTACTTTGGTGCTCTTGCACTTCACTTTTCCATAAAGCACTTATCTGTCGAACAGTGTTCTTTGAAATTCTCCATTCTTTTCTTGCTCTAACATTTATTCACTATGCTGAGTAATTTAATACCTTTTTATGCTACAAAACCTGCCTGCTGATTCAAAACACGGAGCTACAACTAACTTAATAAGAGCTGAAGGAGTTTGTATCAACTTTGAAATAGCACATTTCGACTAGTCGGGATTCAGTTTATCATGATATTGGTAGGGCCAGATAGCACTTTGAATCTGTGCATATTAGAAACCATGAGGTGTGTGGTGCTTACCCCCGCATACCCTGGACAATACAGAGATGATTACACCAGGACATTGTAAGCCACTTTTTCTTTCTTTTAATGTAGGACAAGGTTACATTGGATGCTTAAGCAATGGAGGTGCCTAAGTGGAGGCAGGATACAGGCCACTTGCTAGCTACAGTTTTACTGATAGCAAATGAATTTTGCTATTTTTACAGTGATGCAGCTCAGCTCAACTGGACATCACGTGGCCTTTGAAGTGGAGCAGTAGCAAGGCACCAATCAGTTTAAGCTCACACTGCCTTAGATATTTACCCTCTTGCATGCACCTCTACCAGTTAATGTCCTGAAAAGTGGGAAGAGCTGCGATACACGTATAAAAACACACGTGGCTCCTAAAACTCAACCAACAAAAAAAATGTAAACACCCCCCGAAAAAAACGTGTGTGTGTGTCACGTTTTCCAAAATGGCCAAAGGGGCCACCATAGAAAATGGGTATACACAGAAAAACAGATCCACACGTGCAGCCACCTCAAATAAAACCTGAATGTGTTTAGCTTGATGGAAGAAGCTCTGCTGGTACGTTCACCGTGACATATTAAGTGTTGGTGCTTCTGGGCTAATGTAGCAGTTCTACTTTTTTTTTACTTTGTCAGATCACCAAACATAAGCTAATGGATGCACAACACTTCTAAGCAAAATATGTGTTTTAAATTTATATTGCTGTATATACATATATATTAAAGCAAAGCTTAAAATTGGGACTTAGTATGGCAGACCCTCCTCTTCTTAGTTCTGGGTATTCAACATGTCATCCTGTTATTCTTGATAGGCAGCCCGGTCGGCAGGTGTGTTTGGTCTGTCAGCATGCGTTCTGGGAAAATGTGCATTCCACACACTGTGCTTTCATCTTGGGAGAGAGAAACCCTACAGTACATAAAGATGAGCGATGTTTGCTTGTTTGTTGGTGTGCTGTGCGCACACATGCATCTGTGTGTGTGGTTGGTACTGCAACACACAGGCTCCTGTTTTTATGATAATGCTGCCTTGTACATAAAAACACAAAGATTATTTGTAACCATTACTGGCCTTGGTCATTCCTGGAGCATTCTAAAGATCTACCTTTGTTTTTTTTTTCACTGTCAGGGCTCAGTGGATAGCGACTGTTTGGCAGGCTGGAGAGCTCAGGTCTCATCCCCGCCTGCAGATGAAGGTTTTAGACAGCCAAAAGTTAGAGTCTGGGGATTTATAGAGATGGATGGAGTGAAAGGAGCTGAGAGCTCTTAGCACACGTCCTGGTCAAAGAAGCTGCGTTTCATTCTTAGACTGTAAAACCCTGACGAACATCAAAGCTGGATAGCTCCGTCACTATCCGTAAGTGCAGTGCTATGGGACTCAGTATAATATATTATATAAAGGACTAGAAGTCTTATATTTTTTGTGTTTGGTGCATTTTTTAAACAATACAATTTTAAAAGATTTTCTTTAACAAACGTGGTCCATGTCTTCAGTTTTATTTTATATTTTCACAGCTGTCCTCATCTGTGATATACTTTGAAAAAACAACAACCAAAAGAAAAAAGACATGAACAAGCGCTCACAGACACACTTGTGTAGATGCAAAGCCATTTGTAAAGATGACGAGGGACACACTGGGTGATACAGACTGATAATGCTGCATGCCAAAGGCAGAGTGCTGTCTCTACTGTCAGTGACGTGGCTTTCTCATGCAAGGATGTTTTAAGCTGAAACAACAGGGTACACGTCACAAGAGTGAGACATTATGCAGCATAGCAACAGTGTGCTGGGAGCGAGTTACCTCGCTGTCTAAGCTGATTTGACACAGTCAGGTGAAGCAAGTTCTAAGTTTTCTGGGGAAGACTTTTTCTTGGCTATACAACAATTGTAGCAAACCATCTTGCTCTTAAGCCATAAGGTGGACTCTAGTAAGAAAAAAAAAATTCTCTCAAAGGGGAAAAGGGTGATGACAAACAGTTTCCTTAGATAAGGATCTGGACACAGAGATAGGACACACAGTCACAAAATAGTAAGTTACTCTATCTTTGTGAGACAGTGATGAGCTGTGCTGTTGGTCCACTACATTGGTCCAGATTAAATTATTCCTACAAACAATGAATGGATTAGACATATGTACGGAGGAGGATTAGGGCCACTGAAAAAAAAAACCGTGCCCACGTTTTTTCCCCAGTGGCCCTAATCCTCTTCCGTACATATGATTACACCCTGACTTTTATTTTTATATTTATTTGCAATTTGTGTAGTGGAATTCTTTGAGGGCAAGCAAGGCAAGCAGTGATTGTTCCAGTGAAATCTAAAAATAAACATCAATTTAAACACAAGTGAAGCAATCTCTCCTTGTACACATTAATTAGCATTTTGTCCCATAATCTTCTTGCATTGCCTGTTTGAGCCTTCCTTTAAATTACTGCCATCTTGTGGCCATAGCCGGCTTTTGTCTCTGGAAGCAGGCTTGATTCTGCTTGGCTTCAATTTCCATGAAATCTTTAGTGGTTCTTGTTTTCATGGACACGACTGTGCCCCTTAAAAGTTGGGTGAGCTGGGCAAGTTGAGAGGCCAACAGCACATGGTTGCCACACATGTGGCAACCATGTGTGGTGGCCACATGGTTGCCACCACATGCTATTGTATTTGTACATAGATACGGTCCTGCTAAAAATTTCCTTGCTGTACTTTTTTTCCTCCAAGTAAGGAACTGGATGTATGTTACTCAATGGGCATCTTTTCTGGTCATCAGTGACGATTAGAATAAATAAAAACAAATTAATTGGTTAAAGGTGTCATATTGATATTTCCAATCTGTAAACTGTTTCACATTGTCAATTCTTGCATTGAATAACTCAAAGTCAACAGGCAGCTATTGGTAACCTTTATTATTTGAAAGGTTAACAGTAGCTCCTTCTTGACTTTGAGTGGCACCATAATATAATGATGTTTATTTGGTTTTGTATGTTAATTATTAAAAAATAAGAATTTTAATAAGGAAGTTTTTTTGTTAAAGAGGACCTACTGTGCTCATTTTCAATTCTATATTTTTATTCTTCCACTCTACTCTGACTCTTAAGAGATTTGGATGATTTGCAGTTCAAAGTAACCCTTATTTATCTTATACCAGGTCTTGAGGAAGCACTTTAATTCAGCTTCTGTCTGAAACAAGCTATTTTAGCCTCTTTCTCCCTTCCTTAAGTTAATATTCTCCTGATTGGTTGCCCCATGTAAACAGAAGATCTTCCGCCCTCACAGCCAGAGCTGTGTGCCTGAGATAACCACATTAGGGCTATCAGCTCTCAATAATGTCAAAGACAGCCAAGAGGAGAAATAACAGATAGAAATTGAGTGGTTTCGAGCAGTCTGAGTCTGAGCTTTTGCCTCACTGGAATTACTTGTACATAGACTGATTTTTAAAAAATTTATTTTTACCATTTTAGTGGTTTACAGTATATACAACAGGGAAAACACAATTAACCTAAAGCTACCACTTATTACATTTCTCATTCATTCACATAAAATATACCATATTACCTCAGATTCTGTCCTTCACTTAACATCAGTTACCAAAGGTAGCCGACCTGTTATAATTTCCTCCCTGTAATTAATTGTACCCTGTTAAAGATACTGGATTATGCTGTTTATACAAACTCAACCTCTTGCATTTCTTATAAATTAAAACCTTCAAGATTTTTTCGTGGATACAAACCCTGCTTAACCTATTAACATAGGTTAATTCAGTTTAAAATTTTGCACAGATTGCACTACTCGAAGACCAGATTACATCGAATATTTCCTGAAACGTCACCCATCTGTGATAAATGTCAATGTGCAGAAGCTGATCTGCTTCGCAGTTTTGTAATGTGTACCAAATTACAAAGTTTTTTTTTACACAGTTTTTTTCTTTTTTTTCCAAACTCTTTGATGTGCGGTTAGACCCTGACCCCATTTTGATTCTTATTGGACTATCGGGACAATCTAAAAAACTTAAGAGCACACAGATTCCCCTCCTGTCCTATGGCCTGATGTGTGCAAAGAGACTGATTCTCCTCCTGTGGAAGGGAAAAGAAGTGCCCTCCTTGAAAGCCTGGATTTCAGTATTGACAGATACTCTTCATCTGGAAAGGATCCGCTACATTATAAATGACAAACTGGAGGACTTTGATCAGATTTGGAGGCCGCTCATTGAGCACCTGGAAATTATGAACAAATGAGAGTTATTATGTGGACTTCACCATTGCTTAAAATTAAGCTGATAGCACTTTGGGATAAGGGAAGGGTGTAGGGAGGAGGGTTGTGGGTTTTTTTTGTTTTGTTTTGTTTTTTTGTTTTTTTGTTTGTTTGTTTGTTTTGTTGTTGTTGTTTTTTGTCCGCCCTTTTTGGTACGTTTTGTTTTTTCCTGTTTTTGTTGTTTGGGTTTGTTTTGTTTTTTGTTGCTGTTGTTGTTGTTCGCTTTGTTTCCCCCCTTTTTTTTTTTTGATGCCAAAACTGTAAAAAGGAAGCATTGTCTATGGGACAATTTGCGATTGTTATTTGTGCTTCACAATAAAAATATTTAAAGAGAAACCCTGCTTAATGTGACTTTTAGATGAAACATTGACCATATTTGTTGTGGAAAACAACAAACACGGTAAATGTTTTAAATAGCAGTTTTATTATTTGAACAATTGTTAAAGAAGTGGATTTGAGGCAGAAAAGACAGATAACATTTAATCACATTATTACTTGCACCTGGTTAATGTATGTAAACACATCATTTTAGCAGCAGGGGCTAATAACTTTAGAGACGAGGCACTACTGAACAGCCCTTCAGTTGTGGTTTTATGTAAAAGTCTTAACAAATATTAAATGGTTTTCCAGAAATTGGATACAGATAATTAAGCCCACAAGAGGATTCATCTCTCCACTGCCTCCATGACTTTTCATCATTATGGTTCAGAGTGTACGGAAGTATTGGATGAATTGCTTAAAGTCTGCATATTCCCCACAGGCTTTCATCTGGCCAAAATACCATTTTCAATTTAGCCTGACTGAATACATGCAAAAATGACACTGACATCAACTGCGGCTGGACTTTCATGTTGAATGCAGATTTGGTGTGCTAGCATGAGCCGTGTTAAATTGCCCTTTGATAACAAGTTAAAACGATAATAAAGGCTTTTAACTCATGGTGCTGTCTCACAGAGATCTCATTCTTTTATCGCATGAAATACAATGATTAAGCCTCCTTACGCCTTACTTACAAGTAAACTATGCTATAGTAGGTTTCATGTAGCGCTGCACTGCAAACAAGTTACATACATCTTGAGATGTTTTGATGATTTATATTCAAACCCATTCACAAACCTTATCAGAGGAGGGCTACAAGGTGGTGTACAGTACACCTGGTGCTGGGAGTGTAGTGTCAAGATGGGCATCTGGTGTGAAATGTTTGTCAAATATCTCTAAGAATGAAATGTCCACACTGGATCAGCGGGAGCTGGGCTACTTTTGAAAGGTTCATGGATGCAGTAAAAGAGGATATGCTGAGCGCTGGCATGACAGAAGAGATGCAAGGGACAGGGCAGATGATCGGCTGTGGCGACCTCTAAAGTGAGAAACCAAAAGAAGAAGATTTAAACAAAGACAGCACATAAACTGTGCCCAAAAGGGTTAGATATTGCTGGAAAAGCACACTTTTTTTAGGGGTCTGAATAGTATGGGACCAGTTTCACTGGAAACACGGATCATTTTGATCCTAGCTCACTAAATTGTTTAGAGTAAGAATACCAAGGTATAAGGATTTATTTACACTGTATTTTTAATACAGTGCCTCGTGAATGTGTTGATAGTGTAAGAAATCGAGCTCATTTTGCTTCACTATTGTATCTCTTCTTGTCACACGTTTGACTACCGCAGCGCACAAGTGACAGAGGGAACTCTGAAATGCTGCCAGGGCATGGAGATGAACGTTTTCTGCCTCTGCACATGGTCTGATCTGTCTTGCTTCAGTCCCTCTTACATCATTGCACGTGCCCTGGGGCTTTCTCTCTACAGAGCAGGCGTTCTGTATTTAGAGCCTGATTTATACACAAACACACATACCACTAGGGAAAGCGCAATGAGTGCCCCCCGCATCCCCCATCCCTGCTGCCACAATTGCCGGCAATATAATCATCTTCCCACACTTCACTGTGCGTTTAAGGATAGCATTAAAAAAGAAAGGGAAAAAAAACAACAACAACTTATGAAAGCAAATAGTAATTTCAAATTCATAGGTGGATGGGAAAGCAGATATGGCTGGTTTAACATTTTCTTGACCCATTCAATTTAAAGACTTTTGTTTGTTTATTCATTTCTTGCATTTTTTTTTTAAACTTCCAACTCACCATTTAAATCTTCTTTCTTTTACTCCCACCCCGCATGGCTGGTAAGACTTGCTGTGGAACTCAATCGATACCCTGCAGACTCTGTGAACGCCAAGGAAGAATCCATCTGGTAAATGCACAACGGGAAGAGAAACGAAAAATAACTCTTATTTCTGCTTTTTTTTTCCCTCTTCCCCCCTCTGTCTGTCTTTGTTCTCAGGTTGTTAGAGAGCTCGTTGCTCAACGCAGAAGTGAAGGAAGGAGAGATTCTGCCTCCTACCATCCAGAGGCTGATGAAAGGATACAACAAGTACCTCAGGCCTTTCTTTGACAGTAAGGGAACTGCAGACATATGCAGCCATGGAAATGACAGAACACCCAGGGGAAATCTGCATTTGACAGAGAACGAGATGGGTTCATAATGCAATTTTGTGCTTGCGTGTCCCATCTCAGATAATACATGCTGACATACATACATTAAAATTTACGTCAGTTTAATTTAGCTTTGAAATTGGTGTGCTCCATTACTTTCTGCGTACAGGCATGGAGGTTTAACCATGTTATGAAGCCCTGAACGCGCATACACAAGACTTACTTTAACACATGCAATACATGGTCTTATTTAGATTCCAGTTTCCACCAGGTGACCAATTTGTTTGCAATAGAGGAACAAAGTCTGCCACAGTGTGTGCTTTCAGAAGAAGAACAATGTTATGTCATTCCCCGCAAATCCCTCGCTACAGTTATTGTTCTGAGCTCCGGGAATCCATCACAATGTGATTATGGTTTGTTTACTCACTGTTTGATCTGTAATAACACCTTGGACTTTACCAAGGCGAATGCTATTCAGCGTAATCACCAGTCCTCCCGCCTGGAAGCACAAGCTTGGCACACGGTAATGGTAAAAGCGCTAGCAAAGGGACATATTCACCCACACGCGCATATGCCTTTGCATTTCAGGCACTGCTGGAACGTTCATTAATTTTATTCATTCCTTTACATTTGCATTTTCCTTGCCACAAAAACAGTTAAAATTGGTTAAACTTTGCAAGGATTCACTTCTCATCTGAGCCAGATAACCTCAAGCACAGCCAGCAGGTCTGCACAACGCCGTCTGAGCGCTCATTTTTGGCGTTTGAAGTGGATTGCCTCCTTACTCAAAAACTAATAATCATCATTTCTAGCACATAAACACCCTTAAAGGAATAACTGAGCATTTTGAATAATCACTTTCTTGCCTGGATTTAAAGGAGAGCCATACTCTCACACTCTGTTCCTTTAATACTAAACTCCACAAGAAACACTTTTATACAGTAGATTTACATGCATCTCATTAGCACATACAGTATCTGCAGTATGACACCAGACTCATTTATGTGTCTCTGAGGGAAAAAAAATGACTGATAAGTAAAAGGGAAGGAGAATAGAAAGATGAAACACAGGAGAGCAGCAAAGTTACCCTGTCTTTGATGGTGAATCAGGAAGAATTAATTCCCTCAAGGAGGTTCACACTCGACAGACTGCAGCTGGTGGATAGAAGTGGGGGTCTTTAGCATTTTTAAATATGCTGTCCTCCAATAACCTTACATTATATAACACAATGTTTTATTATGCAACACTATATATATGCCTGTGTCCTCAAAATACCCTTTTATGTCATCACACTCAGACACAATGTAGAAAAAGGTCAGAGAGAGAATTTTTTTAGCCCCACTTTTGCGTTCCACAACAGTTCAACATAAAGCAGAGAGGGTGTGACACGTTACTTATTTTTGAAGGCAGCTCTCAAGCAGTAGCAAGCTGCCGGTTCTGAGTGCAGCTGCTCCCGCCTTGCCTGGCTATGACGGATGAAGCTGTGGTCGATTATTTAGTTATCGTTTCAAGTTCAGCTGCTGTTGTCGTATGATAGCTACTGCTTGAAGTTAGGGTGCTTCCAAGACAGATGTGCTGCTAGTACAGCTTAAAATTAAGGAATACAGACCATTTTAATACAATTCTTAGTCAGCACCAATACACGCACAATAACTAACAATTGCAGAAAAAAGTTCATGATTTTATATATTTATCTATAACCCTAATCAGTTAAATGGTTTCAAGGGAAAAAAAGCTATCCAAAACATATGCGCATATATATACACACATATACACACATATACACACACAACCACTGCCACTTCCTGGTTCCTTTCGAATACACTTTGTTTTGCTTTGCAGATCATTTAATTTGAAATTTTTAATGTTTTCCATTTCCTGTGTTTGTTTTGTTGATATTTTAATAGTTTTAAATTAAAGAAAGGTTATAAGAAAAAACAACTGGCCGTAAGTTAAAAAGTGATTCCCCCCCGAGGACACTTTCACTAGCCAAACCCAGGTGTGATTACCTGTTGAATCAAGAAAACACTTAAATAGAACCTGTCTGACAAAGTGAAGTAGGCTAATAGATCTGAAAAAAACATCACAGAAACACAGCATGGCACGGTCTTAAGAAACTCAAGAACAGATGAGAAACAGTCACTCACATCTATCAGTCTGGAAAGGATTACAAAGCTAATTCTAAAGCTTTGGGACTGGCTTTGGGAATTACGTTGAAAGCCATTCTCCACAAAAGGCGAAGACTTGGAACAGGTGAGAATCTTTGCTGGAGTGTGGGCCTCCAAAAAATTACTCCAGGAACACATCAATGACTCATCCAGATGTCATAAAAGAACCCTGGACAGCATTTATAGAACTGCAGACCTTACTTATTTCAGTTATGGTAAGTGTTCATCATTCAGCAAAAAGAAAGTGACTCTGCAAAAATGATATATATGAGAGAGTTCGAAGGCAAAACCACTGCTGACCAAAAATATCCCAACGGATTGGTTGGTCAAGATGTTTTTGGCAAATGTGGCAAAAACATCTCGACCATTCTCAAGACTTTTGGCAAAATATTCTCTTGACTGATGAGACAAAAGATGAACTTGTTAGAAAGCTTGAATCCTGTTACAGCTGTTGTAAAAGTAACTGTAAATGATAGAAACATCAATTCTGCTCTCTACCATAAAATCCTGACAGTAAATGTCCAGCCATCAGTCATGGCCTGAAGGTCAAGCCCATTTGGGCAGGATAATGATTTGAAACACACTAGCAAGTCTATTGTGAATGGCTCGAAAACATCCAAAACAAAGTTTTTAGACTGGCCTAGTCAGAGTCTAGCCTTAAATCCATGCTCAAAACCTCCCAAATGTGGTTACAATTAAATCTGTGAAGAAGAGTGGGCCAAAATTCCTCTACAGTGATATGAAAGACTCATTGCCAGTTGATAGCAAACACTTGGTTGCAGTTCTTGCTGCCAATAGTGGCACAAGCAGTTACCAGGTTTAGGGGGCATTTAGTTTCTCACATAGGGCCAGGTAGGCTTGAATAGCATTATTCCCTTACTGAATGAAATCATCTTTTGAAATCTGCGTTTTGTATTTATTTTGGTCGTCTTTGTCAAATGTCTTAGGCTAAAAGTAAAAAACATCATCAAATCAAATTAGACCTGATAAAATGGGTACAAGTATGTGAGCCTTTGATTTTATCTCACGAATAAACATTTCTGGTTAATATTGATCAGGCCTCTAGCACATCACCTTAGAATAATTTTAAAGCAGTACATTCAAGTTTGGGTTTCCTCACATGGGTGGTTTGCGTCACGGCCTCTTGTCCAACTCCTGTTGGATTTAAGTGATTCTGGAACTTCAAATCTTTGGTCTTCTTTAGCTGTATTTTGGTAGAACATCTTCTGTTCTGTGCACTGTTTTCTTGTCGCATTACCCACACTCTCTTAAAACTGAGATCATTTGTTTCCTGACATAATTTGATCGGATTCAAAATTCTTTGCTTCATCAGTGATGGTAGCCTTCTTGCCCTAGAGGCAGCCAAACAGCCCTGAAAAAATTATCCTCCCATCCCCATGTTTTAGAGATGAGATGCTGTAAGGGTTTGATGATTTAATACAGTGAAATCCATTAGAACAAACAGTTGTAGAATGGTCTGCCCAAAAGCTGGATGTCTGCATGATGACAGCAAACTGCATACAGGCATCTCTGGTGGTTTTGGAGATGGTTAGAGATGATTTTCTAATATTTACAGTTTTTTTGTTTGCAACAGTATCCACAATACATTTTCTGAAGACCTGAGAAATCTATTTTGTTAATGCCATGATCACTACCTTAAAACTTGATAACCTTGCAAGCTTTTGCCACACTACTGTACCTTTGTATGATAAAGTGTTGCTAAACTGCCTTGGTCATATAAAACAGTTGCCGTGGGACCCTCCTCCACCTGGATTCTGTGTGCCGTGTGCGTGAAAATTACAACTGGCACCAAAAACTCTACTTAACATTCTGCTGCAGTGAGGCTCCAGCATTGCCTTTAGATTTGCATCTCTTGTATGCCATGTTGCTGCTGCAACCCTTTAACATAAAACATAAGAACTTTTTAGATTGTCACATGAAAATAAGATAAGAAGCGTGGCCTTAAATGTGAATGTTTCACAGCCAAAATTGTGAGAACTAAAGCCCAACTGTGGCTACAGCCACACTCCCAGTGACAGCTGTGTCATCCCAAGGCTGCACTCATAATGAGATCTTCAGTCTGTTTTGGCAGCGGTCAGTGAGAGAGGTGCTAAACTCGCTCCTCTGGTTTTCTTTCTAAATTACTTGTGTCTGTGTAGACACAGCTGAGTGGGCAGTGACACTCACAGCACTCATAACGAGCTGAGGTCAACTTGAATATATAATAATGTGTCATGATACAGCTCAGGCTTTCTCCATGTGACACAGAAAAAGTTATTTTCAAGCAAACCATAGACTTTGAAATAGTCTGTCTGTCAGTCTGCCAGATAGACTATTAACAAAGATTAATGTAGACTAAAAGTGAAGGGAGTAAGCAGTGTGTGAACATAGAGCAGTATGTTTTTGAATGGTTTCTTCTTTTTTTTCTAGATGGTCCAGTAACAGTGGGTATGAGTTTGGACATTGCCAGCATTGACACCATTTCAGAGATCAACATGGTAAGAGTATCACACTACTGAGTTCTGAAATTAAACAATGAAAACATGCACTACCAATCAAAGTTTCTACAAACCTTCTTAATTAATGGTCTTTCCTTTATTTTCACTACTTTCTACAATGTAGATAAATACTGAAGACATCAAATATATAGAGCAAGATATATGGAATTATGTAGCAAAGAAAAAATTGAAAGAAAAGTCTAAATATGTCTTATATTTTAGATTCCTCAAAGTAGCCACCCTATGCTTTGTTGGCAGTGCTGCAAACCCTTGGCCTTCTCTCAGTGAGCTTCATGATGTAGGCTGTATCCCAATTCAGGGTCTGCAGCCTTAAAGTACGCAGCCTTAATGGTCCACAAGGGCTGCGTACTCAAAGACCATTAAGGCCGGAAGTGCGAGGCTTGGGATGGTCTAGCCTCCGTCGCGCTGCCCAGGTTGCCAGCTGGAAACAGCTGGAAACATTTCATACAGCTTTGTTTGACAGAAATGAAGGAGAAAATCTTTTGTTCATTTGTTTGTTTGTTTCTACATGAGCTTTGATCATTCTCTGTAAGATTAAGGTCAGCTATTGAACGGCGTATATTTTAAAGTAAAGGCTTTAAAACCAAGTTTGTACAAACGTCACTTATGTCACATAACTTTGCCGACTTGTGGCCAACAGTAATGTTTTAATGTTCACGTTCTTAAAATTCAGGGAAATGAAGGACGCATTTGAGGGCCGCATTTCGAGCAGCCTTTGAATTGGGACAGCCTTCGTCGCGTCGCTGTGACGTAATCGGCCTTAAAATGCGGCCTTTAAGGCTGCAGACCCTGAATTGGGATACAGCTGTAGTCACCTGAAATGGTTTTCACTTCACAGGTGTGCCTTGTCAGGGTTCATTTGTGGAGTTTCTTGCCCTCTTAATGGGGAAGTCAGGTTGGCACAGCTGACAGCACTATTTGACAACTGTTAGAATTCTTATTATGGCAAGAACCGATCAGCTAAGTAAAGAGAAACCACAGTCCATCATTGCTTTAAGAACTAAAGGCCAGTCAGTCTGGGAATTTGCTAAAACTGTGTCCCCAAGTGACATATTCAGTCAAAGTCAAAACATCAAGCACTACAACAAAACTGGCTGACATGAAGACCGCCCCAGGAAAGGAAGACCAAGAGTCACCTCTGCTTCTGAGGATAAATTCCTCCGAGTCACCAGCCTCAGAAATCGCATCTCAGATTAGAGCCATGCAGAGCTCCAGTAGCAGACACATCAACTGTTCACAGGAGAATCAGGCCTTTATGGTCAAATAACTGCTAAGACACTATGACTAAGGAAAAGCAACAAGCAGAAGAGATTTGTTTGGGCCAAGCAGTACTAGGAATGAATATCAGACAAGTGAAAATCTGTGCTTTGGTCTGATGAGTCCAGGTTTTAGATCTTTGGTTCCACCTACAGAAAAGGTGATTGGATGGTCTCTACAAGCATGATTACCACCGTGAAGCATGTAGGAGGAGGTGTGATAGTGTGCCAGCATGTCTACCACAGCATCCTGCAGCGACATGCCATCCCATCCTGTTTGCGTTTAGTTGGACCATCATTCATTTTACAACAAGGCAATGACCCCAAACACACCTCCAGGCTGTGTAAGGGCTCTTTGACCACGAAGGAGAGTGATGGAGTGCTGCACCAGATGGCCTGGCCTCCACAGTCACCTGACCTAAACCCAGTCGAGATGGTTTGGGATGAGATGGATTGCAGGGTGAAGGCAAAAGGGTCAACAAGTGCTCAGCATCTCTGGGAACTCCTTCAAGACTGTTGGAAAACCATTTCCAGGTGACGACCTCATGAAGCTTATCACAAGAATACCAAGAATGTGCAAAACAGTAATAAAAAGCGAAGGGTGGCTATTTTGAAGAATCTAAAGTCTAAAATATGTTTTCAGTTTCACACTTTTTTGTTTACTACATAATTCCATGTGTTTTCATTTATAGTTTTATAGTTGCCTTCAGTGAGAATCTACAATGTAAATAGTCACAAAAATAAAGAAAAACCATTACCAAACTTTTGACTGGTAGTATCGATACATTTCATGGGTCCCTAACTAATAAACCACAAAGGTTAAAACTGATTAAATGCAACAAGAAACTGTGCAATGCAGGAACTTTTTGTCATGTCAGAATACATAATTTTTCCAAGTTTATTGATCAGTCTGTCTGTATTGTGAAATGTTTGAAAAAGCATCATACCTGTTAGCAGTTATGAAAAGTTTATTGCCTTTTCCCTCACTTCTTTTAACCTGATGTGTACACGTTTTTTTGGTATGACCACCTTTATTCTTCAAAGCTGTCTGAACTTTCAAGCTTTCTCATAATTTCTATAAGTAGTCTTCTTGAATAGTTCTCCAAGCTTCCTGAACTACATTCAAAGCTTTTCTTTGGATGTCAGCTGCCTTTTATTCTGTTCTTTGTTAAGATGATCCCACACCACTTAAATAATGTTGAGGTCCAGGATCTCAGGAGGCTAGTCCATGACTGATAGCTTTCCACTGTGTATTTTCTATACAAACATACTATGCTGCATTGGCCTTGAGTTTGGGATCATCGCACCGCTGAAAAATTAAGCTGTTGCCAATCAGATGCTTTCCAGATGGTATTACATGGTGGATCAAAATCTGATGGTATTTTTCTGCATTTACAATTCCATTAATTTGAAAAGATAAGGTTAAGTAGAGACTCACTCTTGTATCCCTCTTCTAAACTCCTCCATACGTATTGATGGAACTTTGAATTTGTATTCACTCTATTAGACCTGTTGTCACTTATTTTCAGCTCAGTTCTTGTATAATTGGCATACCTCAGCTTTTTCTCTCATGTTATCCTCCCTAAGAATTGCTTCTTGACTGCCACTATTCTGTTTATTTCTCTTCAGCAAATAGTGTGGTGGAATAACTCTGAGGCCCTGTGTCAGGTCATTGCTGGACCTTTTTTTACTGCTTCTTAAGGGCACGGCTTTCAGTAAATGAAAAAGGCAGCCAAAACCCAGAAAACAATACCTTTAGGAAGCCTAGTAAACTATTGCTTAAGACCACTTAAAAAAATTACCAGAAAGTCTAGCTCCTTGGAAGAAAAACTTAAAGAACTTTATGCACTTTATATTTTTGGATTGCATTTTGGAACTCGCATATCTGAGGACATGTAAGGTCAACAGACATAGATAACCATCCTCATGCTGCACCTTCAATGAAGCAACTTAAAATTAAAAGTAGGGAAGACAGAATTTAAAACATATTTTCAAGAGTTAATCCATGTTTAAAAGAAAAATAAAAAAAAACTAAGCTACAAAGGTTTCAGTATGCTGGAAGTGCATACTCGTTTTGCTCATATGAGATTGGACTTTCTTGACTAAGAGTGATCGACCAGCCTTAATTAAATAGTGAGTGCAACAATGACTTTCCTTTGGGAATGGTTAACTTATGCAGTGCTTGCTTTGTGAGAAAATTCTGCTTACAGCTAGCATGCAACACATGAAAATGGTTACATTGTCGCACATGAGGCAACAGTAAGACTTTAAAAAATAATGGCATGAAGAAAAAAATAAGTTCAGTGTGCTAAAAGAACAGAACAAACTTGAACAGAATTTGCCGATTTGAAGCAATGTTTTGAATTACTGATGCTTTAGGCACAGAAGGGCTTTGGGCTATGTAAAAATTGCCCCAAGATCACTAACGGAATACAACAACACTGACCTCGGTTTGCAAAAACATGACTTGTCTGTCAGCACATTACTGACATGCTTTGTAAAAACAGTGTATCAGCTCTGCTAATGACCTGTTCGGGCCTCATTACTGCAGGACTACACGGCCACCATATTCCTCCGCCAGCGATGGACTGATGAGCGCTTGGTGTTTGAAGGCAACAAGAGCCTGAGCCTTGACGGGCGGCTAGTTGAGCTCCTCTGGGTCCCAGACACGTTTATTGTTGACTCCAAGAAATCCTTCCTCCATGACATCACTGTGGAGAACAGGCTGATCCGCATCTTTCCCAACGGGACTGTCCTTTACGCACTAAGGTGGGGTAGCAAATAAAGATTGTGCGTTGATGGGCTTGTTCTGTTTATTGTTTTCTGCTTTGACAGACAATGAAAAGTAGTCCGGGGAATGGATAGGAACATTGGCTGAGGGAAGAAGCGTGGGTTGAATATGAGATAATGTGATTGCGAAGCAGGGAGTTTTGTCAATTCTATTACTTGTGTATTGGATTTGAGTATAGGACCGTGTGATTTGGCAATACAAAGAGCTGTGGGCTATCAATGCAACATAAGTCCTGTTAGGATCTGGGAAACAGATATTGTACTGTGTGCAAGGCTTACGATCTGATGGGATCTTGGCAGGCTTCTCAAATTTGTATTACCTTTGCATTCATAGATACTGAGTCAAGCAGGCAGCTTTTTTAAAACTGTGGTGAGGGGGATTTAAACATCCTACTGTATTACTGTCACATGCTGTAACCTCAACTCATCAACAGATTGAGGAGCTGTCCATGATCTGGATTTGACTTCATTGACTCAGTGCTTTTGTTTTTTAAATTATTCTTCCATATACAATGTATGCGGAAAGTGTTCAGTGCTTCACTTCTTCCAGATTTGGTCATGTTACAGCCTTATTCCAAAATGGATTGAATGTATTTTTCACCTCACAATTCTACACACAATGCCCCATAATGTCAAAGTGGAAAAACATTCCTTCAAACTCATGCAAATTTATTAAAATAAATAAATAAAACATGTACACAAATATTCACAGCCTTTGCTCAGTACTCTGTTGACCTCTGACAACAATAGCCTCAAGTCTTTTTTCAGTATGACACTACAAGCTTTGAACACTTACTTTTAGGCAGATTCATTCTTCTTTGCAGAACCTTGCAAATAGTGGACGGGGAGTTGGGGAGGTTGTTCAACAGGGGTTCAATTCTAGGCTCTGGCTGGGGCACTCAACAAGATTCACAGAGTGGTCCAGAAGCCATTTCTTTGTTATCTTGGCTGTGTGCTTATGGACATTGTCCTGTTGGAAGATAAACCCTCATCCCAGTCCGAGGTCCGGAGTGCTCTAAAGCAAGTTGCCATCGAGGATATCTCCATACATTGCTGCATTCCCTCAACCCTGACTAGTCTCTCAGTTCCTGATGCTGTAAAACATTTCTGCAGCATGATGCTTCCACCATCGTGCTTAACTGTAGGAATGGTATTGGCTAGGTGATGATCGCTGCCTGGTTTCCTCCAGAAATGATGTTTGGCATTCAGGCCAAAGAGTTCAGTATTGGTTTCAGCAGACCAGAGAATTTTGTTTCTCATGGTCTGAGAGTCCTTCAAGGTACCTTTTGCAGACTCCAGGCTGGATTGTGCTCTGAAATGCACTGTCAACCATAGGACCTTATATGGACAGGTGTGTGCCTTTCCAAATCATGTCCAGTCAACTAAATCGACCACTGGTGGGGTATGTGGGTGTTATGTTATAGTAACCTGAGTTAGGTAGTCTCTCTTCACAGTCCATCTGTACATAGTACAGTATTTTAAATGTGAACATGAGTTATGTTTCTTTTTTTTAAAAACCACGTGTCATCCTTAAGTACAGCGAAATTCAATTTCTTGACTTATTGTTGGGAATAAATAAGAGTTTCTCCAGTCTTCATGGACCTTTGCTTTCAATACAAAGACGTGCTTACCGTCTACGCTTCAGTGTGGCAGAGAAAATGTGGAGGAGGATGGTGCTTCACAGTCAGAGAACACAACTAGTGAGAGTAAAACAAGCCAGAAAAGATAGTCAGGAGAGAAATGACCACCTTGGGGAATTGGAGCTGTAAAAAATGACAGAGTGAACTGAGAAATATGAGGTGCTGGAGGAAAGGGACAGCTGTGGTAAATGTTTCAGTGCTGTGCCTGGAGGGAATACATGAGAAAGCACTGGGATGATTGTAGCCAAAGGTTAAGCAATTAAAGGAAAAGCTGATTTGAAAAAGGATACTGTATGCCACTTTCATGCTTTCAAAGTCTCCAGGAATAACAAATATCATTTGCCGTTGGTAACCTTTTTCATGGACTTTAATAACATTTCTGTTGTCTAGGATTACCACCACTGTGGCTTGCAACATGGACCTGACCAAGTATCCCATGGACAAGCAGACCTGCACGCTACAACTGGAGAGCTGTAAGGCCACTTTATACTTAAAGAAAATCTGATCTTTGCTACCTGAAGCTGTGGCAGAGTTGTTGGTGGGTGGGCATAATTTCAAGTAAATCCGATCAAAACAAAGGATGAAATGGATCACTTTCATGGTCTGCATTGGTTGTGTGTGTGTTTGTAAAATTGCACGGATGTCACACATCATACATAAACTGGATTTACTTCAGTCTTGATGAAATGTTTCATAAAGGACATAACTGCTGCTGTGAAAACAAAGAAAAATACTGCTAGCGCCTCGGGTTATAATTGAACCACCTATAAAAACACTGCACAATGAAAATCAAGAAAATGACAATTAAAAAAAAATGCAACGAGAGGAAAAACAGCCAATGGTTGAGGTAGGGAGGGTGCTGTGGTCTGCAACAATGATTGCCTGAAGGTGCTTTTTATTTGTACGGTAAAAACTCTGCAATATTAGAGCGAAAACCATAACAATGAGATTATCCCTTATGAGCAAGCACTTGTTGAAAGTAGGGAGAAGAAACTCCCTATTAACAGGAAGAAACCCCCAAAAGGGTTAGAGCAGTGGTTCTTAACCTTGTTGGAGGTACCGAACCCCACCAGTTTCATATGTGCAGTCACTGAACCTGTCATGGTGAATTGGGTTAAAGGACTCAGGTGCGAGACTCCTTGTGGAGTGACAGTGAATTTATTCACAGTGAAAAAATAAATCAACAGTTCGAGTCTGTAATCCAAAAAGGGCAGTGCAGTAATACGGTGGCTTCTCCCCATGGTGACAGTGCAGTGACAATCCAAAACAACTCCCTGTGCCCGCTCCTCCTCCGATCCCTGGATCCCGGAGGCAGATGAGAAAAACACACGCACAGTAACGAAAACGTTCTCTCTCCTTCACAAACTGGGTATGCTAATCGCGACTACGCTACCCAGTTTAGCTCAACGTTCCAGCGTTGGTTGTGACTCGACCGCACCGTTAAATAGGTCTGCTTCGGATTAGTAGTAGCCGGCGAAGTGATTAAGCACAGGTGCGATGATTCCAGCTCAGGATACTCCCCCTGGGTCAGCTGCCGTTCCGTGCCACGGCTTCTGGAAGTACACGTTCCAGCATACAAACACACATGCACAGGATGGAGAGGAAAACACCACAAAGTACACACAAACACAACAAAAATTGGCAAGGCGACTGGTGAGGACCGTCTAGCTGTGACAGAACCCCTCTTTAGTGAAAAATAAAATATGATTTTTTTTTACAAATTCAAGACATAGATATGTTTTTTTACTGGTGCACAAAATGAGCCGTGCATGTCAAGGCGGAGGCTCTGCCGAACCCCTGAGACTGACTCACCGAACCTCTAGGGTTCGATCAAACCCAGGTTAAGAACCACTGGGTTAGAGGATTAAAACTGTCCAAACTAGTCTTATTGTTAAGATGTCAGATACAGTGCTCCCGTCAATGCCGCTGCTTTGTTCATGGTGCTCTTTCGTAAAGATACACCAGAATAAATTACTAAGTTTTTGTGCAAATTCAACACGGAAGATCTGTAATCACTCATTTTGCTGCTTTCTTGGATATTCAGCTGCTAATCTGTTCTTTACATCACTACCACTCAAAACACTCAAACTCAAAACTGACATCATTACACTAGTCCAGTTTCTTTGAGCCAGTCAGCCTCTACTCCATGTGGTTTAAATTTCACTGCTTTACCATCATTCTCCCTTACAGACTCGTTCATGCACCTCAGGTCCATCTGAGCCTTCATCTTCATCTTGACCATCACCAATGTCTAGACCCTGAGGGATACAACCTTAAATTCTGTCACTGCTGGGATCGCATTCTGGCATGATGGCATCGTCGGAGTCTAATCATGTTTTGCTTTAGGCACCTAAGTGCTTGGTTATATTAGGAAAAGGCTTGTGGCTTGGACTGATATACAGCCATATTTCAACAACATCAGTTTTTTTTTTTTAATTGTGAACCAAAAAAAATGCTAGGAATGAGCTAGGGTTTGGTCAAATGTACCATTGTTTGAAAAAATAGCAATGGAAAAATATTTTCCATGGTGACATCAGTAATGTAAGAAAAGCCTGGACAGCTAAGACAGTATTTCATAGAGGAGCACTGTTTTAATAAGGGTCCATGTCCACATAAAGCACTTTTTGCACTGGAAATGCCTGTCACCTCATTTTTTATAGCACTTCTCTTAAGCTCTCATTGTTGCTAGGTTACAAAATCCTTCTTTCTAAAAGTTTTCTTTTTCCACCATGAATTACTCCGTTGATATTGTAATTCGTGCCCTCTTTTTCAGCACTGTCAACGCTCAGCTTGATATGATTTGTATAGAAAATAGATGCCATCGTTGCACACAGACCCTAACGTACTTTGGCAAAAAAAAAGAACTAAAAGAAAGCAAAAGTTACAAAAACATGGCATGACAACAGTTTGGCAGACAGATCCACATACTATCAGGGTTTCTCATTTAATTCATTTTTTGCACACTGTATTGTGCTATGAATTAAATGTTAAATGGAAAAATCATTTTCTGCATTTGTCTACCCTTAATAATGAAAAAGTAAAAACATCCCATTTCTTAACAGCGTTTCCAATTCAGAATCTCAGGGCGGGGCTGGATACAGTCCCAACTATGGTTAGCTCTTAATCAGTGTTCCCTCTAATTTTTCATGTGTCTGAGCAAACACACAAACTCCCTGAGCGGTCCCTAGGACCACTGTGAGCAACAGCAGATGTGTGCACTTTGGTCACGCCAGCATCAACTCCATCCAAGTTACATGGTTTATTAAAATAATCAAATTTACATTTATGTTAGACTACTTTTAATTAACTGCTTTAGCCCACTTACAATGAAATTTAAAAAAAAAAAAAAAAAAATCTTGTTCATGACCTGTGCAGTATGTTAACACTATTGGAAGTAAAAACAACTCCAATTTTGAAAACACAACTTTCTTTCTTTTCTTTTTTTTTTTTAAATAAAGCTCTGACTTGTATTATGAGTCTGTGGTCTGGGAGAGAGTCCTGTAACTCTGTCTGCAAAATACAGTATATAAAGACCAATGTTGGGCAATTAATTATATAGTTACTTCTTCAAAAAAAAGTAATTGAGTGTTGCAAACAACAAAGTTTTTTGCAGCTGTTTACCTAAAAATGCAGCCAAGGCGGTTTTTAAAATAAACATTTCAAACTATTTACAGAACAATCAGCTGTTCTGCATAAAATCTGATGCCACACAAATTATTTGTGTCACTCCAAAAAATAATTTCTGTCCACTATGAGATAAAGGAGAACAACAGCCTGATACCTGCAGGCCTGACAACAGGAGATGTATCACTCCTGTAACACCTGTAACATTCAGCAGTCGCCTCATTGATCTGACACACACAACAAAACTATTGACTACACTACACATTAACTACACACTAACTACACAAGATTTGCGCTAAACGTCTCAAATCTCTCGCATCTCAAAACACCGCCATCTCTCCTAAAACTTCCCCCCTTCCTAAACAATAAATGCCATGTTGCCATATCATTTTTTGATTGGTCGACATGGTACATTTTTCGACCAATAGGAAAGGGTGGGGTTTCTTTGTGTTGTCATTGCTCACAGGTGGAGAGTGCTTTTGAGCGCTTTCCTTATAAAACGCCGTTTTTACCGTTTCTTCCCGCAGTAAATATAAACAATGATAGTATTCAGGAAGAAAACCAAACATTTCATATATTTTTATCATAACTCTGGTTTTACGTGGCCTATCAGCACAATTTAAAAACTGGTATAAAGTCCACACTTTTTCCGTCAATTATTCCGTCTGTCCTGCTCACATCTCCAATGGTTGTAAACGTTGTCATTAACGTGGCTTCACTCCACATCAGCCACGCCGCTTTGCTAACTAAAACACCGGTCACTGGGAGTGACCGGAATAGATGAGATAAGAAATATTATATATGAGGGACAGTCCAGGCTGAGTGGTTTGGGAACAAAATTAGAGAGGCAAGACTGAGATAGTTTGTAAATGTGCAAAGGAGGAATAGTGGATATATTTGAGAAAGGATGTTGAAGATGGAGCTGCCAGGCAGGACTAAAATAGGAAGACCACAGAGAGATTCATGGATGCAGTGAAGGAGGACACACAGAGGGTTGGTGTGACAGAGGTACCTAAATCATCAGCTCTCCACCACCGTGCTCGACAGCTGGTATCAGGTGTTTGTGCTGATATATTGCGTTTGAAAAGACAATACCAAAGTGAAGGCGCTTGATCGTAATGCACACCGACACATTTGTAGAAAACTAAAGGATATGGTTGTGATGTTGATGTGATGTTGCAAAGCTAAGCTGCGCTGCCAAGTTCTTTTTATCGAGAAGACGCTTTCTGCTGCCAACCCTTCCTAACAAGCCAGACTTGTTCGGTCTTTTTCTAATTATGCTGTCATGAACTTCAACATTTAACATGCCTATTGAGGCTTGTTGAGTCTGGGCTATATTTGCTGATATGTCCGCTCCTGGGAAGATTGAAAGCTGTCTTGAATGTTTTCCACATGTGGATACATTTTCCCAGTGTAGAATGATGGACTTTAATTTTTTTGGAAATGGTCTTGTATCCCATTCCCAGACTGATGGGCAGCATGAATTGCTTTTTAAGATCACTGCAGATATCGTTCCTCCTTGGCATTGCATAACCCACAACTGACTGCTTCAGACCAATGAACTGACAAAACCTTTACTATTATAGACGTGGTGTTACTTGCTGAAGATCAGTTTGATCATGAACACCTGGCTGCTACTTTCCCTCTTAATTCTTGTGGAAACAGTACAGCTGTACTTAATTTTTCATACCCTGCTTCTGCACTTGAACTTAGCTTTTGTTAAATCATGACTCGGTGTAATATGTCCGGCTTTGTAGTTCGTCTAAGGTTGCTAAGGACCAGATTTGTATTTATTATGGCCTGATACATAAAAAGTTGACAGGGGGTATACTTTCTTTTTCACCACGATCGCATGTCCATTCAGGAGAATTATTAAAGCAAACAGAATGAATCTAATAGCTGGAGTGCCACAGCAAAATTCATATAAATTCAAAGGGGCTTTTAATGCACAGTTTCAAGTTTATTCCCAAAATGTCAAACTATTCAGTTAGACTTTGAATAATCTTAAAGCCACAGTCATTATACTGCAGGGTCAGTTAGGGTCCCTCGAACCAAAACCATCTAATCCTACAAATCCTTTAAACGTACCCTAATAACTGTAGAATGAAAACCTCTGCCACCACACTGCAAAAATTCCTCGCTTTTTAAAAAGTGTACATTTTTCGTGACCACCTGCTGAAAATGGGAGACCATTTTTTCCTAATTACGACCCATTTTCATTGCCTTGTGCAGTAAACGGTTGGAAGAAAAAGCCTTCCTCACACCTCTCCACTATTTCCACCTGCTCATCTACTGTCTTTGCTTCCCAGCTTGCTTTTGCTCCATGCTATTAAATGACAGCAGCTGGGCTAAGCTAAGTCAGATCCCTGCCAGAAGCCCACCAGGACCTCAGTGCCAAATAAAACATTTAGCTGGAGCTCCAGTGCCACTTGACAGCAGGCATAAAGGCATCTGGAGGTTAACGTTAGGTAACTGAGAAGATGATGGATCCTTCCTTCACCGCTTTAATAATTCCAGGCTAAATATCTGCATCTGTTTCCTTCTGTCTCTCTCTCTGTGTCTGTATGCCCCCCCTCCCCCTTTGCCATTTCACTCTCATCATGCTTCTCTATCTGTGCTGCTTTCTCTCCGTCTCTCTCCCTCTCTCTCTCCCCTCCTGTCCTCCTCTCCTTCAATCTCTATTTCCCGCTTGCTCGGTCTCTGTGTCTCTTTATGAAGATGTATATTCAAGGATTTATTTCTTTTAATGCTGTGCCAAAAGTGGATCCTCTGCACAGGAGGAGGCTTTAAAGAGAGCGTCGTTGTGGGAGGGTGCGGGGCATTTAAATTAAGATTGCGGTAAAATATTTTGTGCATTGTGACAGCAAAAAGAATCAAAAGAAAGTGACGGTCTTTTGTAATCATGGCTGTAAGTCAAATTTTTGTAGGTTAGGGTTAAAAAACACAACACTCTTGGCTGCTTGCTACAGGGCACTGAATGTAACTCTTTCCATGCTATTGCACAGCTTGCCACTGACCATCTGTGTCTCTTAATTTGTACAGTAACGTTAGGGCTCTAGGTCAGAAGAATAATGACTTCCTCTACCAAGAGAATTACAATGAAATATAAAAAGGTGAATTTATTGGACCTTTCAGGATCAAAGTCACCACTGCCCTTCATTAGGAGAGCTATGCTTCTAGTATTGTGGCTCTGGTCAATAATACATGACTCCATATGGGTTTAAACAGAGATAATTAATGAGCGTTTCATGCAAGGCAGATTACTGAGGTGCACACCAGCTTCTGCCAACAGCGTGTCTTCACGCTTTTGTTATTCTCTTGCTCCCTCTGCAGATAAATGAGAAAAATACACCTAAGAAGTTAAGCCTTATTAATCACACTTTATCCTTTTTTTTTTCTTTTTTACACGAGAAACACCAGTTATTACTAACTGATACGATTACACATTGTTACATTGCTCTGTCGAAGGCGCAACCACACTTAACCGTGGCATCTTTGATCATATTAATTTTGCATGCCTTCTTTTTCCAAGCTTTATTTGGGTTATCTAGGCTCTCTAGGGCCCAGTGCAATATGCATGATTAGTCTGTTATGGTAAGAGGCAAGAGTTAAGCTCTTCAGTAGGACCCTCCCCTCCACACACACACACACACACACACACACACACACACACACACACACACACACATTTCAGCATAAGTGGCATCAGAGCTCATCAACCAGTTATTGCACAAATCATTAAACCGCTAATTGTTCCAGAGAAAAAAAAAGTTTGTGTGTGTTTTTTTACAACAACACTGATATTTAAAAAATTAAATTTCAATTGTGCCTAATTTATTATGATAATATCATAATAAATTGTGCTGCTGTTCTTGTTATATGCTTTTTGCTTGCAGACTCTCCCACTCCTTCCATGCACACAATCATTAAAGTTACAGATAAATTTCACTGATCAAATTAATTATTTTATCCTGTATAGTAATTAGAGCAGCTTTCTTCATTGTCATCTTTTCTTCTCTTCAGGGGGTTACAACATAAATGATGTTATGTTCTACTGGACCAGAGGAAATGAGTCTGTCAGTGGTTTAGACAGTCTCCAGCTGGCTCAGTATACAGTAGAAGACCACTACACATCTGTCTCAGAGGCCATCTATGAAACTGGTAAGAATGATAACCAAAACCATTGTTTAATTCTTTAAAAAGCAGTGTTTTGTTACTAAAGACTATTGTGCATTACATCAATACATGTAAATGTACTAAAATTTAGTGCACTTATTGTCTTTCTTCTTACAGGCCATTATCCCAGGCTTGTCTTCCACTTTGAGCTGAAGAGGAGCATTCTGTACTTCATCCTGGAGACCTATGTCCCCTCTAGCTTGCTGGTGGTCCTCTCATGGGTTTCCTTTTGGATTTCCTTGTCTTCTGTTCCAGCACGTATTTGCATAGGTATGGGATCATCCATTTTTCTGTTCATTCAGTCGTCAAAATCAGATTTAGAACATTTCTTTTTGAGCAAATGTCATATATTTTTACACTGCAACATAAGCGTTATTATTGCTGCTGTGTCCTGCTCTCTGTCACTCATCATAGTAAACCTAAAGTGACTGAGATGCGATCAAAGTGTAGACTTTCATCTTTAGTTAAGAAGTTAAATGCACCATCTGCTGATGAATTACAGAAATATTTCTGATGGGCTCAGATGTAACCGGACAAAATAAAATGCTTATTTTTAACACTGTGTTGAGTATTGTTTTGTAATGGTTGCCAACTGATGGACCTCACCAGAGGATTCACAAAGGGATTTCTCCTTTGTGATAGTTTTGACTTTTGGAATTTTCAGCTTTTACTCAGTGAAGCTGAGATCAGGGACTTACTGGTAGGTAGTGTTGATTTTGAGTTTGTGATTTTAGATGATCATTTCTTGAAGTTGTATCTAGTGGAAACATCTAAGCATATAATTTTTCATAGTAAGTGGACCTGGACTGGTTTAGTCTCACCCGGACCTTACCCCCCCCCCCCCCCCCCCCCCCCCCCCCCCCCCCCCAAGCCTTGCCTCCACCTGTAGAATGACTCTGTGAGCGTAGCTCCATAATCCTCCACCTTAGGGTGCCTGCTCTGGAAAATGGCTGGTGTCGGGTTCCTTGGCTGACTTTTTCCTTTTGGACTCTGCTGCCGCACTCGTAGTGTGACTCTTGTTGTATGTTTTCATGTTTTGTGACTATTGCTGAGATAGTTCTAGCCTAGTTAGTGCTTTGTAGTTCTGCTTTTGTTCATAGTGTCCAATAGTAATATTCTAGTATTGTATCTAGTAACACTTATGTTTTTGCCTGCCATAGAGTGAGTTAATTCAGTTTCTTAGCCCCCTGAGTTTGTACCTCTGAGCCTCCATGTGGTGTCTGAGTCCTCTTCCCTGTATTGGCCGCCCAGTCGTGACAATCATTTGCTGTTACATTCATTGCACACTAAGGTCAGCAGTGAGATTACAAGGTGCAACTCAGTGCAGGGTTCGACTTGGATAATACTTATGGATTGTATTGTCCATTCAAATTTCCCACCTCGTTTCATTTTTTTTTACAAAGTATGTCAGCATATTGCCAGGAAACACGAAAACCATCACCTGAGGTTCCATTGGTAAAACTGGTGCTATGAAGAGCAAAAGCTGGATTATTTTTGTATTTTTATTTATTTATTTTTTTGAAATGCATTGGGTTATCAACATTTAGCTTTTTATTGGCATTTCTGCATTTACAACCAATAACTCCCGTTCAAAGCTGACCTTGGCCAGAGTGGTTTTCCATTTAGGTCTTTAGTGGTTCATCAAAGAATCCTACTTGACCACTGTCTGTGTTCTGTGCCAGGAGTGACCACAGTACTGACCATGACAACTCTGATGATGGGAGCCCGAACATCACTACCCAATGCCAACTGCTTCATCAAGGCCATCGATGTGTATTTGGGGATCTGCTTCAGCTTTATCTTCGGAGCACTTATTGAGTACGCTGTGGCCCACTTCTGCACCCTCACTCACGCTGATGCACACATGCTCATGGTGAGATACTCCTGGATGTACTTACATTAACTGTTGATTGTTGTGGTCATTACTGTTGTCACAGTCATTGTGTTCATCATGGTGGTCGCTGTCATTGTCATCGTCGTCATCATGTCACCATGAGCATTTTGGGGTAAGTTGGATTTCTCGGATGTAAACGCATTGTGTTTTTGTTTTCATTCAAAGCTAATTTTTATTCTCTGTCTTGCAGTACGGCCACCGAATGCACGACTTTGATGATGAAATGAACGGCATCGTCACCACCATCTCCACTCACTCCAGCAGGGCCAAGAGGCGCAAGGAGCCTGCTGCAACTTCTCCTTCAGTCCCCACCTCAACAGAACTCGCTGTCAGACCCTCTAGCCCCTCAGGCAGTGAGCCCAAGCCTGAGGCGGCACCTCCAGAGCACACCAACTGGTGCCTCACTGTTCTGGCCACCCTCCGCAAGATTCTGCGTGCCATACACTGCTGTCATGTGGAGAACCCCCACCATATAGACAACTACTCCAGAGTCACCTTTCCACTGTCTTTTGTCATTGTTAACCTACTCTACTGGACATATTATCTGTACTTTTAGCATTTGTTTAAGTGCTGCATATGTCCAGGAGAGTTTAAGACGGAGAGTGTTTGTAGACAACAAGTGTACCTTACTGTACATACGTACAGTAAGTGTTATTCAGGTGTGTTCTGGGTTGAATGTGTAAAACTTCTACATTTGGACTAATGAGCGAGGTCGCATTGTCATATGGGATTGTTCTGGTGGAAAAAGGGAGTGCTCATAATTGCAGCTCCATTTTAAATATTAATAAGTACTCAAACTGTGACGTTGCTTAAAATTTGATGGAGTTGGTTTTGATAAAAATTGGCCTACCTGACTATGACATGGTGATATTTTATAAATTCTGTCACGTTTTAATATTTATTTTAGGATGGAGCTGTAATTGAAGGCTTTATGACAGAATTCACCTGCGCTATTGAGTGAGAACAAATTCACATTCCACTTTGAGTCTCTTTTATGATGGATTGATCATTGATATTTTACAACTTCATCTCCTGTTTCTGCCTGCAGGCACAACATTTAGAGTGAAATAGCAAAAGTAACAGATGGCAGAAGAGGGCTGAAAACGACAGGCAAGGGAGGTGGAAAAATCACTACAATGGAGCATGTGTTGAGAAATATAAACCTCCAAAGGACGAGCTTTCTACTCATTGTTGAAAGCTCTCATTCTTCTGTGTCCTTCTGTGAGTTATTTTTAATTCACTGCAGTACTGTTTCTCCCAGCCTGCATATGATCCTTTTTTCATTTCTATAAATGTAGTGGCCTTGGATACCTTCAGTTGTATTCTGGAAATCTGGCTATCGTGAACAGTTTAATGGCACTTGTCACGGTATGAATCTGTTCTGCTATTTCATAAAGGGAAGCACACCTGCACACTCCAAGATATGAAAGTCCAAAGGGATCCATGTTAAATAAATAAATATCAAATTTCAAATGAAAATTCATGTTAATAAATAGAGTGAGATTTTATATATATGTGCTCGGCCTTTAGATATAGAAATACTCTTTACTTTTGTTAAATCCCAGCCTAGAGTATGCTAGCCAGCTAACCAGCTAGGTTAGCTTCTCAGTCCAGATTGTTATTTTCTTTTTCATCAAATTGCCAGATTTTAGCGCGCTGACTAATCTTGTGAGTTCAAAAATAAAATAGGCTTTTAAACATATAACTGCCAGCTAGCAAGACTGTTGTAGGAACATAATTTCTATAGTGATGTGAAAGAAAAGAAACAGGAGTCTTTACACAAAAGTGTTCTAGAGATAAATTTAAGGCCACCTGGAAGCTAAAGCTTGCCTGAAATTGGGTCATTGAACAGGACAATGATCACAAGATCACCAGCAAGTTTCCAGCAGAATGGCTGGAAAAGAAAAGAACCCAGGTGTTTTGACTGCACAACATTCAAACTTGACTGAAATGCAGTAGCGGCACCTTAAGAGAGCTGTAACGGAACTAAATCAATATTGTAAAGAAGAGTGGGTCAAAATTTCTCTGTAAGAGGCTGAAAAAAGTTCATACTGAAAATTATTACATTTTTCACATGAATAATATGTTGTCTTCTTCCACAGCAGTTTTAGTAAGAAAAAGTATTAATATCTAATGAAAAACTTAACATGAAATAAAGTGTCATTAAAAATGGCATCCTGTAAATCACGTTGTAGAACAAAACATTTCCTATAAATTATAGTAGCTTAATTTTAATAGTGTCTGAAATAATCTCATTAGATCATCTGTATATTTCAGTTTATTTGTATTATTATTTATTTATATTGGAGCTTTTGGGTTTCCATACTAACTGGCAGGCATAATGGAAAACACAGGTGTAAATATAAAGGACAGCAGACATATACCAATACAGACAGGTACTATGTTACAGTGATAAATATATGCAGTATTTCTCTCTCTATGGGTTGGCTGGTAGTGTTTTCACTGTGGTTTTTCAATGGATCGGGCAGTTAAAGTGTTAACAATTTTAAGATGGAATTAAATATGAAATGGATAAAATATTTAAATAGGATGTTGTCATCTGAAAGTTATCTAAATGGAAAAATACATAGAAATATTTGAGGTACTGTTGGGTCAGAAGTCTATATACACTCAACATTGGCATGGATGTCAAGATAAGTTCAGGGTTTTAATCATTTGTTTGAACTGCTCTTTTTCCAGGGTGGAATGATTGTGTATATGATACATCTTTAATAACTTTAAAAAGCAAGACTTTTGTGCAGTAGCGTAAACCACAAATTTTCAATGGGGCTGAGATCAGAGTTTTTGGGAAGTTCATTCCAGATGTTCAGTGTTAGCCTGCTTTGTCCCATCCAAAACCTGTTTTGATGTGTGTTTGGGATCATTGTATTTCTGTTGTACATCCAGTTGTATCCAAGTTATAATCATCTCCTCCTTCCTTTATTGTTCTATCCGCTTTATGGAATGTATTAAGACCCTTGGCAGCACAACAGCCCAAGAGCATGATGCTACCACCACCGTGCTTGGCTAGTAGTATAGTGTTTTTAGCTTCAAAAGTCTCACTTTTTTTTTTTTGTGGCTCAATTTTTGTCTCTAGAAAGCATTTGTATGTGGGCAGCTGGAAAATTGGATGTGAGCTTTTGAGGCAGAGGCGTTTTTTTTTTTTTTTTCAGATAGCACCCTCTTAGTCCGTGGTGATATCAAACCCACTTTACTGTCGATAGTAACGCTGGTATTCCAGCGTTTCCAGTTCATTGCAAGCTTGTTTCTTAATAATAATGGATTGCATTTATGTTGCGCTTTTCGGGACCCCTCAAAGCGCTTTACAATACCACTATTCATTCACTCTCACATTCATACACTGCATACATACAGCTGCCCTGGGGCAGGCTGACAGAAGCACGGCTGCCATATTGCGCCATCGGCCCCTCTGGCCATCACCAGTAGGCGGCAGGTGAAGTGTCTTGCCCAAGGACACAACGACCGAGACTGTCCGAGCCGGGGCTCAAACCGGCAACCTTCCGATTACAAGACGAACACCCAACTCTTGAGCCACAATCGCCCAGTGGTTCATCAGTTGTTCCTAAACATCCTAATCAATTTACTCTCATTTAAAGGTCTTCTTGGGCCTTCTTTCTGACCTTGGCAAATTAGTGAAACATTTGAACCTCCACTGATATAAAGTTAATTGGCCTGACAATCTTGGAATCTGCAGTTTATAGAAATGGTGCCAAGAGACCTTCTTGACCAACTTGTGTAAATCTACAATTCTCTTCCTCAGATCTTCTCTGAGTTTTTTCATGAGTACTGGTCAATTGAATGAGGGCTGTCAAAAAAAAAAATCCTTTTTGTCAATCATGATCACAAACAAGAAGTTAATGGGCCTTGGCCATGTCAAGTTAAAAGACATCAGAGAACCTTGAGCAGAACTTTGAATATTTGAATGCATGCTTTATATTTGAGCCTTTATGTATACGTTTGAGGCTGTGCAGATTTGCAAATATCTAAAGAAATTCAAACACCCAATCCACCTTGGAAAAGACAAGTTCAAATAAATCCTTAAAAACACAAAATGACCTTCATGAATGTTATGAGTGCATGTAAACGACTGTACTCAACTGTGGAACTCTTCAGTTTTGTAAACTGTTAACTCTCAACTGTTTCAGTTGAGATGATACAGCACATTCTCTGTCAGCGTTGTGAACCAAAGAACCAAAGACTTCAATTTAATTCAACCATTCCTCTTCGTTTCCTTTTAGTTCCCAAGAGATTTTTCAAGTTATGTCATGTTTGTTATTCATTGAAGAACTCTGAAATAGCATGAAGTTCATATTTCAGATAGAAAACAGGATTCAGTTGAATATCAGAGGTGCATGTTTATTTATTGCTGTACTCAGTATTGCTATGACATAATCTCACTCATTTAATATGAAAACTGGTACAAGTTTCACCATGATACAAGTCAAGGTTCCATTTCTAAGAACTACTTCTCAGTGTGCAGTGACGAGCTAAATTGTTCATATTTGAATGTGCTTCATTTTAGCTTCTGCTTCTCCTTTTAACAATTTTTAAATATACCATCAACTACCAAACGTTTTGATTGATCTTTGTCTGATTATAATACAAAAGTAGGATATTTTTTTGTTTATGCTCTTCCTGCATGATGGTCAATCGTATCTTTTGTTTTTTGTTGGGGTTTTTCCGTTGCTTGATTTGTTTTGGTTCAACATGATAGAGAGGAATCATCACTAAAGAGTAAGAAGAGGCTGTTTCATGAACAAGATGTATATTTTCATTTGATTTGGGCTCTCATCTGAGTTTAAAGTAAGAATCTGCTCAAACTTTTTTACTTTTTTTCAAGACTTTGAAAGAAATGAATGATCTGTGACTGTGTTCTCTGGACGCACTGATCTGGGGGAAAGGTTAACGTGATAAAACATAGACTGCCAGGTTTTATACAATATGGCACCACAGTCATAGTTCTGATAGTAATCTTCTCAGTGAAAAGTACAAGAAATGAATGCCAATACGGAGCCAAAGAACCACAAAAGCAACCACTGAAGCATCTTGTCAGTGTGGGCGCACAGAGTCGTAAGGTTGTCTTAAGGTAAGGCTCCACAGTTGCAACTACAATGTAAATGCTTGTTTGCTCTAAATGGACAGCACTGTTGACGGTGAAGGTGCAAACAAGATCGTATGGACATGTTTGGAGCAACAGTTGGACTGCCCCCCCCCCCTCCCTTTTCTGTCCTTTTGTGGGACTTGTCAATCTTCCAGGAGACACTGGCTATTATAACAGCCTCACAGTTCTTGGGGCATCTTCATGTACAATCTATTTATACACTATAGTACCATGTTAATATAGACTTCAGTTTCCTTATTGTAAATAAATAGTAACACTATGCATGTTTAGTCTGTGTATGAATATGAATGATAGCAATAAAAAAAGAGGTTTAACGTGTTCATTGTTGACACTCTTTATACAGCTATAGTAACTATAGTGTTGTGTATGACTATGGCATCATAAACCAACACAGCAGTCTGAAAGTCGCATCATTTTCCAGAATAAGAATCAGAGAGCAGCTAGCCTTCAGACATGCAAATGTGTTTGTGTTGCAGATGTTTGGAATGCCCTCCAGCTCCCTTAACTCTGACTCAGCAGAATACCGAGTGAGGTCGTCTCTCTCTCTCTCACACACACAAACACACGTTTCTTTAAAGGGGCGAATTCAGTAGGTTGCTTTTCTTTAAAGACATACCAAGCCACTTTGCTCTTTGGTGCTTCCAATTAGAAATTAACTGAATTTTTAAAACATTTTCATCATCTAGAGTAGAGAATTTGGGCAAACTATTAAATAAGTCTTCAACCAACTTTTAAAAAAAGTCCAGATGCTTTTCTTTCCAAGCTTCTTAGACTATTAAATACATGATTTTTTATTAAAAGGGTGAAGAAAAAAAGTATTTCTGCAGCAGAGTCCAGCTTTGGAGGACTGAGTGTATATGTTTGTGTTCTTTGTAAATCTAAAGACTATTTCATACATGCATTACGCTGTACTGCTTGTACCACAACAAATCTATTAGAAGTTAGAACTGCAGCTGATGTAGATGTACACAGCTACTCACAAAAAAGAAACATAAATGAGGTCTAAACAGGTTCGAACCGGGCAAAAGCCTTTCATATACTGTTACAGTAATATTAAAATGAAAATTGGTGGATATTTTAAATATTTAACTTTATTTTCCTCAGGTCATGAATGATAGGATTGATTGTCTGACCTCAAGTTTTTATCTCTGTGCTGGCAGGTGTAAAATGCTCTAATGTCTCCAATATAAGTGTTTATAATCCTCACACTGTAAATCCTGATCCTCTACTGAATCAATCTCCCAGAATCTAGAATCCTTTTAAAAGAGATCATGATGTGACGCATATCAAAGGTGCAGACTTGGGCCTCTCCGCAGCAGATGTTTTATGTTCTCTGATCGGGAATGACCTGCTCAGTGATGAGAGGGAGCTTGAATGCCTTGATGATACCCTCTAAGCAAGATTTTGTGTCGTAGCCCTGCGGCGCTCACATGGTTGCTAAATGAAGCTGATAATATCCTTGATATTGTTTACACCATGTAAATAATGCAGTCTTCTTAAATAACCCTGAACAATGCAGACTTGAGGCAGCTTGCATGTCCCCATGTAGCATTCATCATGAATAGCATCGCTTGCAGAGATAAAACTGATTGGATTTGACCTATCTGTGGCCCTGAAGATGAAAATCTGATCCAATCAAAGCTGACATGGCTTTGCAGTTGCACTTCAGCACTCAAGACTCATGGTTGCCAGCTTGACTCTGTTAGGCATTTTCTGCAGCTTCAGGTTCTCCTCCACCATTTATATATTGTGGGTTGCCACAGTGACACAGACTACATATCTTCAGCAGGAAGTTCTCTAGGACATCTAGAACATGTGCTCCAAGCAGCATTCAGTCACCTAGCACCAACTAACAACACGAAGCATGCGGTCATATAACTACATGCAGCACCATAATGCATTCACAAGAGCTGGTAAACAGCATGTTACAGTGAAGATGTGGAAACAGTAACTGGCTCTTATGATCCACTGTTTGATTCTCAGGAGACTGAGATGTTGTTTGAGCGTGAACTAGCTAAAATAGTACAAGTCTATCAGTTTAACTGCATTTATGTAGTGACAAATCACAACAGCAGTCACCTCAAGGTCTACAGTAATACAGAGAAACCCCGACAATCAAACAACCACCTTTGAGCAAACACTTGGAGACAGTGGGAAGGAAAAACTCCCTTTAAACAGGAAGAATCCTCCAGCAGAACCAGGGTGGAGCAGCCTAACCAACCAATTAGGTTGATGACAGCAACATAAAAAACAAACAAACAGAGCACACAAAGAAATACTAGAAACAAGGATTTCACAACACTTACTCATCAAAGGGTTTTTCTATATTGCTCCTTTTATAGGCAAAAAAAAGCGCATAGTGGTCGATCAAAAATAATGTTTAAATTAAAGGTTTTCTGATGAGAGTTCAATTCCAGTTGTTTGTTTTAATGCATCATACAAAATGCTAAATTAAGTTCATTTTATAAGTTAAGATCCATATCAGAGCTGAATAAGGATGCAAAGCGGGGGCTTATATTGTGATCAACAAGTTATCAAAGTTATGTTAGAGTGAAGTAATCCACCCACTGTTACATTCAATTTCAAAACAGCGTTGGGTGTAACAGTTCCAAAGTAAGTAAGTTCCTAAGTAGTAGATTGTATTTTAATACAGTGGATGAAGTAATCACATTACAGTTACAATTATGTTGTTACCAGTGTTGGTCAAGTTACTTGAAAAAAGTAATCAGTAACTAATTACTGATTACTTCCCCCCAAAAGTAATCCAGTTACTTTACTGATTACTTATTTTCAAAAGTAATTAATTACTTAGTTACTTTTTAAAAACACGATTTACAACCTGAATAGGTGATAAAGCGATAGGTCTTTCAGCCCAATTCTCCTTTTTCTGCATAATCCATCATACAAAATGTAATCAAATGGAAAAGTCTCTTTTTTTAAAACTTGTTTTATCAGTTTTAATCTTTTAAATTTATGCATAAAGCAAAAATTAAATTATATGCAACATTCTCTGACTTGAAGAAATTAGTTTAACATTTAAACCTATTTTCTGCACATTCCAGCACATAAAATAAAATATTTTTTGTGTTTACACTCACTCTTTCAAATAGATGCAAGTAAAACACAGCAGAAAATAAATAAAACCAAAGACTAGCGGTCCTGTTGCTCTATTTTCACCTGTAAAGCAGGAGTGGGGTAGGCGGAGGTTTACCCTGGTGCAGGTGTGCCGCAGCAGTCAGTTGAAGAATCCGCGAGTTTCTCTGTGAATTTCCCATTACGTCGTTGCGCACTCGGTGCTAGTTTAGGGGGTTTTTGTTCGCTGTAAAAAGAAGTTTTCTTCCCACGCACAACGGACACTAATGTTTTTGTCACTTTTTATGGAATCAAACTCAAAGTAAGGTCAGTACTTCCACGCTTTAAACGCTGCACGCTCATACTCTTTCCCACACTCGATATATTATCCATTGTTGATCTGCACACAGCTGTTGTCACGAACGTCGCACTCACTTACGTCACTGTCATGAGACATTGTCGCAAAAAAATCACGGTTTTAGTAACGCAGTAACGCAGCGTTCCTACGGGAAAGTAATGGTAATCTAATTACCGTTTTTGCAATAGTAATCCCTTACTTTACTCGTTACTTGAAAAAAGTAATCAGATTACAGTAACGCGTTACAAGTAACGCGTTACTGCCCATCTCTGGTTGTTACTTGTGTTAAACCAGTTTCTCAACTGGACAACAATCTCTGTAAAAATAACATCTTTCCTTACAGTCAGTGCATCATTTTTTAGGATGGCTGTATGCCTCTTGGAACTATCGCTTATATCAGTGTAAAAACTGATAAGATGAGTCATAGTGTGAAGCCTGTTACCCTCCCCACAGGATCTGGAGCCTGCATTTGGACTGAATGCAGCTGAGAAGTGGAAGGTTATCACAACATCAAAACACATCTCAGGGTGGTAGATTTGAGGATGTAGCAGCCTGAGTGAGAGCAATACAGCATTTGTCTTGACAGAAAACTCCCACGGGAATATAAAATAATGTGTGCAATTGTTTTTCCTCACAGTCTGTGGAATATCAATAGTGGTCCAATCAGATGGAGGGTAGCAGGAGATAGAGGCTGCGAGTAATTGCAATCTAGCCGAGCAGATAAATGTCTAAAGGCGTTTGGGTTTACTGACAGAGAATTGAGCATGCATTTTAGAAGAATGCAGCGAATTGATGTGAACCTTTTTGATGCAACAAGAATTCCTGCTTTGTCTTTAAGTCCAGCCACACTGGCCACTTTGTGTCTCTGCATCCAAAACCCTTTAAAGATCCATGTGGCTGCTTGAACGAGAAAGGTGTGACATGTCCGTCATTAACTAATTCTGTAAACAGTCACACTCTTTAACCTCCTCAAACCATGGCGTGTTCCTTTCTGCTGCCACCAGGGTGTGGTGCTCAATGTCGCCACGAGATGGCGGTATAGAACCACGGTTAACCATCACACACATCCACTGCAGTGCAAGAAGAGCTGAACTGTGCAGCAAACCATAAAAACATTGACTCGCATGTTGGTGCACTGAGAAATCGCTATTATAAAAATGTACTGACCCGCTCCCCTCTAATATTTTAAGCCAATTACATGTGTGGAACTTTGTTGTTTTGCTGTTGTGCAGGTTTAGTGTTTGTGTCTTCAGGGAGCCGCAGGTTACAGTGACAAGAGAAGACATGATGCTCATTAAAATGGGGTTCAGCTTGTGTGACGGAATGGTTTAAGCAAATTATGAAGCTGAAAATATGACTGCGGCGTTAATAAGAATCTTAATGAATTGACAAGATTGATTGGTTTGACGTTGCTCGTTTATATTTTTTGATGTATAAAACTGAAATGAATCTTTCATAGAAAGAAAAGAACTGTCAAAATGCTGCTCCTGCTGCAGCAGTATTTACCCTTTATAAGAATTTCTTACTATGTTTATGAAATGAATAAGCTTGCATCCAGTTAATGAACTGATCACCATAATAAGCATCCTCATTGGTGTGATTGCTGATTGCTATGCAGTCGCAATTACGCTCATGTTATCTTTTCGATTTTTTATTTTTTTGCTAACCTGCAGCTCAAAATTTTTCATTTTAGTGATATGCATGCAATTTGATGCTGTTTGCTGCGTTTTCATGCATAAAATGTGCATAAATCTGCATTTTTCACGAGATATCCTGAAAATCACGAAGGCACTTTGCTGCTAATTCATATGCTAAACTGTGCACAGTCCTTTGCACGGTTCTGTTATCTATTTTTCTTTTTTCAAATGATTTAATTAAATTCCCTGACACTCATGCATCAGTCACTGTATACTGCATGACTAATCTTAATAGTATCGCATACTGATTTGTACCTGGGCTTTCTATGATAACATATACAGTTTATTTAGAGTTAGATAATGCATTAAGGTCTTTGGAGGATCATTCAGTCTACTTACAGTTAGGTAAAAACACAAGCGACAAGTTTGAACCTTTGACGTCTATAGTGAAGGAATCTGAACCCATTATGGTTTTTGCTGAGATTGTTTACGACTGTTTCCCTTAGAGGGAAAGGTCACTGCAAATCATCACACACTTGTTTTGAGTGATCACTTTTATCCTGGGATGAAACATTTGTATCCTGTTTTGTGTGCTGGCTATAGATCAACATGCTAAACCCTTCTCTCTCCATCAACATTATCAAAACAACAAATGATTGAATATTCAGAGACATAATAGAAAAGGTCTTGGGAATATATTTTAGAAAAATGGTCTTTCATCCCTTCAAGAGAATTACAGCGACTTGAAGACTGGCCAACACTTCACTAAGACATGTTCAAGGGGAACAGTAACCCTTTGTCACCCATATTATTATCTTTTTAAATGCCCATAACTGGAATAAAATTATGCAAAGTTCCACTGACCACAACTGTAACTCACCACTGGCATTCAGTAAAAATCCAGTCTGAACCTGCTTATTACTGCAAAGTGACGAGGTCTGGATGAGCTAATTATTAAGACGTATGGGTTATTATTATCATGATGTCTATAATATGCTGTCTAAGGTTCACTTTCTAAGGTGGCCCCATCATTCTCACTGTACTGTACAAGAATATAGGCTACCACACACCAGTGGAATTTTTAAATGATCACCACTCTACACTCATTGAAGTATTTGATGATACAACCGTGTGTAAAATAACGTTTTCACAGGACTCTCTGCAGTCTCGTAAAAAACACACACCTTATGATTCAGCAGTTTGTAGAACAACCTTTAGCAGTAATAACTTGAAGTTTTTTATGACTTTAACCGTCTCCTACATCATTATTTACAACATTGATTTAGTTCATGGAGGTTTTGAAAAATTAGTTGCCATCTGGGCTTTGACTGGATCATTGCAGGACCTTGATTGTTCTCTTTTTCAACCATTCTGTTGAAGATTTGATGTTATGCTTGGGATCATTGTCCTTGTTGCATCATCCAATGTGGGCCAAGCTGAATCTTTTGAACAGTTGGCCTCAAATTGGTCTTTGGCTCATGGTCAACTCAGTGACTGCAAGGCACCCAAATCACCCCATGGGGACCCCTGCTTTTCAGAAAGAAGAGGCTTTCTCCTAGTAATCCTTCCAAGCATAACATTTACTTATTTAAGGCCTGTATAGTCTGAGATGTAGCTGAGATGTGGATGTTTTATCTTTTAAAAAATATATCTATAAACATTTCTTAAGAATTCTTGAGCATGCCAAGATTGTAGCATTGTGTGCTTCCTGAATGCTTCAGCAAAACGCTGCTTTTATAGGGGCAGTCACACATGCCGATGATCACTTAATTCAAGTGCATTCATTTGATTACTGCTACATATCCTCTTAATTCATATGGAAGCAGTAAGGATGTAGCCTGCTTAGTTTTTTTTAAGTATATACATGTTTTCTTGTGTGCTTTTACTGTAATGCATTGAAATCTATTGTAGAAATCAACTTCAGCTGCATCTGCAACTCAGTCAGTACCAAAAATCAGGTAAAGGTATAAAAAAAATCATAAATCAGCTTCTCAGTAAATACCTCATTAGATGCAGTTTACCTGAAACGATTAAAAAATGCAAAACCAGAATCAATAATTCTTGCAGAGCAATCAATCAGTGAAAACTGCAATTTAAATATTACTGACTATATACAACCAAGTGCCTGACAATTAAGCTGAATTATAATGATAAGGAAATTATACAAGAATATAAGGATTTTGACAGCGAGAGGGGGGGAAACCAGCACGTTAGAATATAAATATAATTATTCACACAGTGATTAAATGAGACAGTAAAACAGAAATGAATTCCAAAATAGAACAGCTCAGGCACAAGTACCTGCTAACTGCTCTGTGCCGCAGCACTTGAACTAAAAATAACTTTCCTCACTTCTTGTGGTCCATTCCGTGTCAATCAGATTACCTTGCAATTTGCAAATTTGGACCATTGGGGCCATTACCCTGCAAATTGAATTTCAATCAAACCTTTTAAGCGCTAGCTCACTATGTGTAACACACTCCCCTGTTGTTCATGGACTAAGCTCTCTGAATGGGGGAGTCTGAGGATCTCCACAGGCTACTTGGAGGACTTATAAAAGGTATATATGGAAGGTATGCAATTATTAAAGCCTGAGTTGATGGACATCCGTGTACAGGCTTGCTACCATAGCAAATAGGAAACTTGAAAAATCAATATTTATCCGTAGGACTGGGAGACTGTTCATCTTTTGTGCACTGTGTCCCAAACAGTACACTTTAAACATGGTGAAGGTTTCTCACATGAATCACAGATACCAGGAAACAAACCAGATGACAACCACGTGGAGACAGTTTTTCAATTTTTCTTGTGATTTTCATACTTTTATAGCAAATATTACTAATCAGATTATTCTTTGCATTAAACCCTGGCCCTTTCATTCTAGCATATTATCACAGTCTGTATTGAGTCTGCCATGACTTTGTCGTTTAAAGTCGCTTATGTAATCATGCTGTCAGCTCTGTGAGTGGCGACTAAAGTGTGTTTACGCCCAGACTTCTGGTATTATGCAAGCTCATGGTAGGTGGCAGTACATTCACACAGCTCTACCTTGAGAGACAAAGCATTCATTTAGCCCCCTTTCATTCGTGCAAATAAGGGACACGCAGAGAGGCTCCCTCTGGAAACAAACAAATGAATACTTTCAAACGAAACACTCCATGATTTAACTCCATGGATTCTTTTTCTCACCTCAAATCTAATATAAAAAAAACAACAACCCAAAAATCCCCCAAAAGACGTTGGTGTGGTCTTTTTGTAATACAGGGGAAAACTTACAATGTGAAATTTGAAACAGACAGTGGGTGAATGTTCTTCACATGCACATGCAGGCCAGAGTGTTGCAAGTGCACCTATCAATGCAAACAGTCCATATCCAAAAACAGAGTGGTCATAGGATGAGAAGATGAAGAAGATGGATGGATGTATGGAGGAACTAAAACGATGCTCTGATCCTCAAAAGGGCAAACAGAATGGAACCACACCTTCTTATATGCACTGAAGGAAAGCATAGACATCATGGATGATGTGAACATGTGACATGAACAATCACAGTGAGAAAAGTTCTGTAGTATCTGCAGGAGCTAAACAGAATACAGATGCCATTCACTGTATTATTTACACTGTGATTTCCCTACTCTGGCAGGTCAAAGTGAGGAAAAAGCACAGCTGAACTGCACTTTTGCGGTTCCTCAACCGACTCAGTAATGCTATTTTGCTGTTATTATTATTATTTTTTCCACTAGATGAAAGATGAAAATGAAGCCGCTTAAATACAAAGCCAAGAGCAGCCTGTCTTTATGCCGGACACATGAGCATTTCAAATTAGTCTGGAACCTTGTACTTGCGTTTTTAATCAACAAACTCAGACCAAAATCTGTCAATGCAACTGGACTGAGTTGGCCTACAACCAGTCAGAGCAACAAAGAGCTGCAAACCGGACACGTGTAAACTGATTACAGCAGACAGAGATGTCAGTCTTTGCACCCACATTAGATAAAGGGGTGTAACTAGCATGGGCAAGGCTGAGTGGAATCCGTTTGAATGGGAGACACACTCTGGTAGAGCAAATGAAACAGAGCTCAGCCCCTATCACTTTTGTATTTCTTGTCTTATCTGCCGCCAACACCAAGACTCCCTGTGTAACACATTGGACTTGTCATAGCGCGAAATGTATTGGTGTAATTAAGAAAATTAATGACCACTTTCTCATATTCAGGTGACTCGGGGAGTCTTACTGCTGAACCCGGGTGCACAATTTGTACAGCTGTTGTGAATGTTATTAGCAATATGGGTGCTTTGCTGCAAAAATGTTATAATGTCTCCTCAAAAAAAAAAAAAAATCCAGTCAAATCAATTAAAGACATAGAAATAAGAGAAATCGTTAATTGTTATTTAGCAACTAAATTGAAATACAGTGTCTCTCTTGTACAGCAAACTCACATAAGCATATGAAATGATCAAAGTGATCGTATTCATGCAGCAATTACTAACACTTATATGATTTTAAAATATATTACAATATAATAATTCAACCATACCATCAACCTGAAATCATCCTAAAAGAGTTACATTTCATACGTAACAATGAAAAGCTATACAGACTTAAAGGGAAAAATACAGAATACACAGTCAGACTGTGAGGAAGCCCTGCCAGGAACCCTAGTTGCTTAAAACAACTTGGTTTGTGGGGTTTGTTAAAAGTGCAGAATTTAAAAGTAGCTACCACCATGTTTTTGCCAGGGTAGGAGGACAGACTAACTGATGAAAGGCAAGCAGTACAACAAAACACTAACACTGCAGTTTTTGCTCTTAATTTGTACTATAGATCATGTTTTTAATGGAAGGCATTTGAACATGCCTTGTTGTTTGCACAAATTCATTCTTCTGTCATTTGGATGAGTGATGAAATGTTTCTCCCGGTGAAAAACATCGTGTCCAGCTTGAACTAAATAAACTTTTTTGGGGGGATTTCCTTATGTAACACAGTAACAAGACTTCCTAAATTAATTATACTAATGGACCAATTGGTTTGATTATAGGAGCACAGTGGTGTGTTTAAATGAGACAGAGACAGAAATGTGAATTTAAAGAATAAGCCAGCTTTAGTGATCCAAATCATAGGTTTGGCCACCACAGTTTAACGGTACTTACAATTATAAAAAAGAAAAATCACTAAAAACTAAAAAATACATAAAACTACCAGGATAAAGATTTGGCCAAGTGTTAGTTCTCAGTTCTTAATATTGGGTGTAACCAGGTAAACTGACATCTGAACCTTTCTAGAAAAAAACAGATTACTCAAATTCAATTTCCATTCAAATAAAAATCTCAAACAATTCACTTTTTGTAAATTGCAAAATAAAGACTCTTCCAAACATGCATCTGTTTACTCACTGCAACTACTTTTAGCTCAGAAAACTGCTGAAAGTAGCTGAACTTATTCACAGGAGGGTTTGTTGCAAGCTCATATCCAGTGTTTTTTCATCTCAAAACTTCAGTCTCTTATAACTCTCCTCCTCATGTCAGCAGGTAACTACACACACAACAACGCAGCAGACACAAGCAGGTGGGCGGGACACACACACTCTCTTTCCTGACCTCTATCATTTCTTACAGAGGTACCCTCGTTTTATCTGGGTTATATCCTCCCCTCCTGCCCGTCCCTGGGCATCTGCAGTGTGGCACTGAGTCACATGACTTTAACATCTCCAACTATTACGGGTTCAGGCTGTTCAGCCACAGGTCTCTTTACATCACTCAATCCTTCATCACATGCTGCATCAGAGCTCATCTCATCATCTAGAGGAGTTTCCTCAAACCACCACAAATCTGAACTCTGAATTCTTTGGCAAGTCCAGTCCAGGCAAGATGCCTGCTTCAGATGACATGTCAAGTTCAGGTGAGTTGTCACATTCAAGTGAGTTGTCATCATAACATACATCCTGAATCACTTCCTCACCTTCCACTACTATAAGGGACTCAGTTGTAGGAGGATCAGGTGGAAGGGAAACTATTGACACTCTTTTGTGTTTGGATGAGTTTTGACTATCTCAGGTTCTGCAGCTGCTGATAGAAATCCACTCAGGTCCATCTGTGCTGTCAGGTTTGACTGTCTCCAGCTTGCTTAAGGACTATGTAAACATCCTCTTCCCACACAGCCTCAATGCAGCTTCACATTTTGTAGGAGGACTCTGTCTTGCAATGTTGAGTCAACCACTTGCCCACAAATCTGGCTTTGTTGGGACTTGCATTGTTTTATGCATTACTGGTGACTCTTCCTAATCTTCAGAAGAGAAGACTCTTTGTACACTTATAAGCATGTACCAAAACTTGACCAAGACTTTCCAGTGGAGTTTATCTGACCAATTGAGTGTTCCCCAAGCATCTGGAGAAGAGCACGGTTGAATCTCTCAAGGGGATTTCCTCTGGGATGGTAAGAGGTTGTATGTACCTTCTTCATGCCAGTAAGTTCACAGATACACTTTGGTAGAGTCTGTGCTTGTTGGTTTGGAGTTGGTACCCCTAAGGCATATGATCGGTTATCACAAATACATTTAAGTTAAAATATTAAACAAAAATAAGAATGCTTGTTTTTGTAACAGAATAAATACACAAAATTAGGCAATGATAAGACTTCTCATAAAACCCTAAATGCAAGAGGGTTTATCAACAAACAAAGCATTGATATTTGCCAAGTAAGGTTAAAATATGATGCTACAGATGATAATAAATTTTGGGAGCCAAAAGAGCCAGCTTTTCTTTGGGAGTCGTACCACAAGCTCAAGAACTTCCCATCACTAGTGGACGAAAAAGGCAGTACCTGTTCTTGATGTAGTGGACTACAATAAGAACATGGGTGGTGTCTGACGCTCTGATTGGATATTACAGTGCTCGCCACAAAATAATGAAGTGGTATAAGACTTTTTTTCAAATGACTTCTTGGACATTGCCGTTATGAAGAGTTTTATTTTGCTTAAGGAGCCAGGAACACAAAAAAGGCTCCAGGAACAGCTTGCTAAAGAAATGTGGGGTGTTGGTGTTGGTGCTGCCTCAGTACGCCCACACTCACCTGCATGCCACGTTATTATGGCAGCAATGCTACACTATTCAGGAGGTACTGCAGGAGGTGCCAGGATATTGTCATCCAGTGGATGAAAATGCCAATCTGCTGTAAGGCTTGCAATGTCCCTCTGTGCCTCTTATCCCCCCAGAATATTTGCTTTGAACAGTGGCATGATGAATAGCAATAAATGCTATAATTGTAAATATGTAAATAAATAAAAAACTGAAGGTTTGGGTATTTCCATATTTGCTTTCTTTCTTGCATGTTAGAACTGTGAGTAAAGTGGCATGATGACCAGAAATAAATGGTAAAAGTGTGAATATGTAGTGTAGGGTTGGAATTTTAATAAATGATCTCCAGTGGGAGTCAAACACAATCCTTTGTTATGGTGTTATTTGAATAATAAAAAACATATTTTTTAGGCATGTTACTAAAGTTAGCTACTTTCTGTTATTTAGTAATTGAGATATTTCAACTGTCACAGATGGTGCCAAATTGAAAAACGCATAAATACATCTTTACTAAAACCTCTGTAACCTTGCTGTATTTCACTTCATTAGCATCAATCTTTGTGCAGGTAATGTCCATATGTTTATTCATGATATTCCAGAGTTTCTCTAGCATATTTTCAAAGGGGTTACATGCAATAAAAAATGAAAAAATATTTAGACAAGGGGAAAAGAAATCAGGTTTTTGTGTGTTTGTGTGAGTAACATCTGCTGTAATATTTACACCTCTGATGAAATCTCACAAGCATTAGTTTCATTTTGAGATCAAGATTGTTTTCACATAGTTTGTTATTGCAGAGAAATACTCAATTCATGTTGGGCATGTCATTTTCGAGCAGGAAACTCAGAAATACCCTTGGGAATTGAGAGGTTAATCATCTCAGAAGCAGGAGGAAGGAGACGGTCCAGTATGTCATGTGTGCAGTACAAGTCAGACACAGAAGGGTCTTTAATAAGGATTTCAACACTGGCACGCCATGTATCGTAATCTGCCTCATGGCTGGGACATGGACTGTTGCCTGAAAAACCTCTGAGTCTATGATGTGAAACAAACTGGGGTGAGCTCTCATTGCTGAACACTACAACTGCTGGTGGATTGAAATCAATTATGGGTTTAGTACTGGATCCAGATGAGACTGGAAGAGTCTGTGAGGAGCTGAGCTCAATCGGGTTCTCAATGAAAACGGGAGAAATAAGAGGCTTACTTGCATTATTTGTCACTGTCAAAATCATGGAGTCTAGAGGTGCCGCTGGTTGTCTTCAGAAAATTCAATAATCATGTGCTTATGGTAATCTGAATCAGGATCGTGGAAATAGCGTTGATGGAGCCGTATTTCTGGAGAAAGGCGGAGACTTCCTCATCAGTTTCTAATCCTGTTAAACTAGCAACTACAGAACGGGGAATTCTGACAGATTCCTGTTGTACGACATCCATTTTTTTCCAGACTTCATGATTCAGATTTGGCACTTATGAAAACACGACAGAGACAGGAATGGGAATTTAAAGAATAAGCTGGCTTTAGTGAACAGAACCATAGATTTGACCACCACCGTTTTATGGTTCTTAGACACAATTATGAAAAAGAATAAAAAATCACAAAAAGTCCAGACGGGAAGGCTTGTCATCTAAATCAGTGGAGAAATCGCCCACAGAAACAATCCAGGATACAAACAAAAATATAACATCTCATCACACAGAGTCAGAGGAATGATACCCGTATTAATTACGCTGTTCTAGATATTATCCACAACTTAGCTTTTTGTATATATCATATTTGACATCATTTTGTAATTAACATAGCAGGTGGGCGGGACACACAGCAGCAGTCTGTATTCCCATTTGTCAAAACAAACAGGAGGCTGTGTATTCTGATTGGTTGGGCAGGCTGTCGCTCTTTCCTAAGCTCTGTCTTTTTTTTACAGAAGTACCCTCATTTTATATTGGTTACACTAACCTGGTTTATTACGCGTGCATCATAAATTTTTATCTGTAGAGCTTTTGCAGTCAGCATTTCCTTTGCTTTATTTCCAGGTTTACCAAGTAGCAGCTTTTAAAAGCAAACAGCAAACAGGTTATTTAATCAGGTGTTTTGCTTTGGTAGTTTAAGACAAAAATGGAGCTAAACAGTAACCTAATTTTAGACTGTGGTGAAAAGAAATCCTAGTACAGGTGTAATTGTCTGTTCTTTAGTGTCTGATGATTGTTTCATTATCTTGTAGCCTAGCCTGTAGAAGAGTGTGTCCCTCCATGGATATGAATATGCATCCCCACAATCAACTGGGCTCCACAGTGCTGGGCAGTGAGCACAGGAGGGCCTGACTAGAGGATGTCAGGCCCTCAGGCTGCCCTCAAGAAGTCTGTTTCTTATTCTTTGGTTAGAGACACTGACACCAGTGTCCTGCTGGAGGTCATTCTGAGGCTCTGGCAGAAATTAGGAAACATTGGGAGGTAAAGTAGAGAATGACTGAGGCAGTCTTTCCAACATGAAGTTCAAGTTGCTGATTTCCTGTGTGGGTGCCTGGTGGAAAAAATATGTCTCAAAGTGTTGTCAAAGCTGTACCATCCTCCATAAACCTGTACATTGTCATTCACAAACAAAAATACATGCACAGAAATCTTTTTAAAACGTAAACATCAAAAAAAAAAACCTCTCAGCAGGGATTCAACTTCACTTTATGACGTCTGGTAAACTTATTTCCACATCATTTACTGAATGCATCACAGCATTCAGAGCCTTGATGGTCACAGACTATGCAGAGCATACACCGAAAATGAATACATTTCCCTAGGCTTCTGCAGGAAAATCACATCCCAGCTTACGTCACTGCTGAAAATATGATCACTCCTGCGCTGAGGGAGAGCAAAAACACACTCGGAGAACAGTGAATTACTCAGACACGTAGAGAGCATCCACCTCACACCTGAAAGTCTGTTTGTAATGAAGAATAAATGCTGAGATAAAACCTTTGTTTTGGCTGTATTTGAAGGCTTTGGCATTGAATTGGAGGATTTTAATGAAAATGAAGCCTAAGACTAGAAAACTGACAAAAATTGCAGTAATTTGTAGAATTCTTGTCTTATGTTCATTTTCCATTTAAAGAAAACAGTGCTTTTTATGTGTTTTTGTTTCAGATGTATGCAGCAAACATCACTAATAAAATAACGGACGGTGAGTTCCAACCCTACAATTATTAACAGTTAAACTACAGTGTTTCAGTATTTCTGCACAGAATGAAGGTAACAATGAGGATGAAGTAAATGTATTAAATACATTTTCTGTTCAAAGCACAAAAACCTAGAGAACAAATGTATATGGGAGTCTTCTCCTTGAAACCACAGGTGGTTCCTATTGATATAAGCTAATGAATTTAAACCACAGTACGCCTCTCTCTCTCTCTCTCTCTGTTCTGTTATACAGTCAGTAAACATAGCTCACCCAACAGCCTGTTCACTGCATTTCTCTCACTCTCTGACATCAATATGATAGTAATCCTTCAAATAAGGCCACATTTATTTAATTACACTTTGGATCTAAGTGTTTCAGGGATTCCCCCCACTGGTCTTCATAATCCACAGCAAAAATAATAATAAGTTGCTGTTTTTTTAAAAGTAGGCATGTGTGAGTATCTGCTTATAATAAATATAAGTATTAGAAAAATTAACTTCTATAAATACAAGACTCAGCCTGAGTACCACATGTAGCACTACAACGGCCCCTCCCAGAGCCTGGTTCTGCTGGAGGTTTCATCCTTTTAAAAAGGAGGTTTTCCTTCCCACTGCCACTGTTGCTAAATTTCTTTAGCGAGGCTAAACTTCCTGTTAATGTTTATATATCAACAATAGTAACTGAGATGGGGAACTAACATAAATGGCATACACATCTGCTTCACACCCACTACAGCGGAAAATGCTATGCTACTTTGTTAGAGTGAAGATATCTGTTCGTAGCAGGACCTCAGTGCTTGTGTGTATTATTTTTGAAAGAATATTAATAAAAGGAACAGCTACCTTTAAAATACAACAACAATGCTTTTTCCAGTTTATAAATAATAATAAAAAAACATAATTGTGCTTGTTCTAATGAAACAGCGTAGGCAGCTTTCATGTACTACAGCTAAACAGTCAGATAGATCAGTAGACCATTAGACTGTCATATGTGATGTCTCTAACTTTTATGTCTCATAAAATAAGAGGAACATGAAGAAAAAATGGTTATTATAGTGTGTCATATAATTGCACATATTATAAGCCTAATTTAACCTTGTGCTTTTAGATATTCTGCTATTACACCTACGAAACCACAGCACTGTAATTATAGTTCAAGTTTCATAAAAAATAAGTTTGAGCACTGATTTAAACTTTCACAAGTATAAATATAATTACCAATATAACTGATAATTTTTGACCATTTTTACATTGTGCCTTGATGATGTAATACCATTACACAATAGGTCAGTTAAGCTGTCCTATTGTTCACTGGATAAAACCTTAAACAGAATAGTATCCTATACATTTTCTGGATATGGGTGTAAGAAACCGAAGAATTCCATCTTATACTTACACAAAAATGAAGAAAAATAATGCAATGTCAAGCTTGATGCTCCAAGCAAAACTCACTCAATCACAAAATATTTGTCGACGTTTTTTGGTGGAAAAATATCCATTATTGAATTCTGATCAAAATGTCTCAAATGCAACATTTGCAGGCTACAGGAGGCAGGAATGGAGGCAGAGAGCAGATCAGCAGGGGCCTCACCTCCTCAGGCTGGGTTATTTATTTGTTTTACTTTACCGGATCACAGCCAGCTCAAAGCATAAGCAAACTAAGCAGTTCCCACAACAGCAGGGGTGCAAGGGCCCAACCTCTGCCCACATATATGCAGTTAGGAAGTATTTTGTACATTATCGACACAGCGCTGAGTTCATCATTCTATCATACGATTTTAAAGCAATGACAAACTGTTTTTTATTTTCCCAAATCTCCTCACAGTAGGTAAATAGGACTATTATGGAACAGTACAGTGAATATAGTGACCTCTCTTACAAATAGAATAGTTTTATTACAAACATGCAAATATAACTCAAATAACAAGAGAAAAGAAAAACTTAAAATCATCATGTTTTCATAAATATCTCTACGTCTACACAATGTTTATTACACGGCTTCTATTTTTAAGATAAGATGACCTCATTGTTTGAATAAGAGTCCACCACAGATGATTCACAGTCAAATAATCAAGATGTGATTGATGTGCAGACTTTTACTTTTAATTCAAAGGGGTTTACAAAAGATTTACATTAACAGTTTAGGAATTAAATTTCTACACAGCAAATTCAAAAGTGTTAAATGTTTTGGTGTTAGTAGTCTTAGAGTTAATTTTACTCTAAGTAGAGTCACATTCTTTTAATGTAACTCTGAGGTGTAAAATGATAGTAGTTAAAATCGAGTGTTAAAAATGAGTGTTTCTATTTCAAATCTGGAGGTGTTACAATGGAAACATTAACTCTTGACCTCTTAACTCTGAACTCCTACAGGGGCTATGACACTAATAGAGTAAATTCACAGACTCCGCCCCCAGCACGGCTCCAATCGAAGCTGAAGTGAAGCCGTTTCAGAACATTTTGCTCTACATATTTGAGTTGTTTGCCATGCTTGGTAAGTCATGTTTTCAAAGATTGTTTCAATTATTGTTAATAGTTTTTACTTCTGTGGCTCTTTGGAGTTGAGACAAAGCTGTGTGAAAGGCATTAGCCATGTTGCTCGCTGATAGCATAATATTCTGTTTTAGCTAGCTGAAAGGCATTAGCCATGTTGCTCGCTGATAGCATAATATTCTGTTTTAGCTAGCTGAAAGGTATTGTTTGCGGGCAAATACCACAGCCTTGAAAAAAAGCTTGCATGTGAATTTTCAGTCAAATTTCTTGGTCAAATACACTTAAAACAATGTCTAGAATGTGAAATGTTGATATAATAGTGCTACTTGAAGCCTGAAAACGATCTCCCATAAAAAACGAGCAAACAGCAGTAGCAGACGTCCCGACTGAGTTCTACGTTAGCACTTAGATCCCTCCAGAGTTTTGTGCACACGGTTTAGGTAAAAATGAAAAAGGCTGAGGTTTTACATTTAGTTCAGTATTACCTGTTGTCTGTGTCCTTGTCTTTTGGGAAAATACTTTACACAAGTAATGGCTCAAAAAGGATTCCTTTTTTTTTACTGTGCTGCAATTGATTTGTGCCATTAATTAGTGTCAACTAATTTTTATTCAATCTCCACATAGGATATGCTTGTGAAGATGGAATATGGGGGAGAGCAGAAGTGCGTTGAAGTTCCACAAAGTGATGAATGAAGGACATGCATATTGTATTTTGTATTTATTGAAATAAGTGATGAGAATGCTGTTATTTGCATTTACCAGCTCACCTATGTCAGACTTTTTGATAAACGAAATTCTAATGAAAGTGAGAACATGTACACTGTTACATCTTTCAGAAAATGTTTTGAAATTGTGGTGCACAGTTCAGAATAAATGTTTTTCAAAAACCATTGCGTCTTTTTAGTAAATGTTTATTTCCAAAAGAAATTTCTAGAAGTTCAGAACGGTAAAATTCCCGCTTTTTAGAATTAATTAGAAGATAACTCTTACGTAGTTAAACTAAAATACTCTTTGAGAGTTAATATATAAACTCTTAACACCAAGTGTTAAATTATCAACTCCAGAGAGATTTGGTGTTTAACACTAAATCAGAGTTAACATACCAACTCTCCAAAAAGAGTTAAATTAACACTCTCTGGTGTGGACCCATATAGACACTTTAAAAGTGTTGAAATCAAATCTGACAGTGTTAATTTGGACATGCTGGAGTCGCTCATGTTGAATGGTACACTCATATAAATTTAAATATAATACTCGTTTATAGTATTTGGACAAAAATACTTTTCCAGTCTGTAAACGCCTAAAATCTAGAACCATGAACACCAAAAAATGCCGTGTTTGTTCCCTTGGGAACAAAAAGCCAGGCTTTTAATGCAGCGGTAACCTTCAGCTGCTGCTTGTTTGGGGGTCTTGCTACCTTCAGTTTTGTCTTCAGTAGGGATGGGTATCGTTTAGGTTTTATACCGGTACTTTTACCGGTACTTTTGAAATGGTGCCGGTGCTTAAACGGTGTTCAAACCGGTGCTTAAAGAATGGAGAACACAAAGTTTATCCAAAAACCTCTCATGTTCAGCTGTTTTCCACTTTTTCTTTGGTCATTTTAGCCTTTTTTGGCCAGGGTGAAGGGAGTATCTGCCATCAAACAAGAACACAGCCGCATGTAACTACGACAGTGTTTGCTAGTTCACCTTACATACATTAATGTAATAACATGGTTAGCCTACTCAACGTAAATTACACACGAACAACATTAAGCTACTCACGCAGAGAAGAACGGCTGCTGCTGCATCATCATCCTCATCATTTCTGCTACACTGGCAGGGCTAGGGGCCAGGACTCTCCTCTTCGGGTTTTTTGGGGGATGTTGCTAACTCCGGGTCCGATAACAGGCACCACACCCGCAGTAGATGTGCACGGTGTGAGGTCTCGCAGCAAGCTATCAAATACGGTGCATTTCTCGGCTTTTAAAAAAACGCTATGCGTCACCAGGTGTTTCATCAGATTTGAGGTGTTACCTCCTTTGACAGTATCACAGTATCACCTTAAAGCACTTGTTGCAGGCTGCTGAGTTTGCATATTTTGCTGTGAAAATGCCTTGGGCATTTTTAATCTGTAGCTCTGCTCTAAAAGAACGTACGTACCTGGGCCCGCCTACTATCCTCGGAAAGGTAAAATGATTGGCTAGAATCTAAAGTGTATCACAGCTCAGGAAATAAAGCACCGAAATGTGCGCTGCTTTTCGGTCTGGTTACTACCGTTTATGTCAGAACCGGTACCATCATGGCACCGGATACCGGTACCCATCCCTAGTCTTCAGTAACTAAAAAGCATGCTTATTGGCTTAGTGGATGGAGATGAGGTGACTGGCTTGGCCATCGAAGAATATCCCATTTCTTTCCCTTAAGAAACTCTTGGGTTGCTTTTGTATTACACTTGGGGTTATTATCCAATAACTGTAAAGCTCTGTGCAATCGGTTTTGCAGCATTTGACTGAATCTGAGCAGAGAGTATAGTCCTGCATTCATCCTGCTGCTTCTATCAGGAGTCTTGTGATAGACTGGACTCCTGATAGACATCAGGTGCTCTAATGCAATGGTGAAAAAAATTCTACAAATTGCTGATGAGACCCTTTGTGAGACTGTTACAAGAACTGTAACTCCGAATATGGCAGTCATCCGAGTTCGCTGCATGCATGCAAACAAAGGAAGGGTTATCACAGACACTGCTGTGGTCGTCATGCCACCTTCACCCATTCAGTTCTACACAATCACCATCAGCAGTCCTATCAGATGCTGCTGTTAGCACGAAATCTTCCCAAAAAGTGCTTTTCCGCTCCTTGTCATGTGCAGCTGCAACACAAGAATGAACCCCCTCGTATTCACCCTCTCTCTCACCTTCTCACACAAAGACACACATGCATCTACCTCTGTCTGCCTACCACTTTGCCCATCTGCGAGATCACTGCAGAATGGCAGTGTTTAGCCTGTATTGAGAGCCCCCGTGCAGGGTGTGCAGGATGAGCCCTTATCTGCCCTGAGATCTGTGCTTCTCCCTATGGCCTGCAAACACCATGTAATTTGGCTCCAATTGGAAGCAGGCTCTGAGCTTGTTTATGTAACAAGCGTTTTGTGTGATAACGCCACCGTGCTGTCTGTCGCTCTGCCTGGCTCTCTGCAGACTTCCATCCACGCCTCTCAGTAGGCAGTGCACACTGAACACGATATCAGTGCAGCCCAAAAAGAGGGGCCACACTATCAAACAGATGCATAGCAACTTATGGAACGTTTGTATTTACAGGTAACTTTGAATCCACAGCTGGTTAATTTCAAGCTTAATGCATTTCTCTTTTCTGTCGTTCTGCATGTTCTGTTATTAAAATGCACATTCTTTTAAAAGCATAGTTAAACTGATCGTGCATAACATTATGAACATCTGCTTAATATTGTTTGTGTCCACCTTTTAAATGATTCATCTGACCAGGCCACCTTCTTCCACTGCTCAGATTGGGCACCCTGACTGGTCTGCGGCTAGTCTATGTGATATCCTCGCATCTGTGTTGTTCCTGGATCAACATAATAATGTTTGTCCAGGATTAACATTGCACCTGATTAATCACATTGTTATGATGTCATTGATGTGTGACTTGGAAAAACACCTGCTGTTGTCCACTCAGGAAAAAATCCAAAAAAGGGGGTGGTAATGGTTGGGGTTAGTGTTGGGGGTTAGAATGTGATTGCTGTTAGGGTTACAGGGCTATAGGGAGGATTTAGGGTTGAGGTTTGGTGTGTGGTGTGACGGTGTTTCCGTGTCACAAAGCCATGACATCACTACAGTGTGATTAAACACTTGCGGTGTTGAACCAGAACCAACTTTACTATAACACAAACACAACGAAGTCACATCTAGGGTTGCAGCTATTCAGCCTCATATGCAACAAACTGCGATGCACCGTGTATTCTGTACGGAGCCCCGCAAGGGACGTGGGAGAAAAAAAAAATTAGATGAAGTTTTGCAAGATCTTGCAAAAGTAACTCGGGATCTCGCAAAACTTTTGCAATATCTTGCGAAATTGACTGCATCCTTCGCAGGTCGCATTTGAAGGCCAAGTCGGTGTATCCTTCGTGACCCGACCTATCCCAGAATTCAAAGCACGGCCCAGCCAATTCGTTTCCAACAATGGTGGCAGCTACTTAGTTTTAATATTATTCGTTCTGAGTCACAAAATTAACTTTTAAGATATTTTTCAGGCATGAATGTAGCTGTGTAAACTTCAAATATCTGCTCGGTTTATCAAGACATCACATATTTGCAAAAGTGCTCCGATGTTTTCAGAGACGTCTGTTACCCACCATCTTGAAGCTAACATGAGGTCAAGGCCCACCACAGCCTAGGGGGACACCGCACTCCCGGGACATCGTGCCTCGACCTCCCGGTTGGCTTTGAGCTGGCGGCCTCCATAGGATGCGGCCAAAACATTTCATCTTTATTTTTTTTCTCCCATGTCCCTTGTGGGACTCCGTAATTTTGACACCTTTTTTATCAGAACCCACAATAAATTTTTTAGTAGTTTAAGCCATAGTAGCTCGTTTCTTGGACCAGATCACACTGATCTACGTGCTCCCCATGCAGATCAGTGAGCCTTGGCCACCCGTGATCCTTTCACTGGTTCACCACTGTTCCTTCCTTGGACTTTTGATAGATACTGACCACTGCAGACTGGAAATACCCCACAAGAACTGCAGTTTTGGAGATGCTCTGACCCAGTTCTCCAGCCATCATAATTTGGCCCTTGTTAGATTTGCTCAAATCCTTACACTTGCCTGTTTTTCCTGCTTTATCAAATCAAATTGTAAGACAAAATACTCACTTGCTCTCTCACATATCCCACCCACTAACAGTCGATGTGATGAAGACATAATCAGTGTTTATTCACTTCACCTGTCAGTGGTCATAAAATACTCTGTGTATAATGTGGTGTATTTTAGTGGAACGGTTAATACCTGGCAGTGGATTTCAAGCCAGTGTCCAAGCGTTTGTTAAGCCCATGCCTCTCTGCATGTCTCTGAGCCGCTCTCTCTGCCTGTATTCTTTTGTGTCTGACCTCAGAGATCTCACTGAGAGCCCATGATGAGTCATAGCTCAGTCTGGAGCCTCTGCATCACAGTAGGGAGTCGGGAATACAGAGCAGCTCTGGTGTTTCAACACACACAGATACACCCTCACTCAGGCACACGCATTTGCAGATGCATAAAGGTGGGCAAACAAACAGGGGAGCAGCAAACTCACAGGGAACGGTGCTGCACAAGCAACATGACCATGCATCTATGTGTGTATAAATATTCATGGAGAATGTGTCAGAGAAGTGTGTATGTGGGAATCAATCAGGTACTAACAGGTAACACCTTTGAGAACCTTGTGATCCATACCTTCAAATTAACAAAAACATTCCCGGGCACGCACGCGCTCACTCACACACAGACATTGTCATTCATAATAATACCTCCCTCATCCCAGGCAGCAGATTATCTTATTGTCTAGCCCTGATCCTGTAATATGCAGCACTGTGACGTTCCTGTGATCTTTTTCACTTTTGCGGGAATCGTCAAGAGCCCTCCACGTCCCTGATTAATTTCACTCTGCGCCGTGATTGAAATTCACGCTACCACCTAACGCACCGCTACATTCAGGCACTTTGCGCCGCTGTATTCCTTGCCATCTCTCGCCGCTCAGTGTTTGAGTTTCATCTCTCTGTGACTAAAGAGTGTGTTTTCCATTCTCCCACCCCTGCACCCCCTGAGACTGCAGCGGGATCTCATAAGAACAGCATTCTGTGATGTATATTTCAGCTACTTTCTTCAGAAAAACTCCCCTTTTTTCTTTTCTCCATCTTCCATCATGTCTTGCAGAGGCGGTTATGCAGTCATGACATCGACACCCGAAAATGTTTAGCTGGGAAGCTCCTGGATCCTTTTTTTCACCCTCTTTTTTAACAGGTTTTCAGCATTTCCCTGATCAGTGACTTGGGTTTGAGCTATGTGATATCAAACATCAGATGGGAATAAAGGATTGCACGGAGAAGATCACTCTCCAACTTAGCCTGGTGAGTCACACATGAGTTTAAATATCTCTGACCTCTAGTGGGTAAAACTGCAGAGATGAGTTATGGCTAGGACCTATTTTGTCTCAGGAAAAACAGCCACAAGTCCTGCAAAAACAATGTTCTGCATGATTAATGCCAGTCAGTCAATTCCCATTTACAAACTAGGTCTAGTGCATTTAGACATTCTGAACCTCTGTTGTTACCATGAAACACAGCAAGGGGAGTGTTCAGAGAGGGGAAAGTTTGGTTTGAACTTTCTCTTTGGCTTCCAGTGCGTCCTTATTGTTTGCACATAAACACATGCAGACGGAGTTACAGACTTTTATAAATGTGTTTGACTTGGAGAGTTTTAAAATCATGTTCAGAATTGAGGCAGCAGGCCACACACTCCAACAATTAAACTCATCAAATCAAATCATGCCCCTCATTCTTCAACAGTCCTGATGAGTAAATGTTTCTTCTTTTTTAACTCCTTGATACCAGTTTGTAACAAAAATGTCTGGTTAAGCTATAGTCCATTAATGCATCAACCTGTGCTTCACCTTCCAAGCAACGCACCGTAGCAGCACATGTACAGTGTATTAATCAGCTAACTGTGTTTGAATACTTTAATCTTTGAACACAGGCGGGCTAACTGTTTCCTTCTGCCTACACTCTTTTTATTATCTAAGCAGTGACAGAAGGCACTGTTCATGTTTATATTACCAATTTATATTTACCAATATGACCATGGATGTTAACTTGTTTTGCATACCAATGTTATTGTCATGTAACGACTGTGTGAAGGCAGGAAAAGGACCCAAAGTGCAGACTCCTCGACAGGCAAAAGTCTACTTCCAAAACTCAGCTTTACTGCTGGATGGCAAAACGTAACAAAAACCCAAAAATACAAAATAAACTTACGCAGGCAGACAGAACACACAGCATGAATGAGAGTAGATTGCAACACGGACTCAGAGAAACACAGGGCTTAAATACACAGAGGGAGCAATCAGGGAATGGGTAACAGGAGGGAAACACAGCTGGGGCAAATCAGGCCTAACGAGACAAGGGGAAGCGAAACCAGATACATTAACATCAGACAAGGACCTTCAAAATAAAACAGGAAACATGACACAGACTGAACTAAAGACACAGACTCGCACGCACTGCAACAGAGGGAACAGAGACGTGGGACCAGGGCAGACACAGACACTGACTGGACACGGGGATATAGCAGACCGGGGAGACAGCAACTAAGGATTACACAGAGACAAACCATAAGACATAACTCTAACAAAGAAACCAAAGAATAGAAATGATAAATAATATATAAACTCAAAACCCTGGGTCAACAACCCAGGCATCCTAACAGTTATAGTCATATTGGCATACCTAATGCAGAAATATATATTTATTTGTTTATTTGGAGTTTTTTCCATAAACAGAAACAGTCCTGAAGAAGGCGAATGTAAATTTGTGTTTGTCTTTAGATCACAAATAATTTTTGGGCCGGTCCAGATAGCTGGTTGGATGGTTAGCAACATGGCTAATGCTAACAGCATTACAACATTACTATTGTACAAAGCAAGACAAGATCTTATGAATGTCTGTCTAGCGCCAATTACACATTTTGGTAGTATCTTAAGTTTACATGAAAATACTAAACTGTACAAGTGTCAGGCAGGTTTTGCTACTTACTGATCTCTAGAACTCTGTATTGAAGCCCTTTAAATCTTGATCGTGTCTCTATCGTACAAATGCTTGTCACTGGCTAACTCTTGCTTGCTTTGTCCCATTTCCAGCTGCTCTCTCCTTTCCCTCCTTGTTGTTTTTCCTTTCAGTGATTGCATTTTCAAAGGTATCTGTGTATTTGCCATGCCATACCTGCTCTAATTAAATGGGTTGCTGCCAACTACCAGAAAAACAGAAGAAGACAAAGAAGAAATTACACAATAGTCATGCAGCGAGCGAGACAACGCAGCGCGTAATAGCAATAGATAAGTATTTGAAAAGAAAAAGCAGTCACTCTGACCTGGGTCCTGGAGAAAATTCCAACCCAGATGAAGGCCCTAGTATGAGTAGTGGTCAGAAGAAAGCAATAAAGGTGTACTGGGGACAAACCGAGCCAATTCTGCTATATCTGGTGCGCAGGGAAAAATGATCAATATGCTTTTTGTGGCATTTTTGTTTGGTGGTGTGCTGTGTGATTTTTCTAATGTGAAAAATGTGCTCTGGCTCCAAAGGGTTGGGAAACACTGAGCTAGATGACCACCCCTAACTTCGGCCTTATCAGATAATAAAAAGGCTAGTAACGGAAGCGGTGCTTGCCAGAAAACTGCTGCGGTATTGACTTCTGAAAATAGTTTACACCATTAGCGTAATGGGCTAACTGCTAATTTGCTGTAAACGGTAAACTGCTTCCGGATTTGCTTGAGCAATTTTCTTTAAAAATCTGATTTGGTGCAACAAAATCTGATTTCAAGTGCCTGGTGGTTGGCTAGTGAGAGCACTGAGGTAAAAAATTTTAGGAAGCTGAAAATGCTGATTTTTTCAATAGCTATTACGTAACGATAGGCTTCATAATAAAAAAATTAAAGACAAAATGTTATTTAATTTAGTGCTGTATGAATATGTGTCTGTGAATCAGTGTATGTCGGTTTTAGTAAAAAGTACTCTTTAACAGGAACGCAGAAATCCTACCAGATCTAACTGCTGGCGAGATATCAGACTTACCATCCAGAACTACTGCTATGATGACGCACAAGCTCAGGATTCTCACAGCAGGACTTGAAAAACCTGCAACCTGCTTTGGCTGCCTTCACTGTGATTTGATGCTATGTGTCCAGCATTAATAACACTGAATGTGGGCCAAAGGATTCGGGTAGTGCTAACCAGCCAAAGGAAAATAAATGCTGATATTCAAAATTGTTTAGGATGTGCGTAATGATGCAACAGTTTAATGGAATAAAAGCCAGTCCTCTCTTTTTGCTCGTTAAATATCAGATGACTTTAACAGCCAATGAACTCACCCCCCCATCACCACTGTTAAAAAAGGAAAATAAAATTTCAGTACAACAGTAATTTTAGAACTAGTTCAGTATAAAATACATGAGTGTTGCTATTTTGAATCAAAGTTGTGTGCTTTTTGGTAAGTGCGTGGTAGGAGAAACAAAAATAGAGCAACTGGTGTTACTGTTTGTTTTATGTAACACAGAATGACTCATTAATGTGCAGTATGAGAATGACACAATGGAGCAAAGAGGGATTCAGATATAGGTTAGACAAGTATCCAGCTGGCAGCGCTCCAGAACAGGTTGTGTTCTCCATTCAGAGTGACCAAGTCACAGCTATAAGCTCGTGGCCACTGCTGAACTGTTTCCACATGCAAGTTTTCTGAGCTCATTTGTTACTCCTGAAAATGAACAAGTTTGTGTTATTCCTCCCAGGTTTGGGAGATGATTTAACTTTAATTTCCTTAAGTTTAATAATTCAATATTGTCCTTAAGACAAGCCTTTAACAATGGCAAAACAAGTGAAAATGGCTTTGTTATATATGCAAGTGCATGTATGAAATTTGCATAAATCCACTATTAAATTAACATGAATGTAAAGTAGAGAACTAAACTGCAGTGACTCACTCAACCTAACTGAAAACCGTCAAAGGTCGGAAGTCAAAAGACTATTCTGCAGTTTATCAAAGCAGCAAATGTTAGCTCAGAGAGAGAGGAATAAAGAGACCAGTGAAAAAGTAGACAAGAAATCAGCAACTAAAGTAGGATTTACACAGGTATTTGCAACAGTCTGGCTTTTCTGGGGCTTTATTCAGTGCTGTAGCAGCAGCATAACCTCTGAATCTGTATGTCTGAGATGCAGCTTGACTGTCTGCTGGATGTATATTGTTCAACTATGCTGGGATGTCCTTGCTGAATTTTCTACCAAAATAAAGTTTCTGTTCAAGAAGCACTTTTATTTGCAACGGGTCACCACAGTGCATAGATCTGCATACACAATTTTGCACAGGTTGCTGATGCAACCTTCGCAGGGATTAGTGTCTCCTCCTGGTGTTACATGGAAGCTCTCTCGCGTGTTAGGGGAATGTGACCACTCAAATCATTTTATATGATCTTTTTATCGTATATAGTGACATTAGGAACAGATGGTTATGGTGATGGTTATGACCAGTGTTGGGGTCATTACACAAAGTAATGTATTACACATTACTCTTTAATTTTATTAAAATAATGTAATTAATTAATAATTAATTACTCACCTGAGAGAGTAATTTGTTGCACTACTCTTTGCATTAGTTTCTTCTTATACTGTAAAATAACCTGAAATGCATTGTCACCTAATTACCAGTTAAACCTTAGGCCAGAGACCCGTACAGCAACATAAATCCTGAACCTAATCAGGACTCACACTGGATCTTTCTTTTGTATTTACATATGAACACATAGCCGACAACACAAAGAAAACTTTAAAATGAGCCCAAACTCCAAAGAGATAATGAACAGATAGAAACGGGGGCAGCAAGCCAGACTGCTTATCCTCACTGTATTTGTAACCTGCTGAAGATCAGGCTCTGGCTGCTTGACTGGGGTCATCATGCAATCAGCTTTAACATCAGTTTGGGTTCTTACCATGCTGTCTGTGCAGATGCTTTCAAATAGCTGAAGTTCTGTTATTGCCATAATGTGGCCGTTTCTGTCGTGGATGCAGTTTTCACTTTACTGTCATGGCACAGTGGCCCGTGAAAATGGGATGGACTCAAGCGGAGATTCAAAACCGGAGGCTTGAAGTGCGGTGTAACACAAAATCTTTATTCACAACGTCTGTAGTGGTAAGGAAACTAAAAACTCAGACTAAATTTAGTGCGGAACATAAACTAGACGTCTGAGGCAGGAGAGACTAAAACAATAACTAAACTATGACAGATCACTGTGACGATGGGATGCAGGGACTGGGCGGAGGGAGCTATGGCAGACCAGGGCACTGAAACTGAGGAGAGAACTGTCAGAGTTCTGTCCAAAGAAAAGTTGCGAGTTAATCCAGGAATTATAGCATTGTGCCGCCTGATGTGCTTGCAGGTGGAGACTGTTTGGAGGGGAAGGCATGAGGCGGACGCACCTGAGCGGCACCCGCAATCACACCTCGCCGCCTTAACGTCTGTGCTCTCTATGCTGTTGTGTTGGTGTGTGTCGGGCTGTGAGCTTTAAAACCGGCTGTATGCGTACAGCAACCGTGTGTGAAAAGTGGTCAATAAAGAGATGCTGAAAAGTGTGTTCATGGAAACATCGTCGGGTCTGCCGTGATATGTTTACAATGGGACTTCTGCTCCTGAACCTCTGCGCACAGCGTGTGCAAATCGGGGCTGTACGAAGTCACTTTCATCTTTACAGGACTGTAAGCTGTCATCTGTGAGGCGTGAGCGGTGTTTCTTTTTAACATAGTTCACGGTGGAGAATAGCTGCTGACATAATGTGCATCCAAAGATCCATAATTGGCCTACCTGGGGTTGAAAGTCTTGATAAATGCACGGCGTTTCGGCGAGTATATCGGCTTCCGCAAGTGTGGCGCTTATTTTGAGCGATCAAAAAATAATAGAATATAATTTTATATTTATTTTTCAATATCACAATAATCTTCCAATTTAGAACTACAAGTTAAAAAAAACTTCAGCTAATTACTTAAAACAAAAATAAATTTCCCAAACCACGCGGCCACAGGTTGCCGACCCCTGACCTAGAATTAATGATCAGACCTTGAAGTCACTATCTGTATGTTTTTGAGGGCTGGGAAGGTACACATGTGCACCATTTGTCCCGGACTTTCAGATTAAAGAACTGTCAGCAGATCTTCAAAACCAGCCTCTGTTATATACAAGGGTAGCAAAAAAGTGCTCCCTGTCAAAGGATCAACAGTTGTACCGAGAGCAAATTGCCCCTGTCACGAGCCTTTGTACTCCCTGAGGTCCAAAAAGCTACTGTATCTCCTGAAAGTGTACTTCCCATAAAATAAGCATTCATTGTTTTCTGACTTTAAGTGGTGTTCCCATGAATCACGAGACACAAACTAAGGAGGGAAAAAAAGTCAAACCACTGAACCAAGCTCCACCAGAGGACTAGCTTTCAATCTAGCAGTCAAGTGTTTACTGCACAGAACCTCGTCTGTTTGATCCCATTGAATCATCAAGCGCTTGATTATGTTTAACTAAGAAGGTTCTCCTTTTTAAGGAATAAGGCACACATTTCAAAAGATACTCAGAATGGTTGGGCGGTTTGTGATCAACCGAGTTTGGGGTTTCTTTTTTAAACTGAGTACCCTGTCAAAGATAGCATTTTTCTGCTTTTTCTCCCATAAATGGAAAGTGTAATACCGAAATATGCCAAGGTGAAGATCAAGGTAGCTCAGCTCAATAGAAGGTTTTTCACGGAATTTTGAATTCTCCAGATGTTATGCTCATACTCTTCAAATATTTAAGGGTAGCGAGGGCGAGCAACAGTATCCTTCACGCCTGTGTAGTTTTTAATTTATATAACGTTTCAAAATGGCTTCTTATACGAGGCAGACATAGAAAGGTGTGAAATGTCAAAGGGTTAAAAGAAAAAAAAACACAGAGAAAGCAATTCTACACCACCTGAAATTCATATGCTGCCTTTATTCCTGCAGAGGAGCTGTTAAAATTGCCAGCGAAAGCAGCACGAAAGGGAGCAAGGACAAAGAGTGGCAACAGCAGCAGCGAAAGAGAGAGAGAGAGAGAGAGAGAGAGAGAGAAAGCTATGTTATTGAAATCTCTGATATCGCGTTTCATCTGAAGTCGCTGGTCCCTGTGTTGGGTTGAAGAAACTGGGGAAAGTGGGTTTTTATGGCATACCCCTGTAGTGTAATCAGGAGCGCTGGCTAAGCAGAAGTGACAGCAGCGGTTTGGGATTAGGGTCAGTAGCAGCACACGGCTTGCAGCTGAGAGAGAAAAAGGAAAAGGAGGGGGAGGCATTGTGTTTGCCAGTGGGTAGGGGCCAGCTGGTCGAGGGACCGCCTTGAGGTTTGAAAAAAAAGAAAAGAAAAGATCCTAAAGTTTCAATGCTATCAGAAATAACACATCTGCAGCCAAGGCTGATTAACCACCTAGCCACCCAGAAAAACAAGGTTTCCATTTTTTTTTTTTGACTGTCATGTAGGTCAATTAGCAGGTGTCAGAGGACGTCTTATAGAGTGAAAATTACGACAGGACCCTATTTCACCCTGGAGTCTGCACGACCTTGTGCTCATTAATGGTGCGCTGCAATCAAATGTTAGTGCCCCTCTGAGATTTGGGATAGTGTTCTACCCATAATAATGGCGCCATGTAATGCAGCTGTAAACGCATATGTTTGGCTCTCAGTGACACTTGTGATGGGTCTGAATCCATTTGCAGTCAGTTTATTTTGGTCCGGAAAAGCACACAAATAGCAAATAAGACCACTTTAGCTTTGATTGCATGCTGCCCCCTTCACTGCTTTACTTACCCAGTAATGTCTTTTAGTGTTTATTCTTGGTATTTTGACTTTTTGTTAAGAATGTGACCACTCCATAAACCCTCTTCAGGACTAGTCGGGCCTGACCTTATTTCAGCTGCTACAGGGCAACAAATGCTAGTTTGTTGCAGGGTTAACTCACACAGACAACCACTTACACTCGCATTCACACCTATGGGCAATTTAGAATTACCAAATAAGCTAACCCCACTATCTGCATGTCTTGACCAAATGTTAGATTTGAATCTGTGAAACAACAATGCTAACAACCACGCCACCGTGTTTAAAGAGGTAACCAAAGAAGATTTAACATTCTGGAAGACTCTGAATGTTTTCCCCTATTAGATCCTGAACAAGTACTTGAAATTCAGCGTGTGAAGTCTTTTTTTCAGTACAGAGGAATTAGACTTTACTGTAAAAACAAAAAACCCCAGCTTACTTTCAGTCAAAAATGTAGAGTCTTGTGTGCCTGTGTGCGCATTTTAAGCAAAAAATCAGAGACATGGAGTCTTTGTTTGCAGTCAGTAGACCTGCAAATGGTTGGTGTTTGTGTGTTACCAAAGGAGAGTGGTGGAAAAAGTTTTCACATCATTTATGTTACTGAAATCAGGTGCACCATGCTATACATCTTTAATATCAAGCACAGTCAGAGAGTCAGAGATGTCAGAGCATATGTGCTGGACAGGCGACCAACAAGGGGGCATTATCTCAACTCCCACTGTAATTTTGTCTGAAAAAACAGAGTGCATTTATGCCATCACTTACTGTTTGGAAGAGGAATTCCTGTATAATTATAGCCTATTCACTTGGCTACCTTTATAGGCTACACAACAAATTCAAGCCTAAACAACTTACTTTAAACAACATCATGAACCCGTAACTAATCACAAACAGGCATGCATAGTATATTTATTTCTAGGTGCTGAAGTGCATTAATGACCTTACCACAACACACAATTCCATTTGTTTTATAGTTTTTGTGTGATATCAGGCACACAAATGGTCTCTTTTTAGTTCCAAAGAGATGTATATGTGGGGGTTGAGTTATTTGTATTTGTTATATTTTTTAACTGCAGATAAATAATACAATTTTTCACATAAGTTACATATAAGATAAAGATTAGCTTCCAAAGCAAATCTGGTATTTGGTGTTTAAATTTGAACGGAAATATTTGCAGCAGTTGATTTAAATTTAAATAATTTTGTAAAGTAATTAAACTTTTTGAGGAAATATATTAAAGGCAAATGATTAATGATGATTTTTTTTTCCGTTTCCAAACTTACAGCTACTAAAACTACAGCATTGGTGTTATAGTGAAGCTAACACAAGTGCTCCTCCTGCTACAGCTGCTGTCACTGCATCTGCTGAGGCTGTTGCTATGTGACTGCTTTTTCAGTTACCAGGTCAGACAACTCAAGGCCTGTAAGTTAATATTTGTATTAATTTGTTGGGAATATGAGAAAAACATTGAATGATTATGTTGACTTATCGCCATAGCAGTATGGAGATCTAAACATCCTGTCCAAACATTTTCTGACTGCTTTCAGTCCGAGCATTTCTGTCCATAGTAGGGTCACAGATAGCTTCACCCAGTGTGGGTGAAGCATCATTTGCTTCAGGTGAGGCTCAATCTGCGGAACCGTTGGCAAATGCACCTTTGTCAACTTCATGTGACTCATTGTTAACCTTTGAAGCTGAGAACATGAAGACCGTTCCTGACAACTGAAGCAGTGCCACACATCATAGTTAAAATTTGCAGGCTCATTTCATGCTCTTAGAGCCTCACCCAAATCTTCCTCTGAAGAGGCAGAGTCATCCGTTAATCTGGCAGCGCTCTCTGAGGCTTCTTGAGCAGCTGAGACGGCGTTGTTTCTGCAAGTCATTTCAGATCCAACTGCGGCATCATCTGTAGCAGCGTGAGCCAAAACCGTGGCACAATCTGAGGCTGATTCTTTAGTTGTTGTGGTGTTGCCTTTTCCTGCTGATTTCACCACTGGTGAGGACACTAAGGGTACCTGAGGTTATGTCACTGGATGACGAAACTTTAATCTCACTGCAGAAGTGTAAGCCAAAAAGCAATACACACAGAAAATCATTCACTCAAAACTGGTGGCATCACACGATTTACAGGTGCTCAAACACGGGTGTGTCAGCGCATCACTTGGTGTAGTTCTCCTTTGAGGATTCAGATGCTGCATCATCCCCAGCAGGCTGACAAACTTTATCTTGTCCTCATATGTTTCCACATCTGGGTACAGCTGCATTTGGAGACATATTTCATGTATATTTCAAACACCCACTTCCTGACTTACAGATGAGTTAAATTCAATTTTACATCCACAGTACAAGGACTACCTACCACCACCAGGTCATACAGACTTTTGAACTCAGTTGCTTTGCCTCTCTGAGGTGGGAATCCAGTCCCAGTCGGTACGCTTCAGACATCTAAAAAGCAGAGAATATATTTGAGAAGACTTAAGGGGAAAGACTAAAAAAAATCTAAAACACAGAGAGAAAAGGAAAATATCCTTTGATTTGTGCATTTCAGGACAGCATTGCAGACCTGGAGTCCACGTGAAAACTTCAGGAGATCTGAGAGTGGAAGGCAAGAAGTAGTGATTAGAATGACTTCCTGCAAATGTTTGCATATTGATAAGAGTTATTGACATCAGATCAAATTATCCACAAGGAACCAAACATAGCCGAAGTTAGAACACCAATCTGGAAACAAACCGGTATCCAACAGGCTGTATGATGTAGCTTTGTTCCACCTCAGCAGCTTTTATGGCTTAGTGAGAATCTAGTTTAACTGTGAATGGTTGGACTTCCTGGTTTACCAGCATGATGTTGCTGGGTTTGATATTTGATGCCAACATTCTTCAGAGAGTTGAGCGCAGAAAACAGTTGCACGGACAAAGGAAAAACTAGACTCTGTTGTTCAAATATTTTCAAGCATGCACATTTGCACCCTAAATTAGCAGACGGTGCTTCGTGATAGACTGATGATACCTGCTATGTTATGGGTTTAATCTCATGAAGGGAGAGTGGTTTGCGGGGTAGCTTCTTTTCTAATATGTCTCAATCCAAAGTGTAGCATTTCATGTCTAGCAATACTAGACAAATGTGCCTTTTTGTTGGAAGTCCTCAATGAACCAACCAATACTCACAGGGTCACGCCCACTGACGTTTTTCAGCATGGTCAGCTGGAAAGAAAATATGAGACACTGGGCATGAAATAAAGTCAAATAACATTTAATGTTTATGATGAAGTGTGGTGGACAAGAATGACCCACCTCTCTGTTGGGCTTCTGGAACTCATTGGCGATCTTAAATATCTTTATGACCAAGAACTCTTAGGTATTTCTGCACTTAGCGACTTTGCTAAAGCAGCCATCAAAGCAGAACCGTGAAAACTGGTATTCATTAATTCTGCTGGACAAGTCCTAAGAGACATGGAGAAAACAGCTACACTGTTCCAAAAAATAGTAATGTCAAAGTATCTTACTGTATATTTTACAGTTTTGTACTGTCTTTCTAGAATATCATTAAATTTACATAAGTAGACTGTGATTTCACATTTCAAATGTAAATTAACGTTAAATCACTGTAATGTAATAAAACAGAATTTTCATGATTATTAAATGTATCTGTCTGTACATATGCATATTTCGATTGTTAAAATACATTCACAAATGTATCATGATTTCACAAATATCTGTCCATTATTTGAAAGATTGAACTGTTGAATTCAAATGTAATGCCATGGAAAAATATATAACATGATTCCTATAAGCTTGTGTTACATCCCATAAGTATTGTTATCATTGCTATTTTGGCCGATCGTGGCTCAAGAGTTGGCAGTTCGCCTCGTGATCAGAAGGTTGCTGGTTCGAGCCCTGGCTCGGACACTCTCGTTATTCTGTCCGTGGTCAAGACTCTTCACCTACTGGTGATTGCCAGAGGGGCCGTTGGTGCGATATGCCAGCCTCGCCTCTGTCAGTCTGTCCCAGGGCATGCAATCCATTATTATTTAAATTAACTGTATATTTCTGTACATTTACGTATTATGATTCATATTGCCACATTCATTGACCTTGTTTATAGGTAATTTCATTGTTTGATCACGTTAAAATGTGATGTAATGTAATGTAATGCTTTTAGACATTAAAATTTAATTTAATGTCTAAAAGCACTTGGAAAAGGCAGAATCCCATGTAAAATTAGCACAACAAACTCTATTTTCATTACTCACAATAACTGTATTTTCATGAGAAAGTTATTTTCTGTTATTTTACGGTAGTATTTTGGCGCCCCAAAGATGTTTTTTTTAACAGTGTAGCTATAGTATATTCAGTCAGCACTTGATGACATGCAGGTATGAAATCAGTGAGGGGGAAAAGTATAAACCAAAGTATATCAGTTGTACTTTATCAGTTCTAAAAACATACATTGTCTCACAGCTCCCATTTGTCACAGAACTGTATAATTTGTTTTTTAGATCACAAGCTTTTATTCACCCATTTGATCATAAATCTAAATGTAGCCTGAGGCAGACTCTTTATGTTTAACATTTTCTTTCTGTTTTCAACCTGTTCTCACAACTTTACTGTAATTTAATAGAGAAGCATTAATTGGTAATACTTAGTTTTGTAAAAACGTAAATATGTGAAGTCGAAGATAAGAAACAGTGCTCATTGACTTCTTCTTTACAGGCTACTGTCTACTATATAAAAACAGAAGCATACTTACACTAACCCTATGAAAAAGAAAACTTCAGCAGAACACAATCACTAAAGAATAGATGTACATATCTCAGCACGCAGCGTAGGACAGGAACATTTTGCAGTCTGTAATATGTGAAAACATGTTGGTGTGCAGTGTCTCTCACCTATTTGATTTGAAGATCCTGACAGCTGCAGGTTTTGGTTTGCGAGGCTTGGAAATGACATGTTTTTGTCAAGGTTTGTAGTTTCAAAGTACTCGAAAGCAGCTTCACTGTGTTTTTTGCCTGAACAGATGAAACCAAAATAAAAAAAGAGTTCTGACTGAGTTTCCAAGTATAAAAACCATTTGACACCATTTTGTTCCATTGTATTAAAAATATGAAGTCTTGAATTTGAGTCAGAGTCCAAAGCACATGCATCGCTTTTAATTCAAACCACTGAAAACTGAGGGGACACAGGAACAGCGATGCAGGCAGTGTTTGTTTAAATATTGCCAATTCTCATGAAGGGATAAGAAAAGTCTTGTCCTTTTGTCTTTCCTGTGCTCACTCCGAAATAAAACAGCAGTATATAGCAGCTCCTTAATTTTTTATACATTTAAGTTATACTCTGGGATGTTTTTTTTTTTAATTTGGCAAATGGTGCCTTCTAGTTTGGCATACATACTGTAATAATCAGTGCAGAATTTTAATGTTGCGTTCCATTGCTTTCTGAGGTGAGATATGCCAAAGCAAGCGCTTAGATCCTGCAGATCAGAGCATTTGAACGTCGACAACACACTTGAAAGGTCCTAAAGTTTGATTTATAGGGGTATGCCTACAGACTGTCGACTGCCGCAAACAACAGCCACTTTTATAGTTGCTAAATAAACAACGGAATAATCTTTTACCTTTTCTGTAATGCAACAAATTCCAATTTTTGTGATTTATCAAACCCATTACCAGTGGAAACCTTCCTCTGTCACAGCTGTCACTCTATAAAACACAAAGACAAGTAACACCATGTAAAATTTCACATATTCAGCAAATGCCCACTGATAAATCCATCATGTGTAGCCGCTAGGGTAACTATCTCTCAGCTTCCAGTGAAATGAATCACCTTGTTCCTATTGTAGGACTGGAGCTGAGCTGCACAATATAAACTAAACCAACTGTTCTAGCATCCACCAAGCTTTCTGTACTAGCGCTACATGTGTTGGAATGCAAACAAAAAAGCTGAACAAAAGCATTCAGATAGGAGGTCAAATACATTTTGAAAAGCGCCTCATCTTTGCAGTAATTTAAGCACAAAGTTTTCATTACTTTTCACAGTAATGCATGAGCTGAGTTTCAGTTCCCTCAGTGCTAGGGAACAGTTATTTGACATGCCATTAAACTGGCAATAGTGACACTATCTTTGGTGTTGCTTTAAATGAAATCGGCAGTCGGGATTAAACAACAGCATCATACGCTTTCATTTTAAGCACCTTAAGACAAATCCACCCCCGTGTGTTCTGACCCAGAGAAACAAATCAGTCATCACTTCTGCGTTAGATGTGTCACCCTCCACTGTTGCCATCTAGACAGCAATCTAAGTGAGATTTGGCAGCCGCTGGGCTATGCTCGCCTTACCTCGCTGAATCATGATGTGTGATATTTACATAGCCATAAAATCCCCTCCAGAAGTGAAATGCTCACTGCTTCCCCTAATTAAGCACAAGCAGACATAAACATAGACACAACTTCACACAGCGTAGGCACACATACGCACGAAGGATGCAACATTATACGTGCGTGACTTAACACTCGCACAGGCACACAGGAATAGAAACTTTTTATTTCACATGCAGAAAAAGACCAATTCACTTAATGTATTACTAGCATTGCTCTAGGCAAAGGGAAAGGTAGATATCAGAGTTAGTAAGCATCGAGTTTTCCATCTGTCAGAATAAACAATAACATATTTAGATGAGATAGTTGTCTCCCCTGCTACTCTTTTCAGCCAAATACCTAATGTGAAATTGCTGATCAGTATAAATCCTGTAATATCACCTCTCAGATAATACTACCGGCCTGTCTGCTCACTTCATTAGTTGAGATTGAAGGCGTTTGGGGATAGTAAAAACAGGTTCAGTGCAATATTTATAAGCGGGAACAGTAAAGTGTTGAGAGAGCTATGATTTTACTGTCAAAGCTTGCAGTGAAATGCAGATTGCTGCACAAACACCTGATGCAGACACATTTACACACACACACGCGCATACACATACACTCTACGAATAAGTCTAGTTGAAGAGCAGTCCACTCTAGATTAACTTGTCACTAAAGTTGAGGACTACAGTCCTCAGGGGTTGTCTTATCCCTGCACAGATTGGCCTGCTAGCTGCTCCTTGTTGTTTGGTGAGCTCTTATCTGCCACTTGGAGCTGTGGCAAGTCAGACTTGGATAAGAACACATTCCTGACATCGCCGACACTCAAAAAAAGGATTTGTGTTTAAAATGGCATTCAGTCTGAAAGCTTTAATTGTAGGGTAACAATTTTACAAAACAAGCTGAAAGGTATCTTTAGAATTTGCATATATACATTTACCAACCACTTTATTAGGTACACCTTTTCAGCTGCTTCTTAATGCAAATATATATAATATATGCAAATATATAATGCATATATTTAATCAGCCAATCACATGGCGGCAACTCAGTGCATTTAGGCAGACCTTTTTGAATCTGTGCCACAAGAATTAAAGCAGTTCTGAAGGCAAAAGTGGGTCCAACATAATATAGATGGTAGCTAATAAAGGTGTATCTAATAAAGTGTCCAGTGTTCATTACACATTTTACAGATTATATTTTTATTTTTCAAAAATTGACTTTTAAGTTTATTTTTTTTTAAAAAAGCAGTTTTGATAATAATAATAATAATAATAATAATAATAATAAAACATTATTTTTTAATAAAGCTTATAGTTAGTGTTCTCTTGATCGCCTAAGACTTAAGCGTATATTTATTTTCTTACTCCTTTTATATCTATTTATTGGCTTTTTTTTGCACTGATGTAACCGGAGCTCGTCATCTTCCTCTCTGTATGCTGCACTGGATATCGCAGAGATGACAAAAAAGTTTACTTTGACTTTTTCAGGCAAACCCGAACCATCTCTTAGTGTTTCTTCTTCACTCATTTCTTTCCACTAACTATTTAAACGCCAGTACTGTACTTAATTATTAGTAATTATTAAATTATTATTAAACTTTGTGTCTCTCTTCCATAGTTTGCCTTTTGGCGTGTCGCACTCCTCTCTTTCCCCTCTCCCCCCAGCCTTTAGCGGCTGATGACTGTCCCTCCCTTAGCCTGGAGCTGCCAGAGGTTTCTTCCTGTTAAAAGAGAGTTTTTCCTTCCCACTTTTGCCAAGTGCTTGCTCACAGTATAGGCTACTCTGACCCGTGCCAAATGTAGAAGCAGCCCCTGGCATGAAAAACAGACTGAAAAGCCCATTGTAACCGTTCCTTGGTGTTTTAAAACATCAGGAGGATCTTAACTCTGAAACCAAGGGACACTCCACACTCTTGTTGTAGTGACTTGTCAGTCACATGGTATGGATGACCTATTGTTCATTCTTGCTATAATAGGGGACCGTTAATTACTGAGTGAACACTGACTTTATATTCTTTAAGACTTAAAATTAGTACTTGAGCCCATAAACTCATCAGAGTGTTTACTGAGGTCTTATTGACATCTATACTATATAACTACTTTTTGCAACCAGAGGATTTGCCCACCACTGGCCATATAAAACATAGCAAGCTTAAGGCACCCACAGGCTTTACTTTTTCAAACCCAAAGCTAAAAACTATCATTTATGTATAGATTGCTGATTGGAATCACTGCATTAAGACACCACAGAGTGACTCATTCAGGAGTGAAGTACATCTCCTCGCTGCCCCAGGAGGCAACAGAGCCTGATGGCATGATAAAATACACCAGCGACCACTGAGCCGGAAAACTGTCAACTACGACCTTGGCTGAAACTGACAGGTGTCTAAAAGCACATGCATGACTGAAGCTTAGTAATAACTTTTCAATGAAGGATGTGCAGTAAAGGTCAAGCAGAATTTGCAATCTCATAAGCTGCAGAGCTGCACGGCAGGTGTGAAGTGTATATAAAAAATACAATTTAAAAAGGCTGACCCATTTTCCAGTGAAGGGAGCAGTGTAGCACACACACACACACACACACACACACACACACACACACACACACACACACACACACACACACACACACACACACACACACACACACACAGATTGTAGTGCACTACAACAGTTTCTGTATGTTTATCAGTCTTCATTTAAGCTTGCTTGTAATTTAAGCTAAACAGACACATCATCAAGAAAGCGGTGGGGGTGAAAACATCTGAGGAAGGCTGTGTGAGATTTACATCCACCCGTATCAGGACAGATTATAAAATTGCTTGAGATCTCATTTATTCAAACTTCTTGGATGGATGATGACCGCAGCAATATTTCATTTTTGTAACTAATCATCAGCCTCTCCGAGAGACACAGCACACTTGTTTATCTGTGTGAGTCACAACACTCCCATCCACAGGATAGGAAATAAATAAGTCAATAAGGTAAATGTTAGTATGACTTGAGATAATTTCTTCAACTCTGTGGGGATCTTCGAAGCTGTTACAGCTGCAAGAGTAATTACGCCGACTGCAACAATGACAAGGTTGCCCTCAGGGGATACGTGCTGAAGTAGCTTGAGCTGGTGCTAATTGAAGAGGAGGTAAATATGAGTGCACCATAACAGCTTCTTCTTTAAATACATAATTGAGTCGAAGGGCGCTTTACCATTATTCCCATTACAGTTTTTATGTTGTATATACTACGGGGCAAATTGATTTTGTAGCTGGTTTGTTTTTGCAGGAAATCTGACCTCAATCTGTCTTACAGTGACATCATCATTCAATAAACACATCTTGTTTCCTCTTTAGTGAAAATGGTTTTTCTTCGCACTAATCTTCCTGTCAAAATCTAACAAATGATCAGAGTCCGCCAGAGTAAAGTACGCCTGTAGGTTTTCTGAGCAGATCTGTGTAAATCTCGATAACTGATATGTTTGTAGCCATAAACCTTGGTAAATAACTGAAATTCAAAACAAGGTATGTAAAAAAAGACTCTAGCTACAGCTTAGATTGTTTTAAAAAAACCAACCTAAATACCTCTTCCATTAAAATATTTTTGTTCACTGAAGCCATAAAAAACAACCCGTAAACAAACTGGAAAATGATGGTGACCCGTCAGCACGCTATGTTTCTGAATAACCAGTTTAGCTTAGCCAATTCCATAAGCCTGTGTGAAGGACCTCAGATAGAACTGTGTTTTGAAAAGAGGTAATCCAAGGCCTCAATACATCAATCATGTGGTATGGATGTATGGATAGCACTTAAATCAAAGGATACTAAATAAAGCCGATTCTCACCTACTCACTGGCCAGTAGGTTCTACAATGTGAAGAAGAGAAGGAGAACTTGCTTGTCTGAAGTACATTTAAAGGCTTGTTTATCTTAAACTATGCAACATGCCATAATAAACAAATAAAATAATTGTAAAATCTGTCCAAAAATAAACATTAATAGAGAGAAATGGGTGTATTACAGTTACAGTTCAAACAGTATTTTATTTCAGTTTTTCAGTACCTTTTTTTAGGGTATCTGTGAATACTGGCTGCCTGTCTGATACCAGTGTAAATCAATAAACTGTATTCATCACTGTAACCAAGAGACTCTGGGAAACAAATCTTTGTGTGTATGGCAACATCAAGCCAAATAAAAAATAAATTAAAATATAGCAAATAAATGCACTGACCAGTATACACTTAATTATTTGAGGATAATAATAAGATAATAAATGACAGCAAATAAAAATAAATCAACAAATAAGGGATGGATGAGCAAATCGATTCCTGAGTGGTTAACTGTTGACACTTAGTCTCTAGTGGGCATTCCAGGCTCCAGTTGCCTAGGTAACCCTCTCTAATGTATTTATCACCCTGTCATTTGTACTCTCACCTCAAGTTTAAATTGGGACCCGCCCACTTTACATTGCCAGAGGTTGTTTCACCCTCCACTGGTTAAAGTTGTCAAATGTCTTTCACTTTCTATGATCTTTTCAAGCTTTTCCATATTGTTTAAAAAAAACTGTCATGTTAATAAAGCACCTTTGAATTGAACTGATGTGTCTTTTTTATTGGTTACTATACATATATGCTCACACTGACATGTCTGCAACATTGTAAAATGTTCCAACGCCTATTGGTCAGTATAATAACTATTAAATCACCCAATCTGGAAGAGATTAGATAACACGTAAAACCTTTGGCTTCAAACCTCTTTAAAACTAGTGATTATTTATCCAGATGTGTTTTTTTAGTCATATATTTTCCACGCCTCCACAAAAAAGTAATTCAATGAACAATTCATTTTAGAAACACGAACATGAAAAGACGGCTTCATTGCTCTACAATTATCAAGAGAAATAGCATAATTTAACATCTTTAAGACGTAACTAGGAGTACAGATTGTCAGAAAAAACCTAAGAAGTCAGCTTTATCATGACCCTAATTAGTCAGTGTCAGCAAGCTAAACCTGGTGTTCACATTCGAAGAGTGAAGCTGAGTGTTTTGGGCCATTCAAGGACAAATGTGGTTTAGTCTGGTAATGACGTTCAGCAGATGCAATTAGTTGTACATAGTCAAAGTACTTTTTTTTCAGTGCTTACCAACCCATGACAGAAGCAACTGGCTGTTGTTTATCTGCTATGACTCATACGTCTGGACTAAAGTTTGTTTTTCTTTATAGTTTTCCTCTAATTGTGAGTTCTGTTTTTCTTTGTGGACTGAAGGCGGTAAGAGACTTGATTGGGATGTCACTAGCCCACTCTCTGGTCTGCTTAGCTCTGCGTTCTCAACACAATGACAGGATGCAGGCTGCAGGCAGTCTGGGCCAGGGCTTGCTGGCGTTTGGGGTACAGTGGTGACCAGTTACCCACAAATGAATATAAAGAGTTTAGTCTCAAAGAGAGCCAGATGGAGAGAAAAGACTTTATTTCGGTCCGTATTTAGATCCTGTGAATGTGCCTGTAAAAATTGAGTGGTCTGTTTATTTTTGAATGTCTTGAGAATTTTCTGATGTGAATTTTGTTGAATGAAAGGAGAAGGAGTTTTCCCTTATTGAGCGTCTTGTTGAATTATTTTTTTCCCACTGGAGTTTCTGAAAATAGCTTGACCCTTTAGTGACTGACCAGCAGGCACATTAGACATGTCAAGCCCCTTTGAGGATAAATCCTGTTGTCTGCCCCCGTCTCCTTGGAGACTCAGGGGCAGCCAGTGCAGAGGTTCTTTCAAAAAGTATAATCTGAAAAAGCTTTCCTCTCCCCTAAAACCGAATTCTGGCTATTTCTCAAGTGAGAAATTTGGTCAAAGTGCATTGGCAAATTCTCTAAGGTGTGCTACCTGCTTGCTCGTGGAGGCCAGTCGTTGCTCAGTGCTGTTTGCAGCCAGGGTTCAGACTCCGCAGAACCAGCTTTGTGAGTGACGCCGGGGAATTGGCGTCAACATTTTGCTTGGCGAGCTTCCAGTGTCATGAACTGGAGGGAGTGCGAGGGAAGGGAATGGAATGAGCAGGAGAAAAAAAAGAACGGGAAATAGAGCTAATATTTTTAACTCCTGCAATGCGTCACAGAGATATATGGCCCCATCTGCTGAAAATAAAGGCATCCAGAAAGAAAGGAACCCTCAGCCAGGATCTGATGTTATTCGGTGACACACAGCTTGCCTCAGGTTATGATTCCATGATGTCTGTAAGAGGTAGTAAATATCTCCTTGTCTATTTTTGTAGCTATATTTTTATTGCCTTTCTATGTATAGATGCAAAAAGGGACGAGTTGCTGCGCATATGTGTGTGTTTAACTGCAAAGACTGTTGATTCAGCTGGAGCCTCCTGAACGCCTGACAGCCAAGTGACATCCTCCGTCACCGGGTGCCGGTGTGCAATCATGACTCATTAAGCCCAGGAAATCAAGGGAGAGCCGGAGAGTGAAAGAAACACACATTGGGACAGAGCAGAGTGAAGAGCAGTGGAGCAGAGGTTAGCAGGCCTCGGGGGCTTGTGGGCTCCAGAGCTGAGCTTCAACTTGCATACATCATGTTCCAAGACCTCCCTGGAGAGTACAGAATGTGTGAACATGAGAAACCCTTTGGGTGTGTTGATTCGAACCTGGGTTAATCTTCTCTTCATAGGAGCATATACACAAAGTCAAAACACTGAAGTGTGATTGGTCATAATAAGTTACTATGTCCCAAAAATATCAACATGGGAGTGTTGAGCATTATAAAACAAGGTTACAAATCTTGACAAACCACAGTTATTGCACACCATAAACTGCACACAAAAGATGGACATAGCACAGCGCCTTATACTGGTGTTCTTACTACTGGCCAGCAGGGGGCAACTCCTGAGGTTGCAAAATAATGTCAGCTCCCTTGTTCTATGACCTCAAAAACCTATTCACTAGCTGGGCCTATGTCCTCATTTTAGGTTTGACAGTGTTTTAGTAGATAAAGTGAATGGCTTGGACGTGAATTGAACTGCGGTTTGGGGAATGACTCGAAGTTGACTGGTGGCGACTCCCGGGCCTAGCATGTGACTGAGTCACGAATTTGGATTTTGCTGATCTTGCATATTTCTTAACCCAAACAACCCTTTAGACTTCCACCTGATTGGCTACCTGTCCAGGGTGGATGGATGGATCAAACAACTTCCGATGCTTGGTAAATGTATTCATTGTGGGGAATAAAAACCTAGATAAACTCCTGGTAAATCCAATTTAAAGCACTAACCACATTCTGAATGGGAAATTACCTTTAAGAATGTTTAAATTCATATAGTTTACTGATCACAATATAAGCATAAATCTTGCTAACTAGCAGGTTTACAAATTAAACAGGTTTTGTGTCTAAAAATGGCATGAAATCAAACCATTACAACCTTTATGAACAGTGACCAAATTACAGTTTCACTACAGATCTCCAGCGTTGTACAGCAAAAATGACGCCGCCAGGTGCGTGACCTGTCGCTCTGTAAAAAACTGAAGAGCTTGTTTTGCCAGAGACCTCAGTACCCATCTGCTGAAGCAGCTCCTGCATCCACTCCTTCATTATTGCCAAATGTTGTCATGTTCTCTGAGGAGGACTAATTTTCCTGTGTTGTTTTTTCTTAAGGTTTATATGAGTCAGTCAGGAAGAAATATGTTTGCGTCAGACCTCCACCATTAAGGTCAATATTTTAACAAGGGCAGGGTACTGGCTCGTGACAGTTGTGCAATTAAGGTAATAAATTTTCTGCGTATTCCTGCGTTACACTGATGTAGTTATTTTAACAGTAAACTTATCCATGTAGTCTGGATATGCTGAAAGATTTATTTAACCAAAGCCATGTCTACAATTTGCTGAGTGAAGGGAATTAATTGACATGAACAATAAAAACATTTGAGGATCTCGGCTTTGTGTTATAAATGTATCACTGTAAGGGTACGCACTGTAGCTGAGACATGGGACGATATCAACTGTAGATTAAAAATGTGGAGACAGACCGGTGGAAATTTCCTTAAAAAAAAAGAGAGCATTTAAACTCATACAGTTTTTGCAGGTGGCAACATCTTTAGCACTGTCTGTATTTTCCCAGGTCGATAAATCTCACCCATCTGGCATCTCATCTAGTCAAAATGAATAATTCACACCTGCGCACAAGTCTGTTTTTTACCTGTAGTTACTTTCTAAATACACAACATATGCTGAGTGCAGTGATCTGATTTAGCCTGGAGTACGCTCATCCACTTTGGTTGCTGTCAGTTTGGATATTTGCGTTGGGGGTTTGTGTACAAACCCACCAAGAGAAAAAACAAAGGCACCAAAAAAAGGAGAAAAAACTGGAGGTATGAAAGCTTCCTGCTTTTCAACCGCTCGCTCTCTGCAAAGAATATCTCGCCTTTTCTCGTGGGAGCCCTCAGATTTAATGAGCTCAGCTGTTCAAGGCTATCTGCTGTTTAAGTTCTTCTGGGAATGCTCCATGTACGTTTTTCTTTTTCTCCCGGTGATGCCAGCCGTGCCCCTCCTCCTCGTGCCCACAGGGCCGCCGCTTCCTCCCAAGTCTTTGCTGTGGCAGAGAGCTGGTGGAACATTCTGTGGGGAGGCTAAGCCACAAGAGCCAAATCAGAGGTTTTGACCAATTAGAGAGCATTTTGAGCTCAGGGTTCCGGTTTGGATGGCAAACTGAGCGGTTCACAAAAAAGTGTGAAAGCACCGAAGAAGTTGGACGCAGGTGAGGAGGAGAGGGGGAGGATGGGCTGAGGCCGCCGGCAGATCCTGACCATGAAATGCCAGTAAGAATGTGTCACTAAAAAGCCCATCTATTCTCCCTCTTGGCAAACCATCCCCTTGTTGAGGGAGGGCTTAACTGGAGGGTGTTTTTTTTTTTTGGTTAGCAGCATATGCTGTCTTGATTTCCTCCTATCCATCCGCTTTGATGCGGGTGGGAAACAGAAAAGAGATGTTTTTTGTATGAAGGCCGTGTCAAGGATGAGTGGATTTGCAATGAATTAGAGCTGGTTAAAAAATAGAAGCACTTACTGAGTGCGCGCCGTCCTGCGACGGAGATGGAAGCCGGGCCTCGATACACTTGTGCCAAAGTGCCCAGCTGTAAGCCCCTCTCAGCGCCGATGAAGAAGACGTCTCCGCAGCAGAGCCAAAGCGTGTCTTTTTAATAGAAGAGGAGGAAACGAGATAAAGAGACATCCACCGACAGGCGTGAAATATCTGCCGTGGGAGAGCTTCGGCTCTGACTCCGCGATGACCTATCTCACTACCGAGAACAAGTAGCAATTATGCTTACAGAAAGGGCCATGATAGGGCAGGATATGGGAGCCCTGCTTGTTGCCCCTTGCTATTCAAAGTTTACAGCCACTGAGGTCAGGGTTCAAATGCAAGACTCCCCTCAGGGCTGTTTTTAGATTCACGCCATCGCACAAAGCATCCTTGTTTGAAATTGAAATCTGAAATAGATTCTCTCTGATTCATAATGCGTTACTGCTTTTCTCTTTCCTATTCATTGTTTGTACTATAAATAGAGGACAACCTGAGAACCAGTGTGTTAAACCCAGTCAGGTTATGCAACTTTTGCTAACAACAAATCCATTTTGGTGAAGATCACGTCCTCCTCCTCACCCAATTTCCCCAAGAGGGCCCAGTATTGCTATCTAATTCTCATGCCCATAATTGGATCGCACTATTCATACCTATATATTTTTTCTTTCTATGCGTGTGTGCACATGTACATATCCTGGCCTTTCCCAGCTCTGCGAAATAGACAGTACTGCCCAATAGGTCAGATTACATGTAAAGGGCAGCAGGGAAATGTTTTCATTTCGCACTGCTGTGAAAAATGTCAATAGAAATAAATCTGTTTTTCTCAAACGTTTTAAAACAATTGGAAAAGCCACAGGAAGGAGTATCTTTATACCAAAGGATCAGCGTGATGTTTTGAAATATCACTTGTCTTTTTTTTAAGGAGGGACAGAGAGGAGCTTAAAGGAGCAAGTGAATTTTATGCACCATGCTGGTAGATTGCTTTCAATATTTTGTTATTTACATGACTTGTTTTAAGACTGGGAATGCAGTTAAGAATTACTTGTGTTTCTTTTATTTCTCTGCCCTTTCCTTCCCTTTTTTCTCTTTTTCTGTCAGGAAATGTTCCCAGGATACCTCATCCTCTCATTGGGTCCCCCGCTCACGCAGCTGGGATTATGGAGAGAGGCTAGAATACTTATAAGGCCGAGTTCAGCGCTGCATCGCAGACAGAGTCGGACCGTGTCTCTCCGCCAATGCTGCTTGTCAAAGCAACAAAATAAAAGCGGCGGTACGTCAGGCCTGTGCAGCTTTTATTTGTCTCTGACTTATTGTTGTGGATCGACAGACGGGAGCAGAGCGACCTCCATCAGCGCTAATGATGACAAATGAGCAGGCTGATGAAATTTCATGATGACCGTATTGAGATGTGAAAACAAGAGAGGAGTTTATGTGCCGAGATTTTTATGAGACTTCGGGGGAAAGAGTGATTACAAATGAATATACTCGACTTATTGTCCGCAGCCTCCCTTGAAAACAATATCATTGCGAAAGCTTGTCATGTGCCCTGTTTGTAAATGAGGTGAAAACGACTGGAGCTCAAGCTCATTGCTGGCATCTGGTTTGTGGCGCTCTCCTTGTATTCTCGGGTGACGGCGAGTAAGAGAAAGCTGCGGAGGCAATAACAAATCAGCACTCTCATAAAAGGGCCTCCAAAGATTCATTCTAGACATCTCTGTTTAGGTCATTATACACGCTCCAAACTTTTACTCAAGTCTTTGCGCCGTGCCGCGGTGGTTGGTGGTCAGTGGGTCCACCCAGTCGCTGCAGAAGCGCCGACATGCCAGCTCGCACCGCAGCGTCGTCCGTTCTCAAGTTTAAAAGTAGCCCTGGTTTCCCAAATCCTCTTGGCACCTTATTATAGTGAGTCTCAGTTTATTGCTGGTAAATTCATCCCAAGACCCTGTTTAACCGAGAAGGGAAACCAGATTGTTTGGTGTATAACATGTTATTAGATTTTCTACTGTTTTGTACTTCATGCTCTCTGCTTTGAATTACAATTCAACTCTGTGTCCTTATGTCCCGTTTCCCTCCCCTCATCTCTAATCCGTCACAGCAGATGTCTGCCCCTGGATTGGTTCTGCTGGAGGTTTCTTCCTGTTAAAAGGAAGTTTTTTCTTGCCACTGTTGCCAATTTCTTCCTTGTGGGGGTTGTCTGTTTGTTGGGGTTTTCTTTTTATCATAGTAGGGTCTTACCTTATAATACAAAGCACCTTGAGGTGACTGTTGTTGTGTTTTGTGCACTATATAAATAAAATAAAATAAAATTGCATCCATGCATCAGCGTAGATGTGTGCCACTCTTGTCTCTAAGTGCTGCCTTTTCTTCTCCTTTGTTCTCACTCATATGATGAAGCACTCTAAAGAAAATCCATGTATGACTTGATTCGACTTGACTTTTGTTGACTAAAATCCTCTGGGCTTTAAGCTGGTTAAAAGCCATGGGCTCATGTTGGTGTTAGTTGTGTCACAACAATACATGTCACAGGTGCCTAGTGCCCACTCGCATTTTCTCAGACTCCCACAAGCACATGGGAATATGGTAGGGAAAAAAAAGATTGCTTGTTTATGCTGAATAGATGTGTGGACAGCTCATATTTGAGCGACGGACTCATTACCTCTTGGGATTTGGAAATGAACCTGCCACAGTTCTTTAGAACAAGTTTCTAATCAGTAATAATGGACAGCAATATGCACTAACTTTGCTTTTAAATGAATGGATTACGCATGCAAAAGACATCTATATTAAATACATTACACATAAAGACACATATTTGTAATAAATACAGAGGATTAGTGGGGACACAAGTTCTGTCTTGTTATTTTTATGGAAGTATTCTTAAGGAATAGGATATTAGCATTAGAGAACTACATAAAGGCACAAATTGCAGTTGTCCACCTAATGCCTTCAAAGACCCAATTATGTTGTTCCACTCATCCATGTTTACAGCTGAGTTGTGTTGATCTTTTTCCTTTTTTTGGCTGAACTAACGTCGATCGTCTAGGCACTCTGGACTGACCTATAAACAAAAGCAAAAAAGAATCCTGCCCCCAAAAAGAGCTTTTTAAACCTCATTTTTAAGTCCTGGTGACATCAGTCCATCTGTACACGTTCAGTTTCTTATCCAATTTAGGGCTGTTAGTGGGGCTGGAACCTGTCACCGCTCTCGAGGCAGGGTGCACCCTGGACAGGTCTCCAGTCCGTCACCTGGCTAAGACTTTGAGCCAAACTCTTTCCAGGAAAGTTTGAGGCTTTGTTTTTCATTGAGGCAAGTGTGGCTGTACAACTGATTAATAAATCTTTGTTCCACTCTTTTCAGTCAGATGCAATAGTCCGTCCCGCTGTGCATTCACAAATAGCAATTATTGGAGTTTTAAATTTGAACCCTTTAAAATGCTTCAAATATAATATAAATAGGTTTTGTGTGCTTGTTTGTGTCCAGAAGGTGGAGAAACTGAGTTTTGACCAAAGTAAGGAGATTTTGGTGCAGCACTTTCTTTATGACTGATTTCACTTGTGTCAGCCAACAACCTCCACTTACCAACTGGTTTGGGACATGCATTTTTCCCTTGTGAGGTTGCTGCCCGGTTGCAAACTGGTTTCCTTGTCTCTGAGACTGTGAAATTAAACAAAACAATTCAGTAAATGAGAATCTTATAGTTTATATAACTTTTGTTTGACAGTTTGTTGGACTTGACTCAAGTGCAGACTTATGATTCCACGACTTTTCTGGGTATTGCCCTTAATGCAGGCCCCACAATTTTATTTTCTAAGTCATATAAATATTACATGACTGCTTTTCACATACCCAAAGAGCATTCGCTTTAAATTCACCTGTATGTTTAATTCAGGGATCATTTCAACCGCCACTGTCTTACTTCCAGCCAAAACACAGATGGGGCTTTATGGTACTTTTTTATTACTCTTTCACACCCTTCAGATAACACCAGTGTTAACGATTATGAAACTAGAAACCACCTGTCACATTTGCTTAAAGCTAAAACAACAATTTTTTAAGTGCAATATTCCATATTAACGGAACAGGTTTGAACACCTCGAGCCTTCATCCGAAAAGTCATGGACTAATAACGAGTGACTCTCATCCTGCTGTACCCTGGCCTCTTCAAGTTCAGCAGGTAAATATTTAGTGAGGACTGTGATCGCTTGCAGCCAGGGTCTATTCATCTCTGTCACAGAGTAATAATGGAGATCTGTGAACACTAATGTGCACGAGGGAAAACACAAGAACATGCTCTGCAGACAGACACGTTTGCGTTGCTTGACCAGGACTGACTCCATCCCTTCATTGTGCACTAATGAGGTTTTATTTTGAGTTAATACTGCAGCACTATTTTAACAATAATGTTCAGCGGGATTTCATACTTTCAATTAAAGTTGTTTGTGCCATTCAAAACAGGCTGTTGGTGTGAAAATATAGCCGCTGCCAGACAGGAAAACCTTTATAGAACACACTCGAGTACATGGATCTGTTTTCCATTAAGAACATACAAGTAGCTCAGTGAACAGTCATGGCTTGCATCCAAGGAAAGGTTTCCTTAGGGTCTATTAAAGATGGATCACTTCAAATGTTGATGTCTGCTACATCAAGTGACTTTTCTTTCGCTTCCCCAGAGGTCAGCTGGTGGGTAAGATTCTCCTCTGCACTTAGAGGTACGAGGTAAATATACATCTGTGTAAACAGATGTGACTGACAGTCTGAGGCGGTGTCGTGGGAGCACAAGGGCCTCCATATGTGGATAAACAGAGAAGGGAGGGTTGTGTCTTTCTCAGTATAGCATGCTCTTGGAGAAAAAGGGAGTCCATGTTTGCCAGTCAAAACGGAAGAATAGGAAACACGGGCTGCTTGCAGGGTCAGTGGGAGCGGCTTCAAACCCTCCTTTGTGCTCTCGGGCCTGTGCCGGAGACAATGTGGATAATGAGGGAGGATTTTGGCCCAGGGTGCAATGCACATGGACACACAAACACACAGGGGAAGCACCTCACCCTAGCCCCGGGGAACCTAACTAGCCAGCTGTCTCAGCTTCTGTCCCCCTGGGGCCAAGCCCTCTGTACAGATTATGCCCCAGAAAGAGACGAGATTGATGTCACTGGATACATCGTGTGGGCTGTACAAAGTCACTATTGCTTGATAAGAATAAGTGCACATTATAGGACAGATATTGGTCCACATCGTTTGCTTTCTGTCTCAAGAGGAATCAAATGACATCTTGGATGGAATAAAAAACAAACAAACTAGAGTTCATCCAAGCTCATCAAAGTTAATCTAATTTCAAAGAAATGCCCCAGTTCACACTCTCTTTTAAGTACCTCTAAATCCTAAAACATAAAGACATTTAAAGTAGTCTTTTCTATATTTACTCATTAATCATCTTCATGAGGCCAACAATGCGTTTCTGTGTCAACCTCCAGCTCATATTCTTAATTTATTGCCATCAGTGAAATGAACTCCAGGTTTACAAGTGTGTCCTCTGCTCGTAAAATGCCAACATCTGCGGCAGCCTCTCACTGCAGCAAATCAAAACCGAGCAATATGGAAACTAACGAGTTAAAAAACAAGATTCTACTTTCGTTTAGGGGGCATGTAAAATAGTAGAACATCATGTTTCCCAAGATAACAATTCAAGACATTTTCCCCCCGAAAATGTGTGTTTCGCCTGTTCACCAGCGCTGTGGCTCATTTTCAGTTTGTGTACAGGTCACGGGAATTGGGTTCCTTCGTCCCTGAGTGACTGAAGAGACTAAAACAAACAGCAGCACTTTTCATCAGGCAGTGTAAATGTTTGTGTTTGAGAAATCATGGGTCTAGAGGATCTCCGGGGACTCTCTGAGGTGGCAAAGACGAGAAAATAGTTTAATTTAGCCCATCTGTGATCCCACTCATTGATTATTATTTGGATGAGAGGATGGGCTTCTCCCCCCTGTTGCTTTCAGTAAGCGCAATCCGAAAGAAAAAGAAGCCGAAAGTCTTTTTCAGGACGTTATCTAACGGCCTCTTGTAGCAATGAGAAGTTTATGAGCCCACACCGACGCCTGTAAGGACTGGACGGGGAGGGACTTTCGGGACACTACATGCGCAACAAGTCCAAGGGCGCATAAACTGCGTGATGACAAAGAATGACAACACGGCATGCAGCGGTTCAAACAGAAGCACTTTAAATGGATCATGAAGGGAATATTTCTTGATTTCTCCATGCTGCCAGCGCGAAAGGTAGTGTCGCCGAAAAGTTTGACTTTGAAAACGCACTTTTGGAAGTTTTCTCCAGAGCACATGACAGAAGCCGGCTTGTAAGACTGTTGTTCAGAAATGTCAGCATTTAAAACCCGCGATGTTTAACTTTATTCCTGGTTTAAAAGCAATAAAACAGCGAAAGTATTCAGCTCATTACAGCGCAGCAGGTGACGAGCGGGGTTTGGGATCTGGATTTCGGCTCAGGAACGGAGGAAACTTTATTGTAACGGGAGTCAATGTGAAATGGTCACTGTTTGTCACAGAAGCTGGGACGACATCACTTGAAAATAGCGTGTTTCTTTCTTTTTTTTCCCTTTCTTCTTCTTATATTTTAAGTTATCTCAGTCCACAATGAGGGCGCTGAATTTATTGTGCGTAATAGTCCTGCTGTGCAAGTCGAGCCTGAGCAATAGAAACTGCCCGGATCTGATCATTGACAGCTGTCACTGCTCCGTTGAGAGGTCCAAGGAGTTGAGCAGGCAGCAGGTCCGAATCAAAGTTGTGTGCGACGACGTGGATCTGATGGACACCTTACAGCCCAGCTTCTTACCCAACAGGACCGTTTCGCTGTAAGTAGGAGCAGTCAAAACTTTCACGTCACTAATATAAAGCGCACACACGAGGTAGTGTGTGTTTGTGAGACTCAACATATAACGGATTATCAGGAAGAAAACAGTGTGGGGAAAAAGATAATTTTATTTCCTCTATTTTCCAATTCATCTACGGGGTCCCCGGGCCCCGTTAGGGCGTCTGCCTGCATGCACAAGAGCGTTAAGTGTTATAAATTGATTCCACACAGTTAAACAACTTTGACATAATTTGCCAGTAAGTCATTTATCGAGTTGCAGAAGAATAGTACACATCAAAGAATAATGTTACCTTGTACTATTACCATAAATATGTTGTGAAATATGTGGTTGGCAGCCAGCCTTTCTGCAACCTTATTACATTATTACTTTACTGCCCCCGCCCACCCAGCCCCACTGCATTAAGGATGCCACTGAAAGGTCACTAAACTTACCCAAGATGCACTCTTCTAACAAAATGATTAAAAAAAAAGTTACACATCAGATTGGTTCCATTTCAAAATCAGAGGGCTAGCAAAGTCGCTGAGGTAATCCCCACAGTCATAGATATGACGTATAATAAGTAAATAATAATGTATAATGTAGTGTACCTACTATTCTTCTTTATCTGCCAAACCTTGAATTAACCTTGTAGTAACTTGCAATTTAAAGAATCTCTTCTGTTTTATTCTGTTTTCCACACTGTAACTGATTTCTGTGATTAGAACAGTATTATAGGGGAGCGCCAAAAGTAAGATACTATTATAGGTTTATACGGCTTATACTGGCATCCAGCTGTTAAATATACAGAAATCTGTTTACACTGCTCCGTTTAAAAAAAATAAAATCAGGATTTTTCAGTTTGATTTACTCTTATTGCTTATGGTTAAAGAAATGAGGCCGTTAGTTAGCACGTCATAATTAATTAAATAATAAAGAGATTTTATAACTGGAAAAACTGGTCAAAGACTGATCAATAAGTGAAATGAGATCATTGTTAACTCTGATGATCAGTCTATTATTTGGATGGATTAATTATAAAATTTAGCAGCATTTTTTTTTTTAATTTTTTAAATTCAATTTTTTAAATAGCAATTCTAACCCTTTTAACAGTTTTTAATGTGTTAGTCTCACATTTCCCAACAGATCAGCAGGTGAAGAAAGGAGAGATAATATGTACAAAGAAATGCAAGAAATGGGTTGCACATACACACATATCAATAGAAGGAATGACAATTACAAACCATATCACAAAAAATGGTCCAGATGAGACGCTCCAGGTTCAATAAGTTCTGTAATTCATTCTGTTTATATGGTGCAACTCAGTCTGTCGGCATTCTCAGAATGTTTTCTGGTGGGTTACTGGGAATTAATCCACCCTGAACTCTGCTCTGATGAATGACAGTTTTACATTACAGTCTTATGCATTGGCAGAGCATGCAGGAGGCATTTACTTCTCTTCCTGTTCCTGCACTGATGGGGGTGTTTAGTATGCTGTAATGAAGAGTGATCACTGTTTGTCTACATGCTGTCTGTAATTTCAAAAGGGAGAGAGCAGAAGCTAGTCCTTGTAAAATCCTGCTCTTATTACTAGATCACTAATTCAAATAATAGTTTGAAAAATCTTTTCCTTAGTGTGTTTCTGGACCCACTTTGAGATCTACCTTCCCCCTGTTAGTGACAGTCAGACTTCATCCATTGCTCACATCTGCATAAATCGTTGTCCCTACCCTCGGTGCTGTTTAGAGGTGCAGTTACCTTTACTGTATTGAAAGTCATTCAAACATTCATAGATTTTGCTCTTCCACACCCTCTTGGAGAAACCTCTCTTAGTATTCATCTGTGTCTCTCTTGTGGATGAAATAGCACTTCAAATACTTGAGGGGTTGATAACTCCCCCCCCCCCCCCCACCTGCTCCCTCTCCCCTTCTCTCTCTGCAGGTGCACAGATTGACGGCAAGATTAATAGACTGCTTTATTCACGGAAACTCGAGGTCTGCCTTTGGAGTGTAAAAGCAAATACTTAATGTAAAGGCCCTTGACAAGTTACAGGCGACTACTCATTCTGAACCACAAGCATAGTTGATTAATGGCAGCACTTTGCTTACAGCAGTTTATCTGGATTGGTGTTTGTTTCCGCGCAGGCAGAGCTGCTTTTGTTTCTTTTAAGTGGGGAATGGTTAAAAAGCTTTGTTTTATCCTCGGCGTTAGTAAAAGTGGAGGCGTTTTTAAGGTTTCACAGGTACTAACGAGGTTTGATTTTTTTCAAAGCGGTCTACACAGAAAGATAAAGTAAGGTTAACCTTCACAGTGCACAGTAAGTAAGCATCAAACTACAGCGACGCAGGTCGAAACGTCTCCTTCTTTCCGAGTTTGCCTGAGAAATTTGAGGTAGTGTGTGAGCTGTGCTATGAGCCCACATGTACAAGTAATTCTACACCTCACCCAGCACTATTCCTTGGTGAACTCCATCTTACAGCAGAGCTCTTACCGGCCAGGAAGCAGTTTTCCTGCGTTAGGAAATGTGACCTTTGTCAGGCTAAAGTGACCTCCCCTGCGTGCTCTTTTGTTTAGATGTGCTGTACAAATAAACATATATCAGGGGAAGCATGTACATACCAACCGCCCCCACCCCATAAACTGTCAGCAAATTTCCCAAATGTCCTTCGGCATGCTCTCTTTATTTTCTCCTGATCTCACCACCTACATAGACAATGAACCCCTTGTTGAGCCATTTCCTCAATGACAACCTGAGCGCAGTATGTCACGTTCAAGTGTACTAGCCCAGATCCGAGCGCCACTTCTCATTAGAGGCACAGATTGTGCTTTGTTGGTTTTCTTTTTTGCGTTTCAGTATTGTATCTATAAAATGTTTATGAGGAACAAGCCCTGCAATAATGCGGCGCCCTGCGACTGCCAAAGAAAAACAACTTAACGAGCAAATGAAAGAACATTTGCATAAACGAGAGAGATGAAAATGAACTGTATGAGAGAGCGTGTCAGTAAGTCTGTGAGCCGCACAGCGCCCTCGATTAACACCTCCGCCTGTTTTTCCTTATCGTCCATGGGGAGGGGTTGGAGTTGAAGAGTTTAGAGCTTGTCCTGACAGCTCTGTTGACCTTGGGCTCTATCTGGTGTAATCGTTTCAGCGGTGCGCCGTTTCACTGCAGAGAGCAGCGGCTGAGATCGTCGCTGACACTTGTCTTAGGCAGTGGTCCAGCAGGACCACGCCTCGCTAGATTGTGGAAGAGATGCACGGATGGTTGTGGTAGGGGGAGATGGGAGATTCAGAGTAAAAAAAAAAGCAGTTAAAGGACTTAAAGGAGTGACAGAGAGGATGCTGGGAAAGTGAGGATGTCAAGTGTTTGGTAGAAAATCACCTGAGGGCTGAGACTGATGATGAGAGTGATACTGAGGAGATGCGACCAATGCAAACAGTTGGGATGTGGAGGTGCTTGCACACTCCACACTCACAGCTTACTGTAAGTGAGCTTGTGAGTCTCTGCTCTGCTGGAATCTACACCCAAAGACATACTGCACATACAGTGCACTAGCAGAACTGACAACTTTTAATAAACATTACAATGTTTGTACTGCTGCTTTTCTCCCTCTTGCTGAGTTGCTTTGTTGCAGCCTGACCCGGGTCGTGTACTATTTGCATATTGTTTGAATACTCATATATTACCTGCTGAGAGTAGCTCAACGTGTGGAAGCTTAAACTGAGTTTCACATATTTTTCAGCTGACTGTTCTACAACCACACTTTCTACTGTAGTCCTGTGTGTTAACATAGTACAAAACAGGCAAGTCAGGCTGCAGTTTCTACACATGTTAGAGTGGTGTGCATGGATCTAGAGCCCAACCAATAAAGGACTTTTAAGACTGATACCAGTACCAATAATTGGTCAATTCAATTCAATTCTGTTTCATTTAAATAGCATCAAATCACAACCTCAAGGTGCTTTATATTGTAAGGTAGATACTCTACAATAATACAGAGAAAACCCTTACAATCAAGCTACTCCAATCACAGTGACAGTGGGAAGGAAAAACTCCCTTTTAAACTTGAAGAACCATGCGGCTGAACCACCTCAGGGAGGGGGAGCCGTCTGCTGTGATCAGATGGGGGTGTTTGGAGGAAGATAAAAATGAAATATTCCAACATACGAAAAATAAACAGATTACAGCAGGTTGTTGTGTTTACATTAGATAAACAAATAGTTAGCCAATACCCAATAATATCAGATCACTAATAAACTGGTTGGGGTCTACTTCTGGAAGGAGTCACTGGCTCAAAATAAATAGTTAAAAATATTCCCCTTCTTTCCAAAGCCAAAAATGCATTAACAAAGTTGTAAAGAATGGTTTAAGGTGTCAAGGGTTGCCCTGATCCAGTATTTGACACTGGCCAACATCATTAGACTGAATATAGAGAAAAAAAAGTGCCGTCTGATTCATTAGCTTTAACTATCATTTAAATATATATTCCATAACACAGCATGAAAAAGTTCCATAGGTAAGGATGGCAAAGCAGCCAACTAAAATGTATGACTCTTGTGTGCAAAGGATAAATAAAAGAAGGAGCAGTATTATTTACGGTCATGTTACTGTACAGGCTGTATTTCTTCATTCAGGGGAATAAAATACTTGTTCCACAGTTTGAGCACGATGTTTTCTCCACGGCGAATTAAGCAAAGTGCATGTTAACAATGAGTCAGTTTGTACACTCAAGCACATTTCACAGCTGACAAAGCTGTCAGTACTGCTTGCAGCACATAGTAATAGTAGAGACAGAATATTGCCCATACCTTGATTTCAGTACACACGAAAAATCAGAAATCCACACTCTGTTGCTTTATTAGAATTAGCATGTAGTTCACCCAACAGGTTGGTTTTCAACCTGTAACATAATGTTAATACTCAAAGTGTTTGAAATGAAATGCATTCAAGTGTTCCTCAAAACAATGTTTCTGTCTTCTACATGTTAGAAAGTGATGAAGATGCACCCCAGCCCCAGTCTGATCCGATGTTATAGAAATAAACCAAAAAACTTTCTTCTGTTATTCAGTGACTGATTTGCGAAGCATAAAGTTTTTGTTTTATGTTGTTTTGTTTTTTGTTTTTTTTTTCCCCCTTATGAAAATAACTCATTAACCACAGTGGTGTTATGTACTCTGAATCCTGTAAATAATTTATTATTATGAACTTCAAGTAAATAAATTCAGAACTTAAACAATACCATGTTCAAGAAAATTCTAAGGCACTTTTTTAAATTAAATTAATATGTGCAAAATTCTGAATGTTATATTTTTAGTCAGTTTGCCAATCAAATAAAAGCCTCTTTGTTGTCCTTTAAATGGTGCCACATCTGTAAGAAAAATGTGTTTGTGGGTTGAGCAGCAGAATTGAGTTTGTGGGTTACATCTATGAAAAACCACTGAAAAAGCAATGCCAGTGCCAAACAGCTTATTCTTCTATTAACTCTTGTTTTGAGCTTCTGATACCTCAACTGCAGTCAGGTTTAGTGCCTTAATGGCAGCACTGGTGAGCATGGACCCTGCTATAGCATCAGTTGGTGTCTGCTCCAAACACACCATGTTGGACTGATCTGGATAGGTCAACTTTCGGCTGATGTTCCACAAAGCAAGTTACAGCATTATTTTTAGTGAGCCCTTATATCATCTCCAAACTAAAGGCCAAATTCCATATAACAGGGGACTATAACATGCCAGATACAGGCTGCGAAGTTGGCGTCCCAAGAAGATGACGCTACAAGAAGACTGTTTCCTCACCCTGTCAGAACTTAGGAACTGTAGGCAGTCTTCTACAGATTTGCAGACAAGGTTTGCAGGACAATATGGCCGACAGCTCTCTACCCAGACAATACAGAACAGAGTGCACGTAGCCAATCTGTGGTCTCAAAGGGTTGCCAAGAGGCCTGCTGCACCTGCCCTTGACCGTCGGGCCCATTTGCGCTGGTGTCAGCACCATGCGCATTGGAACCTGAACAGTTGGAGAAATATGTTCAGTGATCAGTCCAGATTGTGCCTACTGCAGTTGGATCAACATGTTGATTACTGCATAGCTTTTGGTGGCAGCATTGTGATGGTGATGTCACTGGAAAAACAAGGCTTGTTATCGTTGGAAGCAACGTCAATGTTAAACGACATTAAAATTCGAATCTGCAGTTTTGGCAAACCCAATATCTCCACAGTCTGGGACCAAACTCTATCCTCCAAGCTTTGTATGGTTCTTCCAGAGCTATTGAGGCATCTGTTTGTTAAATGAATAAATAGTTAAATTGCCAATATGTCTCGATTCTTCAGATTTCAGTCATCCAATCCAACAAAAGGCACCAGAGAAGACGGAAAACATTTGACAAGGTTTTCACGAACACAGCTCACATACTCAACGCTGTTGCTCGATCCACAAATGCATTTCCCTTTTTCAATGTGGCACCATTTAAGGGGAAATAAACAGGCTTTCATCCTTAGTGTGTCATTGTCTTTCACCCACATCTGCAAACGGGGAAAAAGGCAACTTGTTACATTAAATGCTGGCATTTCAGCCAAAAATCCCTTTTTAAATATCCATCTCATATCACACAGTAAATGGTTTATTTTGTCTTCTTTCGTGTGGAGCCCAGTATTGTCCTTGTTGCAATCAGTTTCCAGAGTTAAGAGTTCAGCGATAATAAACAAATATAATTGCAGTAGTGCATTATGTTGTTTTTAATATCTTAATTTAAAAAACACAACTATAATAAAATGTTTGTGATTTACAGAAGTGTCAGCTGAAATTGATCTACTTAATTGGTGCGTGTTCTCAGACGCTAAGCTCCTTGAAAGCCTGGTTGTTCTCCAGTTTGCTAGAGAGAAAAATGAGGGCATCTGGTTTGGGCTAAAGCCAAATCTGTAGTATCCTCCTCTGTGGACCTTCGCCACCATCATCATCCTTTCAGTTGAAAGACAGGAGGGATGTTTGTGGTGTCAAGAGGGAAGTGATCAGGATAGGGCAGTAGCTCCCTCCAAACCACTACAAGAACATGTCAGTCAAAGTGCTGGCAGGGAAACATTGGAGGAAGCGTGGCCGTAAAATAGCGGGTGGATTTTAGATTAATGTGCTTCTTTGCTGTAGATGGACAGGTTGTGATTAGCATGATCAAAGGATTGAGAAGTTTATATTGATCTGCATTGTCACTGTGAACAAATACTGGATGTAAGAGCATTTTATTTTTTAGTATTGCTATAAATATAATTCTGTATATTCTTTACCCCCCATTATATTCACTCCAGCTCTTTTCTTCCTTGCTGTTATTCCTTGGGGGCTTTTCTCGTCTGCCGAGGTGCTGTTTGTGCTCTACCCTCCTCTGAGTTCTGAGTACTTCTGCATGAATATTTCATTGCACACATAGCCTGTCCATATACTCCTGTGCATTAACTCATTGAACAACCTTGTGAGTGCACAACACATCGGATCAAGACATTCAGAGTGTTAAATGCCTTAAATGATATGACATTCAGATCCACAGAGAGCTGGATGTTAATCTAAAGAGATGTGACCAAAATGACCCCGATAAAACATGGTGTATCTACCATCTCATGCTGTGAGGAGTCATGCCAATCTCTGTCTCTTTCTACTGGCTTTTCTCATTCTTATCTCCACTGATATGGAAGATTTTTAAAAAGCAAAAGGTTCAGCTTTAGTGCACTCACCAGTATCAGTCATCAAAGCTTCAGAGGGTGCAATATTTTAGATCCCCAGCACTTCTATCTTTGCTGTTGCCAAGGACCTCTTTCCTCATGTTATCCGTGTGCTCAAGAACAACAACATGAGCATTGAGCTGCTGCGTATTGGAAACATTAACAGAATATAGAAGATGTAGCTGCAGGGACGTCGGGACTGCCATGTTTGTTTGTTGGAGCTTATTGTAGGAATTTGTTGGTTTTTAGACAGAACTAACATTTGCTTCCTCGCTCCCACATCACAACTTGCTAGCTGCTATTTTAATAATTAATAAAAAGTTGATTAATGCTCATATTTGGATTAGAGTGTGGTTTGCAAGCTACATTCATAAACTGTAAAGCTCAATTCATAGCTAATTTTACCTGCTAATTAGGGGGTAAGGTCGTCACCATGCTAGAATTTCAAACTTGATATCAATACAGGAATAATATAATAATAATAATAATTAATAATACAATCAATAATACAGGAAAATACTCTTTATTTCTTCCATCCATCCACTTCTCCTTTTCAGGGTCGTGGGGGGTGCTGGAGCCTATCCCAGCTGTCACAGGGCGAGAGGCGGGGTACACCCTGGACAGGTCACCAGTCTGTCGCAGGGCCAACACACAGAGACAGACAACCATTCGCGCTCACATTCACACCTATGGGCAATTTAGATTAATCAATTAACCTATCCCCACAAGCTGCATGTCTTTGGATGGTGGGAGGAAGCCGGAGTACCCGGAGGGAACCCACGCAAACACAGGGAGAAAATGCAAATTCCACACAGAAAGACACCAGTCTGATGGTGGAATTGAACTCAGGACCTTCTTGCTGTCCGGCAACAGTGCAAACCACTGTGCCACCGCACTCCGTTTTTTTTTTTGTATTCTTCTTTATTTTTTTAGCTCATGTAAATGTATTCAGTAACAGCCCTGCTCATTTCGAGTGCTTCTGGAGACCTGGCACCATATTTCATTGATAGTTAAGCAGGCTGCCACCATTTCTGCCGAGGTGCTAGTAGATGTCTTCAATTTGGGTCTTTAAGGGAAGCAAAACTCTTTTTACACTCTAATAACTGTGCCTGTTAAATTCCATTTGCTACCTAGTTCCCACATGATTGTATTATTAGAAGTAGCTTGCTAACCGCTGTTTTAATGACAGCTCAACAGTTGGCTAATGAGGGGTAACTGCTAGAAGTGAAACAGTAACATTCTTGCTGTTTAATACTTAGATGTTGTTGAAATAGGGGTTTTACTGACCACACAAAATTCTTCATAAAGACCAGGATGTTGGTCTCTAAGGTGATCTGCAAAGTTTGTGGTACTCCTGTTCATGTGTTCAGCTGGTGCTGGGAAATCTATTTTGCAAATCTTGGTCATGCCATATTTTAAAACGAGAGATTAGCCACAGTCAATCAAAAGTCATTGGCCAGTTATCAAGCAGTTTCTCAGGCTGCCCCCACCCCACCTTGTCAAATGTCATAAAGGCTTCAAAACGAGAATTCAGAAACCAGTGAGTGATGTCACGGTAGCTATTGTACACCCATCTGTGGTCAGCATATCTGAAGAAAACCTAACGTTGGTCCTTAACAAAATCTAAATGGGTGTAAATGAATGAATAAATAAATAAAAAGTCCCTATCTGTACAGTTGTGTTAAAGGGGGAAACTATGGAGGCCAAAACCTTTTTGTTCCTGTTCGTTAAAGTTCTTACGGTGGGCATTTTTATCAATAGAGTCAATAAGAATTGACATGCTGGAGCCAGTCTCAAGTGACCACTCAAGTGCGGTTTTTACCACTTCCATGTTGGCTTCATTTTACAGCCACAGAGGTGGCTGCTCTTTAAGGAAACTGCCAGTCTTCTTAATAAATAGCCATTACTCAATCTAGTTACCAGCAAATGCCAATGATATTGTCAAGGTTTCTTCAGAGGCTACAGATATATCACTTAGAAGCTGGCCTTCACACTGGCTGCCTGAAAATCTCTCTGACCTCAGTTGACATGGTTCAGGTCTGATCAGTTCTGCTTTAGACAATAATGATTCAATGATCGAGAGTTCATGACCACTGGAGCAGTCGCTGTAAATCCTACCGTAGCATGGAAAAACCAAGAATGTGTCAAAACCCAGACCTACTACCAAAAAATATTAAGTAAAGACAAATACAGTGTCTGCCAAGGATACTTCTTTGTGCTGCTCTCCCTGCCTCCTTCATACGCCGCTGAGTAAATACTAAAGTTACTTAAAGGGCCATAAATTTGAGAGAGCAGTGGAGGCCAGCTTAGAAGCATGTTGTCTTTACCCGGTTTTCTGACTAACTGTACAACAAGGTGATTAAAGCCCCGATGTGTGCTGCTTCTGTTGCAATATGTGATCCCAGTGGGAATCGTATTAGCTGTTCTATTTGTCTCACAGGAGCCTTGGCAGGCTTTTATCAGCCCTGTGTGCTAGATTATGAGCGTATGCCTGCCTCTGTGTGTGCACGAATCAGGGAGTCAGTGTATCCATTTGTGTGCACATGTAGGAGCCCTGTGCTTGCATATGTGTTTGTCACTCAGCTTCTTCACATTTTTCTCCACTCACTCAACACAAGTCACTGATGCTATATGTGTATGTCTGTGGTGAGCCTAATAGTTAAGACTGCTTAGGCTTCCAGTCACGTAGCTTCAGCATTTAGCAATGCCTGTAATCACAAAAAACAAACTTTTAAAAAATGCTTATTTTTTCTATTGAACTTTTCCTTTAAGTAATTTCTCGTGATGTGGCCTTTTTCGTATCTAAATATCATTGCTGGTTAATATATAATTCAGTAAATGAACTTTTGAATTCTTAGCCTACAATATTGTAAACTCAAATCTCTGATCTCCAATCGCCTTTATGGCTCAATCAGACTAAAGTTAAAGTAGAATGTCACGCTTCTTATGAATACGAAAAAAAATTTAATTGAATTTTTGTGGTGATCAGTTGGTTGTCCCGAGGTTGAGCGAGACTGACTGAAGTCACTCTGAGACTCAAAGGTTTGCAATTACCTGACTGACAGACTATCTACTTTATGAACACAGACTGTTTGCTGATATGTTGCAAACAGTCAATCTGAATCCGTCTGCAGTCATCAGTGCAGAGTGTAGAGCTGTTTATAAGATAGTACACTAGAGGTGACGTAATCGGAGGTTATTGTTGTGCTGGTTCTGACAACTTATCAAATTATGAAGTCACATAATTAAAATCAACAAGACATTCCTAAAGGTTAATTCCAAATTTAAGATACGCAATATTTTGCCCTAACAAGAAGATGAAATTTTGCTGTTCTGTTCAATAGCGAGCGTATGTCCAAACCCAGCGAATAGGGCACTTTGCACAAAAAAGGAAAGTAAGCGAAGACTGCACTCTTCTCTCTGATTCACTCTGATCAGAATGAAGAGCATCTAAGGCATCTGAAAAACTATATAGTTGCATGCAATATATAATAATAAAGATAAGAACTTACTTTTTTGGAGTTCCCCAACTGAAGAACTCAACTAAACAGAACTTTCTCTTTTGTGAAAGATAAGCTTCATTTTATTGCTTCATATTTAAGTCAAATCACAAGAATAACACAGAATAACACCTTACTTTATAACATTCTGTAAACACAAGTAAACAAATCTGACTAACTGATCTGCAACGGTAGAACAATTGTGATTCAGTAATGTGAAGGAAGGACTGTGTCTCAGTCAGATGACCTTCACCATCATTTAGAGGCCATGTGAACATCTGTTGGTAGCTCCTAAAGCAATTTTCCATCCAAGGTCAATGTTAGTAGATGTGAAATATGTTATTTTGGTTAGCCCCGTCTAGTAACTTGATCTTCTAAAAAAACACTGGGTTTGGCTGTTTGAAGAGAAGTGGCTTGAATCCTCGAGGCCAGCAGATCTAAATGTTTGCCATAGTTTAGATTGTGATCTTTACTCCCTTCGCTCCTCATGATCGGTGTGTTGGATTACTTCCGTGGGAGCTATTTTCGTTTCTATTCCTCCATAATGATATAGCTGAATGTCTTTGCTCCAGCCAGACTGGTTTCTAGAGCACTGACTTTGTTGGGCCTCACAGAAATATCCCAGCTGTGGTGTGGAGGGAGATTAAGAGCAAGAGCTCCTGTTTAAAGGAAGAATTTTCTTTATATTTGGCTAGGAAATGGGAAATAGGTGCAGCTATTTATTGAAACATGTCCAGACATTAAGCAGCTTTCTTGTCATTTCTTGAAGTAGTTCTCCGGGCTCCTTGAAGGACATTCAAAGCTCTTCTTTAGATATTAGCTGCCTTTTTTCTGTTCTCTATTAGAATGATCCTAAACTGCCTCAGATATGTGATTGATTAGTGTTCTACTTTGTGTTTTTCTGTCAGGTTTGCGTTTACAGAGGCAGTGTGTTTACAATCATTGTCACGTTTAAAATTAAGCCATAATAAAATAAAAAAATCCAGAATGTTTTCATTTATTATTATTATTTATTACATGGTAGATTAGACTATAATTTTCTGTGTTTATAGTTGCATCACTTCTGACATTTTGACAAGATCCCAAACACCACTGGAATGAAATGCAGTCCTAAACAATGACAGAGCCTTCAATTTGTTTTACAGATGACTGTAGACAAGCACTGTCATACCTCTCTGCTGGCGTCCTCCATACATACTGGTGACAGTCATCAGTTTTGCCTTTTACCCCTGTTTCCAGTTCTTAATAATGGCTCTTTGGCAGCCATCCTTCCACTGAGACTATTTCTAATAAGGCTTAGAAACAGTAGATGGATCAACTAAAGGTCCAGACACGTCTCTCAGGTCCCGTGTCAGGTCTTTGCTGGATTTTTTTTACTTCTCAATGACATGACTTTCAGATACTGTTCTTAAGCTGTACATAGTTTTTCAGGTATGTCACTTTTTATCCTCAACTTGTTCATGTTCCTCAAATTTTTTAAGAGCTCATTGCACACCATGCTGAGATATGTTTTCAGCTAATGGCTCTTTGGGAATCACCTTGTTGGGAAAAGACAAAGCAACACACGACAAAAACAATTTTATGCCTGTTAAACTGTGTTAATGGGAACAAATGATATGTTTTTGCAACAGGCTGCTAATAAGTGCCCAAAGAAACATTTAAAAACTGATTTCCTGTCTGATATGTGTAGACACAACACTTGCTTATCTGTTGAATCAGATGTCTTTTTATTCTTGAATTATTCCCAGGTTATGTCCAAAAACTTAAAAGTCTTGAGAACTATTACTCAGGACCACTTAAATAAAAACATGGGGGTGGCTCAAGACTTTCGTACAGTACTCCATTCTCATATTTCTCATCAAAATCTTGGCATTTTATTTTGAAAAAGGACTCCAGTGTGTATCAGTTATCAAAATACAGTCACACAAATTTACTATCAATTAACTAATCAACTGTTTAACCTTCTGCAGTTCTTCAATCGTCCAATTTTATGCTTGCAAACTCAACATTCACACAAATGAATGCCCTGTGCCATGTGGGACTTTTGTGAAAATGCAGCATTTACTAGATAAACTATACACATCTGGCTGTGGTTGGCGCTGGAACACAGTAAGCAATGACATAGACCATTTGCTGCAGCCCACAGAGACAATACTGAATCACTTCTCCTCGCTGAAAGCAGCTTATCCACAGAGAACATAATTGATAATGTAAATACAGAGTTGGATGGCTCCTCCACAAGTTTGTCATGGCCTGTTTACATAATGTTCAATTCTGTTTTTCCTGTGATTTCCTGGACGTTGCGCAGAGGCCTGAGATAGGCATGCAGGGGTCGGCAAGCAGGCACATCCACACAAATCCGCACACACATACATGCAGCATAACACAGCACAGGACACGCTTGAGTTTGCACAAACAGTGGCTGCCTGTCCCTGAGTGGGACGTCCGTCCGCAGAGGGAGGTGTAGGAACAGAATGGGAGACGCTGGAGAAAACACAGCGACAGCAGTGAGTGTCTCAGCTCGACCACATTTACCCTGCCACATTGTTCATATGTGGCTTTAGAAAAGAAGCGCAGCAGTTTTGGCACAATTTATAGTGCTAGGATTTAGAAAAAGCTCAGGAAATACCAGAATCAACTCCACCTGGCCCTTCAAACTGTTTGAGCTCTTTGGTTATCTTTCAGTAATTCTCTGTGTGAAATATTGTGATATTGACCTGCTCGGTTTTCCAAGGAGTTTCTCACCATGTCCGGCTGCTTCCATGCTGGCTTGTATCTGCTGCAATTTTCTGCATGCAGAGAGCTTTTGTCAAGACGAATTCCAACTGACACAAACGCAGCAGGATACTGATGTTTGGATCAACAACAATAGAAATCCATACAAACTCTTGCTTACTCACATTTGGTGGTCTATAAATCTCGTCCAATCTGACTCAGCTTAAAGGATCAAATTTACAAATTTACTGCACCAATGAATTACTCTCTTTTGGTATTAAAGTGCACAGGGTGCAGGTATTTTCGTGACTGGGCGTGTTGTGCAGGTCTTTGTAGGAGTTTCGGTTTTAGAGTGGAAAATCAGAAAGGTCTGATAAAGCAATTCATTGCAAATTGCACTAAATTTAATGCATTTAACTTTAGATCATGTGTTATTTTGCACCGGGTGTGGCTGTGATAGTCGCCCCTAGAAATGCTGATATACTCAAAATGAGTGAGAACGAATTTGTATATAGTTGATAGCTCAAAGTTACACTGTAAAAAAAAAACAACTAACGTTTTAACAGTTTCTGTAAGTAGTAGTTGTAATTGTGAACTGTAATTGTTATGTGTAACATTCAGTTATGGTTTAAAAATTAATCGAGAAAATTCCTTCATTTGAAAATGGCACATCATAAGATTTTTTTTCATGCACATATTACCATATTGAAACAACTGTCAAAATGCAAAAATGAATGGCACTCATACACTTCTAGACTGATCTCTGATGTCTAGTAGGTTTTATAAAAGTCTTCCTAAAATGAGAGAATTGCTTGCATTATTGCACATAACACAGTAACAGCAAGTTCATCGACGCACAGATGGGTAAGTATTTGATGGTAGATTATGTTTTGTGTTATTCTACACATCCTACAGATCAGCTGTTGCAGATTTCAAGTTTACACTATGGGATAGTTTGTAACAGCCCTTTTTCTACACAAATCCTGTGCTCCTCTGATTTATCCAGAACATAAGCAGCCCTCAGCAATTTCTAACAGAGAAGTTTGCATTAAAAAAAGACACGAAATTACCATTAAGTTGGCTCTCAGTGATCTAAATTGCCATTGCTGTAACTGGAGACTGTTTTATTTTGATTACTAGACTGCTTGTCCATTATCCAGTCTGCTTGTTTTTGATTTGTGAATTTAGGTTTTTAGTAAATTAGCCCAGTGTTAGTTGAGCTGATCACCCACAGAACTTTTTTCCCCTTCAACCCATGAGTTAATTTGGCCCTACACTTTCTAATTGACTGATTATGCCAAGCCCACATAAATTGCAAGCCTTTGAATTTCACCATGTCCCAAAACAGTAGACACAGGGCTCAAGTAATGACTACACTTGATGTAAAAAAAAAAACAGTTTTGTAAAAATAAAATGGCACAAAATAAAAGTGAGCTAAACAGGACGTTTTTGGCATGGGTAACATTTAAATTACGTTTTTACTGATAATTGAGGAATTAGTTCAGGTGGGATTTCAGTGCAGACAGATTTGACAGCTGATTGGCAAATCTCATATAGGGCATGCTATTTACATTGCTGAGCAAGGTTAGCAGCCCACCTCCATTCCAGCTCCTCCTCCTCTGCCATGCCTGACACAATCAGTGTCTTTTCTGTCATGTTAAAGCTGCTCTGTTCTGTACCACCGACAAGGTGTGCTCTTCTTCCCACAAGCAGTGGCACATAGCAGATGGAAAAAAGTGGTACTGGCACAAATGTCATATATAACTACGGTTAACCATCTCTACTATGCAAAACATGCCCACGCTCCTCCTTATTCCATACCGACGCTGATCATCAGCTGGTGACAGTATGACTTCATGCGGGTGACGAGCAGCTTTGGCCTCAGTCTTCTAACACTAAATTCAGTGGACTGTCAAACGACAGTCGTTCGTACAGCAGATAAAATAGATTTTCACTTGTTGGCTGGAAATGAGAAGCCTACTGTTTACTTCCATGTGAAATCAGCTGTCATATCATTGTTTAAAGAATTACTGCAAATTTCAAATGATAAATGTGCCTGTGGTATCAGTGTGTAAAGTGCTTTGTGCAACAATGGAACACTTGACAGCCATAGCAGCAATAACTGGATGGAGGGGCTTAGTGAAAAGTCTATTATCTCACCCGATTATTTCTATCTTTTTTTGTGCATTCTTTGTCTCTTGTATTGGCTCTGCGGCTTTTGTCCCGCCTGATCTTCCCACTAGTTCTCTGTCAAAAACAAAAAAAAAGTCATTTTGGAAGTAATAGAGATACGATCTCCTTGGAAGTTTGCTATTGGGGGAGGCCCAAATATAAATACAAGCTTAGATGTTGACACAAATTTGCTGACACGAGTTTGCGTCCATCCTGGCCTTTTGCTGAGAGGGGACTTCCTGTCATCAATTTAGCTTTTCCTGCCAAGACAAAGAGGTGCTTACCCCAAATATCACCCAGAAACAAACTTATTCAATTAAATGAGACAATTCTCCAGTGCAAGTGCAAAAAATGGCAAGTGCAAATATCATTTTTTAACCTTTCTGTCAAAAACAGAGAGAAATCTTTATAGAATTGTTTATTCTCATGACCAAAAAGACCAAATAATTATTTCCTGTTGTGAGTTCATGCCTAGTTTGCATGTCTGTTTGTGCCTTCACAAGAACATTTTCATTGTGCACACTCTGCACCCTGAGCAGTTTGGCCAGCGATTTGCCCGTTCAGCACAATGCATTGTGGGATCCTGGGGTTAAAAATGAGCATGTAGCCATAACGAGAGCACTGTCGTCACAGAAGAAATCAACACCACATTCTAATTGGCCCTCTCTCCTTAAACCTGGGTGATCATTCCCACAGCCCATTGTGTTAAAAGAAGATGGGAAGGTAGTGGTGGAAGGTGATAAAAGGATCTGACCTTGTGCAAATATGCCACTGTCTACCTGTCTGAGTGTGTGTGGGTAAGTGAGTGAAGTGGCCATTGGCTGACAAGAAGATACACAACATGTAAAGGAGAGCTCAAGGCAGCAGATCACATGGGTATGTACGTATCCACAGCATCACAGAGCGAGAGAGAGCAGCCCTGCAGCAGACGATTTAAGAGCTGGCTGGAGAAATCAATATTTTAGCAGATATAAAACCTTGAATCTCCATTGGAGTTGTATTTAAAATTATGTGAGTCTGGGCTGCAGAATAAGCGCTGCGTATATCATCATCCCCTCGACTCTTGCACCATAGCCTACAGCTATGTGTAAAGTTGCGTCTGCATCCATGTGTCTGTAAGGGCAGGGAAAATACCTTTTTTGGGTATTTTTTACCCCAACAGTCCCTATAAATACTATTACCTTTAATTACTCTAATTAAATGTGAATGAGAAAATTACGTGTATTAATTTCAATAAATGTATTACATTTATTGAAATTTTTACTTTCATTTTTTTAGTTTTTAGTTTTTTGTCGCTTGACACTAATTAGCAGCTGTTTGCATTCATATAATGTGTAACGCAATTAATGCATTCATATTGTTCATGGAAGCTTGGTTAGCAAGTTTGCTAGCATTAGCTAATAACAAGGAACCCACCAATCTGTTGAAAACAAAAAGCCTCTTTAGCCACTAAACAAACCCACAAAACGACACAAAATACTAACGCAGAAGCAAAACTAATGGATGATCACATGGTGGCTACCTTCGTCTTTTTAATACAGGGTATGTAACTGTTACATAATAAACAGTGTCTCTCCTTTGAGCTCTGTTTGGGCTTTCATTTTTGCATCACTGCTGTTTTTTGTGGTGAGGTTAAAAGATATAAAGTAAAGGAGAAAGTCAACAACCTCTGTGAAACTACAAAATAAAATCACAATTCTCCGTTGGTTTTTAGCTACAAGCAATCCTCTTCACATAGACAGTGAGTAGTGTAGTGAGTAGTAGTTTCTCATTTATAAAAGCTTTAATCTCCTTTGACTGTGTCTGTGTGGTTGGATATGATTGATTGGCACCAGGCTTCTGAACTGACACGCAAACCCTAGGTGTGGCGGTGCAGTAGTTAGCACTGTCTCACACTGCCAGGGAAGTGTTTGAACCCACTGGCCAGCCTGGGCCCTTTTGTGTGGAGTTTACACGTTCGCCCTGCCTGTCACCTCACGACCTCATGGGACAGTCTCCAACCCTGAATTGTCTAAATAGAAGAATAAAGGGATAATTGGTGCATTGTAACATGCATCATGTATTACCACCGTCTCGCTGTCTTAAGGAAATCTGAGGAAATCTGTATAATGAAAAAAACTCAAAAAGTCTTTATTTGCCAAAACATATTGTGCTCATGGAAGTCCGGCTTGAGAGAGAGACTTATTTCAGAGTGGAGCCCTGAACTACCTGTTCTTGTCTGTTGTATCATTGTATTTCCAGCAGTAACTGGTTCAGAGGTGACTTTGTGTGGTCATGTTATTCTCGACAAACATAGCAAAAGTAATTACTGCAGCGGGCTTCGAGGAGACTCGGGCCCTTATCTGGAATGCCTCTCGCACCCGCAGCAGGCGCCCGAGCTTTACGTGGTCTAATAAGTCACTCTGGGTTTTGTTTTGTTTTTTCTACAGTAAAAAAAACCCCACCTGATTACCTTGATATGCCCCATGTGTGTTTATTTGTTTTAGCTGTGCTCATTTCTGCGGATAGATAACAGAGGTTTAACAGAAATACCGCAAGTGTAGCGTGCGTTAAATTGGATTTCCCTTCGTTTTCGCGACACGATAAGGTTGTGTGCGTGTGTTTGTGCTTTCAAGTACTCTCCGAGAAGTCCTGTCCAGGCGCTATTTTTCTATTTCCCCCAAACACATGCATCACTCAGAGAAACATAGTTTCTCATTTTACATCCAGCCCAGACATAATTCATCCCCAAAAAAGGGGGAAAAAAAGAGAAAAAGCAGTGATGGCTGTCATAGAAATAATCAAAACGGAGGCACTGCGTCTCTTCTGAATATTAATTCATCACTTAAAGATCCCTGCAGTGCATTTCATTGATTTGTTTGCTGTTGTGGTGTGAGCAATGGATGACTGAATTGTGCTGACCTGGCGTTTCCTTAAGCTTTTCTATTAGGCCGATATTTTGACATGAAGGAGTGCAGGAGGGGGCGTGTGGGGGGTTGGTGGATGGCTTGGATCATTACACATCTTAACCACAAATGGCCATAAACAAGTCCAAAACGTGGCTTGGATGAGTAATTTACAGCCACAATCTCATCAGGCATAAATCCTTATCTCTTGCCAACATATTGTCAGGCAGAGGATAAACAATTTATCAGTCATTTGAATAAGTAATCTCCCCCAGCTCTGTTTTTGTGATATTTACAAATGCACCTCCCCTTACTTGCTCTGCATGCTCACCTCGACTTCTCTCTCTCTCTCATATCTTTTGCCCCTAAACAGAAACCTGAGTAACAACAAGATCTCTCTGCTGAGGAACGGCTCCTTCTATGGCTTGGCTGCCCTGGAAAAGCTGTGAGTACTTAAATCAAGCACTCTTTAATGTTTTGTCCTCCCCAGAGTCCTAATAGCTGTCATCGCAGCAGCAGTATTGCACTGTAGCTGGGAAAAGGCAAACAGGGGACATGGTGGGAATTAGGAGATCCTTGTCAGGTTTTACCCTGCAGGAGGCTTGCCAGCGTGTTTTTTTTTTCTCTTTTACCTTCCAGCCCTTGCGCTTAACCACAATTGCCACAGTAAATGTCCTAAAAGCAATAATATATAGCATCATGTTAGGGACTAATGCAGTGTGAGATCAGGGTGCTCTGACAGTGTGACTGACTGTGGCGGGCCCGTGTCGATGACTCTCGCACCATATGCAATCTCCCAGAGGGCTGTATTCATACAGCCTGATGATGAGCTCCATGATAGCTCTTCCTGTGTCCCCCCCCCCCCCCCCTCCCTAAAGTCAGCTATTGATTGCTTTCACCTCCGTGCAGCCCAGTTATAGCTGCTTTTCTACCTGATGGTGACACAGACACTGGCTGATGAGGAAATCAGAAAGGGGCTGAAATCACACAGAGCGGATGGCTTGATAACTTGCTCTGTTCAGTCAGTCATTCCCGGAGGTATGTGCATGTGAAAGCACACATATTAAGCTCACCACTCACGCCAAAACACACACACGCGCGCACGCAAACGACATCAGTGACTGCTGTGAATATTATTCCAGTCAGTTTTGGCCCCCGTCTCCCCTGACTGCTGACTGACAGTTAAATTTAGATTGGAATAATGGCAGCGGTATAATTCTGCCTCTCTTTCACTTCTTTTTGGGTGGCTGTGTCGCCTGGTGACCTACAGGATGGTGTCACCTGTCTCTCCGGGCCTTATTAGTGCCATTAAATTGTCCGACTCTCTCTCTCCAGTTCCATTGGAGTGATGGAGATGATGATTGCGAGGCTTTTAAGGACATTCAGCCAAAGGTCTGTCGCGCCTGACCTTTTGGAGCAGCAGTTGGCGGTGCCTATCCCTTCCTTCACCTCACTCCCTTGGTTCAGTCTTTCCATTCTTCCTGCCACATGCAGCATTTGGCAGAGATACGCCTGTTGCTGGAAGCTGATGCCAAACCAGGTAGCCTCAGTGAGTTGAAAGTGGCGGCCAGCTGTTCCCTCGTCTGGCACAGCCGACTGACTGCCTTCCTGTACGGCTGGCTGACTGAATGGATCTGAGGGTTGTGGAGAATTGGCAGTTGATTGACAAGCTTAATAAGGCATGTGTATATGTTTGCACCACTCTTGCTGCAGCTGCGCTCTCAATGTTCTTCAACAAACAGACCGTTTGGGGCAGGAATGGAAACTTGGATCCCACTGCAAGTTTTTTGTTTTTTTTAAATGAAACAGAAACTGATTTGCACATCTTTTCTTATTTAACGATGGCTCTAGATATGCAGATAATTTTAGTTTCATTCATTTTTATTCTGAGGCAATCTGTTTCCTTTCTAATTCAGTTTAGGCACAGACATAATAAGACAGACAAAATACTCTGTGAATGACAAACTGAAATCCAGCAAACATAGAAGGTGGAAGTTGGTAGAAGTTTTTAGTAGATTTGACAAATATATGGTACCAGATATATTATTGGCACAATATACTAAGCACACAATTTAAGAATTTATTGATGGAAGATCTATATACTGGTAAATTTACCAGAATACTGACTTATTAGATTATTTATTAGTTGTCAAATCTAAACAATATAAATTAGTAAAATGAAGAATATATGTAGTCTGCAAAATTAATGATAAATTCATATAGAAGATTTAATACATGACGGGTTGTTCATAAAGTCCCTTATAATGTGATGCTTATCCAAACATTGTGTTCTTATCCCCACAATGTTGCTGCCCGCTTTGCTGCAGTATTTTCTAAATTTTAAATGCTTTTATAGTGGCTTATTTCAATAACTTGATCGATAATCAGCTGCACCAAAAAGTTTAAATATTTGCACTGACGGTTAAAATGCATAACAAACACAACAACACACTCAATTGAACTATCAAATGTATAACTACATATGATTTGGGGATTTTGTATAAGATATTTGTATAAGTCATATGTATGTTAGCATTCACATTACCCTAGAACAGGGGTGTCCAACTCCAGGCCTCAAGGGCCGGTGTCCTGCATATTTTAGAGATCCCTGGATCAACACACCTGAATCAAATGATTAGTTCATTACCAGGACTCTGGAGAACTTCACGACATGTTGAGGAGGTAATTTAGCCATTTAAATCAGCTGTGTTGGATCACGGACACGTCTAAAACCTGCAGGACACCGGCCCATGAGGCCTGGAGTTGCCCACCCCTGCCCTAGGCAGTGTTTATGCAAATTTACATCAAGATTGATCCACTCATCTAGGAGTAGCTAGAGAACATGCAAACATATATTGTATTATTTTCAGAATCTTAGTTTAGTGCACTTGCTCTTTTGGACAAGCAGAGCAGAAAAGAAGAGCGTGAAAACTCGATGCACTCATATTTTTAGGTTTAGGCATCAGTTGAATGTTAATCAAATGTAGCACTTTTCATGAAAATCACTACAATGGTTTTACAGTGGCGCTTGGGGAAAAGTTAGGTGCTCTGGAGACAAGGTCTGAGGAAACATTTTAATAGTAATTTCACTGAACCAAATGAGCATTAACTTTTTCATCCGAGGTCATGGGGGAGCATTATTAGGCTTCCCAGTCCAATTCCGTGATGAGAGTATACTGTTTTGCTTGTAACTTACTAATCCTAGCTAGGGGCTGGACTCATATATATCATCATTATTGTTATCATCGTTGATGAATGATGGAATTTATACAGCACACTAAGCGACTTTATTAATCCCCCATAGAAGTCTCTTTTGATGTGATTTGCTTGCCCCTGTAGGCCAGATAGAGTCCTTTTAATGGAGGGTTCCTGTATTGTGGGTGATGGCCTGAATCCCCCCCACCCCCCATATGGACACCAGCCCACTGCCGTCAGCCAAACTGGGTCCCACAGGAGCAAAGCAGAAACAAAGCCCATCTCTGTTCTCTGGTCAGGACACTAAATCTAGCTTTTGCCACTTCATCATGTGTTTCCACCGCAGAAGGCCTCGCTGTGCGAAGGGTCTGTCTGAAAGAAACGAGGCGGGCATATCCTTCTCATACTGATTACACTCATGAGCAAATGTTTTTATAGGAAGATTGCACTTAATTTGAAACTATTGCGGACATTATAATATTCTATTTACATTCTTTATGTAACATCTAGAGTCCAATGTAACAATCCAACAACAACTGCAGAAAATAAATGTTTCCTTAATGATAAGGTCGAGATTCTTCGAGCACACTTCTGTTGGCTTCAAGCATGTTGTTGATTATAGGTGTCAGAGAGAGGAGTGGGTATTTTTGAGATCATGACACTGGCTATGACAGCAGATTTATCCTTCGCAGACTGTCCAAATGTTTTCTTTACTGAAAGCAGAGGATTTTTTTTTCTTCTATTTGACCAAACATTATTTGTCTAGCCCTGAGGTGTTTAGAGGCAGGCCGTCAGACTGAGCGGACCACGGCTCAGGCCGGAGACAGTATCAGAATTCAGAGTAGCGTCTGCAATTGCTCATCCTGAAAAGTGGATGTCAGAGGTGTGAGGCAGCGTCCTTTAAAAAGTTTTGCGAGTCCTGTTGTTCATACTGACAAAGTGACGTTTATTCAGTCTTCCCTGTGAATGCCTCTCCTTGGGAGGTGATTGATGATGGAGTGGCAAGGTCGCTGAAGGACACATCGCCCCGGCCGGTTGTGCATAAGAATGTGCGGCCGGGTAAAGTCCAACGCTCCGAGTGAGGAGTGCAGGTCGGGAAATGCTTCATGATTATGCGATCATAAAACAGACTGACCCTGAGGTTTTCCTGCAAGGGTTAAAGGTTAAAAGAAGCTGAAAAAATGAGAGCATTATTAGAATTCTTACAGTCCACATGCAGTTTAAAGGGAAAAAAAGCCTAAGATTACATGTGTTAGTGTAAAAGAAAAAGAAAGAAAATCAAATATTCAAATGAACCTTTCCATTACTGATTGACAATTGAATAAGTTCATTTTGTTTTCTCATTAAGAACACTTAATAGATGGAGTGAAGCCATCTGATTAAAGACTCAGAACACATTTTTAGGTAGTGCCACAGCTACTTGTTCAATCTATTTTAATTTGTTAACCATTTATGTGTAATTATTACCAACTTAACTCATAATTGTATTTATCCTCCATAGGAATGCGCTCTAGTTTTCATGTAAGACAACACTGCAGGTGAACTTGGGCTTGCTAGTGCAGTGTTAGCTTGCTTTACATTTCCCAGATTTCCCCATATCACACGAAAGCATTGCTATAACCCCCTCAACCCCCTTTGTTTACCTAAGAGAAGACGTGGAGTATGATCAAGCCTTAAATGGATCAAAGCGCATGCTTGAAATATGAATGCTTTTATTGTTATTTTAAAGGAGATCATTGTTGGGTCGCAGCTGAGGTAAAACATGTGAGGAGCATGGGTGTGACCGACTCACTGACCAAGTTTGGAGAAACAGAGGGGGAGACAGAAGAACAATCCGTCTCCCGCTCTGTTTTGGTAATCACAAATAACCGTCTCCCACGATTAAAACAAGCAGCAGATGAGGAGCGTAGACTTTCAGCACAGACTGGTTATAATATTCAGGTGTAACGTGGGAGTGTTGGGATGTGTTGTTTGCTTTGTTGTGCTATGCTATTTAAAAAAAACATCAAAAGCGTCTCTTAAAAGAACTTCACACTCTCTTTGACCTTTTGTTTTGTTCTAATAGAAATCTCTCACACTGATGAGAGGGGTAGTTCCAAAATTAGATACCGACGCTGAGCTGTTAACAAAGAAATTTTCTTCACATTTCTGGGATCCTTAGAAGCATTTCCCCCAATCTGCTATAAAACCGCCTTTGATGCTTTTGTGTAACTCTTTTAATTTTAAGTGTTGCTTGACTAAAGGTTATTTTTTTGCAAATGTGACTGCTTTTATTGCTACTTTTCTTCTAGGTCAGAAGTGAAACCTGAAAAATCCCAACAAATATTTCATTTGCACTGCCAATCGACCCACTAGGAAGGAACCTGCACTCCATCAGTGCTTGAGAAATATTAAGTGGTGGCTTTTAAACGTTTCCCCCCAAAAACAAATACATTCGCAGTTCATACAGATTATTTTTTGATTTACATGGGTCTACGGTTACTGTTTGAATAATTCGAATAAGAAGGTTGAATAATTAATTTGTGCCCACAGGTGCTGTGGTGCCTACTGTATGTAATATTTTATAATGCAAACACACACAGGGAAGTCCGCCGTTTTAAGCTCTGGCAACGGTAGCTAGAAGCCTGTCACAATGCATACACATTCACTCTGTTTAATTGGACTGAACTGTCTGACTGTCTGCCTTTTTCCCCTTCTCAGTAAGCTTTCAACACGCATTTATTTACAATTCAATAGGTGGTTATCTGCCTCAGTGAGTGTTTGTTATAATTCAGTGGATGTGACCAGGCCTTCCCTCAAAGCACCTGCAAACTGACCCATGAATATTTAACATGTGAATAAATGGTTTTAATAAACACCATCCATATTACAATCAGGTCTGGTGCCAATATACTGTAGTTTAGCATTTAGTCAAGTTAATGACAGAGCCAGTTAGAGTTTTCATGGGGACAGCCTTTCATCCAGGTTTAGGTTTAGGGAAGGCTGGAGCCTAGTCTAGTTGAGATAAGGGGAAAGGCAGGGTACATATTGACACATTTCAGTACCCACAATTATTTCAATTTTTGTTATTTTGCAACATGCAAAGTTTTGCGATTGAATGGGGTCGGTTACATAAATAGTTGAAAATCACACATCTGTTGTTGTCTTCATACACTGAAATTCACAGAAATATAACTATTAATGTAATAGTCATACAGAAATAGTTATATTTCTGTATAAATATTACATTTATGTTCAGCAATCTTCATGTTCTTTGAGTTGAGTCCTCTCGAACTGGACTCACTGACAAAGACTGATGGCAACATGTTGGCGACCTTACACAATCTGTCTAACAGCCAATTAAACAAAAGTTTGCTCGGGTAACTTTATCTCAGGATGATGTTGCATGAGAGGAGCCCTCTTGTTCATAGTATTTCTAAAGTGTTTTCATTCTATAAAATGTTGATATTTGGTGTCCCTGCATTGATACAATATCACCACACAATTTGTCGTAACACTCAGACTGGACTCATTTGAGGCTAGATGTTGCTATCTTCTCCTCTCAGATTACAACATCGGAAAAAAATAAGCGTAATCCACAAAATTGTCATCGAAATTATATCACAAATTTGTTATCTTTTTAAACACACGCTTGAGTGTGTGATTTGATCTGAGGTGGATTTTCTTTACACAGCCATATAAGGGAGGAGAGGGTGACTATGAAGGCGGGATGTAGAAAGAAAAGGTAAAAGAAACAGTATAATTTCTTTTGCCTGATATTTTTTAATTTGCTGAATACAAAGGGTAAGTGGCTACAATCCTCTGGAAACCATGAATTTGGTTTTTATGTGGCAATTCATCCAACAGTTGCTAAGATATGTTCAAGTCCACAGATCCATTTTCTTAACTGCATATTAAATTCAAGGTCATAGGGATGCTTAAGCATAACCCAGCTGTCATAGGACAGGAGGCAGGTACATCTCCACAGGTTTACCACAGAGAGACAGACAATCATCCACATCTACAATTTAGAGTCACTAAAAGTCACTAAGATCAAACATCTTTGGACTTTTAAAGGAAGCCAGAAACCTGGAAACACCCATCCAGGTACAGGGAGGAGATGAAAACACAGAAACGCCCCAGAACCCTCTTGCAGTAAGGCAAAAGTACTAACCACTGCTCCACCAATACAAAACCAGTTGGAATCACCTTAATAAGCAGCCAGTTTTCGTTTATTACTGATCTAAGAGAAATAATACCAACTGAATAGCTAGTCGTTTATACCCTCTCAGTTCTCAGAGTTCTTTCTTAGTTAAGGAAACTCCTCTTTTGTTATCTGTCAGCCTCTATCATCACTTTGTTTACTCTGACAATTAGGAGTTTTCTACAGTTATGGTTCAGTCACACTAGGATAAATAGGACAGCAACCTCCTTGAGACTTGAATAAAAAACACTGGTCGCAGAGAGAATGCACTGAATTTTTTCAGATTGGGTGACTTTCTGCTAGCAGCTGCAGCAAACAACTGATCGCCGAGATGATGAACGTGTAACACGCTTAACTTCTGCATGACCACTTTCAATTGCAAGACAGTTACACAAATCACCCAGTGGGATGCAACCGGTCTCCAAATATTTGCAGTACCACAGACTGAACGCAGTCACTATCAGACAGATCAGACAGTCTGCACTGACGAGCGCATTTATTTGCAGTGACACATCACTGTGCAAGACAGAACTCGAATGGTTGTATTCCACTTTTATTGCTATATTAAACCGAGGTTTCTGGACACCTATGTGACTTTGCAGTTAAACTGCCATCCTGCAGCTACTGCATCACTGTTTGTGGAGGCATTTCAGTTCCAGATCTATGAGGATCTGGCAGGACTCTGAATGTAAGTAATTTCTGTGTATGTATACACACTAGATTTGCTTCATATGGCAACATTTATTCATAAACAGGTTGCATGTAATTGTTAACGTGGCCCCATTCAGTCACAGACTGATAGCAGACTGACTCCGTCTTATTGCCGTTTTATTGCTTGGCACACTTTCACTCACACTAACTTGACACACAAAGCAACCATTTCAAAGGCAACAAACTTGTAAGTTAAATATACATGGTGTCAATAATGTTGGTCGTATTGCAGTCCCCAACCACTTTCCCCTAGTGTGACGGTAGCGTTACTCTAGTCGTTCCACTGGCCACCATTGTAGCTACATGGGGAGAGTGATCAACAAAACTGGGATGCCTTTTCTGTTTTGGTTGAGCAAGGAGGCCTTTATTTTCCTGCAAGATTTTGTAGCTGATGGCAGACTGATTTGAATCGTGAAAATGAGTTTTAGTAGGAAGCAGTCAAAATGCAGGTGTTCTCATTATCCTAAGACCACTGGACTGTACGGCTGAGACTTCTATTACTAAGTAAAGATAAGTGAAAGAAAAAAAATCTGCTTGAACGTTTGGGAATCACTCAAATACAGTGTGCACAGCATTTTGAAATAAATCCTTTATTTATTTCATTTTTTGGAATAACATCGATGAAAAGGTTATAGAGTTATCCAAGTTGGTGCACTGTTAGTTAAACCATTAAACCACTTTTAACTCTACCCCATCTAGTCTTGCCTGCAGCATTATGTGTGGGAGTGCAGTATCTTTGTATCGTCACTATTCTGAATATTAGTCTTCTGTTCTCAAAAACCAAGATGGCCTCGCAATCACAAATGCTGAGACAATACCGCGCCACTGAGAAATACGATGCAAGTTCAGTTAATGAAAGCACGTTGTGGTCTCATTTCATTAACTGTGCACACAATCGAATACGTCATGCGGCATCACTTTCCATTTGGATGAGTGCCCGAGTAGCCATAGGAGGCTGCAGTTTTATTTGCTTATGTACTTCAAGTAGAATTTGACTTTCAGTGAAACTGATGGCGCTCTGATGATTCAATCACCACTGAGATTTATTTATCGGGACTACGCATGATTAAATAGGGCTTGCTTTTAAAGAGAAGGCAGTATTGTGTCTGGAGCATGTGTGTGGCGTGTTCTGCGTGTGGAGATTTATCACAGCGACTGAATGCCTGTGCACGCTTCTTTATTAGTGTAACAGTGCGGTGCGGTCCTTTGGATTCGTGGAGGAATCCACCCATTAGCGTCACATTGCAAACAGGCTGCTCTCCTTGGGATCACGCGCGTCAGGAGAACCTGAGCTGCCTAACATATACAGTCCAGTTTAAATTAATTGGGAAGCACTTCAGTAGCTTTTCAAACGTTAACCACAAATGGTGGAGTTTAAACTTAGGGTCGCTACTGCTACTCAAACAGGCAGGAGGGGAGTAGAAAATTAAACACTCGTCTCATTTGAGCTACTCCAGCTGTATCTACAGCGGATATGTGGGGCAAGTCTCCCAAAGGTAGTTATCATTTGTTTGTGTGTCTGTGTGTGTGTGTGTGTGTGCGCGCGTCATAAATACTCAATAGTGGCCAGATCTTTTGTTTACCTCAGCTGAAGAGAGAAGTGGGCTTTTATTTGAGTCGGGCTACTATCTCACCACTTATATTCGATTTCCCCTTAAATATACTCCATAAGTGTATTTAATGTGCTGAAGCTACTCCTTTTTTTCACATTTTCTCCACTTTGCTGTTATATACTGCCACTGTGTCCTGTTACTTTAGATTCAGAGCTTAGAGCCTGAGGTGGCATAATCTCTTTTCTTCCTTAGAAAGCATTTGCTGAAAAACTGCAACTGTTTACGCAGGAAGTGTGGAGCTTTTGTTTGTCAGTATACACTAATATGTAGATTAAACCAGTGTGAGATATTTTCCTTTCTACATTACAGCCATAATGTAGATTTTACTGAGTTTACAATATAAGTTAGTATAGTTGTATTAGCTGTATTTTGTGTGGTTTCTCATTATGCTTGTACACATCTTCTTTATGTTCATAGTGCCAGGTCTCTGCTGCTGGTCACTTGCCTCACAGCTAGTTTTACAGAATTATGGAAGTTAATGGAGGTTTCCTTACTGGTGAGTTGCAGGCCAAAGTTGCCTCACTGTGAGTGGATCTTGGATGGGTTACAAACATATGGCTTGACTTTGTCAAAAAAAAGAAAAAAAGGTCTGAGTGTTGGTTCTTGCTGTGTGCTGGAGGGGTTTTTCCACTATCAGAGACAGAAAAGAAACAAGTTCACCTCCTAATCTAAGTGACAAATGACATGGAATATTTGGCACAGATGAGACAAAGACAAAGAACGTTTCTTTTCAATCAGATTTAAATATATATATATATATATATATATATATAAATTTATTACCAGGCTTAGGTACAATTATTTTAGAAAATTGTTTGAATCCTGCAGGGAGATCCTAAGTTGGACTGACCTGAATATTACATGCAGAGCTTATAATTCCTCCATAAAACTCTGGAGCTGTATACAAGTCCATATTTTTCCCTAAATGTAAAGTCTAGTAGACATTGTATTGGACTAAATATTAGATCTAAAAGGTATTCAATTCAATTCAATTCAATTTTATTTATATAGCGCCAAATCACAACAAATGTCGCCTCAAGGCGCTTCATAGATACAGAGAAAAGCCCAACAATCATATGACCCCCTATGAGCAAGCACTTTGGCGACAGTGGGAAGGAAAAACTCCCTTTTAACAGGAAGAAACCTCCGGCAGAACCAGGCTCAGGGAGGGGCGGCCATCTGCTGCGACCGGTTGGGGTGAGAGAAGGAAGACAGGATAAAGACATGCTGTGGAAGAGAGACAGAGATTAATAACAGATACGATTCAATACAGAGAGGTCTGTTAATACATAGTGAGTGAGAAAGGTGACTGGAAAGGAAAAACTCAATGCATCATGGGAATCCCCCGGCAGCCTACATCTATTGCAGCATAACTAAGGGAGGATTCAGGGTCACCTGGTCCAGCCCTAACTATATGCTTTAGCAAAAAGGAAGGTTTTAAGCCTAATCTTAAAAGTAGAGATAGTGTCTGTCTCCTGAATCCAAACTGGAAGCTGGTTCCACAGAAGAGGGGCCTGAAAACTGAAGGCTCTCCCTCCCATTCTACTTTTAAATACTCTAGGAACAACAAGTAGGCCTGCAGAGCGGGAGCGAAGTGCTCTAATAGGGTGATATGGTACTACAAGGTCATTAAGATAAGATGGGGCCTGATTATTTAAGACCTTGTATGTGAGGAGCAGGATTTTGAATTCAATTCTGTATTTAACAGGAAGCCAATGAAGGGAAGCCAAAACAGGAGAAATATGCTCTCTCCTTCTAGTCCCTGTCAGTACTCTTGCTGCAGCATTTTGGATTAACTGAAGGCTTTTCAGTGAGTTTTTTGGACATCCTGATAATAATGAATTGCAGTAGTCCAGCCTGGAAGTAATAAATGCATGAACTAGTTTTTCAGCGTCACTCTGAGACAGGATATTTCTAATTTTAGAGATGTTGCGCAAATGGAAGAACGCAGTCTTACATATTTGTTTAATATGTGCGTTGAAGGACATATCCTGGTCAAAAATGACTCCAAGGTTCCTCACAGTGTTACTGGAGGCCAAGGTAATGCCATCCAGAGTAAGAATCTGGTTAGATACCATATTTCTAAGCTTTTCAGCGCCGAGTACAATGACCTCAGTTTTATCTGAGTTAAGAAGCAGAAAGTTAGTGGCCATCCAAGTCTTTATGTCTTTAAGACATTCCTGCAGTTTAACTAATTGGTGTGTGTTATCTGGCTTCATGGACAGATAGAGCTGGGTGTCATCTGCATAGCAGTGAAAATGTATGCTATGTCTTCTAATGATGCTGCCTAGGGGAAGCATGTATAATGTAAACAGAATTGGTCCTAGCACCGAACCCTGTGGAACTCCATAATTAACCTCAGTGTGTGAAGAGGACTCTCCATTTACATGCACAAATTGGAGTCTATTAGATAGATATGATACAAACCACTGCAGTGCAATACCTGTAATACCTACAGCATGTTCTAATCGCTCTAATAGAATATTATGGTCAACAGTATCGAATGCTGCACTAAGGTCAAGAAGGACAAGCACAGAGATGAGTCCACTGTCAGAGGCCATAAGAAGATCATTTGTAACCTTCAATAAAGCTGTTTCTGTGCTGTGATGAACTCTGAAACCTGACTGAAACTCTTCAAATAAACCATTCCTCTGCAGATGATCTGTTAGCTGTTTGACAACTACTCTTTCAAGGATTTTTGATATGAAAGGAAGGTTGGAGATTGGCCTATAATTAGCTAAGACTGCTGGGTCTAGAGATGGCTTTTTGAGTAAAGGTTTAACTGCAGCCACCTTGAAGGCCTGTGGTACATAGCCGATTATTAGAGATAGGTTGATCATATATAAGATCGAAGAATTAATCAATGGCAGGACTTCTTTGAGCAGTTTTGTAGGAATGGGGTCTAAAAGACACGTTGATGGTTTGGAGGAAGTAATTATTGAAGTTAACTCAGAAAGATCGATTGGAAAAAAAGAGTCTAACTTAACATCAATGGAACTAAGAGTAGCTGTAGATAATATTACATCTGTGGGATGATTATTGGTAATTTTTTCTCTAATGATAAAAATTTTATTTGTGAAGAAGTTCATGAAGTCATCACTAGTTAACGTTAAAGGGATGGTTGGCTCAGGTACAAAGGTACAAATAAGTTTTATTTGATTTTAAGATGCAATGAAAATGTCACGGTGGTGGACGGACTCAGGCACAGACTGAGGTAGCACGGTTCAACAATACTTTATTAATCACTCCGGTGCGCTATGTACACGTGAAGGGGGGGACTCCAGGGTCCCGGGGATCAATAGGCCGGGGAAACACACTTCTTCACACTTGCTCCACTCCTTGTCCAAACACTCCTCACACGAGCAACCCACTCACACTCACGGGGTCCAGGAGTCAAAACGGGCGGGTCCAGATAAACCTATAAAGATAGATGAGGGTAAGTCGGTGGCAAGCACGGGAACAACTGATTCACAATGAAGCCAGGCAATACTGACGAGGGTTACTCAATATTCCAGCGACGAATAGCTCAGAGCCCCAGCCTTAAGAAGAGCCAGAGATCAACTGCAAATCACTCGAGATCAGCTGCAGATGCATGGGCCAAGGGCGGGAGCCCAATCAGAGCTCCGCCCAGGCAGACAGGTAGGAGAGAGAGAGAGAGAGAGAGAGAGAGAGAGAAACAACAAACACTTGTGGCCACACTGGGCTGGCCGGGGAGGCACAGGGATCAAGACAGAAAAGAAACTCCTTGTGTTCAGCCCAGTACTAAAGAAAATGAGGCAATACATTAATTTAACAGATAAATCATTTCCTTATTTATTCAAGTTGACTGGAAAACAGATAATATACTCTGACAGGGTGCAGCGGTTCATCAAGACTTCAGGGTAGAACTGGCCTACCTTGAGTCCAGAGCTTTCAGCAACTGAAAGCATTTGGCACATCATGAAATGAGAACTATGACAAAGAACACCCTGGACTGCTGAGAAGCTTTAATCCTATATTAGGCAACCGTCGGGCAGTATTTGTCTTCCAAAAGTCGAGTGGCTGCTCTCATTAAATCTCAGATGTTAATGGAGTGTTGTTAACAGAAGAGGGGATGCTACACCGTGGTAAACATGTTGCTGCCATCAAACTGAAGACGAGCTAATAGTTCTTTTTTAAATGGCTCTTTTTCTCAGTTTAAAGATTTGAGATGTTTTCCGTGTTGTTCTCTGAATGAAATATGTGTTTATGATATTTTCAAATAACTGCATTCTCTTTTTAATTCACATTTTACACAGTGTCCCGACTTTTTCAGCATTGGTTGTGTATTTTGAATGTGAAAGCTCTACATTTGTGGTTTGCTTTGCAAATCCATGGCCAGGCGGTCACTGATGGGTCACTACACCTGCATGACTGGAGCTTTAGCAATTTCATAGTAACAGCCACCAATTTCTAGCAACCACTTGCACCCGGTTGTGGAATACTCATTTTTCTGTAGTGGCCAGTAGTTGCCAGGCGATCTTTAACCAGTTCTCTGGGCCTATGTGACTGAGCCTTGGTGAGAAACAAATGCTTTATTTTGGTGATAAATCTGGGGTACCTTCACTCAGTGTGTGTTGATTTTTTCCCTTCCCTAAACCCCTAAGCCCTAAACAGGATAAGCAGCTAAGAGAATAGATGGATGGAAAATAACCTTGAATGAAACTTAAGCTCTTCGATGTGTCGACTTTACTATAATGACTGAGAGCGAATGTAAATCAAGCCGCTGGGAACCAGTGATGTAAGTGACAGTAAACTCAGCAGGGGTCTCAAAGCTTGTAGCAGGGAAATTACCTTGGCAAAATTAGGAATGCTAAAAACAGGGTAGAAGACATTATTGCATTTTTTTCAGGGTCCTTAACCAACAACTACAAATCCTTCAAGCTTGACACTATGATGAATGAGGACATAATGTCAGGCTGTTAATCACAGAAAAGGATGCAAAACTCAATTTCAAATAACTTCCTCTGATTGTTCTGACTTTTGGCATCCATTCTGTTGCATTATGTAGCAGACTCCACCCGTCCTGAGCCAGTTAATGACACAGAATCATAATTTATAACATTTATTTGCAGATATTTGTTGGCTCAGGCCTGATGACCTTAAAAGGTTTTGCCTGTATTGTCATCTGTGGCTTTAAACGTGACTGTATACAGGAAACCACTAACACAAACAGGGCCACAGCTGGCATGGTCTGTGAAACCCGGACTAAACATCATAACAGGACAATTATTCTCTTAATATCCAGAGGAAGTTCAGATACACGAGTAGCTACTGTAGGAAATGTGTAATTACAAATCAGCTAATTGGTTGTTTTCTGTACTTTATTCAACTCAAATCACAGCAACAGTGATTTGCCTCAAGGTGCTTTAGACTATAAGGTAAAGACCCTGCAATAGTAGAAGGAAACCCCCCAAAATCAAATGAACTCCAGTGAACAAGCACTTGGCAACAGTGGAAAGGAAAAACTCCTAGTTGGGCGTGAGGGGAAGAAAACAGGACAAAAGAAACATTGTGAAAGAGAGCCATCCATCCATCCATTCGCTTCCGCTTATCCTTTTCAGGGTTGCGGGGGGCGCTGGAGCCTATCCCAGCTGTCATAGGCGGGGTACACCCTGGACAGGTCGCCAGTCTGTCGCAGGGCCAACACACAGGGACAGACAACCATTCGCACTCACATTCACTCGCACATTCACACCTAGTGGCAATTTGGATTAATCAATTAACCTATCCCCACAAGCTGCATGTCTTTGGACGGTGGGAGGAAGCCGGAGTACCCAGAGGGTACCCACGCAAACACAGGGAGAACATGCAAACTCCACACAGAAAGACCCCGGCCTGATGGTGGAATTGAACTCAGGACCTTCTTGCTGTGCGGCAACAGTGCTAACCACCGTGCTGCCGAAAGACAGACGTCACTCTCTGGCTGGCCTGTGGCACAGTATGACTCAGGAATCTGTCCGCCGTGCCTCGCGCCGCTCCATGCTTAAGAGAAAAGCTACTCGTGCGGGTAACTCCACTTGTAGCACCAAAGTTAGTGATGAGTCTTACGTGGAGGAGGATGAGGAGGAAATGGAGAAGAAAGAGAGCCAGAGATGAATAATAACTAATAATTAAGTGGAGAGTCATGGATAAAGACAAAGAGAGTGAAAAGAGGTGAATGAAGAAGAAATACTCAGTGCATCATGGGAAGCCCCCAGCAGCCTAAGGGAAGGGTCAGGGTCACCTGATCCAGCCCTATCTATAAGCTATATCATGAAGGCATAAACACTGAAGGCTCGGCCTCTAATTGTTTTAATTTAAATTAAAAGAATTAAAATTTTAATGCAATTCTTTTTTACTTTTAAAATTTATGACACTGGTTCTCAAATTCGGGTCCAGCAAAATAATTTTCTCTCGATCATAAAAATGTGTTATATCCTGACTAAAATGAATATCTAGGTAGTGACCATTTATGACAGTCATCCATGTCCGTCATCCATCATCCACTTGCACTTCAACACAGAATACACATTATAAAAAAAGAAATTAAAAAATGGGGTAAAGTCATGTGGTCTAGTGTATTTTGGGGTATTTTTGATGTAAAAAAGATGAAATGTGACATTATGGTTGGATGCAAACTATAATGTGGTATTTAGAATCCACACATGCCAGTATCATTTCCTAAATGTTGTCAGTACAAACAATGGCAGTAAGAAGCATAGTTTTGATAAAGCTTTATGTAGGATTATTATCACGTTGACCATCAGATCAACCTGCTGACATTGAAGGAGAGGTCAGAGGTCAAATGTGACATGATATTTTAAATCTTTATATGGTACTTTCTATGTGTTGACCATATACACCACACTTGTAATAATCATAGTTTCTAAGTTTTAATGCTTTTTGTCAATTTTGTCAAATTTCATCAGAATTCATTTGAAACTTTTTGAGCGATCCTGTTTACATATAATGACATGCTCGCACAGACGGACATACAAACATGCTACCAAAAACATTACCTCCTTGGTGGAGGTAACAAGTATGTATTTTTTCTCAAATTAGTTATAATTTCATTCAGTAAGTTAATGGGTCATTAAAATAACAGCAGGAATGTTTTGCACCTATTAGCCAGTTAGGTAGCTGGTGAGAACAGGCAAAACTTTTACCTAGTCCACATCATCAAGTGATGACTGACCCATGCCAGGTTAATTGAGAAACTATGCAGGTGGTAATGTCGTATTTAGTTTTAGTGACAATACCATAAGAAGACCAAGGTGCACCACTGGACTAGAAAATTAGACACTTGAAAAGTCATAATGCTGTCAAGCTGAATCCAAATGCAATAAGATTACCCTCAGAAGTATATAATTGATATAAGCATGATTTAAAGAGCATTTTTTGTGTTTAACACTATGAATTAGAAATATCTCTCTGAAATATGCAGTTTTTACAGTGAGATTTGATCCAGTGGCATAAGAGTATTTATTGTGGTAAGATGGTATATGACAGCGGTCCCCAACCCCCGGGCCTCGGACCGTGAGTCGTTTGGTACCGGGCCGCAAGAGTTGAGGCTCAGGTGTAAAATGTATGGTTTTCAGGGTTTTTATCGGTTTTCGGCGTTATTTTGTTATCGTTTTTATCGTTAACTCGGTTTTCCTGGGTCTTTTCACGTGTGTTATGAACAAACCTTCTTTTTTTCGGTACCGGTACTAGTTTTATTTTGTTGTATTTATCCGCGACACCTTAAAGGCCGGTCCGTGAAAATATTGTGGGGCGTAAACCGGTCCGTGGCGCAAAAAAGGTTGGGGACCGCTGGTATATGATACTATGTATATTTAATCAGTGTTGGGATTATAAGGGGTTTCTCTCATGAAATCTTCCTCCACTCCAAACCTGCTTTGTGTGGTGCTTTGTGGGATTTCACATTTCCCAATAACACTTGCAAAGTAACACATTTACTGTGCGTAGACTCTCACACACAACAGTGATCTCGGCCCTTTGGTAGGGCACTCAGTCGATAAGGTGGAACATTTTGAACGTTCAGCAAATTCAGAGGCAGTAGAGCAGTGAGCTACACGACTGTTCGGGATAAAAGGAGGTGCTACAGGCGCAGTGAATGACCTTTTGACCTCAGGCCTGCACCGGCTCTTTTGTAGACTATCATACATAATCAAAGATAACTTTGGATGAGAGCGGAGATGAGAGCTAGGCGTTGGCTGACCCTGTTTGACTAGGAGGTTAGTCAGTCAGGAAAGGAACTTCAGTATTCTTCCTAGAGCGTGGTAGCCCCTTCCTGTGTGAATAACAAATCCTGGAGGATGTCCATACAAAGTCTCATTAGTGAGTAAGAGGCATACAAAGCTGGCATGCTCAGATGATGACATGTGACATGATCACTCATATATGATGAAGAGCATATATTTTTGCATATAACACATAGTTTGGATGAAAGTCCGCTTGGAGAACTTGTCACAAAGTCTTAAGAGTACAGACCAGGCGTGTGTGTGTGTGGTTTGTGTGTGGTTTGTGTGTGGGAGTGTTTTTTAGCATGGACCAAACAACAAGACACAGATCATTAACCCTAAACGAGACTCATTTTTCTGCTGCTAATGATGGCTTGTATCAGTATGACTAACTAATGCTTTAAATCAACTGAATTAACACCAGTTACTGTAAAACAGCCACAACCAAAGGTTTTCTTTGAAGTCCACCATCAGTAGGGATATAGCCATCAACGCCTTCAACCTCTAAGGGGAAATCTGCATTATTGAATGGCTCCTATAAATCTTGCAAATCCATTCTGAGCTTTTTGCTCAAAAACTGTCCCATATGTCAAATAGAAGAGCTGAAGCGTTAATTCTATTTTCACTTTGGGATGATTATTGTGTCCTTTTGGTTTTATTTTGTTTCTTCTGGCTGACCCTAAGTTGACCTGACAGATAATTTGCTAAAGTTTTAGTTGAGCTTTGTTGTTGCTCACATTTGGAAAAAGGCACTACCCTTCATCTCATTCTCATCACACTGGACATACAGTTCAGAGTCAAAGGAAACCAGGGACACAATTTCAGGAAGTTTTCTTTGGCCATCTGAGAAAACCGGAGAGGAGATTTTTCTGGAATCCAATTTTAGCATCGTCCGAGGTTTTGGGGTAGGCAGAGGGGGTGGATTAGAAGTCCTTGGCTGTAACCGCAACATGTGTGTTTTTGTCTCTTGGCTGGATGTGGTCTGGGTCTCCAGCATGCAGGAAATTGTCTGTGTCATCCAGCTAACAGGTGCTAGTCAACCCACAAATACTGTCTCAATTAGATGTCAATGTAAAATAGTGAATCTAATAGAAATTTACAAATAGTGCAAATATTTAATTTAGTTTTTTTTTTCCATTTTAAATTCCTTGGCAGTTTAGTTCTTCTTGAAAGCTTGAAAACACAATTCTTTGCTTCAGTTCTAACTGCAAGCACGCTATTATAAGGTGAACTGGACTCTGCTGTGTGCACATTGTGAAAGAAACATGTTTTGCAGGATGGTGCTGGCTTATATGGTCAGATTTCTTTAAACCAAGCAAATTGAATCTCAGAAATAATCCCTAAACATCCATAGATAGATAGAGAGACAGACTCCTATCTGACTCTTTTTCTGCGTCTCTTTTCTCCAGGGACCTGAAGAATAATTTGATAAGTACAGTGGAGCCTGGGGCTTTCCGTGGTCTGCTAGCACTGAAGAGACTGTAAGTATGATGAAGCCTTGTAATAGCCTTCTCCAGGGTACGCGGGGAGAGTCCTTTGGCTTTAGAGACAACGAGAAAGAGTATTTTAAAGTACAGAGTTGAAGAGTGGACTGAAGTGTTTGACTTAGGCAAAAGGCCTGCAGTACAGTTTTAGACATTCACAAACCTTCTGTACCTGAGCAAAGCTAACTCAGGGAAGAACAGAATAGCTGCAAGTTAGCAAACTGACTCCGAAAGCAGTCAGCTTCACAGAATAGTGTAGTTCCAGTTTGCTAACAGTATCTACCATTGGAACACTCTCAATTGGACTGCTGCAACCCCTTGAGATGAGGATGAGGATTACGGGATTGACTGAGCTTGTGAGCCCCGGCACTCTGCTGGCATGCTAACTGCCACTGTCTGGTTTTAGGACCTTACCAGGTCTGAAAAATGCAACCTCAGATCATCAACAACACATGACATAACACCCTTACTGCTTCCATACCAGCAAGTGTGAGCACCTGTATAAATGCAGTGTGCTGAAGGTGTGTTAACACAATGCCAAGGAGAAAGGACATCAGCAATGATCTGAAAGAAACAGTTGTTACTGCCCGTCAGGCCATTTCCAAGTACATCTGAGACTCTATAGACCTCAGTTAGCATGCTATATGCTAAATCTAATTCATTCAAAAGGACTGAACAAGTCTGACTTGTTTGGAAGGGCTGGCATGAGGAAGCGTCTTCTCTTTAAAAAAAGAACATAACAACACGACTTAGGTTTGCAAAGTTGCATCTGAACAAACCACAAGACTTCTGGAACAATGTCGTTTGGACTGATAAGACCAAAGTGGAGATTTTTGGCCACAAACCGCAATACCACAGTACCACAGTACCACATACCAAATGTGCATATCAGCACAAGCACCACATACCAAATGTCAAGCACAGTAGTGGAGGGGTGATGATTTGGGCTTGTTTTGCAGCCACAGGACCTCGGCGGGCACCTTGCAGTCTTTGAGTCGACCACGAATTCCTCTGAATACCAAAGTTTTCTGGAGTGAAACGTGAGGTCATCTATATGACAGCTAAAGCACTGCACACCAGCAAATCTACACCAGAATGCCTGAAAAAGCAAAGATTCAAGGTTTTGCAATGGCCCGGTCAGAACCCATACATCCTCAACCTTGACGTGCAGTGTCATGACCTTAAGAAAGCCATGCATAAATCATGGCCTGCAAACTGAAGCAACATTGTTAATGAAGAGTGGGCCAAAATTTCCTCCACAATAGTGTGAGAGACTGAAAGTCATACAGAATGACTTCATATTGTTGCTGCTAAAAGTGGTTACTGGTACTGAAGCTACTGAATCATGGAGCGTACTTAGTCAGAAGGTGTATTTTCTTTTTACAATGCCTGTAAGTAAGACTATATATAGTCACCAGGGTGTATTTTATTGCCTGCAAGTAAATGTTCTGTGTATAAAAATTACATAGCAATTTTAAAAACGTTGAATGTTACTGCCTTACTAAGTTAAAAATGGCACTATGCTTACATCAAATGAATTCTTCTTTCCAATTTTCGATTAAAGTTATGCTTCTGTTAAAGTTACAGCAACATTTCAAATGTTTTACAGACTTAATTGGAAGGCAAATATTCAAAAAGCAAATGCAGTATTAAAGGTTAGCTTTCCTTTGTTTGTGGTTTTCGTTGATTTCTTCTCTTTGGGTAATTCTCTCAATCATTACCCTCATCCTTTCTACATATAGGCTTAGGGAGTGAGTGACATGATTGCAGCCTGATAGTTAGTGGGATCTGGGCTGGCAGGGATGCAAACAGTGAGTTAGCCGCGCTGATTCGGGGCGCGTGTGCGCAAGGCTCGGAGTGCAGCGGAGTGCTAATTTAAGTGCTCCCCAACTGGTGATTATTCGAGTGCTCTGCTTATTTTCCCACAGCTGCTCCAGCAAAACAGCTCTTTAATTACAGTGTGAGGGCACGGAGCCACGGACGCGACAACGCTCAGCCACTCGCACATGGAAGCCCAATGCGTTTGCACATGTTTGTGCATTTCGTGCTCCGTGTGCCAAAAATGGTTATGTGACGAGTAAAAGATCAGGACAAATATTCCAGGAAGTTGAATAGGCTTTACAGCTGTTTAACTTCTCTGTTCAAGCAGCCATGAAAACAGACATATTGCTTTCCAGTTAGCTCCTATTCCAACTCGCTCTGCACAATAATATCAGCAAAATTCACCATATGAACAGAAGCATTTTTCTCTTTGCCTTTTTGTTCATATAGGGATCTGTCCAACAACAGGATTGGCTGCCTTTCCCCTGAAATGTTTCTCGATCTGGGTAACCTCTCGAAATTGTGAGTAATCCCCTAAAATTGGAAACATGTCTTGCATCTCTTTATGCTTTGTATTCACCAAATCTGTAGAGGATATGTTTGGTATGGTTTCAGTAATGTATGAAAAAAAAAACAGTAGTAAAGCCTTTTTGTATGTGAGGAGTGATCTGTTTCTCTCTGTGTGCTTTTCCCACAAACAGGAATTTATCTGGGAATATCTTCTCCACTCTGACCATGGGACTCTTCACACACCTAGCTGCTCTCAGAGTACTGTAAGAGAAACATACAAGTGTACAGTATAATGGCCTGATCCATTCAGTTTTCTACGTTTCACTTGTTTGTTGTAGTCAGTTATTGGCTATTTTCACTGCAGTTATTTTGGCATGTCATAGGAAGAAAATGACATTAATAATAGCTATGCAGCACACACAGTAGGTTGGAAGTCTTGCCAATGAATGACCATAATACATGCACTCAGCAACTAGACCAGTTTTTCCTGTTATGACATCAAATACGTGTTAGATGAATAAAGTCCAAACACAGGCGCATGGGTTGTAACAGTATGCTGTATTCTCACCAGGCACTTCAGCGCTGAGACTTTGTTCTGTGACTGTCAGCTGAAGTGGCTGCTCATCTGGGCTAAAAGCAACTCCGTAAAGATCGGCAATGACACGGTCTGCGTTTTCCCTACCCACCTCCACGGCCTGGAGTTTCGCAACCTACGCGAACCGCAGCTCAAATGTGGTAAGGATTTAGCTAATGGTGGTGGCTGGCATTTACTGTCTCCTAAAACTGGTGTAAATGTCGGGGCTATTTAGAACAAAAGAACTTGACTGTTGAAAGTTTTTAGCTTGCAAAATAAAATGACACTAAACACTAACCTGTTATTTATATAGGTCATATTAAACATGGCCAAAGTTTCACATAATGAGGTAATTGTATTTACAAGTAATCCCCGTGAGCCAAAACCTCAGACTACAGACTGCTCTGTTGCAGTTTCTTTCATGATGTATTTGACATGATACAGCCACTGGTAGCTGGTATAGGCTCCAGCCCCTCATGACCCTTATAAGGATAAGTGGAAGAGATGGATGGATGGATGAAAGGATGGACAACAACTGGTTGCAAGGGAAATTTGCACATTATCAGACTGGTTGCAGTGGTCCCTGGAGGTTGCTGGAAGTCACTAGGTGAAACTGATTGCAAAGAGAATGCTAAACCAAAATCCCCCCTGTGAATGTTTTATTTGCTGGCAGCTTGCGGTGGTTGACTGTAGTTTGCATGAAAGATGCCAACTTGACTGCAAACACTCACAAATATTAGCTAAGATGAAGTAAAACCTGAGAAAGTATGGTGCAAGTTGGAAATGGAAAAAGTTTGCCTCACTAGGCACAATGTTTCCAGTTTGTGCTGCACTTTTCACAGTTTCACAAGAATAGCTAGCGAGTGTTTGTAGACAAGTTAGCCTGTGATTGTCACAACCAAAGCAACCGCAAGGAAGTATTATTTAACTGGTTGGGAATACAGATTTTTTGCTAATGTGTGAGTGAGTGGAGACTGGACGTCACTCACATCTCGCTAGAACTTTATTTTTACCAATCTTTTCTTTCAACATCCAGAAACCACTCACCAACCAGTTGGGGAATGGACATTTTCCCTTGGTACTGGCAGATCCCAGATGGTCATTGACCAGTCTCTAGGCCTATGTGGCTGGAACCTCAGAATTGTCACACGCTCAAAACGGCTGAGACATTAACGCCATGTGGTTTGTGGTCATTTCTGTTTGCAGCACCTCACTCTGCACCAATTCATATAGTGTTTTTCTACTCTTGGATATCTATGATGAAAATGATGGCTTGTCTTTAATTTGGCCGTCTCATGCACACAGCTTTGGCTAAAAGTTGACTTAAAACAATTACAACTTTACAGTGAGAGGAGCTAAAAAAAACATAAAGATATATAAAAAAAGAAATAAATATGTAAATGTCTTGTTTCTGACAGAGGACAGGCTAATGGGACACTACGGCCCAGTAAAGGGTAAAAAAGAAATCGTTTGAACTTTTAAGGAGCTACTATTATTCAGTCCAAGGATAAAGTGCCCTCTGTTTATAATTCCAAGTCTGTACGTCTAACTACAGAGCCCCGCAGGGGCCATGGGAGAAAAAAAAAATTAAGACGGACTTTTGCGAGATCTCGCAAAACAAACTCAGGATCTCGCAAAAGTTTTAGCCGCATTCTTCGGAGGCCGCCAGCTCGAAGCCGACCGGGAGGTCGAGGCACGATGTGCCAGCTCGAAGCCGACCGGGAGGTCGAGGCATGATGTGCCGGGAAAGCGGTGTTCCTCCCGGCTGTAGTAGGTCTCGACCTCCCGTTAGCTTCGAGATAGTGGGTGTCAGATCTCCGAAAACGTCGGAGCACTTTTGCAAATATGTGATGTCTTGTAAACCGAGCAGGTATCTGACGTTTACACAACCACATTCACGCCTCAAAATATCTTAAAAGTGTATTTTGTGACCCAGAAAGAGTAATATTACAACTAAGTAGCTGCCACCATTGTTGGAATTCAACTTTTGCGAGATCTTGGAAAAGTTTTCCAAGATCCCCAGTTAGTTTTGCGAGATCTCGCAAAAGTCCGTCTTAATTTTTTTTTCTCCCATGTACCCTGCGGGGCTCCGTATCTCACCAATAAAAAGTGAAAAAAAACCCAATAAAAAGTGGAAAAAAAAAAGTGGTGGCTGTAGCTCAGGTGGTAGAGCAGGTCATCCACTGATCGGAAGGTTGGTGGTTTGATTCCTGGCTTCCCCTAGTCTACATGCCAAATATCCTTGGGCAAGATACTAACCCCAAATTGCTCTCTGATGCATCCATCGCATCATCCATTCTTCTGCTCAGATAAGTAGAAAAGCGCTATATAATAACCAGTCCATTTACCATAAAGTTATGAAAATAGAAATTAATATAGAACCACTTTAGAGTAATAATAAGGTATTTATATTTAAACACACATGCATTTATTTTATTACTAACGTTACGCATATTGTAGCAGATAGAACACAGATGCTGAGACAAAGAATCTGCAGTGAAGTTAAGTTTTATGGTTGAAGTGACACAACACTGCAAATTATGGCTGTATGATTATGATGTTTTATTCAAACACTTGACATTGTCAAATTGTTATACTACGTGACTTAAAATTTTACATATTTTTTCATAACTTAAGAAAGTGAAGCAAAATATTATATAAAGTCTAAGTGTACTTCATTTTCCAAGTAGCTGGAGAGTGCAGCAATGTTTTATTTGACGTAAATAAAACTGTGAGTCAGCAGTTTCCCACATTAGTTGTAGCACTGAATTTGTCCCCGCAAAATGATATCCAACAGTACCCAAATAATGCTCAATTTAATTAGCACTTTTGTTAATTTCTTAATTAATTGAGTCCACCTGTCATCCCAGGCGTAAATGAGTTTTTCAGTCTCAGGCCAGAATGAAAGCCAGCAGGTCTCTGAGTTTTGTAATTGACTGTCTGACAAATGTTTACAGGGAGAAAATGTGTGAAACGTATTATTTTTGTCAGCGGGACACAATTTCATTGTTGATAATTATAAAGACAAAGCAGTGACAGCATATAGCTCAGGTTTTTATGGACGAGAGTTATCATATCTTTTTAGTACTTGCAAATGAACAAAAGTGCATTGTACCACATAACAAAGGGCACTTGGATGTGGCGCTGGAGCACCATAATCTGAAAAGAAACCTCCTCCTACCTTCAAATTTACAACCAGAAATGTTCTGTACACTACAATCAAAGCGGTTACAAACGTTCACTCAAGCATTGTAAATACTCTGAGTGGCCATGCTATGCTGTGAGCTACCTGTTGAGCCCATCGCCATGATGACAGACTACTGCTGTGTTGCTGGTCTCCCCTGCCTGCTCCTTCCCACGTCTGCCTGCACACACTGAAACAAAGAACAGAAAGGGCAACAAAACAGATGTGGAGACACTGAAGTGAAACACGTTTGCTTAAATAATGCTACACAAATAAAGGTAACATTTTCTTTACCCTCTACAATCCAGATTGCACTCTGCTATTCTGATTTGAGGTCCACTTTTAGTCTCATTGGGTCTTCATAAACTATGCATAATAATGTTACAAAGAAAAAGCAATGTAGGTCACTGAGCCACTGTTTCAAAAGTCACATATTATGAAATGTAATAATTTGGTTTACTTTAAACGATGTTTAAAGCAAAATCTAAAGAAAAAAGTTACTTTCAAACTTTGTATAAAGTTTCTTTTCACTACAGGAGAGTAAATACGATTTGAGGGAAAAACTAAACAAAGACATATTTCAGTTGTTATTTCAGTTGTTAATGACCTTGTAGTACCATATCACCCTATTAGAGCACTTCGCTCTCGCTCTGCAGGCCTACTTGTTGTTCCTAGAGTATTTAAAAGTAGAATGGGAGGGAGAGCTTTCAGTTTTCAGGCCCCTCTTCTGTGGAACCAGCTTCCAGTTTGGATTCGGGAGACAGACACTATCTCTACTTTCAAGATTAGGCTTCAAACTTTCCTTTTTGCTAAAGCATATAGTTAGGGCTGGACCAGGTGACCCTGAATCCTCCCTTAGTTATGCTGCAATAGATGTAGGCTGCCGGGGGATTCCCATGATGCATTGAGTTTTTCCTTTCCAGTCACCTTTCTCACTCACTATGTGTTAACAGACCTCTCTGTATTGAATCGTATCTGTTATTAATCTCTGTCTCTCTTCCACAGCATGTCTTTTATCCTGTCTTCCTTCTCTCACCCCAACCGGTCGCAGCAGATGGCCGCCCCTCCCTGAGCCTGGTTCTGCCGGAGGTTTCTTCCTGTTAAAAGGGAGTTTTTCCTTCCCACTGTCGCCAAAGTGCTTGCTCATAGGGGGTCATATGATTGTTGGGCTTTTCTCTGTATCTATGAAGCGCCTTGAGGCGACATTTGTTGTGATTTGGTGCTATATAAATAAAATTGAATTGAATTGAATTGTTGGGGTTAAACTGTGGAATGATGTTGACATCAATATAAAAATGGTTTTGGTCTTTAAAAGTATGCTAAAATATATTTTGGTGGGTTCCTCGTGATAATATTGTTGCTGCTGTCTGTTTCTTGTTGCTGTTTTTTCATTTTCTACTTGGAAAGTAGGGTAGCTTTAATGATAAGAACATAGGCCAGGCATCTATACACATGTTCAGTGGTTCCTATATTAATTGTTTTGCACATTCTGTGTAGTCTGTGATGACTGAATGAATAAATAAATATCAATGTATAAGAATTAGTTGATTTTTCAGGTAATAAGGGCCTTTTAAAGAATTTTAGCATATTCTGATAATGAAAAAAAAAACTAACATTGTCATCATATTTTTTATTTGGCTGTCTGACAGCTTTACATTTTCAGGTTTGCTTTTGGTGACTTCTCATAACAAGAACCTCTAATGTCATGAAAGCTGCATTTATCAAGTGTTTTACCCATGAAAACATGATTAAGTAGAGCTATTTGGATGATAGGTTTCCTCCTCCGCTGTTATCTCTCCACCTACTGTGAACTGTTTGACAAGCTTAACATGAGCCAGTGATTTAGTGCAAATTTGCTCGACAGAAAATTGCAGGCAAAGATTGTCTCATAAAGGTGTTTTTGTGTGGTCTTTGGCCTGTTAGGCACCGCTCGTTCATCTGTAAATGCGGCGTCAGTATCCCTAAAAGGACGAAGGAGCTCCAAGATTTGCTTGTTTCTCTTTTCCTCAAGTAATAATAAATGCTCTGTTGTTTTCCCTGACTCACACACTGATGCCAAAGGACCTTCAGAAAAACCTGCTATTCACTCTGTTGAAGCCAGCGGTTGAAGGCTATAGTGTAACTGGAACTGCAAAGTGCAAAAATGTCTACACAGAGAAAACTGATTGCACTGCATGCTGTTGGAGATTTTGTCTGGGGAGCTTGCTAAATTTGTGGAAAAGTCATTTTGGCATGCGCATTGGACTTTTAAAGACCAAATATGAGTTTAAAGGCTAAAAGATTAGCACAGATATGTTGTCTATCAGCAGTGGGGGCATCAAAGTGAGTTCTTTAAGCAGATAAAATGCTATCTTTACTGACTGGAAACTGTTAGTAACAGCGAAGAAAAATCCACGAGTCTTTGCTTTCTTTTTCTTTTCTGAAAGACTGGTTACAGACAGGCAACCTCCCCCTGCCTCCCTCTGTCTCCCCTCCATTCCTCTATCTCCCTGCTCCGTGCTGCTGTCCACAGGGGAATTGTATCTCATATGTGATAGAATCATCCTCCTCTTCTCCTTACATCTGGCTCGCACAGGGGATATTGCACTGGAATGAGAAAAATCATTGTTTAGTGCTGGTGTATGTCTGTGTGTGTATGTGTATATATAATGCAAAGGGGCATTACATTGGGATGCACTGTATGCACAATGTCAAATAGTTTGCAGAAGGAAAAAAAAAACCTAATGTAGACCATGTGCAGAATACATATCTCTACCCTACAGTTTGCATTTTTGCAGTTGCATCCAGACACTGCAATGCAGACATTCTGGAGAAATTCTATGTAATCCTAACTGTATGTGTTTTTCATTTACGTAGAACAAGCCAAACCAACTACAGAGTAATTCTGCATAGTCAGTGGACAAAGAGCCATGAGTGGAATCCAGTGGCAAGACAGGAGGCACTGCTTTTAGGCCCTAAAGCATCCATCATGGAATTACAATGATAAAGTCCTGCTCTCAGGCATGCTTGGCTCCATACACGTGTCCACAGTACAACTCTATCTTACAATACCTTATCCATTAACTTGTGTAGTGCTCTGAGAGTCATATTTTAAATGTCATTTGATGATTGCAGTTTTCATATGGCTACAGTTTGTAAAGGAATGTTTTCCAGCAATGTACATCCAAGTACGTGACTATCTCTCAGCACCTGATACCACATTCTTGCTATCAAGAAAAATGATGACCTGGAATATAATAAAATTCAAACATGGAATCAAAAGTATGCTTAAAATGAGATTATCCCCTCATTGTTTTTATGAAAATTTGTCACTGAGGACAAATTTGTTTCCCTCTCCAACGGCTCCTGCCTGATGGTTTGCAGATGTTTACACCATACATTCCAGCAACAAGCTCTCATCCCTCCAGTGATACAGGTCGGGTGCTGCCTGCAAATGAGGGGGAACGGAAGAGTGCACGCGGCTTCCTTAGGAGATCAGGTGCTTCCTGTGTTGGGGTCAGGGCTGTCTGTTTGATGGACTCCTGGTTCTTTAACCCTGGTAGGAGGAGCACAACAGCCCAGACATAAAGTGCAAAACTAACGCAGCATGTTATACACTGCCCAACAAGACCCTGCTTTCTTTAGCGGTTTTTATTGCATGATGACACAGTAGTGCAACTGCACGGGTATCATGTCATTAAACTGAGTTTCACGTGCAGCATTACGTCTCTTAGCCTGTGGTGTGACTCCAATAATTTAATGATGCAAAAATATCATGAAATATACCTCAAGATAGTCTGTCATACAAGTCTTTGAAGTTCAGTCATGCACCTCTTTTAAAACCAGTTGCTTTGAGAAAGGGATAATGAAGTGACTATACAAACAGACAGTACGTGTTTGAGAATATCTGCGTGTTTTATTTTGTTTTATTTTTAGTGTGGATTTGAATTCAATTCAGTTGTGCATGAATACAGTAAATGTAGCAATAAAGAAAATAAATCCCCTAGGGGGGCAATGATCCATAACAAATGGGGGATGTGGAGGTTGGTCTATACTTTAAAAATTGCTAAATTAAAATGATTGCTCAAATAGCCGTGTTATGGACTGGTGGCCTGTCCAGGGTGTACCCCTCCTCTTGTGGACTGACAGTTGAGATAAGCTCCAGGCCCCTCCGCAACCATGAATTGGATAAGCAGTTAAGAAAATGGATGGATGGATGATTTCTTAAATTGATGAATTGAATTTGCATTTGAATGATGCAGCAGCAACAGCGCTGAATGACTTGAACCAGGACACAACTCCTACTGACACAAGCTGAAGCTTCTGTTGTCTCGCTCACTGTCTTTGACTTGGACATTCACATTTTAAGTGACTTCTACATTAAAATCTAGTGTAAAATCCCACTACAGCATGTCAATCGAGTTGAATTTGAGGTCTGGACCTTACCATTGCAAGACATTGACCCTTTTGTTTTTGAGCCATTCTGTTGTAGACCTACTGCCATGCTCAGGATCTTTGTCCTGTTGAGTGAGCCAGCTTCAGTTAAGCTTTAGCTGTCAGACGTATGGAAAAAAAATAGTAAAAACATAAAAGACTTGCATAAGATGTGGCCTACTTCATATAGTGAATCATACAAGGCTTATATGATTTACTCATGAAAGTGGCCACTTTCTCATTACTTTCATATATTGTTTTAGTAAGTATCCAAAACATACAAGTTTCATTTATATCATTTTTCAAGGGATCTTATATCTGTTTTCACTCTTGTATGCTTTTCATACAAGTTTCACACAAGACAGATACAAACTTTATAAAATGTATATATATCTTTTCCATATGGGACAGATGGCATCACATTTGACTCTAGAATACTTTGGTACATGGTGGAGTTCATGATTGGCTCAATGACTTGGTTTTTACCAAAAGTAGAGCTGTGCAGTATGTCCACAGATTTCCATCTTGGTGTCACTGCACCAAAGCACATTGTTCCAGAATTCTTGTGTATTGTTTAGATGCAACTTTGCCATACTAAGCTGCACCGTGATCTTTTTTAGAGAGGAGGTCAAGAAGAGCGGTCCAATAGTGAGTGTCTACAGCCATCTGTAAAACATGGTGGAAGCTGGGTGATGGCTGCATTTTAGCCAGTTGATGTTGTCTAAACCGATGGAGTTATTAACGCAGAAAAGTCCCATCAGATTTTGGTGCACCATGCAGTATAGTCTGAAAATTGTCTAATTGGCAATGGCTTCATTATATAGCATGAAAATGATCCCAATAAAGTGCCAGTGCAGTGAGTGAAAATACACCTGAACAGAAAACACATAATGAAACACAATCAGCACTACAGATTGGCCTGGGTTGAAGATCAAATTTAAACTTTCAAGATGATTAGAATCATACTAACTCGATGTTTACCTTTGGCTCTTCAGTTAGAGTCATCTTCCAGATCTTGGCATATCTGAATAACTTGTACTTACCTGCAATTGACAATCTGCAGTTGTTTAGAAATGGCTCCAAGAGACCTTGTGTAAATCTACAATTTTCCTTCACTAAGGTTCTTGGACTTTCCCATTTTTCCGACCATTGGTGAATCCAATGAGTCCTGTCAAAGAAGTAAATTTCATGCTAGCAAAGAGAATCTTCCAGTTGTAGTCTGTAGAAAAGTTAATTGACACTTTAGCACCTTCATCACCACTTATTAAAAGATTAAGATGACTGTATGTATATATTTCAGTCTCTATGTATAGTTGTGTCCCTGTGTAGGTTAGAGAAATTCCAAAATAAAATCAAACATGAGCACCCAATTATTATTTTTTAATCATTAAAGATGATGATTGCTGGAAAAACACCAGTTAAAGGAAATTGTTAGAACCTTCAAATTACCATTACATTCATGCACATGATGAGTGTATGGAAACTTTTGGCCACAACTGTATATTTTACATAGGATTTAAAAGAAGATGCATACATATAATCTGGTGCTAAGGCACTGCTAATTCAAAAGCATTGTACTGTTTTTTTTTTTTTTTCACAGACTCGGCTACAGTGCACATGCCCCTAGTTCTTGCACATATAATTATGTCTTTGTCCCTGTCCCTGGCTTCCTTTGGTTGTCCTACACACACTCCCAAACCCACAGCCAACAATTACATTTTGCTCTGACAGTGTCCAGTGGCCAAAGGCAAGCAGCCACACTCTGATCCTTGCCTCAAAGTGTTGTTTCAACAGTGTTAGCACCAGACTAGTCAACAATCAATGGCCCCCATGCTGTTTCTGTTGTGTTTCATGCAGAGGAGATAGCAAAGCCTCATCTGCCACTACTGTCATAGAGTCTCGACAATCTAACAGGGTCATCAAGCAATTACACTGAGATGTTGCCGTGAAGGAGGCAATATTAGTGACCAGTTTTTAAAGTCACTCTCAAAAGCATGTCACTTTTAATTACACACCTATGATTATAAACTACTTATGTAGAAAGCTGAGGTCAAGGCTCTGCTTGTCTTAATAGCTGTGATTGCCCTGTGGGTTCTATGTTACAATAAGTAATATTGCTAGCTACTGAAGGCTACTCAAGGGAAATGTCAGCTTGTGAACTTAGACCTTTTGCTACCACCCAACATGGATCTTTCACTGTTTTCCTCTTTCAAACCAATTCATCGAGCAATAAAAAGGGTTTATGAGCCACAAATTGAATTGTGTGTCTGGTGCTTTCAGCATATATAACTCATTACAAAAGACACAATGCAGGCAAAATGCCTGCTTATGTTGCTCTTTGGAGCATGTGCAAGGAACGTGAATAAAAATAAAATACCTTGATTTTCTAATTATTACATTATGTTTATATTTAAATGATTTTTTTTAACTGGATGTTTTTTTTTATTCACAGACATTTGTTTTATTGTTTCAAGCTCTGAGAGAGTTCCCAGTGTAGTGCACTGAGCTGTCAAGGCACCAATCCATGTCCTGCAAAATAGACAACACTGATCTCCAAGGGTTCAGTATGATTAGAAACATTACACTGTGTTGTATATCATATTTCAACAGTATGCTTAGATCAATCATTTTTCCAAAACCAGGTCCATTTTCTGGCACTAGACTAAACACTCCTATGGCTTCTAATCTCCTCCCAGTTGTAGCCTTTTATCTTTGGCAAAAAAGCCTGTTGACCTGGCCAGCTGCTGGCACTATTGTCAGCTTCCTATGTGAAAATTTTAGGTGTCAAGGAGAGTCCAGGGGAGCACTCTAGGCTGTCACTTTATCAGCTCCTGTTGGTTTCGCTGAGCAACAGCAACAGTGTGTGAAGAATGGGGGAGGGGTGTGACCTTGACAAAAGGTTTCTGTGTGTTTATAATATTTTAAGGAGCATGCGTGTTTGGTTTTCCCGAGAAGAATGCTTGTGGTGGAATATGTGGAAAGACCTGATGCCTGATTTGAATCAATATGTGATGCGGAGTCTGTAGAACTTCCATTCCCCGAAAATCTCCATTCTGGCTTTTTTCCTGTCCCAAAGAAGCTAAAGGAAGCTTTCCAAGATAACCATTCTACTTTAAATCTTCTTCGTGTTCCAGATGGACCTTTGGAGATGCCCCTGTTTCAGCTCATTCCCTCCCGGAGGCAGCTTGTTTTCCATGGTGACCGACTCCCCCTGCAGTGCACCGCTTCCTACTTGGACCCATCAGTGGAGCTGCTGTGGCGTCATAACGGGCACATCGTGACCACGCAGGAAGACCGAGGCATCTACGTTGAAGAAACCCTCATTCACGACTGCTGCCTGCTCACAAGGTGTGCACAGAGGATAGGGGAGTGCATCTAATGTCTGATTAGCTGTTGCACTGACCCCACATGCACACAGTCAGAGCCCGACTAAGCCCACGCAGTCAAAATCCACATACAAATATGCTGATGCATGAGGAGTTTCGTCAGAATATGCATGTGTTTACTCATGCAGCACAGCCACTTCCACGGGAACAGATGTAAAATATGCGTGCGGAAACACACACGCGCTCTCTCACTCACTCATAGAGGCTGTGATTTACCTTTTGTTATTACCGCCCTTGATAAGGATCTGAAAGGACAGGGCAAAATTGGCTTGGCACGGTGCCAACACCTCAGAGCAATCCGCGGCCCGTCTCTAGAGGTTGGCCGTCCAGCCGCTCCCCGAGCACTAGCTGTTTGCACGCTAAGAGGAACAGATGCTGAATCATAATTGCAGTGATAAATTAAAGCAGCAACACTGGCTTTTGTGCATTTTTTAAAAATGTTTATTTTTTGATATAAGACGTTGCCTCAAACCTCTGTCTTCTTCCCATCTTTGCTGCCTTAGCGCTGGCCTGCTTTGTGTCATGGGCGTGCTCACGCACTCCTCTGTTTGCGTGTTACAGTTAATGTTTTTGACATAATGCCGTGGCAACAGGGCTCAGACACAAGAACACATTGCTGCCAATTGCTTTAACTGCTGCCTTTTTCTTACTTGGCCTCTCTAACATAAATATTGATGGAGTGCTGACAGAAATATGTTTCCCTGTGTTAACGGGGCCAGAACGCCTCTTGTTGTGTGGTGTGTTTGGCAGCAGCAGCACCAGCTACTTTTCCGCTCCATTACTGGGAAGGTATAGCGTTTCCCCTGCTGCAAATACCACTGATAGTCAGTGGGCTTTGTTTGCTTTTATTATGTAAAATTAACTCAGTGGTGAATAATCGTTCTCGGTGATCCCTGTGGTGGCATAATTAGATTAAAGGTAGTGCGGGTGCTTTTAGTGATGTATTGGTGTCTTTGTGTCTCAGTGGTGATGAATGTTTTAGGTTCATTTCAATCAAGGTGTTCACCGTTAGGGATCAATACAATACTTTGTCATTCTCTTCTTAGTGCTTACAGTCGTAACAGGAAAGTGCTACCAAATACTGGCACATTTCCAAGGTCCTTAAGCCTGAATAGTTTGACATCATCCTGCTTTATATGTTCTTAATTACAATTTAACAAGAAATATTGTACTTTTTTTTTATCCGCTAAACACTATTTGGCGGCTCGTGCAGCTTGTATTGCAGATTAAGATTTTACATGCCAAATACTGTATAATCAGCTTAAAATTGTAATGCATTATGGATTTAACTACCTACTAGCATATTAACTAGTAAAATTAATCACCAGTCTTAAATGTTCCTTAAGCCTCATTTGTGGTCACCGCAACGGTTGTCACTTGTGCCAATTGTGACATCATCACAGCCCTTTATTCATTTACACTGATGCTGGAGGCATACTGGACTTGGTGGGCTTCTAAATGACAGCTATAACAGCTCAGAATAAACCTCAGCATCAGCATCACTTTTCTTTTTTTAGGGTTTTCTCCAGAATGTCTCCTCTGTTAATGTGTGTGTTTAATGTGTATGTGTTAGTCCCCATAGGGAAATTGCTCCTCTGCATTTAACCCATTCACGCAGTGAAGCAGTGGGCAGCCACCAATGCAGCGCCCGGGGAGCAGTGTGTAGGGACGGTACCTTGCTCAGGGGTACCTCAGGGTAACCGTTCAGTGGAGTCGAACCCCCGACCTTCCGATCATGGGGCCACCACTCTACCTACTGAGCTATCCCTGCCCCAGCCTTTTTCAAGTTGTCCCTATGCCCCTGCATTGCTACAACACTGAAAACTGCAATAAAGATCGACCCTCAGACACTTGTTTCCAACTGAACTGCATGTACATACACATAATCTAATATGCAGTAACTTTTTCTAATAGTGTAACAAAGGGGACAGTGGAAGTACTGCAATACTAAACTGTGTAGGTAGCGTAGGTTGTAATTCTTCAAGAAGTGAAGGGTGAGGGATACACTTAAAAGAAGAAGGATGCCCACAAGCATTGCACATGCAAGACATGACACGGCGCAGCAAAAACTACATGTTGAGTATGGTGACTAGTGCAGCTGCTGCGATAGCTCAGACCTGTCTTGTTGATAAAGATAGGAGCATCAGTTGGGTATTAAGTACAAACCCAATTGCGACAGGCTGGAAAAGTAAATGGCACTAAACAGTAACAGCTGGAGGAACATTTTGAAACTCATCAGCAATACTTTGGGGTATAAAAAGGGGGTCTTAAAGAGGCAGATGTTCTTTTTTTTTTTTTTTTTTTTTTGCCTGTCCCATTTGGTTCTTTAGCCGTCAGAATTGTTGTCTGAAGACCAACAAGGATACCCAATGGATTTATTTTGCCAAATGGATCATCATGGCATTGCTGTATTGGTCCATTTGATCAACCTTTGTTTTTATTATTTATTTTATTTTATTTTCAGTTGTTACAGACGGGACAGACATGAGTGAGGGATAGGAAAGGGAGAAAGAAAGAGGAAGGAAAAGAAAAACAGAAGGGGAGAGGGACAGTGAGAAAGGGGGGAAAAAATATCTCCGGCATCACCTGTTGAGAGAAAAAGAATAGAAAACAAGCACCATCGCATTAATCTAGCTAAGTGTAAACAGCAGTAAATACTAAATATTGAATGTTGTTGTGCAGCACGCAGGACAGACAGCGCACAATGTGCTTTGAAGTAGCAGCCAAGAAAGGTGTGATTTAAGTCTACGATCAGTGACGATCTCCCTCCGCGCCCTGGAGAGGCCTGACCAAGCAGCAGGCGCCAGGCCCCGCCAAGTAGCCACCGGGAGTGAGCTGGTACATACCTGAGCGCCCAGCCCCGGACACCAAGAACCAACAATGCACCGACCCCTGAGGGCATCAGTCACCGGCAGGGAGTGTGGTGAGGGGAGATAGGCCTCCACACTTTGGAGGGCCTGGGAGTTCCCAGAGAGGTGGAGTCTAAGACCCGACCTGACATATAGACACAGACAACCAGGCACACACAGACACAGACATGCATTCCCACCCTCATGCACACATATACAAACACTCAGCACTCACCCAACGTAGACAGATGTTCTTAGAATTAAAGATGGGCAGAGGTTCACCAGTCTGCAAAAAAACTACATCACAAAAGTGTGGTTCAATGGCATTAATTCAATTTAAGGCAGCACATCATTAAAAAGTGGCATTATTCTATTATGGAAATCACAGCATAGGTTCATAAACAGTTACAGAAATCACAGTTTGCGTGCCATCCACAAATACAGGTTAAAGCTCTGTGATGCAAAGAAAAAGCTATATGGGAACATGATCCAGAAACACTACCGTGTTCTTTGGGCTAAAGTTTGTTTAAAATGGACTGAGACAAAGTAGAAAACTGTTCTGTGGTCAGAAATTGGAATTTTGAAATTGTTTTTGAAGAGCCTGGAGAAGGAGCACCCCTATACCATTCTCTGATGGTATAGGGGTGAATTAGCGGCTATGAAATTGTCGGCTTGCACATCTGGAAAGGCGCCATCAATGCTGAACGGTTCTACAGGTTTAGAGCAGCACATGCGTCCATCCAGATGAGGTTTTTGTTATAAGGGATGCCTTGCATATTTTAGCAAGACCATGCTAAACCTCATACTGAATCTATTAACTCAGTATGGCTTCATAGTAGAAGAGTCCAAATGCTGAACGGGCCTGTCTGCAGTTTTCACCAGCTGAAAACATTTGCTGCGTTATGACATATGATGAAGAAGATCCAGGACTGTTGAGCATATAGAAGTCCAGCAGCTGTTCTCCTCACATCCCAGACATTTATATACTGTTGTTAAAGAAAGAGGGAGTGCTATACACAGTGGTACACATGGCACATGACACAATCTAAATCACAGTTTCTTATATATGTGCAAACAAGCCAGGTGAGTAATGATATTGCAATATTTTTTCAAGCTAAAAATATGTGAATGATTTCTTTACAGCTGATGAATCTGCAGTTAAGTCCAGAAAGAATAATAATGTAGGCTTTTATACTGTTTAATCATTTTTTTTTTTATAATAGTGAAGAGAATGTACTGATTTTTTACAGATTTATCATATTTCAATATCTTATTTTCCACGTCCCCGATATTTTCGTTTTATTTTCAGTTTGATTGAATTTAATCTACAGTTTTGATCTCCAACTTTTGATTTGTGAGCTCAGATTAAGATCAGATCACATTATTCGTATCCCTGTTCCTGCTGTTATACATCATTCTGCCATAATCCAAAACATTCTTTGCAAACAGTAGCTTAAAGTAAAGAGTCTGAGTACAACTTTCACCATTTGATGTCATGAGAAAGAAAACTCACTGGAGACAGTGAGATTTAGGCTCACTCAGCCCTCATTATGCATATTCGGGGGTCCAAACACCTTATGTAACAAACCCTCTATTATGGTTGTGTAGAGACTGGTGACGTCTGTCAGTGTCTCTTCCAGCCTTCTGCTTCATCAGCCATATCACTGTAGACGACACGAACCCATCTCCCTCTCCTCAAAACTTTGTCTTTCTTTTCCAGTGCAGTATCCCGATGAATTTCCCAACACTCCCATTCTGATTAGGGCCCAATTTGCAATTACGCACCACTCTTATCCCAGTATACAAAAGTAATGTAAATTTCTACTCCAAGTGGAACCTATTTAGGTCATGTTTCTCTTGGCACCTGAGAGTGTCTCCCTCATGTAGAAAACCTACAAAAAGCAGACATTAGTTCCATAGCTGATGAGTGAATAACAGAGCTTGGGGCCAACAAAAACAATCTGCTGTGCATGGGCTGAACTTCACCCTTTGCTGTATCTTAAAGTGGAGTGCTGAGAGAACAGTGTGTGGGAGGGGGGGAAATTAGTGCTTTGACTTCATCAGCCCTGCAAAAATTTTGTTAAAAAAAAAGAAAAAGAAAAAACTTAACTGATGTTTTGACCTTTGACATGCCAGATGCAGTCGATGCTTATTTAAGCACAGTGGACAAGATATTAGTCATCGCAGGCCGTGTTGGTGTCGTTCACCTTGGATAAATGTCTTCTGAGTCAGTGAGCTTCGCCCTGCATGCCCCATCAGAGGGGAAAGACTGAATACACAGGATTTAGCGCGTAGCTTAAAGCCCTCATCTGGATTTGTTGCACAGCGTTGCAGCAGTGTGAGCAGAGATGCCAAAGCCTCAGTGAAGTGACCTCTTTGAAGGTGAACCCAAAATGTTTTGCGGCTATTTTCTCATCTAAATTCTGCTTTATCCCGCTTTAGGCAGTATCAGGCAGGCAGCCAGTGTAGACATTCAAAGCCTGACAGGGTGTTTTGCTTATTGAAACGGGCATAACATTATGAAAAGTGTTTGGTTTTTTTGTTTTCTGTTTTTTCTTTTTTTGTATCTATCAGCTCCCTCTCATTTCATGCTGTGCCATGTCATCATGGCCTCTCATTGCTGGAGCAGGTGGGCCAATAAGCGAAGCTATTTACATTGCTCACAGTGAATAGCAGCAAAGAAACGGGCCCCATGAGGCCTGGTGGTTCTGCGATGCGGGTCAAACTCCTGCTGAGTAATGGTGTCGGGCCAAACTCCCAGTGTTAGCTATGCTAGCAGCAGCAGTGGGATCAGCCTGTGATTCATGTTTCATTAATCAAACATTTCAGAGCCCTGTAGCTAGCAACAGCAGACACTTTGGATGTATCTTCCTTAATCCTCTCCATTTTTAATCAGGCTAATCTTACACAAAACCTGATGTGGATGCATTACTGAAGGCAAAGAAGGCAAAGTGTTTCTAATGGTGATCTCTCTAAAAGCTCTTTTTCCATTTTGTTGCGCATAAACTTTAATTTCTTTCTGCTTTTACCAGCATCTCTTCCCTCTCTTTAAAGCATTCTGCAGGGTTTTCCTTAAATTTCTGTCTCTGTTTCTTTTTTGGTAGCTTTTTTTTCTCTCTCCTTTGTTTTCCGCGCTGGATTTCGCCATTTGTTTACGAGCTTTTGTGCAGCGTCAGTTGATAAGGAGACCAAATGTGATTATGTCCACACATACTGTAGGGTTTTACCTCTGGGTTCATCACTTTACTGCTTGCCAGTTTCACTCAATAAAGAAAAATAAAAGCTTTTAGTTACATTGGATGAAGTCAAACAACGATAACACGAGGTGTAAATTATTTATAGTCCACATTATATAGTGTAGCGCATCGAGTGGTTTAAGACATGGAGCTAATTTGATGGAAGCTGCTACAGTGGGAGTAGTATCTGTGAATTATGCCACCGTGTCTGTGTGTGTGTGTGTGTGTGTGTGTGTGCATACCATGGTTGCACACATATACTCGTTTAGGCATTTAAAAATTAACAAAATCAGTTAATGCAGATTCACAAACGATGCTGATTTGGAACATTTGCTACATAGCTGAGTTGAGGTGGGACAGATTGAAACTTTACAGTTTCATAAGCAACATTGTGTAAACAAAGTGTTAAATATCAATGCACAAGCATAAATGTTCTTAATGAGTCCTTTGGGAGCTGCTCTACAATAGTGCAGTATTACTGAGGATGTAGGTCAGTGCTTTCTGCGGCTTGTGTGTGCCTCTGCCCTATTGATTTTCACTAAGTGGTGTGATTTCTTCATATGTTCATTATGTGAAAATGACCTTTTTCCCCCTCCCTGAAAACTAAACAGGCTGCTCCATGGTTTCCCTGCTCTTCTTTCACTCTGTTTTTTTTTTCTGGGTGCAGCAGCTCACCAGGGATGTTAGTGATCATCCCTCAGCAGAATATTTAGCAGCGAAGTTGTCGGGGGGGGAAGAAGGAGAGGAAAAGGAGAGGTGAGGGTGGGAGGTTTTGTGTATGGGGGTGGGGGTATTTCCCTCTGTATTTCCCAGCATTCAGAGATTTGGCATTTGTTCAACAGTGATGTAACTGTCCCCTCTGCGGACTATTCATGTCTAGAGATAGAGATAGAGAGACGCTCTAATTTAGAGGAACTGCTATCACACTGATCTGTTTTGGTTTGTGTGCTGCAGTGACACCTATTGTGTAAACATTCCTGATAGGGTTATTATTGACGCCACACCAGCAGGTGTGGCGTCAATTTTTTTTTTCCTTTTTTTTCTGTAAACACAATAGCTTGAATCTGATAAAACTTTATAGGGGTTTAGAGCAAGGTCATGTTAACAATCTGGTGAAATCTGGATTATATCCACCAAGGCTCCCCGGATCAATTTAAGGATTTACTGGGCAAATTTTAAAAATAAGTCTTATAACTTGCTAACATGTGAAAAGTACTGGACAAAGATTCAAAATATCATGTCACATTTGACCTCTGACCTCTCCTTCAAGGTAAATAGATTGATCTGAATGTCAAAATGACATTAATACTAGAGATGGCACGATACCACTTTTTTATGTCCGATACCGATACCGATATCATAAATTTGGATATCTGCCGATACCGATATGAATCCGATATAGTGTGTTTTTTAATCAATAAAACGTTTTTTTAATATCTTGCTGCATTTTGTATAAGTTTATACTCAAGTTTAAATAAATAACAACACTAAAGCTATTCTGTTATACCTGTATGTAAAAAATACACTGCGCCCAAAATATTTCATAGTTCAGCAACACTGATCAATCTAATAAACTTAAACCTACTCAATCCTTCCTATTCTGGTATTTTAAAGAGTACTTAGCAGAAATATTAAGCAACCTAACTAATAGGGTTGCAAACTCCCAGCAAAAAACAAACAAACCACCCTCCACCTCATGATGCTTAATTGATGTAATCAAATTTAATTTGATGCAGGGGGGAAAATGCACAGAAATAAATTATTTTTCAAGAATAATTAAATAGATTCAACATCTTTCTTCAACAGAATTGCAGACTGCACAGATGGTATCTTCCCAAAGGAAAAAGTACTATAGCTTACTAGGGTATATTAGACTTAACAGTTACTATATACAGTAATGGACTTCTATAGATTTTACATCAGATTAAAACTTTGGGTGTAAGAGTCAGATAATTATTTATTAAAAGCTAGACATTTTAATTGAGAATAAGAAAGAAAAGTATGTCTTTGTGCCCCCTTTTCCCTGTTCATGCCCTATCGGCCCCCCTGGCTAAACTTTGCTAGATCCGCCCCTGCACAGTTACCAGCCGCATAGAAAAGGATCCTGGTGTACAAAGTAATATTAAATAAATTCTAACAACAGCTTATCAAGCTTAATAGTGCTGCTGTTGTTCAGCCGCTGGTTTCCTCTGTCTGGTGAGAAGTGGGCCAAAAACTAAGAAGAGAGACGGACTCGCGACAGAAAAGCCGATCAGCTAAGCATTAGCATTATCATTAAGCAGTTTCACGATTGAAGTAGCAACAGGAGAGAGAGAGAGAGAGAGGCAGTCGCTCCTAATATCTGTTGTTAAGCTTAACAGGGGAATGCTTTACAGACATTCAGAGATGAACTTACACACTTGCTTTACTTCTCTCTGGGATAACTTCCTCGGAGATGAAATGCTGGTTTGCTAGCAAGGCTACAAATACACACAGCCTCTCTATCACGTGATGCATATTGCTGCAACGTGCTACGGTTATGAGCCGAGTTACGCCGTGTAGCAAGTTTTGTGAGGTGCTTTTTTGATATTTAATGGATCGGATTACATTTTTTATTTCTCACCGATATCCGATCCAGTAATTTGGGTCAGTATCGGACCGATACCGATACGTAATATCAGATCGGTCCATCTCTAATTAATACTATTAGAACTTTGTTTTATTTTCTATGTTGACATAATATAGGTATATAGGGAATGATATATTTACATTCTAAATATAATGTTTCATTACAACCTTGCTATGTTCGGCACATTAACAGGTTACAACCATTACAGTACATGTGCAATGTTCCTGAATAAGTGTTACTGTCTATTGGGAAACAAAATGAAGATTTTTCACATGTGTTTATTAGTAAACATGTAAATACATGTTACATGTACATTAAAGTGATGACATAAATAATTTGAAAAAACTAATGGTGGTTAGGACTGTTGTCTCACAGCAAGGTCCTGAGTTCAATTCCGCCATCAGGCCGGGGTCTTTCTGTGTGGAGTTTGCATGTTCTCCCCGTGTTTGTGTGGGTTCTCTGTGGGTTCTCTGACTTCCTCCCACAGTCCAAAGACATGCAGTTCGTGGAGATAGGTTAATTGGAAACTCTAAATTGCCCATAGGTGTGAATGTAAGTGTGAATGGTTGTCTGTGTCTACGTGTTAGCCCTGCGACAGACTGGCGACCAGGGTGCACCCTGACAAGGATAAGCGGAAGAGAAAGGATGGATGGACTTGGTCCATTTTCTCAGAAATGTAACTATACGTTTCAACAGTGTTGGGGAGTAACGGAATACATGTACCGCCGTTACGTATTTAAAATACAAAATATGAGTAACTGTATTCCGTTACAGTTACCGTTTAAAAAGGTGGTATTTAGAATACAGTTACTTTGTTGAAATAAATGGATTACACGGCGGTACTTCCCTGTTTCATATTGTGGCGGGTCAGGACTGTTCGGGTTTTGTTTGACAGCTACGTTCTGTTGTTCCAGGTGGCAGTGTTACGGTTGCCATGGTCACAGGGTGACGCTCTCTTTGCGTGTTTCCTGGGTGAGAGAGGCCTTTTTGTTGTTGTTGTGCTAAGCTAATAGGCAGAATGCTACAAGTATAGCTCTAAAGAATGTAGCATCATGGGCAGTGTAGTCCGTGCTGCAGGGAGAATGGACTGCCATACCCGTTATGTGTCTGTGAGCGAGGGAGGGAGAAAAAGGAAAAGTAGGAGCTGTCATCAAGCAAAAACGGGAGCTGGAAGCATGTAAATATAATAATAACCACTGCAGCCAAGAAGAGAGCCTGACGAGCCCAGTTGTAAGTAAGCTATTAAGACTCGACTGTACACCGTGTTCGTGTTCTCCTCCAAAAACAATAAGTTCCTTTGGAGCAGCCTTTCAACACCTCTCTCTGTCTCTCGCTAGCAAAGTTAACCCAGACAACAAAGTAAAGCTAGTTTTCGGCTGAGCCCGACACAGAACCCACGTATAAGCCAGAGGTCCCTTTACTACGGTTCGGAGCCGCGGACCTTCAGTAACAGTAATAAATTACAGCAATAGTACATTCATGTAGTTGTAAACAGCACGATAATATATTAAGTAATCCAAAGTATTCAGAATACGTTACTCTCATTGAGTAACGTAACGGAATACGTTACAGAATTTTGGGGCATGTATTCTGTAATCTGTAGTGGAATACATTTTAAAAGTAACCTTGCCAACACTGCGTTTCAACTACTGCCACTGTGTGTTTCACTGTGCTCATTGTATTTAAATATATGTATCATTAAGGGACCATGTCAAAGATTGATAAATGTTCCACTAAAATCATCAGCCAGTTTGTCACCATTAAGTGTATAATGTATATTATAGTGCTTGTTCAAATATACATCCATTAAGCAAAAGAGAATTTCATTGCTTAACTTTTTTCACTGTATGTTTGTATGCCACATGATTTATGGTTCATCTATACAAGTCAAAAATATTCACCTAACAAAATTCATGAAATTATGTGCTGGAAAATGTTATAGGATTTGAAATCTCTTTGTCTTAAGTACATTTATACAGTTATTTATCTGACATTAAATTTTTGATATATCCTAAATACAGTAAACTTGACTTCATGAGTTAATATATAAAATGATGTAAAACAATCTTGATATTGTATTAAACATCACAATTTGAAAATATCCAAAAATACTATATTTCATTAAAAGTAAAAAAAAAAAAAGTCAAAGTATAAATGCAAAGAACGACGCCATTTACCAGGGCAGGGATTCTACTCACTACTATAGATTATACATTTGATACACTGTACATTAAATTAAACATTATAAAATTATTATTCATTTGTAATTCACTAATTACTTAATTCATTATAGATCACACTAGCGCTGCCTGGTCCGACTAATTTTTAGACACTATTGACAAAATTGTTTGATGATGAAAGACAGAAAAAAACTGGCATTTGGTCACGAGCACAGCAGCTCCACCTATTCAGACCTTCTGCTTAGGAAGGGTAACCAATCAGAGGAAGGTAAACATAAAGGGAGCACAAGACAACTGCCTTCATATAGTGGATGATGATAGAGCTGCACAGAGGGTCTAAGATAAATAGAAATTGGGTTGAATTGTAAATCAAACAAAGCTACTCCCTTAAAACCCAAAAATGAAAGTGAAGCGTGAAATGAGTACAAAACATCCTCTTTAAGTAAATACAACGGCATGAGCAACAGGAGCAGGTGATCCCAGTCATTAAAAGGTTCCTATGGAAACTGGAGGAGGTATTGGACAGGATGAAGTGGAGGATGGGAGAAGAGAGTTTTGGGTGAAATGAGGACGCTATCCTGTGGAAATTGTATATTATTTTTTTCACTCTAATACGCCACAGAAGAAGGTCTGGAATTCTCGGGTCTCTTCGCATCTCCGTTGCTAAATCAATAAACAATTTACTAAACCTTGGGTTTACAGACAGCAAGAGTTTCCCGTTTCATTTTCCTGTGTAAAAACAAAATGTAACCACCATAGAGTTTGATGAGTAATCTATGAATTACTGCAGACCCGTTTAATACAGGTCCTGTGCAAGTAGCCTGAGAAGCTTGACTTGATCTATGGATTTAGTCTTTCAAAATACCTCCTAATATTTTATCTATATTATCTGTTTGTATTGGGTTTCCAGACACCATGTCCTCATTGTTGTATGCTGTGCAACTGTTGTACTGTGAAGACAGGCTTGACTGTGCCAAGAAGGTTTTAATGGAGAGCCCATCCAAAGTTTAACGCAACATCCTTTCTGTTCCACAGGGCTTCATTTAAGTTTAAGTTGGGCTGGAGAAGAGACATGGGGAGAGAGAGGGTGATTGAAAATGTGAGGTTTTTGTACTGTGTCAGACAGAATAAGCATGTAAAATCATCGCAGTCAAGTTGGAGAGTATGTTATTCCTGGAGTAAGGTTCAGTAAGGCATGCAAACATTCTTACTGTATATGTAAGAAGATCTGTCATAATGACAGTACAAGGCAAAAAAATAGGTCCTTTTTAGACAACTGAAAATGTACTTTTGCTCACAAAATGCCACCACACAAATTTACACTTGCACAAAAACAAAGAGGCAGGCACATGCCTACACATTTGTTTTGTAGCCCTGAATGTCATCATCTCAGTCAAGCGTTCAAATCTGATTTAGGGTGTCTTAGAAAAGCAATCAGAAAGGAGAGCTTCAGTGGAACACAGAAGATGAAATCAGGACTCATTTTATTCATTTCCATATCTTGCTCACAGAAAGCCATTGGAGCAAAGTCATATGTTGGAAATGTTAACAGCATTCACTGAACTCCCTCCTCTTTCTAAACAAGTAGCAGTGGTGATGAGTTCACATGAAAGCACAATGTGTTTTCATTTGGAAACGTCACTGTATGATCGCATCACCTCTGTAGTAGATACAGATCACAAAGTAGAAAGATTTCATTTCAGTAACAGCTCTTTTAACTGATGAACTGATTTTGCATTTTAATGCATGGTCTTCTCATTTCAATTTATTTGCATTAGCAGTTCATATGTTAAACACGAGTCGGACTCTTGCTAGTTTACTATTATTTAAATATGTTTTGTGGTTCATTTACACCTATTTGTTTTTTGTTTCAAACAAAATTCACAGCTCTATGCAAATGTTTGCTTTTAGTGTGAAAATGAAACCCAGTGACAGCTTGTCAGCTGTCAAGTAACCAGTCTAATAAAGGATATATTCAAGCAGCATGTGCCATATGTTTTTGTAAGATTTTTTGAAAACCATGCCAACTGGTACTGTATGTGCACAACTGTGGATTTGTCACTAATCAGGTAAAGTTAAATAAATTTTTAAGTATTCACTTGGCTAAGCTAACTGGAAAAAGAGAGAAATTACTGTACCTGCACTTCTTAATCTTACTGATTACTTAATAAGCTAATTGCTTAATTTATACTTTTGCATTAGTCTATGCAGAGCTGATGACTGTAGCCTACACAAGAGGCAGACTATTGCCAGTGTTTATAATCTGTGTGGGCTGCATCAGTGGGGATGTGTAGTTATATTTCTAGGAAGGTACACCTCAGGTTACGGCACAGGGTTTCCAAAGGGTTTATGACACGGGGCCTTCATACCTGTGGTACAGATTTAACGCAGAAGGATACATACACATGCTTTAAGTTGTGGGATTTTATTGATGTGGACAGTAACTTCTTAAACTTTTTACTGCTTATGTCTGTGAAGCTTCTCAGTCATCCAGGTCATCATATTCAAAGGAGCTTGCAAAGAAAAGCGTCTGGACTTCTTTAAGTTACTTGAAGACGTTTCACCTCTCATCCGAGAAGCTTCTTCAGTTCTAAGGTCAAATGGTGGAGAGTCCCAGATATAAACCTAGTGGGAGTTAGCCACTTCACAAGCGCATGGCACAACATAGAAGAGCCACCTCCACAGGACAAGACTCAGCTGTCCATCTGCATCTTAAGGATAAAGGACACTCTTTCGAGGATGCCAATGTTCACATTTTGGACAGAGAGGACAGATGGTTTGAAAGAGGAGTGAAAGAAGCCATCTATGTCCACTGTGAGCGACCATCTTTGAACAGAGGCGGTGGTTTACGACATCAACTGTCTGCCATCTATAATCCAGTTTTGAGATCCCTTCCCAGACGCCTTAACGCCCACTCACATCCTGGGCCATCTGACCTCAGGAATTCGCATGATAAGGTGGGGCCAGGTTTCACAATGAACTCACCCGAAACTCTGGCTGATTGGTACCCACACCCAGTTTCACACCTTGACTCAGGCGATTACAGGATCATCAGGGGGTCCTTTTGTCCCTCTGTGGGGGGATACTCCCACTAGGTTTATATCTGGGACTCTCCACCATTTGACCTTAGAACTGAAGAAGCTTCTCGGATGAGAGGTGAAACGTCTTCAAGTAACTTAAAGAAGTCCAGATGCTTTTCTTTGCAAGCTCCTTTTTACTGCTTACTTTTCCAGCACATTTTTGGTCTTAGCTAATCTAAAATATAAGATGGCTTGTTTTTCAACCTTAAGTTTACTCTAAAAGCATGTGGGTTGTGTAAAACCCTCCATCACAAAGCTGCTAAGAACATTTTCAAAGTCTCTTCAATGCCTTAACAATTTGTGATAATCCTTTTATCGGATATTCAAGCTATCTTTTATTTGGCTTAGCTTAGCACAAATACTAAAAGCTAGTATGCATTGATTCCTAGTTATTTCTGTAGATAACCAATTAAAATCGTACCTCTTTTATTTCATGTGTGGGAAATTTCAAAACTAATTCTACAGTTTGATGCGGTAATGAGTGGGCTTCTGAAGAGTAAAACTAACTTTATGAGCTATTCTGAGATTTACTTATATGTCCACATCAATGCCAGTCTTTCTATTTGTTCTAGTAAATTGAAAAAAAAAAAACTAACCAGGGTTATATACATAAACTATATTGGTATTTTAACTAGTTATTTCACGTACATACTGTACTACGAATATCTGGTTCTAAGATAATATTTCTTTCTTGTTGGTTTGTTGGGAAAGCAGATAAGTTGTAGGTTTTTCATACTGTGTAGAAGATATTGTCCTGTTTTTGTTTTGCAGTATTAGGCTGGGATGTGTGAATATGTTTACATCTGTTGGTTGTTGGGATGGTTGTTTTGACTTTCTTGAAGTACATGCATGGAAGCCCGAATTGATTTTGCTAATAAGCATATTGAGACAAAAAGGATGACAGGGAGAAGGAGTGAGAGAAGCAGAAAAAAATGAAGGCATTTCATTTTTCGAAATAAATGCCTTCCTCACACCGTCTGATAAATGTTTTCTGGGATTACAGCTTTCGCACATCGGCGCCACTCAGCCACTAATCATCTTTACTCTGAAAGATTTTCGTTTCTTGTCCAGTCTGTCACTTCAGATTTTCCATGTCAGCTGTAATACTTTCCCATTTGTGCAGCATTGTTCCTAAAGTCGCATTTAAAAACTTTATGCAGCCGAGTGGGTGTATACAGTGGCATACTGTGTATTACCAACACATGCAGCTTAATTAACACACAAAAAAGGCATTAGGTTTTTACACAGACACAAAGCAAAGTGTATATTTGACTACAACTGGATTGTATTTGAAAATAAAACAGTTGGCATTTCTTAAGGAGGTAGAATTTCCATGGTGATTATTCCCGTTGCTTAGCCATCTCCAGCGGCTTTTCTGTTTTTTTTTATAACGAGTAAAATCCTCAAGATTAGTCGCGTTGGCAAATGGCCCTGCATTGGCTCTTTGTCACCGTTTCACCATTCTTTGTTTAATCAGGCATTTTCCATTGAGATAGGAATCGCTGTGACAAAGTAGGAAAGATAAGCATGAGTAATGATCATCTTAAGTCGCAGCCAACGTTTTAAGCTACCACATACTTGTATATGGACAAAGGTCCCTTGAATGAATTAGATTGGGTGAACCACGCAAGTGCACACACATCTTTGCACTCTACAGACTACAGACGTCTTAAGATAACCTTAACTCTTTATGCCTTTTGACTGACTTTAATCCTTAGTCTAATCCAAAAATAATTCAGAGCACCCTAAAATCAAGCCGCGAGAGAAAACGAATCCTAAAACTACATTTAACCCCAAATGTACGACTAGGCTCTAATTCGGTACTTCGAACTTCTCCCAAATCTCATAGGAAGAGGTTCACTGACACAACCCCCTCATGGATATGTCATTTTAAAAACACATTTTCATAGTTTTACGTGTCTTCTCTCTTCCTCCAGCGAGGTTATTCTCTCCAGCATCGATGTGCCCATTGCTGGAATCTGGGAGTGCCTGGTGACCAGTTCCCGTGGCAACACTTCTCAGCAAATGGAAATCGTGGTTCTGGAAACGTCAGCATCATACTGCCCTGCTGACAGAGTCACCAACAACAAGGGGGACTTCAGGTGAGTGACCTTGCAGCCACAGACAATGGCAGATTAGTTTTTCAGTTTTATTATACAGGCTGATTTGGAAAAAAAAAGGTCTTAAAATAATAGTAAATCTATTTTTGAGAGTTGGATAAGAAACCTGGTACATTTCATGTGTTTGTGCAGTTGTGGCTTGGCCAGGAACCACTTCTTCTCATAACCCATCACCAACATATTCTGACACATGCAGATACCCCTTCGATGTATGTTTCTCATGTGAGGAGGAAAAATAAACCCTAGCAATATCTGTATCTGGAGGCACTTACCTGCAACCAGAAGATTGCTGTCCAGAACATCTGCTTTTCCCACATTAATGTTTACTTGCATCACTTGCTTTTGCCTATATCTAGGGACAAAACTGGTTAGGTAAAGAATTGTGTTTTGTGTTAAAATACACCCTTCATAACCCACTAGCTGAATTTTGTTATCATTGGTATGAGCAAGAGTTCCCACCAATCATCACATACTCATTCTACAGAATTAGTACATGGGATTTACATTGGGATTTAGAATGACATGGTTGGAAACAATCAGTCTTTCTCTTTTCAGAGATAATAAAATCCGTCTTAACTGACACACTGATTACTGTAATAACCTATAATCTATAGCTTAACCAGCTTTTGCAGTTCTATTAACTGTTAACCTAGCTAGGTTAGACCCAAAGGTTGATTCTGTTCATCTGGACGTAGCGTTTTTAGTGGGAGAAACGTTTCGTCACTCACCCAAGTGACTTCTGGAGTCTCAGCTGACTGCAGGTTTCCCCAGCCTTATAAACAGTACATTGCACAATAACTGAAACCAGTACACTGAATGAACAATGGGCTGTGAGGTCAGTTTCTTGATCAGTAATATGAAAATTGTCATGACCATTGATCAACAACCACTGATCAAAGCCCACTGATCATTGATCAAAGACCATTGATCAATAAATAAATAATAAAAGTTGTAGTAAATATTATGTAAATAAACAATTTCCTTCAATCTGCCTGTACAATGTACTTTGGTCTTGTGCTTGGCACCAATGGACTGGTTTTCAAAGCTGAAACCAGGAAGTCTCCTGATATATAAAGCAGTAGTTTAACCCCACTATTATTTATTTCACAAGAAATATTTCCAATTATAAAGTAGCATGTTATAAAAATTAATACTCTAATCAAAGAACTAACTCACTCTGTTGCTATCCCTCTATAGCATAGGTGTCAAACTCTGGCCCTAATTACATTTGGCCCGCAAAGCCATACCAAATTATTATTAGAGCTGGCCTACTGGTATTATACAGCTAATATATATATATATTGTTTAGTATTAAGCTTTGCTTGTTCCATATTCAGTTTTTCAGCAAAACTTGTCTGAGTCCATAAGAAGAGATTCATTCTTAAATCTGGAGGAAGATTTTTTTTTTAATAAATATTAATGTTAGCCCACGATCTTGTTCCAGTTTTGAATTTTGGCCCACTGTGTATTTGAGTTTGACACCCTGCTCTATAGAGTGCCCAGTCAAGGTACTTAAGTCTGGTTTTAGGTAGTTTCGTGCTGCTTTTCGTTTCATCTTACAACTGGTGTGCCTTCCTCCTCTTCCTCCTAAGTTTGGCTCACTAGTACAGCAGAGTCTGGACAGTTCATATTATTTAATAATAATTATTATGTGCGATAGAAAAACTCCTACACACATTATGGCTCATTGTAGTCCAGATTTATATCATGACTACAGAGAACAAGATGAATAACTAAAGTCTCACATAGACCGAAGAAAAACGCCACACATCTACTGTGCACTCCATTTTCGCTGTCCTCGACTCCATGTAACCACGTTAAAACTGCATTTGTTAACATACATGCACGCACACCCTCCACCTCTCTTCCCTTGTGGGTGTGCAGTTGTCGTGTACACTCTTTTGTAGCTGCTGTACTTTACAGCCCACTTCTAGTGCAGCAAGCACAGAGGCTTTGTTTCTGCTGGAGCATTGGAGTAATGGGCTGGAAAATGAGCCCCCTTTTTTGTTGGGGGCGAAATTAATGCCATTTATTACTAAGTAGCTGCTGCAGCAGCAGCAATGTGGATGACTAGAGGTGGGGGTAAAGAGAATGGGGTGGGGAGTAGCGCGATGGCAGGTCTCTACCCTCAGAACAGATTACTAGCCTCCTGAGAGCACTGCTCCTTTATTTTAATTTTGATGAAGTCAAAAGCGTTCGTTTTCACATTAAACATTTTTTCAGCTTATTTTCTGAAGTACAATGTGATGCTGCCTCTAGCATAAAACCACAAAAATTAGACACATGCTCCTTCTTTGATTGTTGACAAATTGATCAACATGTGAGAACACAAACGGCTCTGTCCCAAGGCTACAGAAACACAGACCTTTAATATACAGTGATGCCAAGTAACAAAACCCGGAGTTCTTTTGTTATCTGCGAAATACAGGCTAGTGTCCTAGACTGTGAATGTTTGGCTGCCTTTTTACACCCTAATGAGCTTTATTTTATTGAAACACTAACAGGCATTACCCAGAAAATGGAAATGATCCATTTGACTGTAAAATCACACTAGCCTTTATCATAGGTTGGTCAGTAGAGCAGCTCCAGGACTTGGTTCTTGATGACATTATTGAGAAAGTCTCATTTCTTGCTCCAGAGGAGTCTTCAGTGAACTTTGTATTACCGTAAGAACAACACTTAATTTGAATTTCCCTTTAGGAGTAACAGGCAAGAGCAGGTTTCTGCTTGAAATATAAATCCTTCACTGACATTCTCCATCTGCCACTGTGGTGCATGTTTAAATGGGGTACGCAGGCGATTTTGTAACACTGTTTCAATATGCTGTGGAAGAGTAGAGGATGAGGTATCCTGACTTTCAGGCCCTCGTGTGGGTCAAGCTGTGCCACTCCACAAAGCCAGCTTTTCCGAAGATCACCTTGAGAGTATTTATTCTGTTGTGCCTGCAAGAAACTAAAAATACCAGAAATAACTGTGACGACGTCACACAAGTTATTTTTTCACACAACTGGAGCCACAGGAGGTAAAAGTGGATGTCTTTGGATAGTCAAATGTGGGACAAAGCCAGAGGAAGCCATCATAAGCAGAGGGGAGAAAACATCAACACCTTTAAATGTCTTTTGTGATTAACAAAAAAAAATATTTCACTGCACCAAGTGAATAGACAATAAACTTCATTTATAAAGTTAGTAAATAAAATGAATTCAGAAGTCGTTAATAAGACAGACGCATGTTTCACAGTCAAGAATCTGGGAGTCATCTGCAAAATAATTAAGCCTAGCTGTAAATCATTTATGCAAATTAATACTTTCCTAAGTACGGGGAGTATGAAATTGCCATCTGGTGCCGTTTGTGTAGATCCTGATATTTCTGATATTTTTTTGGCAGGTGGCCAAAGACGCTGGCTGGCATCCTGGCCTTCCTACCCTGTGCTCCTGCCACCTTTGGCTCTGCCCCTCACCCATCTGGCAGTGCTCCTCACCCCTCGAGCCGGGCAGAAAAGAAGGCGTGGCGACGTTGTGACCGTGCTGGGCGGTGGGCTGAGGAGGACTATACTCAGTGCCCTTATGCCAGTGAACTGACCCGTGTGCTGCATGAGCTCACCCAGGTATCAGCATTAGTGTAGATCTAGTGCCGAGAACTGCTGGGAAACAGGATTCATTTATGGATTCTGTTTCTTTTTTTTTAAATTGTCCATCAATCCTTATTTAGAAATTTTCCAGCTTACTCTTAACAGCAAGATTTCAAGTTCATATTCCCTGAAAACTACCAGTTGCTTTGATTCACCTGTAGCCTGCAGGTATTTCCAGATCTTTGTATGAAACATTTATATGCAAGCTGTTTTAGTCTACTCCTGCTCAAAGGATTCCTGCATTAAAGTGACAAAGTTTGCAAAACTACACAAATTCTTGAAATTTTCATTCATTTTATTCATCTTATCAACTGTGCAATGTTTTTGTGGAATTATTATAACAAGCCGTCATGTTCGTCCTCTCTGAAAATTGTTGCATACTACACAATATATTGATTTCTCTTCCAGATACCTATTAATACGACCAACGCTCAGCCTTTTGGACAGCAGTTGGTGGCCTTCACCAGCAAGGCGGCGCACTTCACCGATGTCATGGATGTCATTTATGTCACCCACCTGGTGGAGAGACTAACGAGGCTAGTGGAGAAACATAAAGATGTAAGAGGAAGCACAGAAATATACTACATCCAATGCATTTATAGTGGTATCATCCCAATATTTTACAACTGAATTAAACAGAATCAAACCCCTAAGATGCTGTGTAAGTGAACTGTAAAAGCAATTACAAGGTTTTGGAATAACCTGTACATCTTTGCAACCAATGTGAGTGACTGCAAGCAATGGTGGTTGCCGGGCTGCCACCAGCCGGTCTTTAGACTGCGGACACTGGGGCCTTAATGACAGTTATTTAGCCTAAATCAGCTAGTCCTACTCTTGTCAAACAGTGTTTATTAAAAGTGAAAACACATGTTGTTTCTAGGTCTCCATTGTAATACCTGACCCGTTTCACTCCCAGCCAGCTTATGCCATCGGCTCGTCTAACTGTCAGAAGAGGGACTTGATTTGCCAAGTAACTTTTCTGGGAACTCAGGACAGTAGGAGGGGAACCCTGCGAAACATATAATACCTGCAACGTGCTATTCTTGTCTACACTGACAATTAGACAGCAGCTATTAGGCCTAAAGAGGAAGGTATTTTGTTTGTTGTTATAAATCAGGGTTGAATTTGCCAAGGTCGCCCCAGACAGCCTTAGACAATAGTTCTAATTGCAGTTCCTATTCTGATCTGTGCACATGCTCATTCATTCATTTTTCCATCACCCTAAGAAAGAATAAGATTTTGTTTAATGCTCATCTAGAGGTTACCCTAAAGACCACACCATACCACATTACCCATCAGTTAGTTGCTCTTGCACTAGACAAGCAATATGACTGAAAAACCGAAAAACCAAGAAATGTCAGTGACTTGTCGATCACAGTGCAGGCCTTCTCTAAAGATACCCTACGTTATCAAGCATTTTGACTCTAACAGGGACCATGATTTACTAATTGAACATGTATTTATTAAGACTTGCAACTAGCGATTAGGACCACATAACTGATGAACGTCTGCACAACCATTGCTCACCAGATCCCAACAAGAAACCACAGAAGCTTCCTTATAAGACACAGTAACATGTTTCTCACCTCATACAATATTCCACTGGCCATTGTGGCACTTGACCCGAATGGGAATCATTGTTAAGATGCATCTCGTGTTTGGGCGAGTCATGTTTTTACCTTGAGTGAATTTCTTCAGTAGAGGCAATGGGATTGTTATACTGGCATCACACTGAAGGTCAGGTTGTGCGAGGGGGAACGGTGCTGGGCTTAGTCAGTGAAAAGAATCAATATTAGCTCTCACTTGTGCAATTATTCAACACAGGTCACTCGGGAGGACATATTATTAGGAGATACTAGGAGTTTTATCATTCCTAAGACAATGGTGACGAGACCACCCTCATTCACGGAATAAAGAACAGCCCAATGAAGCAACAATAAAAAGTACAGTAAGTAAATAGCAAACTGCCATCCTAAGGAAGCAATTATGCCCCATTGGAGCTCCTAATCTAAATTAAATCTCCCTGTAATGAATGAAGCCACCATTGCCTCCCTCACAATCCTGACTGCAGATTACAAATGTGCCTGTTCTATGATTGATGTGCACGATGAGTCTGCTTCTTCCTTGCATGTGTGCGTGTGTGTGTGTGTGTGTGTGCTGTACACGCACAGTGCAGTTTGTGTTAGTGTGAGCGAGCAACCATTTGCATAAACGTCTGCTTGTGCTTCCTCAGCTGGGGGACTATATATCAGAGATTGCCAGCAACATGATGCTGGTGGAGGAGCATATCCTGTGGATGGCACAGAATGAAGCCAGGGCGTGCACTCGAATCGTCCAGTGTGTGGAGCGAATTGCTGACCTGGCGCTGACCGGAGACAATCAGGCCATTTCTAAGGTATAGCTGGACTACAAAATAAATTACTCACACTCAAGGCCACACTTAGGGCAAGGGTTGCTTATCGCGCTAAATGACGCAAAGCTTTCACTTTTTTCTCGTGGTTTAGAATAATGAGAAGTCAATTTGGCTTAAGTAGATAGTGAAAACAAAGCAAGCTAAAGATAATTTGCTTCCTTTCTTGGTTTCCTCTTCTATTTTTCCCTCCCCATTGTCATTGGGGATAAAAGCAGTGGCTAAATTAAAAAAATATGAAATTGTCTTTCCTCCCCTCGCCGCTCTCCTACCCTTACCTCTCTCTCCCCGCTCCTAAATCCCGGGATGCTCATCTTAGGTATCTGCTAACATAGCTCTGGAGGCCTTTCTGATCCGTCCGTCAAACTTCCACGGTTTGTGCTGCACAGCCCTTCGACAGCCCCCCTCAACTGCCGCCTCACCCCGTCCTGACAGCCACTCCCACTCTGATAAGGACATGAGCAGAGAGCGTGATGCCGTGGGGGAATCGTTGCTCAGCTTCAAATGCCACACTGTCAACAACAGTGGCTCACCGGTCAGTCAGCTAAGCAAGGTAAGACGCAAGTTAATAAGCGGTGTGAAGCTTTCTAAAATAACGCCACTATCTTCTGCTGCTTGGACGTGTTAGCTAGGGGGGGAAGAAAAAATATTCTTTCCCTTCCTTTCCTTTCGTTTCCCTTTCTCACTCCCAGCAAAAAAAAAATGTTCTAAACAGACATTCACTTTTGCAATTTTTGATTCTTAGTCCAAATACAGGAGTGAGAGAAGCAGGGAAGATGCTCTGAGAGAGGACAGAAATAAAATACGAAAACAGGGGTACAGTTTGTATACTAGCTCATGGGCACAATAAAATGAATTCCCGTGCACCACGCCTTTGAAGCATGTGAGAAAGATTACCTCCTGCCCTTAAGTCTGTTGTTGCCTATTTGTCCTGGCAATCTGACACCTTTGTTGGGGTTTGTTGGCGCGCTATAGATCATCTCGTTATAGGTGGGGTTGTGGTGGGAGCAGGGACTACAAATAGGGCAGCAATTTGGGAGTCAGGGAATGCCGACCACTCCCCAGTGATGGATGAGGTGGCCTTGTGTACCTGTCACTTTAAATCAGCTGAAGCTCTACTACATCTCCAGTTGTGGTTGTCACAAATGAGAAATAGACGTGGGGCACTATACATCTGCAGACAGCAGGCAAAACACTCAACTCCCCTGGCACTGTAGTGTCATATTTGTGCAACATTTGTACAGTTTGCACCCTCCAGCTATTCAGTCCACGGATGAATTCACCAGTGTACGTGCGTGTGAACACACTGTAGGCGCATGTTCGTGTTTATGAGCAGGAAAGAGCTCATGAGTGCGTGTTTGTCTTTAAATCCACACGATTGTTTCATTTTCCCCTTTCTTCTTTGTCAAGTCTTTCAGGTTTTGTCAGCAATTAGAGCACTTTGTTTGTAGCTCCAGGCTCTGCGTAGCTTGCACGCATGTATATCATTGTACAGCGGTGTCAAAGGTTTTCAGCAGAAGTAGGTGTGTTATAGGTTTCTTTTTAATACTGAGCTCAGGGATGTGTGAGGGTCATACCAACTGTTGCAGTGATCCTTATTCAGCTACCTTTTTCTTATGATTCATCTCAGCATTTCAAATGTTTCAAACTTTTGCTCGGCACTTTTTCTGTCTCTGGAAACTGACCTAAATTAGCAGAGTCACATTCGTCGACCTCGACGAATGAGGAATCAACATTTATTTCCATTATCGACAAGTGATCTCACTGCCAGTACTTTCAGTTTTAAAAGGTTTTCTTACAGCAGAGTCCAAACAAAAAAGAATATTTTATCTTCCCACTAAACAGTTGCAGCACTGTGTGACCTTGAGAAAAATACTTTAGCTCGAAGCTCGTATGTGATGTGTAAACTTCAAGGGTTCTTATCAGTGACTCATCTCAGCTAAGTGTTTCTTCAACAGCTGCACAGAAAAGGTTCATTATTAAGACAATCAACATTTCAATTACAGATTCACATAAGAAAACTGTTGTTAGCTCAATGTCAAAATAAGAAGGTGAACCTGATTTGATAGCAGGAAATCTTAATGACTGTCAAGTTAAACTCTATTGAAGTCATTGCACAACTCTATAAAATCACATCTTCCTTGCTAACAATGGAGTGCTCAGTGCTGCTACTGATAGCTGAAAACAATTGATTTTCATAGTCTCGACATGTTCCCAGTAAAAAGACTTTTTTTGGTAAGTTATTTACTACAAGAAAGGGTAAAAGCATCCGTGTTATTGTTGAACTCTGTTAAACTGCATTTTTTCCAACATCTGAACTGTTAAGCCCGGGGCCTCTCACCAGTCTTACTGCTCTTCTCCTGTTGTTAACAGTAATGTCCACTGTACAAATCCCATAGGTTATCATTTAGCTAAACAGTATATTTGTTTTGCAATGTAAAAAAGAGAAACAAACAAAAATAGCTATATGTGACCTACAGATGACTCTCTGCCAAACTCCTGTCACTAGGGAAAAGTGGTTTATTCCCCAACCAGCTGGCAAATGCTTGGTGGTGGTTGCTGGCTGTTTCTAAGTGGAATTGGTCACAAGGAGGCTGTTGTATTAAAAATATCTTTGTGATGACTTTGGTCACTAGCAAATTGCTCCAGTTACCCATACTTTGCATGGAAAATGCTCATTTCATGTCCATACAGCATTACTACTCAGGGATTCTGACATTATCACCACAGAGCTGGCATGAAGAAATCAAAATCCTTCAAACACAAACATATGAAACTAAAGGTAGAGTGAATGTTATTTAATCTTAATTTAACAAGCCCCACTGAAGGGCCCCACATAGATGAAATACTTAGATTAAGGCCCTGTCCACACTAATATGTTTTCGTTTGAAACTAAAGATACAGACATCTTTTTCGACGTTTTCGTTCATGGAAAACACAGCTTTTTGAAAATGCTCTCCGAAGCGGATATATTTGAAAATGCAGTTTTTTGCGTCGCAGTGTGGACAGCGAACCCGGAGCCTTTTCGAAAACGATAACACATTTTAGTCATGTGATGCAGTCGTGTGACCAATTAAACCAAGATAGCAGAGGGCCATTATACAGCAGTTGTTTTGTTTGCTGTCACTTTTGACAGCCCTATTAAAGATTAATATCAGTTAGTACATGCTCCAGATAGCTTTTCTTCAAATTCTTTAATTCTCACTCGCTTTTGCAACTTTGTACTTTTGTGTTACTCGCAGCAACAACTCCACCTCATTGTTAGTCCATTTAAAAAACTCGGCGCTTTTCCTCAAAATTTTGCCACAACGTTTCAAAGAGCCTGAAAGTAAATAAGCGGCAGGCAGAAATGAGGCAGGTCGAATCTTCTTGCGTTTCATGCATGCGCAGCATTTTCAGCATTTTCAGCTGTTTCAATGTGGATGAGCAACTCTGTGAAAACAACTGAAAACGCTCGTGTGGACACGGAGCTAGTGCAGACGTAGCCTAAGGCAGCACAAAGTAGCGTGCCAATGTGTGAAGAGACAATTCTTTAGTCCAGTGTTGGGTGACTAAAAAACATGCTTTATTAGCCTAGGACGAGAACATTTTAAAGAGATAGCTATAACAGCTTTATTTGTATTGTACATTTCATTATGTGTAAACTCAATAAGCTTAACAGAGAAGACAAAAACATAAAAACTAGTGCAGGTTATAACATCTTAAGGCAGCAAAAGCAGCACAAACAAAACAAAACAACAGCACCCATCAAATGTGCGCTTGAAAGAATAAAAAGGTCTTAATTTTGTTTGTGAATATGTGCAAAGTTTTAATTGATCTTAAGTCAGCAGGAAGTTTGTTCCACAGAACAGGACCACAATAACTGAAAGCACCTTCAGAAGGCCAACAGACTGACAGCTTTGTGAACTAAAGGAAGGATTTTAAAAGTAATTCTTCATTTTACTGGGAGCCACTGGGAGAGGTAACGTGTTTCCACCTACCTGTAAGGATTCTGGCTGCTGCATTTTGAAGTCATCCTAATGTCTCAGTTCCAAAAAGCTTTGAGACATCCAGCATTTAATGTCATCAATGCAGCTCGTTAACATGTGAGGAGAGCTTAGATCAGATTAGATGCTGATGTAAAATTCCAATTCTATACAGCCCCACATTTAAAAAAAGGTGTTAGAATCAGTCTTAATACCCACAGGTGCAGGTTTTCTGCAGATGTACTGCTCTTATTTTGCATTTTTATGTAATATTTATGAGGTGCATACAATTGTCAGTGTCAGATTTACCTTTAAATAGTTAATATATTTTGGTAATTCTGGCAGAAAAAATCTCTCCAAAGGTCAGTTTTTGGAAGTGAGATGAAGAATGTTATATTATTTCCAACTCACTGAATGTGCAGAATGAATAAAGCGAGAACTCTCTGGGCGATTTACACTCTCACACCTGTGTTATGCCTCGTCTTGCTCTTTAAAGGCTCTGGGGTGTGATGCAGCGCCCTAGTATGGATCACTTCAATGTTAATTGTAGGGTGGACCAGAGTGGCATCATTTGCATGTGAAATACTCTTTTCTAACTAACAGCACCTTGAAATCAGCCTGCATAGTATCTTTTTATTGGCCTCCTCTGGCCTTAACAGTCTGTCCAAATTACTCAGGTCTTTACAAATGTCCAGTTCGCAAGCATTCATGGCTTCTAACACAGTGATGAAGACTGCCTGGTGACTTACTGTCAAATAAAAATATAAAATATAAGCAACTTTATCTGTGTGTGGTCATAATATTTTAGTTCATTAGTATATTTGTAACAGATTTAATTAGAAGATCTGATGTTTTTTACAGAGTGTGGACACCAGAAAGTGCCTGAAAACTGCACTCAATCGTTTTTCTAACCTTGATCACATGGTATCAAATTAGAGTCTTAAATTTAAAGCTTTACATAACCCTGCATTCAAATGAAACGCAATCAAAGCATAGTGTGTAAATGTTGCTATGACAATAACTCAACTCAACCTCATTCAGCTGAGATAAAGCTGCTAATTTGGAGTCTTGCACCAAGCTGCCTAAATCAGTGTTAAGTTGATGGATGAGAAAACAGAGGGATAAGCAATGCACACCAACTAATGCTTAAACAGATGCCTGTGATTAAAACCCAAAGCACAGTAGCAGACATAGTAACAGTTATCAGATATGACAATTGTCACTCTTAAGTGAGAGTGAAGGCCTGTTGTGTGAAAGTAAGCATACTTTTTTTTTTATCCAATGGGAACGTGACACAGTTGTGCAGAGTGTGAACTTGGTGTGGGCTCAACGCATTTAGTGTATCCAGAGCAGAGATAGAAATGCACATAATACACGCTTACGAACACACAATTCCCAATGAGTCATCAGTCAGCCTGTCTAACACTGCTCAGTTTAACAACACACTGTGAGGGCTACAATAGACACCTAGCACCACAGCTTGTTTTCAAGCACAGCAGTTACCCCTGAGATTAATACACACTGGAAAGGATTCACAGTCACTTGATAGTCACCAATTCAAGCTAGCTGGGACAATGTCTAAAATGTAAATTAAACCAATGATTGAAAGGATTAGAAAGCCATTGAAATGGTGTATTTGTTTGAAGATATAGAAGCACAAAACTGAGATAATGTGTTGCTTTTTGAAAAGTACACCTACTTTTGATTTGCGCTGGGAAAGGAAGATTTTGGAAACGTTTTAGGGACAATAAAACAGACGTGACATGTACACTGAAAGAAACCCATACCCTGTATTAAATGCTGTAGTTGTATATGAAATGCCTTCATTGTTTCTGACATGGATTCTTCCCCCTCAGCACCCCCATAAAAGCCTCAGACAACCAGTAGATTCAAACCACCACCATTACAACGAAGCAACAGCACTAACCACTGCACAACTGTCCATCAACAGTGATGCTGACGAATGCTTTGACTGTTCAGATGGTCCATACAAATAAGCTCACCATGCGACTCAATTGGCACAATTGACATGAAGATATTTATATATAAATTAAATAAACACATTTTAATATTACAAATAAATTGCCATCTATAATTAAATAAAGGACACTAAAAAGAGTCTGGTATCAGTTTTTTACAGTAACAGTGACAGAGAACTGTCTTTGGAAGGGGCTCTAAAAGTGAGAAACAAGCCGAGACCTAAAAATCTGCACTTGTCCATAAACTCTTCCTTTTCCAGACTGTTTCCTTCACCATCGTGTACCTGACTGAATGATCCCCTCTCTGTCTCACTCTGGCAGGAGCTCAGCACAGTTTAGAGCCATTTTGAGCCCAACTGGACTTAGACACACAGCATATGGCCCTGCTGTGCCAACACCTTGCCAAAAAGTGGCATAATAAAACAGCCAACATGAAACATGTGATCCTCACTTAACTTCTTAAAGAGCTATTTTTTTCTGTTTCTTTTTTGCATTTTTTTTTAATAGTTATTCACCAACTGTTTGCAACCAGAAAAAAAGAGATATGTTATTGGATGTTTAAAAGAAACCACATATTTGTCACGTTTCGTTTCATTTTCTGTCAGAAATAAGACCTTGTGACAGAATAAGATATTCCATGTATTTCATATTGCACATCTGAAGCAGCTTAGAAGTTCTTCCCTGAAAGCATGCTGTGATTTAATGAAGCACCCTGATGTTCACTCAGTGGCAGGTCAAATTTAGTGAGATTTATGTGAGAAAAGAAGAGGATCCAACACTGGCTGTGTAGAGGAACATAAGAAGATTATAGGTTACCTAAAAACAAAACCAACACAGCATCAAAGTGTCTAAGTGAGCTAAGGCTCGCTGCAGGTATTTGGTCAAAAAGAAAAGCAGTGGGCAAGCTGTTTGGTCCAGTGATGGTGCTAGTTGAAAAGGCAAAGGATCAACGGAAATACTGCATTTTATCCTGAAGGGAATCTGGGTGTCCAACGTAATCATTATTGAGGTATTCCAGGGAGGCTGGGATATCTCAATAAACATTATTGCCAGAATTTCACTGTTTTTTGTTGGTATGACATTGTGATTCTCATATTGAGTGTTGCTTATTGAACAAAACACCAACAATGTTCGAATCCCTGGGTGGACAAAGAAAGCAACCAGTTTCAGGTTACTGACTGTTCATTTATCGGAAGAAGATAAGCATGCACCCTCAAATCAGCCTGAATATTGAGCACCGCATTTTAATGCTGACCTCATTATCCATTTAATTGGGTTTAGTGAACTAGGTGAGAGAATTACAATTTCATACTTGACATTTATATGTTTTCTTTATGATTCCCATTAGAAATGAATTCCATGTGCTCAAAATATGTCTACATGTGAATGAATATATGCACACATTGATCTACAGTCAGTGGTTTTTACTTTCTTCAAATATGAGCTAATGTTAGCTAATGTTTGCTAACATTAGCTAACAAATTCTTGCAGATTAGATTAGATAATATACTCACACTTACTTGAACTACAAAAAAGAGTCTAAGGCTCTGGTTTCTATGTCAATTTACCTTGCAGTATCTTAAAATAATGCTTTAATGGGCTTTTATCAGTTAACTACAGAAACGATAGCAGTAGTGAAGCTGAAAGCTAAACAGCAGGGAGCCCGCATTATGTTTGTACCAAGCAATGGAATAGATAAACAGCTATTCAATGACAACCAAGTAAAATTACCTTCATTTATGTTCTATATTTCATGTTTTTGAGGAGTCTGAATGTCCAAATCAGCTAATGGTTGGGGCGTGAAAGAGACAAGCTTTGGAAATTAGCTGTGCCCAAAGAACATGTGACCAAAACTGGCAAGGTGTGTGAGAAGAGAGCAAAAGGGAAGATCAGACAGTAGGTCAAGGTTTTAAATCTGTTTTTTCAAAACTTTTTCTGCTTCTGCTTCTTCTGCTACGTCAAGTGGTTAAATGGAATAATGCCCTACAGTCTTTTAGATGACACAAGGAGTTATCAATGAAGACTGTAGGGCATTATTCCATTTAACCGGTTGACGTAGCAGAAGAAGAAGAAGCAGAGAAAATTTAAAGGCATAAATTAGAAATTAAACAAGCTTTTGAACAACAAAAAAAAAAAAAACCCTGACTGTTTTCGAGATCTTTTCAGCATCATGCCTGATTACAGCATGCTTGCCAGTTGACCTCTGGTTGGTATCACACAGTTCCACTTTGTTTAGAACAGACTCTGAACTAATTATCCCTAAATTACACAAACATATGGCATCTTATCCTATTTCCCAAGTCAGTGGGCGTTATCCTTGAACTGAATTGCAGAGTGTATGGTTCATTGAGGATGACAGTTTGGGACAATATTTACCACTTTAGATCTCCTTCTTCCTTGTCATTGACAGGTAATTAGCGGAGGCCTTTAGGCTGAACGGGTGGAGTATTTGCACCTCCCTCTCCCCTCATATAGCCTTTTGTTGCTCTACAGAGCTCCAGTGTTTTTTAATTATGCCCACCCTGTTTTGCGTGGGTGGGTGTGTTTGTTAGTCTGGTTTTTTTTTCTTTTTTTGTGTGTCTTCATGTGTGCGTTTGTGCTTTTTTTTTTTTGGTGTGAGGGTGTGTTTGGATGCGTGCCCACCAGTCGCCCTCTAGGTGAAGACTCTATCTGGGGACTCTGTTGTAGAAGAATAGAGCCGCAGGGCTGCCGCGCAGAAAACGAATCCTCTGCGTGTCAGCACTGGCATCTGAGACCACCAAATATAACCCAGTTTGTCCTGATTCAGTAAACATGGAGCTTTACAAATGCGGATGCCTAATGTCTCAATAATTTGCTTCTAATTGGGATATGTTAGGGATGTGTTGTGTACACTTCCCTAATAAGCAATACAGGATTTCAAGTACTTAACTCCAACACGAACAGTGCAAGGACTCTTCATTAGCTCGTTGACCTGTGTCTCTTTGTACGGGGGCCACAGATTGAGGAAATCCTCCCGCCATATTTGACACGCAAACGACCAGAGGTTAATTGTATGGATGCTGAACTCTGTTAAGCACCAAAGCCAAATGGCAGCAGGCATTAACAGTTATTAAGTATTAAGGTTTTATTAGTTTATGTTATGCTTCACAATAGGGCGTGGGCGTGTTGTGCATGTGTGCTGGCTTGTGCGGACAGTGTACATGCATCCTTGCTTGTGTGCGTGTGTGTAGGCAAATGGATTTATACATGCTCCGGATTTTGATTTGTGCAAACTATTTGCAGCTCATACGGTATGTGTGTGGCTAAGTGTCCATGCAGATGCATTATTCTTCAGCATGAAGGCATATAGAATTTTTACTCCCTCCCAGAGGAATCACAGCTTTTTCTCTCTTTGCAGCTCGGTGAAACAAACAGGCCTGTGATGCAGCAGTGAGAGGCCTTGAATGCTAAACACATCATAAGAGAGGAAGGCAGAGAGAGGAGGAGGAGGAGGGCAGGAGGCAAACAGAGAACTGAAATTGGAAAAAAAAAAAAAGAACAAGACTGAGTGCAATACAGCCAAAAGTGACAAATGAAGGACTAGACACAGACAGGTGGACACATCCAGGAAATAGAGAGCAAGAAGTGAGAAGGCGAGACTTAGCAGGAAACAAGAGAGGGTGATACTAAGAACAGGAGAAAGAGAGAGGAGAAATTGTTCCATCAATGACTGGAGATCAGCACACCCGGGGGACTTCTATCCATTTCCACTGAATGAGAGACAGTGATTTATTTCCCTTTTTAGAAGAGCAGAGGAGCTGATCCTCTACTTCCTGTGTAGATTCTGTGCTGGACAAGTTGTCCCCAACTGAATCAATCAGCCCATCCCATCCCCTTAAAGTGCACTCTGGCAGCATAAAGGTCATTCCTAACTTTTTTTGTTTTGCTTTTTTAAATTAAAGCCCACATAGCGCCTTCACTTTACTTACTGCCCCATCCAGTTTGTGCTTATACCCCATTAAACATTTTGCTGAATCTTCCAGGATACTCCTGTGTTTGTGCTGTGCTTACCCAGCCTGTCTGTTGGCTGTGTTGTCCAATGCAGTGTTTTGCTGCTGCATAACAATGTGGATTTTTTTTTTCATCTCACTCTGCAGCATTGTGTAGAGATGAATGGAGGCATTTGCTCATCTCTGACTATTCCCCCCCTTTTTTTATACATTTAGCCAAGATCTCATTTTCTCTGTGGTGTGACACACTCTCATCAGAAAAGCTGTACCACATACAGACAGCTTTGTCCTGACAGCTTCTGTAGGAAAATGACAACTGAAAGTTTTAGGAAAATAAATCCAATGGAAAATAGGTCATTTTAAATTATATATTGTGTCTGCATCATAATATTGCTTCCCGTCAAAAAAGACTATGTTTAAAGTATACTGCCCGTAGCCATACTGTAAACCTGCATCACTCTGGGGCTCCTCACATGAGTAGAGATGTTTCCCTGCGTGACATGAACTGACAAAGACTCAGTTGTAAACATGGTATATACTATAATTACTTTAAAATATATATTAAATTCATGTTTAGGGTGATTTTGTGTATACAGACCTTGCAAAATCTAAAAATAGTCTCGGGAAAACACAAGAGGTCATAAGAGCGCAGATGATGTCAGCTTTTGTTGTAACTTGTATACCATGCCAAGGATTACTTCACTTAGGCATAAGCCATTAACTAAGTGCTAAAGCATAGTGAGTCTGACCTACCACTGTTTGGATCAAGTATATGAAATAACCTTTAGTTAGGTTATTAAACACAAGCGGAAAAGTTCAAGTTAAATTATTTTTTTTGCAATGCAGTAGTGGGAATCCACCATTTAATAAAATTCTGAAGCTTCACTTGGTGCAAGACACATGGTATCGAAGTGGGAATGTGGGGAACAAGACTCTACACTTGCTGCTAATATTTGATTTGGTTATCAAGCCTTGTCCCATTGTTAGTGGTCTACAGGAGACATAAAGCTCAGAATAATTAAACCTTTAAAGCCGGTCGGAGCGGGCACGCTCCGTTTTCCCTAACTATTTTTAAATCCCGGTAGCACTGCAACCACGTAAGCTAGCGCCATCATTTTTTTTGCATATGAAACCAGAGGAGTTGTACTTACATGCTATGCCATCAGCTTGGCCTAGGTCACGGTTTCCTTCCACATATTGCTTTGCAAAAATTGCATAAAAAGCGCTTGCAGCAACAAAAACATAATATTCCAGAAACAGGCTTTGCCAAACCGATCAGCTGTTCATAACACTTCCTACGTTGGAATAGACGTCAGCGCGAACTATCGCATGTCTGCCATGACCTGCCCGAAACTGGAAGTGACGTCGTTTTCGCGGAAATGTAGTTTTTTTTTACCATCAGGGCCTTGTAAGCCTATAGTGGTGTTTTTAAAAGTTATGTTTGACTTTATGACTTTCTGTGTCGTTTCTGGGATGCTTAGAAGTCAAATTGAATCGCTGAAAATAGTTTATTTTGATGCATATGCTGTATTTTTGCAAATTTGCACTATAATATTTATTTTCGTTTTTTCCTGCAGTATATAAAAATTGGTGTATTTCAAAAATAAAACTATGAAGACACTCAAAATAAATTTCCTGCGGTGGGAAACTATTTTGAGCAACTTTTTTGTATTTACAGTTTTGAGGGATAAGCCTCTTAAATTTCTCTAACTAGAAATATATGTAAAAAAAACCCCAAAAAACGATTTTCAATTTTTTTGTAGTTTATTGCACTTTGTTGCAATTTATGTAATTACTATGCACTTAATGCATACATATTATTAAAATTTGGGCTATAATGGTTGTATTGATGTATAGCAACTTGAAATGCTCCCAAAAATGGCTCCTCAGCATGTAAAAATATAATATAAGCTCTGGCGGACTTGGTTCTATGGTAGGTCTTAAAGGGTTAAGAGACACAAGGATTTATTGGCGATGTAATCAAGTAGTCCATATTGGGAAAAAAAACCTCAAACAGAGAAACATGAGATTTTTGTTCATGCATTATCTTGTATCCTTGTATCCTGATCCCATAAAGCTACTGCCAGGGCATGGTGTACTTTACTAAGACTGAAGACGAAGCAAATCCAACTGGAAAAACAGAGCTGTCACACCTATTTGAGCATCTTGTGATTTACAACAAGCTAATATTAGTTTTGTTGACATTGTATTGTGACTTTTCTGCAGCATCCGTAGTTGTCACAATTCACAAACACAGCATTTCATCTTGGATCATAGGAGCTTCTTCAGATAGCATCACTCAAACTTTGTCACCTTGAAATCCGTGTAAAAGCATGGAGTGCTTTCTTTGGGCTGCTATTAATATTTTGTGGCAGTTTCTAAAATTTAGTTGCATTATACATGTATGTATATTTTGTCCCCAATTATCCAAGTAAAATCTAAAATATTTTTTCTTCTCTTACATTGGATGAATCTGTTGCTGCCTTTGAACTATTTTCCCATATTCCAATTGCTGCACTTGTTAAATTAAGCATCATCGTTTTTTTTTTCATTATTATTTTGGCATTACTGGTACTGAAATGCTAGTTTCAGCATCTTTAGTTATAGCAGATGCTTTTTCAAAAAGACAAGTTCAACCTTAATCTGTGAATTTAAACATGTAGCTCCTCATTTTTCTTGTTGTGCGATCGTGGCTCAAGAGTTGGGAGTTCGCCTTGTCGGTCATTGTGTCCTTGGGCAAGACACTTCACCCGTTGCCTACTGGTGGTGGTCAGAGGGCCCGGCGGCGCCAGTGTCCGGCAGTCTCACCTCTGTCAGTGCGCCCCAGGGTGGCTGTGGCTACAATGTAGCTTGCCATCACCAGTGTGTGAATGTGTGTGTGAATGTGTGGATGACTGGATGTGTAAAGCGCTTTGGTGTCCTTAAGGACTAGTAAAGCGCTATACAAATAAAGGCCATTTTACCATTTGTTGTGAGTAACACAGGTCAGTTGTACAGTTTCATATGTGGAAAGCCTAAATATCAGGGAAAAGCAAGTATTCTTGATCTTTCATGCATGCATGGAAAGCCAAAAGTAAGGGAGCGTAGCTGAATGACCACCTGACAGAACAGAGCTGTCATGGTGGTGGGTTGCAAAGCAGCTGGCAGAGTCAGCAGGCTAACACACCTTTGTTAGAATGCCCCATGTGAGATTTGCCAACAGGATGTGCAGAAGCATATCAGCAGAGTTTCAAAACTCTATAACAGTAGTTTGTCCTGTGATAGACTACTGACCTGCCAGGGTGTACCAACTCTCACCTAGTGTGAGCTGAGATAGGCTCCAGGTGCCCCACAATCTGGATGGATGGATGGAGCTTAGTTTGTTTAGAGACAGACACTATCTCTTCTTTTTAAGATTTGGCTTAAAACTTTCCTTTTTGCTAAAAGATATAGTTAGGGCTGGACCAGCTGACCCTGAATCCTCCCTTAGTTATGCTGCAATAGGCATAGGCTGCTGGGGGATTCCCATGATGCACTGAGTGTTTCTTCTTCAGTCACCTTTCTCACTCACTATGTGTTAATAGACCTCTCTGCATTGAATCACACTTGTTATTAATCTGTGTCTCTCTTCCACAGCATGTCTTTTGTCCTGTCTGCTTCTCTCGCCCCAACCGGTCGCGGAAGATGGCCCCGCCCCTCCCTGAGCCTGTTTTTTTTTCCCCACTCTCGCCAAAGTGCTTTGCTCATAGGGGGTTATATGATTGTTGGGCTTTTCTCTGAAGCTGAAGCTCACTTGTGAAAAGAATATTGGCAGTCAGTCATTTATCATAAATCAGTCTGTGATTTAACATGACAAGTCAGCACATACAACAAGTATAACAGAACATTAACTAAGTTAATCACAGACACAGAACAGACAAGGATCTCCAGCAACTTTCGCCAAAAATCAAAATCAAAAAACTAATAATGGCGAGTGAACTGTGATGTGTTCAGTGACCTCTGAAAAATCACAGCATACAGTCATAAAAATGTACACACCAATCTGTTTTTAATAATGAAATAAAATGATGACTACCATGACAGGTAAGTCTCCTGCTGTTATTTCGTTTTACAAACTTTTATGAACTACCTTCAGGATTACATCTCCAGCAGATAAATTCCTCCTTTAAAAAAGTAAAGATAAAAAAAAAAAAAATCTCAGGCAAACTGAAAATTGAATAGTTGTTGACATTCAGGTTTTCAGCCAACAATAGCAATATGGTTTTTATCCCAGTATAACTCTGAAAGCGAATGAGTCATACATTTCCTCCTCAAATACACAACTCACTCAGCCAGCACTAAGACTGGCCAGAACTGGAAGCCTATTGTACCTGGCAGCTGCCAGCTGTCACCACAAATCTAAGGCAAAACAAAACAAAAAGCAAAACAATCCACCGTGCGGTTGAGCATACTCGAGTATTACATCACCCGATCACCTGAACAGTTTAAATGGCTTTCTCAACTTAGCGACAGCCGTTGACATTTCATCTCTGAAGCCAGTTAACTGTGTCTCCAGTTTGACATGACATTAGGTTATTATGGTGATCTCACAAGTTGGGCTACCTGCTCTGCAACAGTCAGATGGCATTCATCACCCAGTGCCCTGTCACTGGCACCCCTGGCAGTAATAAAGAAGCACACTTTAGCACTGGCATTTTACAATCTAGACACCAGTAACCCGCTCGCATTTCATATTCGCATAGTTGTCTGATCTTTTGAACTTTGTCCCTTTATCTCTAGAACACACACACACATGCACGCACAGGCACACACTTCTGAATATAAGACGTTTTGATTTTGCACGAGACTCGTTGCAGGGGTTAAATAATACATAATTTTATTAATAATGTTAAACATCTCTTGTGTCAGATGGCGTGCAGAATATTACAGCACTACTGCTCTGCTCTCTACGCACACTATGATGCCATTAATATTAATTGTTTCACGAATTGCTGTCATAATAGCAAAACAGCTCACAAAATCCGACGTGCATATTTTAACTCTTCCTCTCACTCCCTGCTGCTCTCTCGCCTCCTCCCTTTGTCCTTCTTTGTGGCTAAAAGCAGTAAAACACTCAGCCAACTAAGTTTGCCTCCCATGTGCTGGTTAATCTGGCCTGTCTAGCGTCATCTTCCACCTTTTGCTTCTGGTCCACAAATCAAAGCTCGATCGACTCCTATTTCTATCATCTCCTTTCTCCCCCCTGTCCTCCCCTCATGCCCCGCAGCAAGCGCCTCCTTCTCTAAGAAAAGTAGGGTGCAGCAGCAGGGAGTCCTTTGCAATTCTTCTGTGTCTCGTCTCATCAGCCCCACCACAACGCCGTGTTTCTCTCAGCTTGTTCCGTGCTGCTTTCATGTGGCATCCTGCACTTTGCGGCTGTAATTAAATGTATGCTGATAGAGCATTAGGTTGCTGGTAAAGCTGGATGTCCAAGGTCAGGCTCTTAGTGTTTGACAGCTGTGCAGATAATATCAAGAGTAAACAATTGGCTGCAGACTTTTATAAGATATGTTTCCTCATAAAATTCAGCTGTGCAGCGTTTGAAATCCACATAAATCTTGCAGCACATAAAAAAAAAAGCTTTTTTGGTCATCTGCACTCTTTCTTGCACTCAGCTGCTTGAACGCAGCTTTTTGCCATATGGTGATGTAAAGTGCTTGTTAAGAAGTGCTGAAATATGTGGACAGATGTTTTAGACATGTATGCTACGTGTGTTCGGGACAGCATGCCATATGCTGCTGAGTTGGTACTCACACAGTCTTTGGTGGGCACAGGCAGCGACGTCTTTCCTTTGATGAATGAAATCCAAATCTCTCCTCACCCTCATTTCTTATTTTCACTGCCCTTCACTGTCATTTTGAAGCGATCCCTCTTTTAGGATCTTTTTCTCTAACTTCCCTTCGCTTATATCAGCTCCATCCACATCGTGTTTTCTGTGATACCCTTGAAAAGAAGAGGTTTCGTTGAGGAGGGGGCCTTTTTTTCTAATTACTCTGTGGTGTGTTTGCGTGTTGCACCATCTGTGAAGCTTCTGCTGTTCCCTCAATTAGAATTCTTAGATCGACGAGATTGGAGTTTTACTGCGCTGCCAGTGTTTGCTCAGATGGAGTCTGCTGCAAAAGCACTGACTTTCACAGCTTATAATTACAGTAAAACTGTGCTCCTCTCTCAACAGTGGGATATCACTCTCTCTCTGTATATTTCTCTCTAATTATTGTTATTCCTCATGTGGAAATAGTAGTTTTCACCCCCTATTGTATCTGTTACTGCACTGTGCAAAGCTGTAAATTTGGCATAGCAGTTACAAGTCCTCCCACAGTGTCCATAATTTTGGATTTACTGAAACAATATAAGCTGCTTATTTTGGATGATACACACACAGACGCAGAAACAAACACACGTACGCGGGATCTAAGCCTCGTGGAACGCTATGTTTAGAAGTTATCCATGGGTCCTTAAGGGTGCCCATCACCAAAACTGTTTGGGTACCGCTTAAACAAACTGAACTCTTAGCCATTTCTGGTTGGTTTAGTTGTGGTGCAAACAGTCAGTCGCAGTCTGATGCAGACTAAAAAGTTATACTAGTGTTGATTGTTGTCCTAGCAAAAAAATGTGTTTATACGAAAGCAAAGCAGCACCTTATTTCACACACTGTGTGCTTACACACCACTCCTTAATAATTAGTTATTATTAATCTCTGGCTTTCTTCCACAGTGTGTTTTTTATCCTGTGTCAATCCCCTCATCCCCGACTGGTCGCAGCAGATACCTGCACCTCCCTGGGCCTGGTTCCGCTGAAGGTTTCTTCCTGTCAAAAGGGAGTTTGTCCTTCCCACTGTCACCAAGTGCTAGGGATTTCCCTGTATTAGGGTCCTTACAATATAAAGCAATATAAACAATATAGAGTGATTTGGTGTTGGATGAATAAAATTGAATTGAATATATATCAGCTACACATAATGTCACATTAGTTTTCTGTGCTATCCATTTTTTGCTGCTTATCCAACTCAGGGTCGTGGTATGGAGATACCGTAGGCCAGACCTTCCCAAAGTGTGGGGCCCACCCCCTAGGGGGGGCGCAGAGCCATGGCAGGGGGGCGCAGGATGAAAAGGGGGGAAAAAAAACAAAACGCTTGGACACTGCTAGCATGGGCAGCAGGAGATGAAGCATCGCTGAATATGTTTCCAAACCAACTTCATTCTAAGCCAAAGACTAGAAAATATGGTGAAGCAAATCTTCCCTTTGGCTTCACCTGCACAAGTGCCGAGGTAGGTCTCCCTGCAGAATTGGTTTTCCCTTCATCAGGAGCAGCGCTGGGCTCTTCAAATCACGGACAAACAGCATCCCACATTCTTGATTTTTAGTTCACAAACACTTCTTGTAATGACTAACTACTCCTGACATTTTGGAGATATACATACTATACTATACTTTATACAGTAAATTTACAGCGGGATACAAATAACATCAGGCTGATCCTGCCGCGATTTGTTCCCCCGGTTCAAATCACGGACAAACAGTATCCTACAGCTGTTTATGTTTTTAAACCTATTTTGCATTTTTTGAAATGTATTGATAGCAATGTTGAATATTATTACACAGGAAAAAAAACAACTACACGTAAAATAATCACACCGTGACGCCTCTGCCTTTGTAAATGGAGGGACAGTAACTGTGTGTGTATGTAAGCGTGTAAAACCTGCAGATAGTCAGATTAACAGTATTTTGTCTCTATCTGCCATTCTGCAATTCCTCTCATGTAAACAATAACGTGGCGCACAGCGTGACGTGAAAAAACGCACATAGCTTTGACGTTGCGTGATGAACTCTGTATTCCTCGTCCACACGTAAACGCAAAAAAGGAGTTTTAAAAAATCTCAGTTTTCGATGATTCGAAACGCTGTTTACGTGTGGACGAAACAGCTGCGTTTTCAAAAATACTCGTGTAGGTGTGGACGTAGCGTAAAAGAGTTAGTAGTTTATTTTCTTACTACCTGTAATTTATTGCAGATTACTTGTATTTGCTTAATTGTTTACTAAATGTTTGAGGTGTGAAATAAACCGCAATGGAGCAAAATATGGATGTGTGGTTGGAGGATGTGTGCGTGCGTGTGCGTGCGGGGGGGGGGGCGCAAACATTTTTCTTGTAAAACAAAGGGGGGCCCAGCAAAAAAAGTTTGGGAATCACTGTCATATGCCGAGTGGCAGGGTGCACCCTGGACAGGTATCACACATGTCAATTTAGAACCAATTAACCATTGGAGGAAGTCAGAGAAAACCCACACGTATATGGGGAGAACCTCCAAGCACCGCACAGAAATGCCCTGTGGGGGATTTGAACCCAGGACCTTCTTGTTTTGAGACAACAGTGCTAACAAGCACACTACACATGTGCTGCTTTCTGTAAGTTGGTGGCTTCTTCTAAAAATCTAGTGGCAAAAAAGTGAGAGTTGTTAGTTTTTTTTTTTTTTTTCAGTTGTTACATTTACCCTAGCTTGTGTTCACTGACAGTGATAGTCACATTTGTATTTGTATCAGGTCACAATAAAAGCTAAAAGACAGAACTGTAACTCAAAATCACACTTTCCATTTTAATGATACAATAACAAGAAGAATGTCGGCAGCTTTTTTTTTTAGTTTCCTTTGACTGGACATCACCATTTGAATGTTTGTCTGAGATCGGTCAGATTTCCAAGAGTTTGTGTTCTCAGTAATGGAGTCTTTGAAAGATGCTTATACCTGTCAACCAACAGTTGCAAGTTCTTGATAGTGCTGAAAAAGAGCTGAGAATAAATCAAAGTCTAAACTCATGCCGAGATTACAATTTCAGAAGCTGGAATCAAATTGGTTCCAATCCCCTCTCTGGTACAATGACAGCTCCACTGTACTCTGTCCATTTAATGAGCTACTTGGGGGCCTGCTGACTTTTATTTACTTGCACTGCTGTGAGCCTAATTGTGATCGTAAATGAGCTAAGCATGAAAAACCATCTCTGCTTCAGGGGAAAGCAAACAAGTTGTAGGTAGAAAGTGCAGATTTGCTGGACAAATGCTCCAAATACAACTGAATATCATGTCTGTAAAACATAATGCAATCTCCAATTTAATTGAGTTCAACTGAGTTCAACCTGGCACTGAATTTAGTGCCAAGTTAGCACATGAGTAATTGTGGTGCATTTAAAACAAAGGTCTTATATACAGTAGATGCAGTAAAATATAGACTCACGCTTATACAACAATGCAAAAATGAACCCTTTGAGGAAGCACCGGTGAGGAAAACCACCACAGACAGGACCAGGCTTAGGAAGGGGAGCTATCTGCCTAGACTGGTTAGCATGAGGGGGGAGGGAAGAGAGAAAAGAAAAGCTCTGAGAAATAGCAGGGGAAAAAAGTATCATAATAAACACTTGGCATCATAATGATTTATAAGCTCAGATGGAGGCTCGAATGAGACCAGCATCATCTTTAAGTGGGTGAATTAAGCTTTTCAAAAGGTGCAGCTAGCTGTGATGCAGTAGTTTGTGGCTGCATAACAAACCCCCCCCCACCTAGTTTTCTTTGTAGGGCACATTTCAACCCTGTACCACCATACATTATACAGAGGGTGATGCTGCATCCAGTATCCACAATACATGTATTATTCTGTGCTATCACTACAGAAAGATGGAATCCTCCGTCCTCATTCACACTCACCTCTTGAGTTCATTGCTGCGCCTGCCCAACTGCTCCTTCTGCAGTCTACTTCTCCCACATACTCCTTCACAAACACCCTGTTATCGCTTTGGAGTCAGACTCGGAATGCACATTAGCTGTCCTCCGCTGCATAAATACAAACCATTTGCTGTAGTTTTATTGTCCAGTTTAAGGGGCTGTCTATAAATTTATGCTTTCGGGGACTGCATCATGGTTATTCAGTCTGAGTGTAGATGGGGGGAAGTGCAGAACACTGTGAATAGTCCATGGGTAGTGCATACTCACACGATGGTGCATTTGGGGGTGTCGTTGCAACAGACTATGGGTTCCCCTCTTTTTGGTTACTGGCCACACTGTTGCGAGACTGTAATCATATTATTCTTCTCTGTACCAAAGTAAAGTTAGATACTGCTGTGCGATACTGGACATTTTGGTACCGATATCAATATTTTTACCAATAAAGCCAGCTTATGTGAGGGAGAGCAATATATCATGATTTATGAGGTGAAACATCATCAAGTTGCAAATTTTAATGTGTTTTGAAACTGTGTGATTTGAAGCGCTGGAATGTAAATGTGCCTGTCTCTAAAGCATTTTGGGTCAGCTTCTGGCGTTCAAATGTTCTACAGACTACAGGGAGTGCAGAATTATTAGGCAAATGAGTATTTTGTCCACATCATCCTCTTCATGCATGTTGTCTTACTCCAAGCTGTATAGGCTCGAAAGCCTACTACCAATTAAGCATATTAGGTGATGTGCATCTCTGTAATGAGAAGGGGTGTGGTCTAATGACATCCATCCATCCATTCGCTTCCGCTTCTCCTTTTCAGGGTCGCGGGGGGCGCTGGAGCCTATCCCAGCTGTCATAGGGCGAGAGGCGGGGTACACCCTGGACAGGTCGCCAGTCTGTCGCAGGGCCAACACACAGGGACAGACGACCATTTGCACTCACATTCAATCGCACATTCACACCTAGTGACAATTTGGATTATCCAATTAACCTATCCCCACAAGCTGCATGTCTTTGGACGGTGGGAGGAAGCCAGAGTACCCGGAGGGAACCCACGCAAACACGGGGAGAACATGCAAACTCCACACAGAAAGACCCTGGCCTGATGTTGGAATTGAACTCAGGACCTTCTTGCTGTGCGGCAACAGTGCTAACCACCGTGCCACCGTGCTGCCTGGTCTAACGACATCAACACCCTATATCAGGTGTGCATAATTATTAGGCAACTTCCTTTCCTTTGGCAAAATGGGTCAAAAGAAGGACTTGACAGGCTCAGAAAAGTCAAAAATAGTGAGATATCTTGCAGAGGGATGCAGCAGTCTCAAAATTGCAAAGCTTCTGAAGCGTGATCATCGAACAATCAAGCGTTTCATTCAAAATAGTCAACAGGGTCGCAAGAAGCGTGTGGAAAAACCAAGGCGCAAAATAACTGCCCATGAACTGAGAAAAGTCAAGCGTGCAGCTGCCAAGATGCCACTTGCCACTAGTTTGGCCATATTTCAGAGCTGCAACATCACTGGAGTGCCCAAAAGCACAAGGTGTGCAATACTCAGAGACATGGCCAAGGTAAGAAAGGCTGAAAGACGACCACCACTGAACAAGACACACAAGCTGAAACGTCAAGACTGGGCCAAGAAATATCTCAAGACTGATTTTTCTAAGGTTTTATGGACTGATGAAACGAGAGTGAGTCTTGATGGGCCAGATGGATGGGCCCGTGGCTGGATTGGTAAAGGGCAGAGAGCTCCAGTCCGACTCAGACGCCAGCAAGGTGGAGGTGGAGTACTGGTTTGGGCTGGTATCATCAAAGATGAGCTTGTGGGGCCTTTTCGGGTTGAGGATGGAGTCAAGCTCAACTCCCAGTCCTACTGCCAGTTTCTGGAAGACACCTTCTTCAAGCAGTGGTACAGGAAGAAGTCTGCATCCTTCAAGAAAAACATGATTTTCATGCAGGACAATGCTCCATCACACGCGTCCAAGTACTTCACAGCGTGGCTGGCAAGAAAGGGTATAAAAGAAGAAAAACTAATGACATGGCCTCCTTGTTCACCTGATCTGAACCCCATTGAGAACCTGTGGTCCATCATCAAATGTGAGATTTACGAGGAGGGAAAACAGTACACCTCTCTGAACAGTGTCTGGGAGGCTGTGGTTGCTGCTGCACGCAATGTTGATGGTGAACAGATCACAACACTGACAGAATCCATGGATGGCAGGCTTTTGAGGGTCCTTGCAAAGAAAGGTGGCTATATTGGTCGCTGATTTGTTTTTGTTTTGTTTTTGAATGTCAGAAATGTATATTTGTGAATGTGGAGATGTTATATTGGTTTCACTGGTAAAAATAAATAATTGAAATGGGTATATATTTGTTTTTTGTTAAGTTGCCTAATATTTATGCACAGTAATAGTCACCTGCACATACAGATATCCCCCTAAAATAGCTAAAACTAAAAACAAACTAAAAACTACTTCCAAAAACATTCAGCTTTGATATTAATGAGCTTTTTGGGTTCATTGAGAACATGGTTGTTGTTCAATAATAAAATTATTCCTCAAAAATACAACTTGCCTAATAATTCTGCACTCCCTGTATAAATAAAATAGTCAGTCAACATAAAAAGGTTCAGACATTTTTCATAGAGCATATTTGGAGTTAAATTTTTTTTTATTACTCAAAAGATTGTTTATTTAACACAATTCACTGGGTTACATACTCAAATTAGAGGATAGAAATAAAGTATCGGTCCACTACTACAGCAGCGTTGGCGTTGACCTCTAATGTTAGACATGTTAGACGGTTCCTAAATTCCACATTTGAACAACTATGCAGTGAATGGTGCAAAGCATGCATTCAGGCAGCTTAACCTGTCATTGTCACATACTTGTAAAGTTCCTTGCTCTCCTCACGTAATATACAGGTATGCAAGTTGCAACCATGTTTATGCTGCGTCTTCTCATCCATCCCTCATGTTCGGCTTCATAAAACCAAGATGGCAACATTAAAAATGCTAAAATAAAGGCTTCAGAATAGTTCATGAAACAATTACTGATCTGTATTTCCACATTATAAAATAGGTATTTGTGTTGCCATGTGGGGATATATAAGGTTTTATAGGTCTGTATTGTCAACTGCATATTACAGGGCAATGAATCTTAGGTGATATAGTTTAATGTAGATGTATGGTAAGAAGCATTTTAAGTAACTGTTTATTCTAGGGAGTAAATAAGTAAAATAAAAGACTGTTTCTCTTGCACTGTGTTACCTTTTATGTATTTCTATCCAGCTTCCAGTGATACTGCATTGAAATGGCTAGCATGCTAACTCTGTTTAGTCTAATAGCTACCTGCTGTAGATGTGGAGCAGGAGGGAACTGCATTAATTACAACAGAGAAGGCTGATCTTGTTCCACAGGACTGGAATGCTAATACCTTATCAGGCCCAGCACATATGACTGCAGTTGCAGAGGGCAGGCAAGGAAATACCCGAGGAGCTGTTCAAGGCTGTTTTCTGAGGGAGTGTGTATGTGTGTGTGTGTGTTTGTGCACCTTATAGTGACTTTAGAATCGGACTAATGTCAGATTTCACAGCTGATTCTACACCCGGTTATTTGTGTTGTCTGGAAAATGTAAGCAAAACAAAAATGTTGGCTGGAACGATCACATTTTTCTATTTGATATGAAGGAAGATATCTTTCTTGTGCATGAGTTCATTTTTTTTTTGCTCCACCCCCAATTATTTCAAATCAAAATCAAAATCCTTAAAACCATTTTTTAAATATATCAATGAATTTTTACTTTTACCATCCAAAAGGATTGATCAAATTGTAGCTATGCACTGTAGCATTTTATCAACTCTAGACTGTTTTTTAGCAACAGATTTGATATGCTAGTTAGATTAACTTGCTAATAAACTACTGTGTGTGTGTGTGTGTGTGTGTGTGTGTGTGTGTGTGTTCATACCTAAAAACCCGAGTGAGTAGTCAAGGCCTGTGGCACATGAATAAATTGTATTACAGTTTAGTTTGACAAACAATATGTGTTTTGGCCCTTTCTTGAGATTTCTATAAACTTTTTAAATTGATTATTGATGATTTCAGTTATCTTGGTCTGTCTCTTCCATGCATATACTCTTGACTACACCTAGTATAAGGTAGGACACTACTGCATTATAAAAGTTCATTAAAGAGAATAATTGAACCGAGTGCACAATATCTGCTAACAAGCCAGATCGCAATCAGTGTCAGGCTATGGCTCACTGTGACTAACTTCTTTCTCATGCTAATTAAAGCCATCAAGGCACCGTAATTACCAAATTACAATGAATACACAGCAACTCGTATGGGTGACACCAGCACAGAAATATCAAACATGCTAAGCAGTTACCAGGGAATGGTTCTTTCATTCAAGTAAACAGAACAAAAGTTTAGAAAAAAAATATCCTCATCCATTCTTCACAGGCACACCTGTCTGACTGTACTGTTAGGAAGAGGATGTGTAGAATTCTCTAATTATCCTTGCTGCTGTGAGCTTGTTCTTTCTGTTCATCCCTCTCTCACATGCATTGAAGTGTGCAACCTTTTCCCCAGCTGTGTAATCCAGTGTGGCGCTACTCTGTGCTCTCCTGAAGAGCATAAGCAACTCCCAGCCCCACTAATCCATACTGGAGCTCTCAACTCTTTCTATGCACGGCACCCGACACGAATCCTAAGACGAAGGATCATCTATGTGTATTTGCCAGAAGCTCGGCTCATCTCGTTAGCTGCCTCCCTTCCTTAGTGTTCATACTGCCTGCAGCCATATTGTTCTGCCTCTGTGCAATGGCATATATGTAGGTGAAATGCAAGACAAATACTTTAGAGTTTCGACTTAAAAATATGTTCCTGGTTGGTAAGGGAAGCCACCAGCCAAAAGTTCAACCACTTTTTACTACTGACAAGTAAGGATAGATAGCAAGCATTTGTAGTTTTTGGATATATGGCAGGCGTGAGCTTTTTAGTGGCTCTTCTTCTCACCTGCAGCTCAATGAAAATCCTTTCACCAGAGGGTTTCAAGGAATTTCCATTGATTTTTCATCATAATTTGAGTGAAATGGCCTTTCAAATAGACCAGAATCAGAGGTGCCACAGTAGATTTGAGATGGAAACAATGACTTCTATGAAGTCTCCCAACAGAGAATACCCCAAAATGATTAATTAGTAATGATAATCACAAATCTGCAGGCTGTGATGTTCCCAAAGTCAGTTTATTGCTTTATTTATGATGTAAGAGAACTCCTGTGTGATGAGTTATTTAATGCTTGTAACTTATGGTTTAAAGAAAGATGTTCAATTGAGTGTTGCTATGCCTTCAGGTTCTGTATTTGATAAAATGATCATTAACTGCATATACTGAATTTGAATTCAAGGCTGAAAACCCGAATGAGCAATAATCTCGACATCCCTCAGCCTTCTCTCTTCTTCTGACCGCCCCCTATAACCGGGGAACTGAATTTTATCTATAGAGAAGCAGGTGCACAGTGTGTGCCTCGCCAAGAGATGCACATAGGTGCAGGAGTGAGACAGTCGTGTCTGATGTGTGGACCTGAGAGGTCCATCAGCTCACCCCTGGTTGCTTCAAGTTGACCGTTTGCAGTAGGCAAAAAGCTCAGATCTCTGAGAAATATCTATGGGCAGTCCACCGGCAGATCACCATGATGGACAGTACAACAAAGATGTCCCATCAAGTGTGAGTCTCAGTGTGTATGACGGTGTACCTGTCTGACAAAAAACCCTGATCTACTGCTGTCATGTCTCTGTTTGGGGAATAATTAATAGTTATGAGTTATTCGTGAAGCTCTCTTGTTCTCAGGATGGTTAAAGATTCTGCTTTTCAGTGGAGTTGCAGGTATTTAGTAGCTGCAGAGGAGAGACCTCAAACATAAAACTGATGAGCCATACCAGGAAGCTAAAAAGAGTTGTTGAAGCTGGATTGGGAAGAGGTGACATCAGCGAGGAGCAATGTGGAGAAAGAGCACTACAGATGTGATGTTTGTTTCTGAGAATGTTGATGGAGAAGTACAGATAAGGTCAGGAGGAGCTTCAATGTGTCTTGTGGATCTAGAGAAAGCATATGATAGGGTGCCAAGAGAGAAACAATAGTGCTGCATGAGGAAGTCGGGAGTGACAGAGAATTATGTGAGACTGGTGAAGGACATGTATGAAGACGGCGAGACAGTGGTGAGGTGTGCGGTAGGAGTGACAAATGGGTTTCCAGTCTTGTTTGCAGTGCTGATGGTAAAGGTGACGGATGAGGACTCTGTGGTCTGTGATGTTTGCACTGTGATCTGTGGTGAGAGGAAAGAGCAGGTGGAAGAGAGCTTCAAAAGGTGGAGGTATTCTCTGGAGAGAAGATGGATGAAAGTCGGTAGAAGCAAGAAAGAATACATGTGTGTGAATGAGAGGGACACGGGTCTAAAGGTGAACGTACAAATAGACAGATAAGTTCAAATCCCTGGGGTCAGCCATCCAGAGCAACAGAAGAGAGCGAAGGCAGGGTGAAGTGGGTGAAGTCTCAAGAATGATATGTGACAGAAGGATAGCAGTGAACAGTGAAGGATTAAAGCATGGTACTGAGACTTGTATGATGTAGGATGCAGGTCTGATGTATGATGGTGGCACTGACAAACTAAGTCATGGTGATCTCTGGAACATCTGGAAGTTGCATATTTTATGCAACTTCCTAAACACTGAAGTCCTGGGAAAATCTGGCCAGAACTTCAGCCAACACTGACAAGTTATTGTTTGTATATATAAGCTCATGTTACAATGTTTGCTTAAAATGATTAGCACACAAAGAAGGCTTACATTTGCCAGTGAGTACAAATCATTATGGAGAGCATACTGCATTTTTTAAGTATGTAGCATGGATTTGGGTGGGAATGTAGTCATTCTTCCCACTGCTAAATTGTTCAAAATCTAGTCTTAGATGGGCAGATACATGGCAGAGAGGTTATTTCAGCAATTTAGCTGAAATAGATTGGGAGCAACAGTCTGGGAACACAGCCGAATCGCCACTGGGTTCAAAGGTTGACCTGGAGTCAGTCTGTTGGCTTTTTACTTCAGTGGTGAGAAGGTTTCTTGTGTGACAATTGCGCATGATCTGCTTGGATTGAGGTTTGGCAGGTGTATGGGGGATCACACACACACACACACACACACACACACACACACACACACACCCACCCACACACACACACACACACACACACACACACACACACACACACACAGGTTTTAGGGGTCACAACAGTCTAAATAATTCACCTCACAGACCTGCAGAACAAGGTGTTTCTGACTGGAATGCAGTACCTCTCCTTTCTGAGCTGCTTCAACAGCGAGGCAGGCAGACAGTGAGATGTGTTTCTGTCCAGGCCACTGGACAGTGGCCCTTCATAATTCATGAGAGTTTGATAAGGAACTAAAAGCTTTCCCTTACTTAGACAAAAAGCAGGTGACAGAAAGGTAAAGAGAAAAGGGGCCAGATGGCTGAGAGGAAAGAGAGTCCATCAGGTGGAGAGATTAAGGTGTATAGAGCCAAGACACCGAAAGGCAGAGAAAAAGTGAGGGTAATTATAAGTGTGGAGGACTGAGAGGAAGAGACGAGGTAAGAAATAGAGACAGAGGTAGGCATAAATAAAGCATGAATGAAAGAGGGGGAGTGAGTGAATTTAAAGTTCTTTTTCTTTTCATTGAGCACACTCGGGTTGCCATTCCCACCACATATCCCGAGATGCTGGGTTGTGCCACAAGAGAATATAGGGAGAAAAATAGTCCACCACTGAGTCATCCTGCACAATAACCTGCATAAAACCTTTGACCAGCAATGACTCAAGAAGAAACACATTTTCTACAAGAGGAGCATTTCAGAAGGACATATCCATTCGAAAAAGATCTTCTCCAAGTGAATTTAAATAGGATGATTACCATGGACGACAGGTAGATAGATAGCCCTGAACACACTTTTGAATAATACAGAAATTGTGATGCTTCCTCCATCCCCCCTGAGCGCTCTGGTTTTTGCAGTTCTTTCTGGGCCTCTGTGTCCTTGGCTCTGCTTCAGTGGCAGTGTGCGATCATTAGAGCTCTTTGCTCCTGGCAGCCACACAGTGGTCCGAGGATCTGGCTGTTGTCTGAAAACCCCTGGAGGACGAAGCAACAGCCAATCCCACTGGACTACAGGAGGAGAGGAGGTGTGAGCCACGCTCCTTTTGCAATGATTGGTGCATTGTTTCAAGGCGCTAGCTGCCTGGCAGATTGACTGAGTGGGATGCATTGAAAGAGGGTGATAGGAAGGGTAGAAGGTGAGCAGTGAGGGATTGAGGATAAGAGAAACAGACAGGGAAAAAAGGCAAGCGGCTGCTGCCTACTGCACTTTTAGACATTTCTTTGCAGTTGTATTTTGGAGTTTTGGAGAACATTTGATGAGATCTGGATAAATAGAGAGGTAATTTTCCACATGTAAATTTCACTTATTTAGAGATTGCATACTTTTTTTTTGTTTACACATATTGTTAGGTTTTGTATTGTTGATTGTCATTTATGCTTAGAAATATCTACTTATATATGCTTAGAGGTGTATAATTAATTGTGTAGTGATAGGATGTGTGATCTTTAGCAGGCTGCAAAGGCTTGGTGTGCATTCCAGAGTGTTCTGGAATCCACACCTACATCCTGGGAGCATGGGAAGAGGTCGTACCTTGTTTTATTGTTTTATGGTAGGATAAACGTGGCTATATCCGTTTTAGGCTAAGTGCCTTTTGTTTAGGTGGACTGCTGGACTTTCAGACCAGCAGGTTTAGGGAAGTCTTTATGGGGTCACGCTCTGACCACACACACACACACACACACATACACACAATCCTTTGTTCACATGTATACCTATGTAAGATGTTATATGTTAATGACCCTATGCATATTCATGTTACCACAATAAAAGGAGTGCTATGGGGAACCTGGCTGAGAGTCTGACGGAGGTCAAGTGGTGGAACGACACTTGGCTCCAGGCAGGTCTCCTTCATGCATGAGTAACACGAAGAACTTTGCCTACTTGGTGTTCAATGCTTTTGCTGTGTTTTTAAATTGTCTCGTTCCAGCGGTGGGCCTGTGCTAGACAGACCCAACACATATTCTTTTAGGAAAACATTTACACCTCCTTATTCATGCAGTTAACCAATCAGCCACACATTGACAAAAAAATGCAGAAATAAAGTCAATTTTCACCTTACATATAACTGATTTTAGCATCACTGACTGCATCATGATTATTAGACAGACTTGTTTGAGGATTTCTAAAACTGCTGATTGCCTTCACCGTTACAGTCTCTATGGTTTACATGGAATAACAATTAAAAACAAAATAAAACAAAGAAAAACTTAGCGAGTAGCAGTTCTGCTGATGAACTGCCACTGAGTTGTGTGATAAAAATGTGACCTAATTAACTAACTTAACTTTGATTCTACCACAGAGCATGAAACAACCCATGTAGGCATTATTGGAATCACATCTAATAGAGCTGACTTAAAACAGCCCAAAAAAGTCCATGTTAGGAAGCAAAAACACTCAAATTTCAACCAGGGGACCAGAGTCCAGCTCTCATCTGCAAGCATTTTAGTTTTCACTGTTAGGCAGGAAAAGCGGGTTCAAAGAGTGCACACTAACCAACAGCTGAAGGCTGGAAAATGTATCCTGCTCAGATGAATATCGAACTGCACTCACGCTGCAGATTTGGCATCAGCAGCACTGACTCTGTGGATCCCGTCTGGCTTGTGATGGAGTAATGCTGATTGTTTGTTTCTTACACTTTGGGCCACTTAATACAGAACAGTCATGCTTTAAATACCACGGCCTACATGAGTCTTTCTAGTAACCATGTGCAAACTCTATAGCACCAGTTTACTATCTTCCAGCGGGCAGAGCAACAGTTCCTGCCTTGACCTGCTTTTTGTCTTTGAAACACCAAACACTGGGTCAAAACTCCCTTTGCTCTCAGAACAAAGTCCTCTTTAAGGCTAGTTTACCAAACAAAGGATGGTAGCTCAGGGTGGCAGTGTTTGGACTTTTTAACTTGATGAAACAGGGTTGTGATAGCCACAGGCTCTCACCACTGTGACAGCGTGGGCACTTTGTGTGGAGCTGGACTGGCTATAATGCAGAACACCTGGTCAGTGTTTTGCAGGGTCACTTTAGTTCTACAGGCACACACCAAATCTTCCATTTATTTGCTTTGTTTTACACTTAAAACACACAGCTCATATATGCCCATACATTTCTTTACACTACAGGGTGGGCCATTTATATGGATACACCGTAATAACATGGGAATGGTTGGTGATATTAAAGTCCTGTTTGTGGCACATTAGTATATGTGAGGGGACAAACTCCTCAAGATGGGTGGTGACCATGGTGGCCATTTAGAAGTCGGCCATCTTGGATACAACTTTTGTTATTTCAATAGGAAGAGGGCCATGTGACACATCAAACTTATTGGTAATGTCACAAGAAAAACAATGGTGTGCTTGGTTTCAACGTAACGGTATTCTTTCATGAGTTATTTACAAGTTTCTCTTTGTTCACAGCCATTGACATGTCGAAGAGGTTAACACGTGTGGAGCGGATCGAAATTGTGTTGATATCTGGTGAACGCAGTAACCGGGTCATTGCAGCAGATTTCAATGCAAGACACCCTACGAGACCATCCATCTCCCATGCTACAGTTAGCAAACTGCTTGCTGAGTTTTGTGAAACTGGTTCAGTGTTGGATTTGCCAAAATGTGGATGCAAGAAAGCCCACAGCGTAGCACTCGCCGCATGTCTAGATGCCTAGATGCCTAGATGAACAGTTACCTGGAAAGTGGATTGGTCGTCGTGGGCCAGTTGAATGGCCCCCAAGGTCTCACAATCTGACCCCCTTAGACTTTTTATCTTTGGGGTCATCTGAAGGCAATTGTCTATGGTGTGAAGATACGAGATGCGCAGCACCTGAAACTACGGATACTGGATGCCTGTGCTGGCATTTCTCCTGCGATGTTGCTAGTGTGTGAAGACTGGGAGAAGAGGGTTGCATTGACAATCCAACACAATGGGCAGCACATTGAACACATTTTATAAGTGGTCAGAAACTTAAATAACTCATGAAAGAATAAAGTTACGTTGAAACCAAGCACACCATTGTTTTTCTTGTGACATTACCAATAAGTTTGATGTGTCACATGGCCCTCTTCCTATTGAAAAAACAAAAGTTGTATCCAAGATGGCCGACTTCTAAATGGCCACCATGGTCACCACCCATCTTGAGGAGTTTGTCCCCTCACATATACTAATGTGCCACAAACAGGACTTTAATATCACCAACCATTCCCATTTTATTACGGTGTATCCATATAAATGGCCCACCCTGTACTTATACTAATCTTCACACTATGGCATCTTTTTGTCATATATTTCAGTAAACATTTGTTAATTCCTCATGAGCTGGCAGTCTATCTCCTTTTCTTGTTGTCGTCTCTAGAGCTTTAATTTTCCTTTCACTATGCAGCAGATATCAGTGGAGATGGAAGAAGGTGAGTGTCAGCCAATGGTGTGAGCTTTACCTACTGGAGTATTGTGTTTTGGGTGTTGTGTATGTTAGTGTGGAGGCACAGCGGAGTATCCCTTTCCGTCTTCACTCACATTGTTCAGCAACATTTCTTTGGTTTGGGGGGTGGTTGTCAATATTCTGTTCACCTTTACGAGACCAGCAGCTGTAACCACGCTTAATTAAACTTCAGCATAACTGGAGGGTTGAAACAATGCTTTGACTTTGTGTTGTGTGGAATACGATGGGTGGCGCTTGTTTATCTTTTTCTCCGGCCATTCCTTATCTGGAAACAGAGCGTGTGTCGGTCATGGCTCACTACTCAAACACAGCACACTGGCAAATCTCATTAGCTGTCAATATTTCAGCACTACCAAATAATCTAAGTAAACTAATACTGTGAATATGTACCGGACATCAGTGAATTATTATTTTAGAGGCTACCCAGCTAGATTAGAGGGTCAGTTATTCTGTGATTTAAACATTTAAGCAGTTAAAACGTTCAGTAAAGTATCTCTTACTCTTTTCATTATCATGCGCATCCAACGTTCATATGGTCGACACGTTTGCCAACCTACCTCAAAAATGTCGCTGACAAACTGGCAATGTTTCATCACTGCCACTGACTTTTATCTTACTGTCCCAGTCACACAGGATAAGGGACTGATGGGTGACCCCCTGGAAACCATGGTTGTTGGGGTAGAAAGTGTATTTGTTGACAGGTTGGCGAGTGATTACTGGAAGTTGCTACCAGTTGATAGGTGAAAATGGTTGCTATGAGGAACAGTAAAAGTTGCAGCTTTTGCAATGTTTTACAATCAGTAAGGCACAATCTTTACTAGGATGTTGATTATTTCCTGTTTGCGTTGCACTCTTCACACCTTCACTACCTCTCGGCCAGCAGCTGGCAACCATTTGCAGAGATGTCTGCATCTTCCCCGCAAACTATAGGCAACTGCAGCAATCCTTTAGTAATCAAAGAATTCACAAGGACAGTGCAGCACACTCTTTGTGTCCAATTTCACCTACGTAGCGACAGTGAAAAACCTCAAGCAACTACTGTTGCTGTGTGTCTGAGGCCTAAGAGAAGAGACTCTTGACCCACACACAGATAGCAAATTATGGAAATTATGGGAGGTGGAATAACTATATAAATTCTATAAACTCTGATGCACAGGCTTAAATCCAGAAAGAAATAATGCCATGCTCCACTGAGACTAGGATTAAGTTTTGTAGCTTGGATTAGCAACTAGATAGAGATGCAAGGCTTTATGTAATGGATTAAAAAAGTCCATAATGCAGTATTTTAATTCTCTACATGTTGTTTTTTGTCTTTATGGGGCAACAGACTATATGAAAATGACACCGCTATGTGACATGGAGAGCTCTTATTTCCTCATTCCTTAGGACATCTCCTGTCACATCCCATTATGATGCAGCAGCTTTGGGAATAGAAGAGGGCCTGACAGACTGAGATGAATTTAGATGTAGCGATCTTGTCTGGGATAAGCTTTAATAGATTACATTTTATGGTGATGTGGCCTGTCCCTTGTCGTGCAATGTGCACTTATCCTTTACACATGCATGGTCTCACATGCACAAACCCACAATCCCAAACAAACACGCACCTGCCTGCTCTCATCAAGACTCTATGTGTCCCTATCGCTCCCTCTCTGTCTATTATGCTGCTTCATCTCTGCACCGTTTGCCTCTCGCTCCCCACCTGTGTCTCCTCTCTGATGAGATTTAGAAGCTTCCTGAGTGACGTGTCCATTTGCCTTGACGTTAAGGAATCAGACGGGCTAAGGCTAACGATGCCCTAACTGCCTAGATTGAATATGCTGTTGTTCAGATTTGCCCTTGTCTCTCCACTCTATTTTTATCAGGACATCGCCCGGAGCGACTGGGTTGTTAGCAGCTAATGGTGGCAAAGCAACAAAAACCTGAAATTACATTTGGCACTGGGGATTTAATGGTTCAATAAAAATCAGTTTTTCCCACCACTGCCTACCTAGCCACCCACCCAGCCATCCCACCAACTACAATCTCTTTTTCACCACTCCAGTGGCCTCTGTCCACACCTCATGTGTGTAAAAGTGCACTCCAATAACACTCTAAATATGGACTCTTGATTTTTTTTTTGGCAGTGCTGCTATCCGCACGCCATATGGGTTTTAGGTTAAGAGAAATGGCTTCAAAGGATGTGACTTTAACTTGTTGGAGCATTGATTTTCAACTTCGGTCCCATCTATCTTTTACTGTGAACTTATTGATATTGGTGAGTCCCATGCCAAATCCCGATGTGACCCAACCCTCCCCATGCTGCAACCTTAATCAATATTACTCTGATGAATGATTTCATATTAAGTAAGTGACTTCACTTTCTCATTGTTTTACTGCACCTGAGTGACCTTGATAAAAAAGAAATGGTCAAATCCCCGCTTCATAGTGATTGGATATATGTCAGCGCACAGCATGAATATGAATCACATTTAAAGAAAAAAGCTGGGCAACAGATTTGGAAGACAAAGGTACTCAGACTGTATCTCAGTTGTATCACATGAGCACATTTTCAACTTATTGTTTAAGCATTCATTTTAAATCCTTTTTTGCCTCCTGGGCAAAAACCTAGTGCTTCCTGATCCAGCCAATCATAATTTATTCATTAAAAGCTGTTATCTGATTATCTCCGTTAATCGGCGTTGCGTTCTTGTAAACAGAGCATGAGGACAAAGACGAGATCCACCTGAACTTGTTCCCAGCTCCTCGGGCCTGCAGCGTGGGAGAAGAGCCAGTAAGATTTGGGCTGTGAGTGAGTGCGGCCATCGATTAAGAATTCATAATGCGAGAAGTAGGGTGGATAGGGCTTGTGTAACAGGGGATGCTAAACAAAACAACCCAAGCCAGTGCCAAACATGGAGCCAAGGCTCTCCTTGAGCCCATGAATAATGTAGCAGAGGAAAACATTTAATTCTGCTGTCGCACCACAACAGTAAACACACGATTAACATAATAACTCACAAACTCCTATACAAACCCCAGAGTGGGAGGTGTGTCCTTAGTGGTAGTGATAACTCTGACACTGCTTTGCAAATGAACTGGTGAAAGCAAACTTTTATATGTGATATGAAAAAGAGGTTTATGTCTTTTTCTCTTTGTTGGCCTTCCTTACAGTTTACTCTGCTTTGAAAAATCTGTCCTCCATAAAGTATCTTTGTTCTATTTTTATCCTAATGCCCTCATTTTCATTCAGTCCGGTCCTTCTCATAGATTTCCTTATTCAGTACTTATTTGAATGGGATTTTCAAGGCAGCTCTTCTCACACTCCAACTGCGGGAGTTAGTTTGGTTATCATCACTAGGCGGTGGTGTGGCATCACTGAATTTCCCCATATTTATATGGGTCAATTAATGGGCAGACCCCATTTAATGAGCTTTAGCCCATTAAATGAGCTTTAGCCCATTAAATGGGGTCATATTTGGGGCAGGGCTGAATTCCCTGCTAGGGGTCCATATTTATGTGTTTAGATTTTCTTATTGTGATATGAACTATGTGCAATGAAGCAAATGAATCCGAACTTTCAAAATGAATTAAAGTAGTTTTAAAAAACTATTCCTGGATCCTAAAACTGAGATGATGCTGAGTAAGGCGCTGTTTCCTTGTGACATGATGTTTCTTATTTTCTTTTATTTAAAATTTATATTTATATTTACTTTTGTGTGAATCTGAATTCTCCATCTGTCTGTCACTTTGCTGCTGGATTACGTGAATTTCCCCAACAAAGGACAATAAAGGATATTTCAATTCTATTCTATTGTATTCTACATTTTAAATTACCTACAAAAACCTTACACAGCCTTTATTTTTAAAATCTGTAAGCTGTGAGTCCTGGTTGTTTTAGTGATGCTCACGGTCTCTGTTCAAAGATCTGGTACAGACCTGTTTCCTGATATAAAATGAGACTCTTCTTTGAATCTATTAATAAGCAAATGTTTTAATGTCAGGGGTGTTTACTGTCATACAAAACTGCAGGATTTTGCAGTACTCCATGTCTTATTCCTGTTGGACTTCTGTTCTACTTCTAATCTGACAAAATATGCCTGCAGACTTCAGGTGAGAACAAAGAAACCTTTTAGCTGCAGGCAATAAATTTCAGTCAATATCCAAAACACAATCTTGACAGGTGGGAAATTACAGCAAATACCCCGTGAGCAGCTGCTCTGAAAACAACTGACATATTTGTTTATAGTACAATCACATAATACACAACAACTTAACAAAAGCAACTTCAATATCAACAAAACAAATTAAAAAGAAACAAAAGTAAATAAATAAAATAACAAAACAAACAAACAAAACCAAAAAAAAAACGTATGCTAAGCTAACACAGCTAATTTATTCCGTAGTGAGGCTAGCTCATTACACAGTTCTCTTTCTTTAGAACTAACTGAAGCTTCTTTTGTCATGTAAGAAGTTTTCTTGATGTCTGCATCTATCAGAAATATCATCACATATCATCACAGAGAGATACGCACAGTTTGCCTCCCTTCAGCACCCAGAGTCCCGTTTTTGTTCATGTATGCTTAATCTTTTTTTCTCATTTGCATTATAATTCTCTCTCTTTTATCGATTAAAGTGTTTATAAGCCACAACTTTACAGCAGTCTGAGCCAGACTCACCAGTAATGATTACAATCTTTGACAAAAAGTTCATTGTTAATCGAGACTTTGTTGCTTCCTGCTATTTGTTGAAGTCTTTCTTCTCAGTGTAATAAATACCTGCAGCATCAGACAGCAACACTGCGACTCAGCTGCCCCTGGTGCCCCTGGATTACTCACTGATTGTTTGAATGTCTCTTAGGGTGTAGGAAGTGGCTTCTGTAATCTTTAAAGTTAGGTAGTAGATGATATTGCGAAGGTACCATGGCTCATTCTGTGAATTTCATATGTACACAACACGAAGTGGCAGGAAAACGTAAAAGGTAAAATTGATCTATGTCTAAATGAGAAAATACTACCATTTTGACATATGAAGTTAGTAAGCTGTGTGTTCTTTGCAGCAAGTTAATGCTGTTCTGAAAAGGTGTTAGCAGAAGTGATAGGTAGGGAGAAAACATTTTCTAGGACTAGCCCATTAGCTTAAAGTACCATGAAGTGTTGAATGACTATTGCTGGAAAACGTCTAATTTTTAAAAAGCATTAAAAGTTGCGATTACTAAATCATTATATCACTGGAAAAATATTGCCTGATGTCAGGTGACTTTCTGAACCTGCTCAGAAGCCTCTGGCTTGTATGCACGGCGAATCATCTTACCTAGTTTTGTACTGACAAGAATCTCATTGATTGACAGCGCCTGTTTATGCTGAACTGTTTGGAGCATTTATCTGGATCCTGCAGCCCCAGGAGTGTACTTTGGCCTCGATTGGCAGCTTTGGAAGGAGCTTTAGTTGTAAATGAGAAGGCAGATGTGATACATTGTGGCCTTGAGGAAAGAGATGGATGGCAGTGTGTGTTAGGTTAAGTCTTCCAGATAGAAACCTAGGCTGGAGCCTCCCACAGGGAGCCAACAAAGGTCGATTGTGTTTGGGATGACATGACAAGTCAGTTGTGTGTAATCCTGTATACTCCTCTTTCTTTCCCCTGCCCTGGGACTGAGGACTGAGGACTACATGGAAGGTTAGTTTGTTGTTTGGCTGTGGAGCTGTGGAATAGCTGCAGTTATTGCTACATCATGGCAACAATACAATAATAATAAATCCTTTTGTGCATTATTTTTATGTTTTACAATAAAAATACAAATACTCGCCATCTGGTGTGCCAGTATAAACTATGTGGATTAAACACGTAAGGAAGAAACTGCAGCTGAAGAGTACTGCTTGCTCTTAGCATTAGCAGTGCAACTTGAGCTGATAGCTGATAGAGTTGTCCATTGTCTATCGCACAATCTCCAGACTGTTAGCTGAGCTGCTGTACGTGGGTTCTGATAAAAAAAGAGAGCTCTGGATATCACACAAAACCAGACAGCCTTCTGCTAAAACTTCAGTATATCTCTTAAGCTTGCATGCATGTCTTTACATGTCATTTTTAAATGTATATTTTAGTTATTTAAATAACTAAGAGTGTGCTACTGTACTTTATTTTTGGTATTTTACACAGTAAAATACATGCAGATATTTAAGTCTTCTCTGAACTTCCTATTGCTTCTGTGGTTAAATGGATTTTGAGATCTTAACCTCAAAATATTGGCCATGCGGAATTAGATTTGATCGCCCAGTGCTTCATGCATTGTGCGGATGAATGGCAGTTTAATGGAGTAAAAATGGGACAAACTGCAGGTGCCACAGCACCTGACGATATGCACACACGCATGACTGCACACTCCGTATGCACGAAAGCATATCGCACACGTTGCCACACATTGCTTTCATTTCTCACATCACATGTTGCTGTCTGTCTTTTTTCTTCCTGACTCTCGCTCTCACTACTTAATCCTGGATGTGAGGCGAGAGGGTACCTGAGGTGCTTTAGCTGAGTGAAAATTACATTTACACTGACATGGAAAGGCAGGTCCATCCCTGGAGTGGAACTAACGTCTGGCTGGTGCTAGCCACCGTCGAGCATCCATTCTTATACAAAGCTCCCTGGAGGCTGCAGGTTTGCAGCTCACTTTTTTCAGGAGCTTGGTGGAGGGAGGTGTCACAGTCACCGCCAACATCTCAGTCAGCTGTTTTTTTTTTCATCATTTCGCTAGCAGCCTTCCTATACTGAGTGGATGAGACAGAACCAGTGTACCATCTGCACATTTTTCTCCGTGTCTGATTTGCGTCTGATGAAACTAAACTGTCCCTTGACTCAGATTCTACTTCACGTGTGTAAGGATTAAGAGTCTTTCTAGCTGTGCGCCTACATTGCATTGATTTGGATTATTACGTGTTAGGGTATAACAAAAATGACACACATGGTAAATCCAAGAATAACTTGAAGAAAACAAACGGAGAGAACTTTATTTTCAAAAAGCTGTAAACAATTTGGAAGTTATAGATTAATTTAGCAGAGAAGAGACAAAAAAAGAATTAGATGACTGTTTCACTGAGTATCACCACCTTGAGAGAACATCTTAGTAATATTTTTTTCAAGAAAAAAAATAACATTTAAAATATTTGCTATTGTTTCTAAATGAAAGTGAAAAATGTGAAAGATAAAGGTGATGAACAGCTACTAATGGATTTTGTATGAAGCTTTGCAAACTAAAGTACCCAATTTGAATAATGCTTGACTTATTTGAAAAGCAACAAAATAAATAAATAAATATAGTGATCTTGGAAACAATCTATATAAGTATCCTGCATATTTTTTCAGTTGCTGCTGAAAAGTACGAATTGTTTTTTCCACTCTCCAAGGAGATGAAAATGAGTTCCTAAAGTAATGCGACTTGAAGGGAGGAGCATTAAGCAGCAAGTCAAATTGCTTTTTAAATGAATTTCAGGGCAAAGAAAGGAGTAGATCTTTGCTTCCCCTTCATCACTGCCACAATGGTCAATTCTCTCTGGGTAATGACACCTTGATGATAGTACTAACTTCTCCTGATGAGACCAATGGAGACAGGCTTCCTGAAAAGCGACCAATTAGCTCCAACCCCTGAGATCCATGTAGCTTAGATGCTGTGACATGGCGATGGTAACTGGGGGCATGTGGCAAGCTCCTTAGTCTGATCGAGTTAAACGTGGCCAGCGGTGGTGACCCTGAGGTTAAAGGATCACCGACAAATAGCTAGATAGTGTCTCTCTCACGACAAATGGAACAGCACCAATGAGCTTATTCGTCCCCCTCCTCTCCCTCCACCACTACCACAGCTGATCCTACTTCTGCCTGGCACTTGCAAAGTAGAGGCAAGAGTCGTGCCTCTTCACAGAAATGCCACACTGTACATCTATGCATACATTATGTTGTTTACTGTTGGTCCTGCAGGGTTCAAGGACCTCTCCCAATAAATTGCCCTCAAAAATATCCTTCTTGACTTTTGTAAGATAGAAGTTTCACTTGTCGTGAATGTCAGAATGTGATATCACTGTATGCATACACACGGGTGGGTGCATACACACAGCTAACTTTAGCTATGACAGAGTGTGGAGCTTTTAAAGAACTGCCACTTCCTCTGAGAAGAAGACCTGAGCTATAAATCATTTAGTGTGCTGTCCAATGTGGAACAGCTACAAAAATCAATCATACGCAATTGCTTCAAATCTCTGTCTTGGACTTTTTTAGAGGCTCTGCAGCTTGGACCAAGAGCTGCAGTTTCAAACATATGTTAAAGAAGGCGATGAGACAAAGGTTAGCCGGTTGTTAACACCATTACATTGCTTGTTTCCTAATCAGGGTGAAAACAAATATCTGTGATGAATGACTTCTCTTCCCCTCCCGTCCTCATTCCCTGTCTCTCTGTGGTCAATGTGTACACTAAGTGGGATGGCTAATAAGTCCCCGTTGGGCTGCATGGCTGGCTCCCAGCTAATCACTTTTTTAAACAGAATCTTCAAAGTGTGCCCTCTTGTCTGATGTTAATCTGGGCCAAGTGGAGGCTCTGTAGATTGATGGATGTAGGCAGTGGCGAGATTGGCTCAAGTAAGCTCTGCTCCATCCAAATCATCAGTCTGCCCATTTGAATAATGCGCTATGGGTGACAATGTAAAAGTTCTAACATTGACATTATTATGAGCAGCCATTAATTTTAGATAGTGATGGTGGACTTGGGTCAATGACAAGGAAAATGTTGCATTTATTCTTAAATGAAGGGTGTGCATGGAGAGAATGTGTCTCATTTATTTGTTAACGACTTACAAGACTAGACTATGGCACTGATCAGACTATGTGTTGAGTATATACTGAGACTCCCAACAGAGCTCCACTAACAAGAGCAAAATAAATGACTCCTGGGTAGGTTTTCTACACTGTGCAGTATTTTGTTATATGATCTGTTAACCTTTAAAGTAGTAGAGAAGACGCCGTTAAGATTGCCTGTTCAGTATTTATTCAGTATGCTTACATGTTATATGACATAACAACAATTGTAAAAAAAAATGGTTTATTGGGGGAAGTGGGAGAAATATGATGACACCTTGAACTGTGCTGGCTCAGAAACCAAGAATCAAATCAGGTATTAGTTTAAGATGTTTCTTGTTTAAGTTCAACCAATGGCCTTTTTTTCTCTCCCCCACTTATAATTTCCTGTTTGCAGTTTCATAAAGGCCTCAACCCCACCCAAAAAAATTATAGAGAAAAATATCACATGAAGTTTTTAAACTGCACTGTGTAGGCAGAGACAATTCCCTGGATGATTGTTTCCAAGTTGTGTAGCACCACTTCCATGACAACATGGATCAACATGGATATTTTGCTGCAGTTGGGCTAAAGAGGCAGCTTACTGACTCCAGCTTATTAGCCTTGTTTAACACATTAAATGGCTGATGAATTGAGTGCAGATCCCCGGGGATTTCGTTTGCTCAAATTAAGCCCCAATCATCTTTCTTTTTCTCATCTTACTATGAGATGGCGCTGGAGAATTTGCTGTCGGTCTTTTCGCTGAAATGGTGGACCTGATTGAGAAACAGAAGCTTTCATCTGCGCTTCTTGAGACATATATGAGTCAATTTGCTTTGGTTCCACTGTATCATGTAGGAGTGGGGGGGGGGGGGGGGGGGGGGGGATGGAACAGTGGATGGACTGTTATTGATTACAGCATGGGGAGGGGGGTCGGAACCACCAAAGTGAGCTGACTATGGTAATGCTTAAACAGATCGATTAAAGTGATGTGCATCTGAGGCACGAGTGCGCTTCAATAAATCCTCCTACCCTTGCTAAGAGCGTTGTGTTTTGGATTCTTCAGCGTGACCGAGACTGAGAGGCTTGTACAGCATAGCAAACAACATCTGTGAACAAAAACCAAAGTGTGCATAAAGACAAGCTACTGAGAATTGACTACTGCTTTGTATCATGTTAATTTAAAATATAAAGCCAAAATGAACTATTATATTTAAATTAAAATGAAATAATTCAAGTTTAGACTTTGTCTGTTTGTTGAACTGAGTTTATTTGTTTGTCTCTAAACCAAAAACCTACCAAAAAGCATGAATACATAAGATGGGCAATGTCATAGCCTGACCAGGTGTTCTCTCTTATTTGGGACTGCATAGTTTCGTTTTGTAATTTGTCTCCAATCTCACTTATAGAGAAAATGTCCCACATTCTGATTGGCTCTATTTTAGAAACTTTTCAGAAGACAGAGACGCTGGTTAAGATTAGCCTTTTCAATAAAGCATATAGTTAGGGCTGCTGTTGTGATTTGGCACCATATAAATAAAACTGAATAGAAAATCAAATTGAATGGTTATCCATCTATGTGTTAGCCCCATACATGCCAACCCTCCCAATTTTTCCGGGAGAATCCCGAATTTCAGTGCCCCTCCCAAAAATGTCCTGGAGCCACCATTCTCCCGAATTTCTCCCAAATTCCACCCAGACAAAGAAATTGCTAAACCATCCTTAATTGGGCTGCTGTTTCCGGCCTGACAATAATAACCGCGACACCTCGAAGTCAAGCATGGGAATGCCACTGGCTACTGCCCCCCCCCCCCCCCCCCCCCCGCCAAAAAAACCCAAAAAACAGCCCTTTTGAATGTCTCCCTAATTCTGAGGTGTCAAGGTTGGCAACTCAGGGCGTACCCCGCCTCTCGCCCTACGACAGTTGATCCAGGCTCCATCCAGCACCTCTCAGCATTAGTAATATCCTGGATTATCTCACACTATCATTCTCTTTGCTCCACGTTCAGTTTGTTGGAAAAGATGTGCAGCTCACGAGCATGTTTCACATCTTGGCTGACATATATCAGTTCCAATTCCAGACCTAATTTAAGACAAACAAGGTCAAGTCGACGTTCTAAACAAGCCATTTTTAGTCTCTTTTGTGCTGGTCTCCACAGCCCAAACACATTTCCCATCTGTTCACACAAAGCGGTTGCAGCTGTTGGATGGATTCCAAGTGTTTCTGTTGGGGGCTGATCTTGTGGTTATCTAGGTAGCAAGTGAAATCCACTAACCCATGTTGGCTACTGTTAGAAGCCTCTGCAGAGAAGCAAGCTTCAAACATTTCAAAGCCCTGTCTTTTCAAAGGAATCTGCCTTAAGTTGTTGACATTTTATTTCAAACTATTGTTTGAAGAGACTCACCCTTTACTGACTTTAAAATGCGGAGGCTAGATTTTTAATAAAGTCAGTGTGAGTAAGCACAGTGGGCAGAAGCCGAGCAGGTTTGGTGAATATGCCTACTTTTTTTCTTCTTTTTTTGGCTTTTTTTGATCTGTTGATTCTAAAGATATTTCTGTTACACTTCTCATCTGTATTTTCATGTTTGAGGCGTGAAGGTCTGCGCTTGCTTCGTGGCCAAACAATCACAGATCCCCATGTAGTCTGTGAAAGTCTATCAGACACATGGAGACAAAAGGGACATAATAATAATGAATGTTTTTAAAAATCTGGCCAAGGGATTGAATTGGTGATTTTGACCAGTGAGTTCATCATCACCCTGGTGAGCCAAAAATGGCCATCAAAGCCATTACAGTTTTATTTGGTTCAGCTGAAGGATTAGTGGGAAGGGATTAATATGGTGCAAGAGGGCAAAAATATACAGCACTTTCCTTCCCCTCTTCCTCTGCTTTCATTTCCCTCCCAGATCTGTTAGATTTGCCGTGCTGATGCCCAGGAGCATTTTCCAGGAGAGGAGCTTAAATGCAAAATGAGAGAGTAGGTCATTAAAGACAATCGCATCTCAGGACAATTCCATTAGCTTTAAATACATTATGGCTAAATGAAACCTTTTGCATTTTTATATAATGCTGTGTTGATTAATGAAAATGGCTCAGTAAACCAACAGTTAATACCTTTTTTAACCACGCAGCGACACCTGATTGTTCATAAATGTTATTATGGCATAAATGCTTTCATGAGGATTTGCCATTATGCATCCTTCGTCTACGTATTGAGCATTGAGCGAGCAATTTTATATCGTGTGTATATTTATAATTTACAGTTCACTGCCTTTATGCTTTGCCATTCAGCTGGAAGCAGTCGGATGGTTGCAATATCTACCACAGTCACGGGACCACAGCAGCCCCAAAATGCTTTTTGGTTGCACATGAATGGATCCACTTGATCTCCAAAGCGTTATTTTTTCTATACAGCATGAGTTGTGTTTGCTGTGTGCAGATGGTGTTGACCTCTCTAGAATCTCACAACAGCTGGTGTGTGTAGGTGGGATCCAGGGAACCACAAGGCCCGGCACGCAACATCAGTGTAATAGAAGTCCTAAAAGAAGCCAGTGCTACATTGCTAGTGTTAAATTATCATTAATGAGCTCACAGACCACTCCGTGTTGCATCACGCTCACAAGAAAATGGAATATTTAGACTTTCCTTGGGTTGATCAAATTACATGTAAAAAATTAATTATGTCTGCTTTTTAAAAAAAGAAAATCTTTGAAATACGGTTCGTGTCTGCCGCCGCCGGTCAGAGGATGGTTAATCATGTTCCCCGAGCGGAGGTCTGGAAGTCAGAAATCCCACTCTACCATGTTGTACTCGAGTTTTGCTGATGAATGACCCCGGTTCCCCACCGTCATACATATTCATGCATACCCATGTTGATGTAAAGGCACTTAGCACATGAAGCACTAGCTAGCCCTCCACTCTGTGGAGGAAACTTGTTAATTCACGCAGACTAATAAGCAGGTTTCCATGGAGACAAGATCAGAAATGGGAGGAGGCTCTGTGTGCCATCATATCTTACTGGATATTGCTATCAGCTAATACAGACTATAGATCATGTGAGGGGAACATGATACATATTTTAAACTCGTGTGTCTACATAGGGATGTGTGCTAGCGTTACAGTGTTTGGATTCACGGTAGCATGAACATCAGTTGTGAAGGTTACACTTTCATTTTTCGTTTCATTATTTCATTCCAATTGATTTGCAGAGTTCACCTCAGTCCCACGAACTGCAAACTGTTTGACGACGTGCATTTATGCGATCAATACTTGGCCCCGGCTTGCCAAAGCTGAGACTGTTGCCACATGTACAAAAAAAAAAAAAAAATCAGATGACAGGTGGAAAGTAATTGTATAATTCAATCTGTGAAGCGCACACACACCAGTTCACATCCATTCCACCTGTGTGGCGGATCTTAAATTACAATCGAAAAAAGTCCCAAAGAGACTGCAATTGTTCTGCCCCCGTCTCTCCTCAAATGGAGATGTGCTTAATCATATTGTTCGAGTCAAATGCGCCCTTTTCTGGGTAAAGCTGCCTTTACAGCAGCAAGCTGCGACAATTGATATCACTGGAGCAATGTTGTTTCCAGGCTTCAGCTGCAGCGTGCTTGAAATAAAGCTATCCGACAAGTGGAACAAAAGTGAGAAATCTATTAATGACTTCAAGCCTAAACATGACTTTAATTGTATAGCTGTCATGTCCTCTTTCACTGCTAGATTGCTGACCTGGAATAAGTGAAAGTAAATCTGGAAAAGAGTATAAAGTCAGAGGTTGTACATGTATTGAATTAAGGGGAACTCAGACATTTATCCACCGGGGCGGTCCGAACAGAGAGAGGAAAGGCCCTTTGGCATAATCCAAAGTTATGAATCGGTTTCACCTCTCAGGCAGTGCTAGCACACCCACTTTGTGTGATCGCCAGCTGTTATTGCTACGCCGAATGACCGACCATTAATCTTGTCTCTGCAACCAGCAGGTGAATCTAAGTCAAGAAGCAAGAGCATAAGATACAGAAAGTGGTGACAGTAAAGCATGAGCCAGATCAACTTCAAGAGGACTTTATGTATGTTGTAACAACCCTTTTGGGTTCTAGCACCACTAGGGGGGGTTGCCCAACTATTGTAGTAGCTATGGGGGTCTCCTAGTGGGTGTGTGTTGTTGCGGCAGCCATTCCATGCTGCTCATGTTCCATTCTCCAAGAAAACACCTTACTGTTGTAACAAGCTGGCGCTGGCGATACCAATCCCCGCGCATGTATGCTCGGACGAGTACAGCCGAGGAGACCTGGCATTATAAAGTGTAATGTTGCTGACGGCGAATAAAGGTCTGTTATTGGATTTAACCGACTGGCTTCGGGTTATTCAGCTAATCCCCACACCACACGCTCGCTGGACCTGCTAGCCGCTCCTTCCTCGTCAGACTGCTGTTACAATGTGTGTGGCAGCGCTGTGGTGGAGGTAGCGGTGGTCTTTGTTCTTACAACTTTCACCAGTAACTAAAGCAGTGACATTATTATTATTGTCCTTTTACCCATTGGAAACATAAACAACAGCACAGATCAGTTACTTTCAGCTGTTTTCATCACTTTTTAAAAATGTCCTACTTCATGCTAATACTTAAACGTGAGCTAGCTAGTGTTAGCTACCTTTTAGCATTTGAATCTCCATGACACACAGGGACGTTGTAATAAACTGAGAGTCAAGGCTCCTTACTGCCTCAATTAAGCATCACTCGGTGCTAACTAAGTGTACTGACCTCCTTCAGATAATGTTTAGAAAAGTTCAAGCCTGCAGAGCATGTATCAAAATGATGACATGGTACTGCAATTCTACCACTTCTTGCCTTTCAAAAACAGCAAACTTCACACAGCGCAGCGATTTGCTCAGTGCTGATGTTTGCAAAGCCGAGCCCTTTCAGTTTGTCTGACAGCTTCACACATGCAAGTGTCTCCAAGGAAAAAGGTGGTGATTGTTTGGGACTGTTCAGAGAAGTCCTTCTCATTGCTAACGCTGGTTTCAATTTCACTAATTAGGCATTTTTCACAAAATCCAAAATTCTGATTTATGCAGTCCATTGCCTATCGCTTCTTTAAGGATATCATTTAAATGTACTGTGAGATAGTAAGACGGTGAGCATTGAACACAATGGCAAACTTGTCAGCAAGACACACAGATTACTATTAAAATTACTATTTTAACAACCTAACATAGAGGCAAAACTATATACTTTGGGTCTGAGCCTTCCAAAACTACAAGCCCTACAATAGCCTTTTTATAGACTCCTTAAAGATTTGGAGCGATAGTCATTCCATTTTTAGACGTTTAAAACTAATTGGAGAAAGCAACATAGTTAAACTGATTATCCACAATACTTGAATGAAAATCCTTTGCAGTCTGTGTCTGCCTGGAGTCACCCATGGGCATCACAAAATACTGCGTTGCCTCCCTTGAGATGCTCTGTCTGGCTTTTACCTTCAGCCACTGCTTGTGTTCGCATGTTTTTGCATTTAGTTGTGTCTTCAGTGAATAAAATGCATTCTCAGTTGAGGTCAGTTGAGGACTTGGCCATTTGAGAACATTCTCTTGGGTCGTTTTTTAAATGATGTTTTGGGTCATTATCTATCTGTACTTTGGAGTTCTGTTTCTTTACATTTTGCAGCGTTTGACTTTATACACTGTTTCCACATCATCGCTTCTTTTTGCAGAGCTGGGCAGGTTTTTCCAGTCCAAATTTGACCTTTCACTCTTTCAGCATTAACAGATGTATAAATCCTCTTTAGAAACAGAAAAAAGCAAATCTTGACTTTTCTTAACTCTTTTTTCTTCTTCTTCTTTTATTACTAAGAAAATAATTCTTCAGTTGTCCACGTTATTGTGTCTTGTGGTTTTTTTTAGGCCTTTTGTTGTTTAATTTTAAAAGCCAACACATTGTAGTTTTGGCGACTCCTAAAGGTTCTATCGCCTCGCTGTTAGGTGTCACATGCATCCACAACACTTCAGATCACATATCAAGGGTTCCTGTCAAATACTACCAATGCAAAATCAATACTTGGAATGAACTCCATACCTTTTATTGCCTTTAATTTTTCAAGAAACACTCAGGAAACAGCAGAAACTGGCTGTCAGCTCTCAAAAGTAAGAGCATATTTTTTGTTAAAACCCTTAAAATTAAAGGTGAAAGTCTAGCTTCATTCCCATCCTGATTGCTTCATTTCCAATCTATTGTGCTGAGCAGAGACAAAATTACACAAAGTGCCACCGTCCAAATATTTATGGGTCCGACTGTAGATGGGAGATGAGTCAGAGCAATGAATAATTCTTTTTTCTTAGTGTGCGCAAATTGCTTCTTATCATTGTGGTAGTGCATAAAAATGTTTTATTTCAGAAGCCACTCTGTAGTGAGTCACGGTTATCTTTGCTTTCACTAATAACGGGCACGTAGGCTACGCTGACGTGGCAATGACTGACTAATGCGACAAACTCTTACTGACCAGTGAAATTCAAACATTTGCATTAAAGCACTATGATGGAAATGTGAATTCCCCTTTTAAGGTTCTTTTATGGCCCTTTATCAGTCACCTCGCAGCAAATTCATGAGTTTTATCCACCGCATACTCATTAATTAATCTGTAATCCAAAACGGCCTTTCAGTCAGACAGTATTGTCCATCTGCTGGGGCCTCTTGAATGTTTTTGTTACGCCACTACTGTGATGTGACAGTTTGAGTCAGAGCTGACTGAGGAGAGCGTGGCTGACAGCTGAAGCACAGCTCAGCCTCTCCAAAGACGCTGATTTCCTGCTTCATATATGCTCAAATGCCCCCACCCAACCAACTAACCAACACAACACGACGACGCCACACAACTCATGCAGGGGGGGGTAACAGATTCCTGTTGGCATGGCAACCGTGTGGGATTGTGTTTAATTTGTCTTGATAGGTAATGCTAACAACGCCACGGCGTAAAATTGCTCAAGAGCAAAACGCATTTGAATCTCGCGAGCAGCAGTCATTTGCTGTAGAGCCGTTTTTCCTTTTATTTGTATTTTCGGTGTCAGGAGATATAAGTGTGTTCAAATATTGAATAAGCTCTGGCAGCATCCTGTGTACAAGCTTTTTGTTTAAAGAGAAAAATAAATGTTTCTGAGCAAACTGTGATTTATTTTCAGAATCACTCTAAAACATCAGGGGTAGAAACAATCCCCCTGAAGTCTCCTGATGTCTACCTATTTGTCATGGATACTGCGCCTTTGACCACGTCTGTGCTGACTGGACTGCCAATGATTATGAGAAAAAAAAAGAAACAGAAAAATTATGCAAGTCTCCCATCGTGCTTGTCAGCAGTTCTTCCTGGCTGAAGGCGAGCTCAGCGAGCTGCCCTTTGAGCTAAATCCATTCCGTTCATACTTAATTTTGAAGTTTCCGCCTGCGCAAATAAATAACTGTATCGCTCCCACAGATATATCTACAAAGGCACAGAGCTGTGGCTCTTTCTAATTTTGGATCGCACACTAAAGTGGCTCTCCTAATTTTCCACCTCTTTTGTCTAAATAGCAATCGCTCCTGTAAAGTCAAAAATCTGTGTTTAAGCACGATGTTTACACTGTGATTTGGTGGCCACCCCAGGTCAAACGCCGCTGTTGTGTTTTGCCCAGCAGGCTGTTTTGCAGCTTGGTGGTTCCATCAAGCAGGGCTGTGCATCAAGGAGCAGGCAGGAGGAGACTGGAGGGAGGGAGGTGGACGAGCAAGGAACAGCTTGAAATAGGAGTTGACTGCTGACATTCACCTAACTGCCCTCTATAAGGAAAAGAATAAAAGAATAAGCAGGGGGGAGGCTAGAATGAGAGATGGAGGGGAGCGTGTGATTATGGTTACTAAGACTACAGCATGCTGCCCTGTTAAAAAAGGGAGGGGCTTGGAGGAAGGTCAGGCAGCTGAGGTACAACCAGCTAAATCAACTCTGAAGTGTGAGGTCCCCGGTGGCATTGGGGTTGAGGAAATGTAGCTGTTTAGGTTGCTCAGGAGGAACATAGATTGTTGCTGAGAATGGGACCTTACGCACGCCACGGCTTATGGCGCACACACACACACACCCCGGGGCTGTAAATCACTTTGATACGCCACATAAAAAGGGATAAAAGATGTAGGAAGAGATGCAGAGACAAGTATACGAGATATGGTTTATTTTTTGAATTTGTGCGATTTGAAAACATTTCCCCTGGGGATGATGGGTCACTCGGAATCTGTGCTCACTGCATTCGAATAGCACGCCAGGGCCCGTGTTTAACACCACCTAGATCGTCAGCTAGGCTGAAATCCTCCCTGACTCCATCCCTGATGTCTGTATCCTGTGACGTCTTGGAAACAGACTGCCAAGCTTGAGCTGCTCACAGAAAGGAAATGATGCAACATAAATTTCAAGGCAAAGATCCTCTGTCTTTCTTCCTCTCCCTCCACACACACACACACACATGCACACACACACATACACACACACCCTGCAGGGTGAAAATCAACACCTTTTCAAGAGTGAGTCAATGCAGAAACAAATAGCTAACAAAGCTGATGCTGCCGTGGTGTCTCGGACGTAAAAAGAACTGTGCTTAAGCACACAGCTGCTCTTTGGCACATTTATTTTCTAGGATACAGAAGGAACCAGGACGATCAGGACAAAGCAGAATAAAAGGCTGGACAAACGCCATGGTTACTGTAATCAACATAATACTGGACAAGGAAGCTCTTGATTAACTCGATTAAGAAATTTGGCTATCTTCCTCCTCGGCATTGATTGGGTTGAACATCTGACTAAGCAGCTACCCATTAACTGTAAGGGCACTTTCCGTGCATCCACATTCATCTCTGGCAGGAAGCTTCCCTCCCCTTTAGGTTCAAAGTGCTGATCCTCTCACGCCAGGGAGGGTGAAGCGATTGAAAGCTGATTAAAAACAGACTGCATTCGGAAAGCAAGCCGCAAGCAAGATGCCATCATTATGCCTATTATGAACGGGTATCATCAGCAGCCTTGTCATTAGCATCATTCTCCATCAGGGTCATCTGATGAATCAATGTGAGGGGTCAGTCATTTTGCTTCTTCCGAGAAATCTGTTCATGTCGCGCAAATTCTGTTAATAACCTAAGGTGCTGGCTTCATTTGAAAGAACATTTTCTGTTGTAATCACTTCTTCACAACAACAACAAAGATCTCAGCTTGTTTAATCGCTACTTCACACTCTGATGAAGATTCCTGACTAGAGAATGATCACTTTTCTGAATAAAATCACAGCTCAGATAATGTCAGCAGAAAGCCTTTTCTTTTGAAACACGCGTTTGCTTAACTTTCCGAGCACGCCACACTTCCCTCTGCTGTATTTGTGCATGGCATGTAGAATTCATGAGCTGATGCAGATATATCAGTTGCGCAGAGTTAAGTGTGTGTGGCCACACATGCTGACAGTAGCACTTTAGAAGCCTTTTTTTCTGATTAAACTTGCTCTTTGGCAGCCTAAGTGCTGCCTGTCCTGTCCTAAATGCAGTCACTCACTGGTCCACACACCCTTGAGCAACATTTCTGTCCACCAGGATGTCAAGTTACTAAATCGTGAGCGTTGCCAAAGTTCCCGAAGCTGTAATCATGCCGCTCTTGTGGGGCTGCTGGATCTTGATTGTAGCTCAGACTTTCTTGGACAGTATGGACTACTTAGTTATTTGGTCAGAATATAAAATGATCTGCTTCAGGTCATAACAAATCAGAGGGAATGTGGATCTTGAATGCAACTCTGGTGGGGATTTTTTTAATTTTACAGGCAGGTTTACATTACAGTTTGGATTTTCTTCTGCTTAAAGATGGCGAGAGTCTTCACTTTGGCATTCCCAAGCTGTGCCCCCCCCCCCCCCCCCCCCTCCAAAAAAAAAAAAAATCTTGCCAGGGATGTTATTTGTGTTCTTTGGTGTTTACAGTTGCTAAAAAGAAGATAAAGTCAGACCGGTTGTCTCTTTAAATCAAGCTGCAGTGTTGATGTGCCCTCAAGCTGAAATGGTAAGAACCATTTCCACCTCTGCGGCAGGGAGCTTGACCAAATAGGCGCACTAGAGCGCTTCAAACGTGATTCTCATTCCCTTGGTCACTTTTGGTCTATGGTCGCCTCCACTCCCGGAGAGGAAAGGATTTTTTTTCAGTTTTTTTCTTCTTCTTTCTTTTTTTTTTAACAGAGTTTTTTTCCCCCACAGCGCATCACCGACACATTATTTAATTTTTATTTTCTTCTCTCTCTCTTTCTTTTTTGTTCCATCCGCAGAACTCAGTGGCAGTCGCCTCAATCCATTTACCGCTGGCTGGTACGCCTATCTCTTCCTCGCCGTTGCAATCTGTTGATAACTCCACTTGCAAGCTGCAGTTTATTGTGTTTCGCAATGGGAAACTCTTCCCTTGCACCGGCAATTCGTCAAATCTCGCAGACGACGGGAAGCGTAGGAGCGTTTCAACACCAGTTGCTTTCACCAAATTAGGTAAGAGGAAATCCATTTTTATCATCATGCCTGTGATGTCAACGCCGTGCTGTATTTGCCGACACGGACATGCTTTACACACGCACACACGCGCGGACATAGCCGTAGTCCATCAGTTTGCTCTGCGCAACATGTTGACACACCGCTCCCGTGCGTATTCCCGGAATAAATGAAAGAACTCTGTTGCGGTTTCATTTACTCTGATTACAGAGGGCAGCGCGTGCTTCAGATCACCCTGCACACTCCGCTGCTGCATCGTGTCCGAAAACACACCATGTTTTAGCAAAAATATTATTATTTTTTGGTTTTGAAATGAAAGTTAACTGCAACACTTCACACACCAGTCTATCACCCGCAGTCAGCTGTCTGACACTTGTCTAGCCTGTGTGCATGTGTGTGTATAGCGGCCGTGGGGGTGGGGGGTTCGTCCTCTCATGCCCATGCTTTTTTTGTGCCACAGCACTTACAGACTTTCCACATGATTTCCTTTACTGAATGTGTTGCTTTCCTTGCAGATGGGTGCAGCCTCGGGAGCGCCGTGCACTCTGTTACTATTGCTCTGAGGCACTTCGCGCTGGGTGTAGACCCCACCGCAGCCTATTGGGATTTTGACCTGCTGGATGGACACGGTGGCTGGAGGGCAGAGGGCTGCCACATAACAGGCTCCGGGGGCAACACGACCACCATTCATTGCACCCACCATAATAACTTTGCTGTGCTAATGGTGAGTAGTCTCCTGTGTGGTACCGGTGTCATTCTTTTTTTTTTTTTACCATGACCTCCCCCCCCCCTCCCCTCACCCCCACCACTACATAAATGCTTCCTCCTCTGCTTAAGGCCTGTTATGGATCAAATGCATCTGTTTTCACCGTGGAATAGGCTGGAGTCACGTGTTTTAAGAAGGGACCTTTAATCGCTTCCTTTTATTGTTGCTCCTCTTCAGCAGAGGGAAAAGGATTTGTCAAATGCGTTACGGGGATTTATTGGCTTTGGAGTATGCGCTATGCTAAAAAAAAAAAAAAAAAAAAAAAAGAAAAGAAAAGAAAAAAAAGAAAAGAAAAGAAAAGAAAAATTCTTCCCCCCACCCCGTATCCTGGAAAGTTGCGGGTGTTGTATAGTCTGCCACCTTTTTTCCAAAAAGCAGCACAGCAGCTGAAATAGAAGCGATGCTCAAGAGAAGGAGCGCCTTGTCAGGAGCTATTCGCCTCCGAGCGCAAGTGGTGTGCTAATTGGTTGCAACCATCGCAGAGAGAAAAAAAAGAAAAGAAATGTTGGACTGCAAAGCGTAGGATCGTTCATCTGTGTCGCTCAAGTTGGTCTAGACGCCGACGAGATGCCTTCTTCCGACGACGTCCCTCTGTTCGAATTGATTTCATGAGGATAATACCAAAAGCGCAATGGCATCGCATCGCCCAGTCGCTCCATAGAGCTGCTGCGCCTGGTCCGCTTTTTTGGATGAAAAGAAATCCTCCGGATGTTTACCGAAGAGTGGCATTCGTTAGACTGGGAGGTCAGTCCTCGGCAGAGCATGAAAAGTGTTGTGCTTGAGATGTCGGTGCTTTTCCGAGTTGCTTCTTTTTTGTCTTCCCTTTTATCTGCATATTTTATGAAGCCGCTGTTCAATTTGGTTGTTGTTCCGAGTGTGGAAATGAGCTGGGTCGAGGATGGAGGAGAAAAAAGGAAGAAGAAGAACAGCCGCATAGGAATGGGGGGAAAAAGAGTGGGGCATGAGGGGAAAAGCGGCACATAAAAACGGCATGGGGTGGTGGTGGTGGTGGAGAAGGGGTGGGGGGTGTTGCTCGAGGGGGGGAGTGGGGTGTCTGTGGAGAACACTGAGCTGTTGTCAGATGGAGAGCAGATGTCAGATTGTCATTGCACATGTATTCTCTATCAAACGCGAGGCTCGGGCAGGCGCACCGTCAGTGGGCACCTTGTGACTGTCAGAATAAACGCTAAATCGGCATTTTTATTATTATTATTATTTTGCTCAAATTTCCCGGCTGCAGATGAATGATTTGAACTTCAAGACACGTACGATAAGTAGCAGGTAGTCATAGCGATGGTAGAAAGCCGTGACGGGAATGTCCACATCGTGGTCTAATGTGAGCTTTTGCGCCGGGGATTGCGCGTCTAATAATGCAGTCACCACACCCGCCTGCTCTCTGCAGTGCCCAAGAAAGAAGGACCTTTTATTTACGGACTTGTGACATCATTCTCCTGATGGTCTCATCTAAAATACTGTACTATTGCAACGGGGATATTTATAGCCCAGGGTGGCTTCTGCAAGTACTAAACCTGTTGCATAATCTTTTGCATGTCAATCTGAGGGGAATTGCCAATTACAGCCCGACTGCAAGTTGACCATTTTTAATTTACAGTACTCACAAGTGGGGGGGGGGCTCCATCAGTGAAGCCACCGTTTGTGACTAATGCAGTAAAAGCACAGCGACCAGCTTAAGCTCAGCTCTTGCTTTTGGTGTTCTAAAGCAAAATCAGAGTAACAAGTTGAGCCGAGTTCCACATTTCAGCTGCTGTGGGTGAAGTTAAACAAGGTGACCGTGATGTGTTTTTTATTCTCTGGGTGTCAAGTCATGGCTTAGCCATCATGCTGGTGTCTTGCATAGCTGTATCACCTCCCTTACACCTGACCCCGAGATGCTTTTATATCAACTGTCTGCAGTGTGCAGTTGAAGTGTCTGTCAGGGTTAGCAAAGGACATGCAGGGTGGGTGGATGTTGGACATTGAAATATCCCATTCCTGTTGATCTTGACTTTTTCTTTTCCATTGAGTTCTTACTGTGTCTGTGTGTGGAGATGATTAGTCTACAAATAGCATGGCAGCCTAATACAATTGTCCCTGGGCACTGATGTTTGGAATATAAAAAGCACTCTAATGACAATCTTTTTGACTTGGCTCAGAAGGAATTACACGGTAGAGAATATCCCTCTCCTGGCTTTGTGATCAGAATGCCAAAGACATGACTTTTGGATAGGATCTGTGTGGAAATTTGGTGTAGGTGTAACAAATGCCTTACTTTTTCTCTTTTTTTGACATGGGAAGGCAGGTGGCGCTGACCTGTTACCTTCCAACTAGTGATACAAGTTGTTTCAGATGTGGGTCAGGTATTAAAAAGACTCCCTCTATTTTGGATTTTTTTTTCTTCCTCTCCTTCCTGCACTGAGCTGAACATGAAGCTGTTACAATGCAGCCGCTACAGATTTCAGCACCGGGGACAGTTCCCATGCATTTCTCTGTCTTCCTCCTTCTGTCCCGCCTCCTCCTCTTGCACCCCCCCCCCTTCCCCTCCCCCATCTGCCTCCTGCAAGCCTGTGTCTGTCTGACTGAAGGGAGGGCTGACTCACTCGTTTACAGCAATGCAGCCTCATCATCAGTCTTCATCACAGTGACAAGCCTCAACCCCACATTCCCAGCAACCTTTTAACCCCTTCTACGAGACACACCCCTCTTCTGTAACCACGCTGAGTACGGTGTGCTGTCTCGGAGGTAGCAGGATTCATTTATTTATGCATGTATTTCCTGAGGAGATAATGTCGATGAAGGAGTTCATGCATTTTACTGCTGCAGCGGTCCAGACTGTTTAATATGCAGGAGCAGACCTTTAGAACGAAAGAGAGACATGGTGTGGGTGGCTGGGTTTTGTAAGTATCCAATCATAACAAAGGGCCCAAGGCCGAGGTCCAATAAGGGAAGAGCTGTTTAGAGATATATCCCCATGCACTGTACACAATATAACGAATATGTCAAGGGAAGTGGGTTCCTATAGAGTGGTGGATCCTCTGTTTTATCCTCAAGTGAAACAGGAGACCTGTTGGTTAAACACGGCAGAGTCACATACAGTGTAATGGTAAGTTTGTAGTACTGTTTAGTGTTTGCAGATGATGGCTTTAATGAGAAGATGATGACAGATGAAAGAGTCATGGTAGGCTGATTGTTTAGATCCTTTAGTTACAATACAATCCAACAAGTGCAGAATTTACAGTTAAAGCCCAAACAGTATCGGTGGGTGATGTTAACAGCTTTTTAAGAATGAGAAGCAAAAGAAGTTGACCAATGAAAGATTTGACAGATTGGCCACAAGGCTCGCAAAATTTCAAAATCTCTGGTAGCCCTTCGGGCAGGCATTCTTCAGTTTTTGGTAGCCCAAAATAAATTTAAGTAGCCCGAATAAAAAAGAAAGCTATTTTTTTTAATGTTTTGTTTCATTTACAATATTATACATTAAAGTATAATATTGTAACGGAAACAAAAGTTAATCAAAAAAATTGTTAAAATACAAATCACAACAACTGTATAAAAATTACAACCATCAACTCAAATACTTGGTTCTGATTGAACAGAAATTTCTATGAACTTGTAAGAACCGTGTAGAACATCAGTCTGTGTCATATCCTGAATCTGAAATTTCCACTGAAGTCACGGGTAAGAGGCAAGTGGAACCAAGATCTAGGCCATTTGCTTTTTGAAGTTTGCAAAGACTGATACATTTTGCCAAAGGTAGTTCACTCTTTGCAATATAGCACGCTGTTCTAAACAGCTTTTTCAGGAGTTCTTGTTGTGCTTGGTTTATTTTTAGTATGTTTTTTTTGCAATTGCTGTTTGTTCTGGGAAAGATTGCAGACTGGACAATAATGCATTTCTTGCATTTCTCATGGGTTCTGATGGGGTCTTTCTTAAAATGACTGGTCCCAGTAACAAAGGCGCTTGTCGACTCAGAAATCAAATGAAACTCACAACACACCTGGCAGAACATCATGTTATTTAGCTTGTCATATTCCAGCCACAGAAATTCTTTTGTCCATGAAACCAAAAAAGCTGCGCTTTCTTTTTGCCTCATAGTCTGATTTGTCATAACTTTTCCGTTTTGCGGTAGGCTTTTCTTTGGCTGCCCCTTCTTCACCCTGACCTGTCTTATTTGGCTGAGCAGAACTAAAATACCAGCTGAAATCCTGCTGCTTTTACACACGCACTCACATAACGGTCAGCGATTCTTTGCGCTCTCAACCTCTCACATGTTTAAGCTTGCTGCAAGAGATTTCACTTGTCGCGTTTGAATAGTAAGCTAATGAGTGATAAGACGATGTCAGAGGAATTGGTGCGCAATTAATCGTCACTCACCAATCAGTGCTGCTGCTCTCTACACACCGTTCGCGCGATCGCAAAATGAAAGTGAAAGCAAAAAACAAGCGCAAATTCAAACGCGATTTCAATATGTCACATATTGACAGTGGCTCATCGATGCCAATGACATAATTACTCAGCTACATTGGCGAAAGAATGCAAAAGCATAGACATATATTTTCCTTCCTATAATAGCCCGACGGGCAGGGCTGAGTTAGATTTTGGTAGCCCGACTGGAAAAATCGCTAGCCCCGGGACGTCGGGCTAGCGATTTTGCGAGCCCTGGGCCGTGTTGTAGGCAGATCATGGTTCTGGATGGAATGCCATCCAGCTTTAATGTCAGTAACTCATATTGCTAAAAAAAAGTTTGATACATTGGCAGGTCAGAAGCAGAGAATCTGGGTACCAGGAAATACCATGAACTAACATAATGAGATAAAAGTTCAAACTTAACCTAAGACACAGAGAACAACCGCTAACAAAATAAAACAGGAAAAAAGACAGAAGGGAACGGGTGAACCCAGACCAACTGGACAGAGGAGATGCTAAAGGACAAAATCATAGAAGCGAGACAAGAGTGGGACAGAACACGAAAGGCAACTAACTAAATACTGTTTAACCAAGATACACAAGAGACTGCTGGAAGATATAAATGATATCACGGCGAAAATCTACACAATACAAGCTATGTTACATAAAAAGGGAACAAAATTCAAACACAAGTGATTCTCAAATCCAAAAGGAATCACCATCCCACAAAAACTCAAAACCATGGGTCCAAGACCGAGGCACCATTAAGCTGTTAATACATCACTGTGACAGCAGCCGACTGAGGGAAAGCAAGTTTCAACTATTTTCTGTTATACAGAATTTGGCATTTTAGATCAGTGTTTCCCACAGTGGAGTAACAAAGGTCATGAGTTGTAAGGAAACTATAAACTGCTTTTACACACAGGGTCACGAGTAAACAGTAAAAGCCTAGAAACACTGCTTTAATCTCTGATGATGGCATGTTGCATTTATGAACTTGTATTTTTAATTCACTAGCTGGGCCCACGTCCTCATTTAAGCTTGACAGCGTTTTAGTAGGTAAAAGTGAATGCTTTGACATGAATTGAGCTGCGGTTTGGGGAAGGCCTCGAAGAGGACTGGCGATGGCTCCCGGGCTTGGCAGATCCCCATGTACTAAATAGAAGTGAAGAAGTTGAAGAATGGAGAAGAAGAAGAGAGGGAGGGTGGGGCACGTACTGGGGCAAGAACTAGGGGAACCTATATAGATGACAGCCGGAAGGAGCGTGTTTGGAGGCGTGGTCCTGCTCCTGAAATTCTGATACATAATCTCCAAAATAAAATAAGGTAACTAAACGTCACACAGTAAAGTGGATTTTTTCTCTAAAATGTTGAGGTGGTAAATGTTCAATCAAATTTACATACCAGAGTAAAGTCTGGTACCGTGACAAAGTGCGGTGAAATATTTTAAATATCCTTAGTCAGTGGTTGGCAGATTAGCTGATCTCAGTGCCAGCCCATGTCACCAGCCTGTAGCTCAGCTGATCTCCTTATACACATTCAAAATGGTAAAGCTGTTTTAGCATTAGCCTGCTTACAGTTTCTGCTGCATCTGCAGGCTACTTTGCAACCCACCTCCATTCCAACTCCTTTAATGCTGCGTCTGAACTGTAATGGACCATAGACTGAGATTTATTGTGTCATTCTAGCCCGAGTACCTCCCGTTTTAGGACACTTGCATAGATACTTTCAAAATGACCAAACAAACCATGATTCACTTGGCTGCTGCGCCTCCACCTTGAACCAAACCAGCCAAGACAGGATCCCATCTAGATAAATTACCTCTCAAAGGCTGAGCCTTCTGCAAGCCCGATACTGCTGTGACATTACTGCTGACATCTGGTGCTGACCACCAGGTCTTGTCTCCTACAGAGAGGAAGAAAATATCTGTAGGGCACAATGTCCCTAAGAATCCATCCATTCATTGTCTTATCCTTATCCTAGGTGGAATAATCCGGCTGCATTTCTCAAATATTAGATCAGATCATTGCATCAGCTTTGCTTTGGTCTATGATTCATTCAGAAATGTGTACTGCCACCTGGATCACGATCATTGTCTCCTAAGGGAAATAAAGGATGAAGGAGGGAATAGGAGCGATACATTCAGAAATCCTTCTGCCCTTTTGCTTCATCTTAAAGATGCCAACTGGCTGTGTTCTAGAAAACATCATCAAAAGGGAGTTGTTTATTCAAATTCAATCCACATTTGGTGTTTTCGTCTTCGGCAATAATGGCTAATGCACACAGACTGTAAGTTGTGCTGGATACGTGTTGCTAATTGAAAATAACCTCCCGGCTACTTTCAGATCCTCTGTAGTTCAGAAACACTGTTTTCTTGTTCGGGTCTCATTTTCTCAGTCTGTTTTGGTTTTTTTTTGTTTTTTTCCAGCAACACATAAGTTATGTGTCCTCATTAGTCCTTTGTCCACATCTGTGCTCAAGGCAGACATAATGAGACAACAAGCCAGCTTTCATTGTTCGCCCACAAGCGAGACCCAGCTCCTGCCTCCCTCGACTTTATCCTCACACCCTGGACTTTTCTATCTACGAGACGTGTTCATGCTGAAGGAGCTTTGCTGTGTGTGTTTTAGGTGATGAAGGGATTTACAGTGGTAACGATGATGACCCGTTTAGATATGCAACCATGTCTCAAAGCACTATGTTGATATTTTCTGTTGATAGGCATTGTTGTGGGAGGGGAAGAGGGATGATAGGCTATGATATCTACAGAGGGAAAGGGTGGCGATGCCTTGTGATGGCGTGTTAGATGACAGTGGATTGAAAAAAAAAGGTTTGTTTTGAGAAAACAGGCCACTTGACAATATACACTTTTTAATACGTACAATAGCCATGAACTAAATATCTCACATGCAGTAACTGTGGTTTTCAATTAGGCTATGTTGACATTCTTGTTGGGAGTTAAAGGAGAAGAAAAACACTTTTCTGGTCAGACACAGCTAAAATGTGGTTATCAAGTATTTAAGCTTAAATGATAGACAATGTGTTAATTAGTGTCCTTAAGGGCCCTTTCATAACTGGCACTAATTTGTTAACTAACTTGTTTCCTTGGTGATCTGATCACAAGCAGACTCCTCTAAGTACCAATGCGCCAATGACACACAGAGGACACGCTGAGCTCAGACCACATTCGGAGGAAGTTTGGGCAACATATGGCCAATTCTTCTAGCAGTTTGCATGCGAATGAGTCCTTGACCACACAAAAGGATCACCCACTCAACTGATGTGCTTCTTGCTGTGGAAAAACAACAACACGTTTTGTTGATCGCTATAACAGGTTCAGTGCGGACAACTATTATTAGTCATTTGTTTTACATGGCCGATTGCGCAGCTAAAAATTAAGCCCTGTTAATCATGGTTTGTGTTGACTCGTGATAGCTCCAGGTGACAGGACAAGAAGCCTGCTGAGCTGTGTCTGTAAAATGGCCTACATTTGTATAGCGCTTTACTCAGTCCCTAAGGACCCCAAAGTGCTTTACACCACATTCAGTCATTCACCCATTCACACACTGGCAATGGCAAGCTACATTGTAGCCAGAGCTGCCCTGGGGCGCACTGACAGAGGCGAGGCTGCCGGACACTGGCGCCACCGGGCCCTCTGACCACCACCAGTAGGCAACATGGGGTTGGTATCTTGCCCAAGGATATTTGGCATGCAGCCAGGAGGCTGGGATCGAACCACCGACCTTCTGATTAGTGGCTGACCTGCTCTGCCACCTGAGCTACCGCCACCCACGTAGAGCTGTTGTTGTCCTGCACATTGGGATTTGGGGTCGGCAAAAGAAAAGAATGCATTTGCTATTTAACAGGATAAGATCTCATCACAATTGGCCACTTGAGACACATACGGAGACCGACATACACTATATTGCCAAAGTATTTGCTGCCTTCACGGACATATAAACTGAAGTGACATCCCATTCTTAATCCGTAGGGTTTAATATGATGTTGGCCCACCCTTTCCAGTTATAACAGCTTTAAGTCTTCTGGGAAGGCTTTCCACAAGATTTAGGAGCGTGTTTATAGGATTTTTTTTTTACCATTCTTCTAGAAGTGTATTTGTGAGGTCAGACAGTGATGTTGGACGAAAAGGCCACCGTCTCCGCTCTAATTCATCAAGCATTAAGGGTTCTTTTCACTGGAACTAAGGTTGAAAAACAACCCCATGCAATAAACCCCCTTCCACCAAACTTTACATTTGGCACAGTGTACTCAGACAAGTACCGTTTTCCTGGCAACCGCCAAACTCAGACTTATCCATCGGATGCAGCCGCTTGGACATGGAAACCCATTCCGTGAAACTCTCCATGCACTGTTCTTGAGCTAATCTGAAGGCCACATCAAGTTTGAAGGTCTGTGGCGATTGATTCTGCAGAAAGTTGGCGACATCTGCACACTGCGTGCCTCACCATCCACTGACCCCACTCTGTGGTATTACGTGGTCAACCACTTCATGGCTGAGTTGCTGTTGTTCCCTGTGCTTTCACGTTGTTATAATACCACTAACAGTTGCCTGCTGAATATTTAGTAGCGAGAATTTTTCATGACTGGACTTGTTGCACAGGTGGCATCTTATCATAGTATATAAAGAATATAAAATATGATTCTACGAGCATGCGATAGGCTGCACATAACCTGCTTAATGTGTGTTTGTGCTTCGCCGTAATCATACAGCTCAGGCTAATTCTTTGAGTAAATGCTAATTATTTGCAGCTCACTAAGCATCGTCTACCTTTCACCCTTCACCTCACTTACGCTTGTTCCAAACATGGCAGCTGGCAGACCAACTCTAATCCGCCTCATTCTGTGGCGAGGCAACCATGCAGCTTCCTCACGGGCGGCTGGCTTAACCAGCTACGCTGAGGCTCAGGTGTGTGCTGCACTCTGTGAACTTACTGCACTTACAGTCGAGTTTGGCTTAACTTAATATTTAATAAATGCACTCGTGTTCCATTTGAAAGCATTAACTTAAATTTGATGTCGGGCACGGTTACTTTGGCACATGAGGTTTGCTGTTTGTGTGTGTGTCTGTGTGTGCATCACTGCAGACTTTCTTTCTGTTGCTTCTGTTCTGATTTAAACTCTCTGTGTTTGCTGACTTGCTTTGGTGTGAAATGGGGAAAAAAAGGGGGGGCCGGCCCACCTCCACTCCCACAGCAGATTGCTGCTTGCCAATAAGCTGACATGTAATGCAGATTGTTTTCTTCCTGACTAATGAGTTCAGAGCTCACAGACCACCATTTATCTCAGACATCAACAGTTTTGCTCTGGCGTTTACACAGTAAGCCAATACTTGGCACTTTTTTCCCTTTTTAATGTGTGGCGCTCTGTATCGGACACTCTGTTTTTAATGCAGAGTGCCCCTCCTTTACCCTGTATACAAATTGCACTGCTTTAACCTATTGTTATTCAAATTATGTATGCTCCTCAACCAGAGTGTATGAAAGATTATAATAGTGCTTCTGGCAGCAGAAAGGATTGTTGCACTTAATGTGTGCGCGCGTCCACTGTGTGCTAAGAAATCTAATGGGATATTCGGTGGTCTCACTGTTTTGATGACGTTTATATGCAGTTACTGATTAACTGGCAGCTCAGCTTGGTGCTCAGAGTTTTACACACCGGCAAACTCGCTCGCTTGAAATATGAAACTGTCCTTGCTGACAAGCTGTCTTTATAAAAGATAACGACGCAGACGCATTTTGGTTTTATTTTCAAGTTGATGATTTTGGCACACATTTTCTCAAACAATTAGTGAGATATGAGCGCTTGAATGGGAATCAGTTCTTTTTTTTGCTAGAAGTATTATGCAGATTTGAGTACATCTGACGCGCAAGTCCACGATTACTCACAAATGATTAAAATGAAACAGGTCTCGCTTGTCCTCTCGCATGCGATAGGGGCCATCTGACATAAATGATTCATGTACTAGGACACTGTTGGTGCACAGAGTCGCATCCAAACAGTATTTGAGCTTAAAAAAAAAACTGAGCTGTTCACATCATAACATGGCATCTGATCTGAAACTGTCCTGGTCAAATGTCCCCACCTCCCCATCCCCTTTTACCAGCTGTTCCCTAGTCATCAGTGCGACCCTCTCTGAACCCGAGACAGCTTGGTAGAAATGAGGGCATGCCGTGTAAACAGCCTCTTTCTGTCTCCCTCTCTCGCCTCTGTTTGAGTTTCTGTCACTGGCTTTCAATTGGGTCGCTGTATTTGTGAACTGCATTTAACTAAACTGGACAGCGACTCATTTGCACAGTGCTGGACAGTCTAGACAAACACATTAAGTGCTTTTTTTCCCTCTATTAGGCCAGTGTAGACAGCAATTCTGCACTGTGGCTGGCTAGATGTTTGGCTGGCTGACCATCTGCATGTCCACTTCTGTTGTCAGCCAAGACAACAGCAGCTCCCAGAATGCCATTGCTGCTGCTGCCGCCTGGCTGATTAGCAGCAATATATCTGAAAAGCCAAAGGGTTAAAGGTGAGAGGCATTTTCATAACAGACGCGAGAAATGAAACTCTCGCAAGTTATTTTATATCTCGCCTCAACCCGTGACCTATGCCATATGACCTTACCTCTTTATTGTTTTTGGAAAAGCACATTAGTTCCATCAGCATGCAAGAACAGTACAGCCTGGCCCAGCAGTTGCATGTTTTCTGCGTGTGTGTGTGTGTGTGCTGTAAGGGTGGAACTGCTGCTGCTTTTGCTGGTTTCTCTGCCGCAATTAGGGAGAATATATTGATCCAATGTGGCCCCCTGTGAGCTTCTATGGGGAAGATAAGCACAGCAGAAAATGAGACTTAAGTCATTTGAAGGGGTAGCGATAACACGGCAGACAAAGGGGTATATATTTTCATAAAGTCTGTTAATGGCCCTTCAGATTTCAGGGGTGACACATATTTATGCAGATTTCCAGCTGTTCAATTGTTCCTTTTTTTCATTTTGACTTGAAATATGTTCTTCACCTGTGACAGAAAATTCCACACAAAGAGCAGTTAACATGCAATTAACTGATAGCACACACCACAAAGCAGTAAGGACAGAGCAGCTGTACAGGAGCAAGCGTCTCTCTCGCACACGATTTGATCCTCAATTATAAGTATTACAAATTTTGCCAAATCCTGACACCAAACCTCAGTGTTTTATACCGCAGCACCTGATGGCATGCTTCTAAATGCCATGCTTGCCCAAAGTGTAGTTTAACAGACTGTCTTGATACCATGAATGAGCACATCCGTAGTTCATTCAGACCACAAAGTCAAGCTCAGGTGGTGATTAGCTCAACTTTATGCTAGCCACATCACTGACGGCCTGCATGCATACCGCTGTATGCATCTAATGTCTAAGTTATACTTTTTAAGTTGCTTTATGCTACAAGGTACTGTGTAGAAAGAACTTTTTATAATGTTCCCTGTGAACATGTTGCTTGAAATGGGGACCATGTATGTGACTTCCTGCAGTCAGTTGCCACCTTCAAAGCAACTTCGGTACATCAAGACAGCAGAACAGCAGGGAGTCAGTCTGCTATCAGTTTGCAATTGATAGCGATCAAGTTGGGAGTTATGTGCATGTGACAGTTAACCGTTGCTGTCTTTTGCAAATCCAACTACATAAACAGAAAATCCCATTAAAGAGAATTTCACATTAACTCCTTGCATTCAGACTCCAGCCAGAACCTCACAGATCTGAAACTGTAATTCAGAAATTCTTCTAGCGATGTTGTCTGTGAAGGTTCTCAGTCATCCAGGTCATCGTAGTCAAAGGAGCTTGCAAAGAAAAGCGTCTGGACTTCTTTAAGTTGCTTGAAGACGTTTCATCTCTCATCCGAGAAGCTTCTTCAGTTCTAAGGTCAAATGGTGGAGAGTCCCAGATATAAACCTAATGGGAGTATCCCCCCACAGAGGGACAAAAGGACCCCCTGATGATCCTGTAATCGCCTGAGCCAAGGTGTGAAACTGGGTGTGGGTCCCAATCAGCCAGAGTTTCGGGTGAATTCATTGTGAAACCTGGCCCCACCTTATCATGCGAATTCCTGAGGTCAGATGGCCCAGGATGTGAGTGGGCGTTAAGGCGTCTGGGAAGGGATCTCAAAACTGGATTATAGATGGCAGACAGTTGATGTCGTAAACCACCGCCTCTGTTCAAAGATGGTCGCTCACAGTGGACATAGATGGCTTCTTTCACTCCTCTTTCAAACCATCTGTCCTCTCTGTCCAAAATGTGAACATTGGCATCCTCGAAAGAGTGTCCTTTATCCTTAAGATGCAGATAGACAGCTGAGTCTTGTCCTGTGGAGGTGGCTCTTCTGTGTTGTGCCATGCGCTTGTGAAGTGGCTGTTTGGTCTCTACGATGTAGAGGTCTGGGCATTCCTCGCTGCACTGTACAGCATACACCACATTGTTAAGTCTGTGTAGAGATGTTGTTGACAGTAATTTAACTCCAAGTTGACTAAGGCTACGTTCACACTGCAGGTCTTAATGCTCAATTCTGATTTTTTGATCAAATCCAATTTTTTTGTCTGCTTGTTCACACTACAAATAAAATTCGACAGCAAACGCGCTCTAGTGTGAACGCTCAAACCGGCCCGCATGCGCAAAAGAAGACGTCACACACAACGTGCTCTGTTTAGACCCAGAGCAAACAGTATTGTTTGACTGATGGCTCTTAATATAAAGACTTCGGACTTTACGTTTCCCAATTTTTGCTTTAAGTTATTTTGTTATTTACATAATAATGTAGATAACCTAATAATTATCCTTATTGCTGTTTTAGAGGAGCGGTGCTTCAAAGGATAGTTGCAGATTTCTGTCAGAATCTGCAGATTATACAGTACAAATAAAATGTTCACGTTTCTCCAACATTGTCTTCCCAACAGTTTCACTAACATCTACACTGGATCGCCACGAAGCGTTTGGATGTCTTCTCCGGCGCTGATAATTGGTGTCTGTCTTGTGTCAGTGACGTAAAAGACGGATTTAATGCGACATGACCGTTCAAACAGCAGTTGCTTTCTAAAACATCGGATATGTATCGGATTCAGTACTACATACGAAAGTGACCCAGATCGGATTTGAAAATATCGGATTTGTGCCGTTCACACTGTCATAACATGATCGGATATGGGTCGCGTAGGGTAAAAAAACCCGGATTTGATGCGCTTTCGCCTGCAGTGTGAACGTAGCCATAGACGCTCAGAAACCTTGCTTTTATAAAGGAATATAACCTGAATGCAGTCAGCTGGCAATCAAGTCCTCTATTACAAAGACCCATGTCACAGACGACACAGGTTGATTGCAACAAGTTGCCAATCTGTCTGCATGTCTAACCGAGATGGCAATTATTTGCAAAGCTTTGACCAGTGATTGCAGTCAGTCTGAGGCAGACGGCAGTTTTCCGGAGAGAGGCAAACTGTGCAGTTGCGTTGCTGATCGAGAGTTCAACCTCTCAGCCTCTCAGCAACTACTTGGTCACCTTAACTACTTGCAGTCTCCAAAAGCAGGCATGTTGATGCTCCAGTTTTCTGGTATGCACACAAAAGGATGAATTCTAAAGGATTCCAAAACCCATACTTTCAAGTATAAATGTTAGACATCTAAATAACGGTCTTTTCATACACTTGTCCTAACAGAAATACTGAGTATCTCATAAATGCACTGTTTACTCCTGTTTGCTTAGTGTCTAGCGTTCATGGAAATTTGGTGAGAAAAATAAATAATAGTGAACAACGTCAGTGTCATGCTTGGCCTCATAGATCTTTGGTCACAAAAGGATGGCATCATAGAAAGAAAAACTCTAGTGATGTTTGGTATCAATACTCAGCTGAATTTAAATGCATTCACTTAGCCATTGCAAATGCAACAGGTGTAAAGCACACCTGTTGCATTTGCGGTTCATGTAGGTGCAGCAGCAGAATACGCGAAAGGGGTTGTTTAAAGTGGAATATAAACCAGAGGGTGTGACGGTTAATAAATGCACCCTTATCTGGTCACATCAACGATCTCATCGCTCTGAAACAGCTGTGCCAATCTCAGTGACGCATGACGACGAGCGTGCAACAAATGGAAAAAAAAAGCCTCTACAGGAAATTATATTGTTGTCTGGCTGGTGCAGAGAAGCACGACCTGAACACTGGCACCTCAAATCTGCAGGCAGAGGCAGAGGCAGGCCCTGCACATTAATGATAGGATACGGCAAAATATGTCATTTGTAAAAGCCCACGTTATACCATCCACGTTGGGGAGTGGGGGGGGGGGGGGGGTGGGGGGGGGACTGTCAGCTGCTCTAATCTGGAGTCTTCTGCCAAAGCAACAGAATACCAAATCATACCAGACTAGTCAGATGTGTGCAGTATTGAGTAGGATTACTGTGCAGCAGCCTGCTGTTATTTACACATGATTTAATAAAGGTAAACAGTAGACTGTCGTGTGTAATGGCATGACACTTCTCAAATCAGGTGCAGATTTGCCAGCATATGTGCCCTCAGATGGCTGCAGGGATTTAATGAACTGAGGGTGGAGCTTCTTTTTTTTTTTTTTTTTTGCTTTTTTTTTTTTTATAACAGCATAAAGCAGATGTGGACAACAAGTTACGGTAGAGTCACATGTATATTTATCAGTGCGCACAGAGCTCCAGACCTCCTGCTTCAAACATCATTTTTAAGCAGTGTTATTTAAATAAAAACACTTGCAGGCTGCTGAGTGATAAAAATGGTTTATTTCCACTTTGAGCTTCATTTTTCTCACAGCTCTGTATGCTCTGTTTAGATGCCTCCTGTCAATAAAATGGTCAAAATGGCAGCATGTTGATCCTGGGTTTTACATATATATATATATATATATATATATATATATATATATATATATATATATATATATATATATATATATATATATATATATATATATACCCCACCTCTCGCCCTATGACAGCTGGGATAGGCTCCAGCACCCCCCGTGACCCTGAAAAGGATAAGCGGAAGTGAATGGATGGATGGATGGATATATATATATATAAATAACTTGGTAACCACCCACTTGTTTTTCCTGTCTTTGCTAGTCAAATCAGCTTTTCACTCATCATTGCTGGTAGCCTCTTTCTTTGTGTAATAAGCATGTGTAAGACATACAGTATGTGCTTTTATCTGAGTAAACTCCAACATGTGTACACCTGTCTTCTCAAATGGGAAATGAAATTTTAAATGAACTGGTTCTTATCTATGACTATCCTGTTCTACCTGAGCTCTCAAAGTGCTTTATGCAACATTCCTTCACTCATTCATACAAGCACTCTGTTTCTCTAAGCTTTAGTGCTTTCTATTTAACATTCACACACACTGACACTCCAATGCATCCTCCCCAACAATATTTGGCATGAAGACTGGAGCAGCCAGGGCATGCAACAACTGCTGTGGTACGGAAAAATAGTGAATTATTGATCTGTGTGGTGACAGGCCTAATCTGAATAAAAATGTAGTGAAGTGTACATTTTGTTTTCCTCAGGTAGTAATGTGTAGTAGCGTGACAGTTGTGCACTACCGCTGGAATGAGCTGGTGCCGCTGATCGTGTTGGTAGTCTGGATCGAGCTATAAATGAAGTGACAATGTCTCAGCTTTTTTTAATTGATCTGGGCCAAATTGGCAGTTTTTTCAAGCCATGTTCAGTAGATTTGATTGGTGATTTTCGACAGGCGGTTTTTCTGTCTCACTTACTCTGATCTCTCTCCACGTTCATTCAGATAAGGCCTCGGTGCTCTTAACTGCCCAGAGGCATTACCAGAATAGGGGGGGCTCTGGTATAGTATTTCTGTGATGCAGCAATACAAGAATGTTTGCATGAATATGGTCTAATTCTCTAAAGGGGAAAAAATTGCCCGTAGGGTATATCTCCAGTGTACCGTTGCCACGTGTTTGCATATGTCACAGTGGGTTAAGATATGTGCAAAAAGTTTGAGAGTATGTGTATCTGCAGCTGGGCCTTTGAATAGCTGCTTTCAGCCTTGAAGCTTGCTCAAAAATTTGCCTTTCCGAAATCCGATTCGAGTTGCTGAGCGATATGCTTTGGTATCAAAAGTGAAAACTAATCTAAGAGCTGAAATTCTGTCTTCATTCACTGTCCTGACACTTTGCCTTTGCCTTACAAATGGCCCAAACAAGATGCAAACATGTAAATTGCCATCAGAGGAGATGGAGTGTCAACTTAAGTGTAAATGGCACAGATAGCGCAACTGTCAGATAGTAAAATGGAACCGGGTTGAGATCACCGTGAGCTATCTGTAATCAGAAATGGAAGAAAATTGCTTTGCTGTGCGAGGAGGATGCATGGAATGGAAAAGAAACTAAGGGAAAAATCCAGCCAGACTTACAGTCCCTTCCTAGGCTGAAGGGGATAATGATTTACCTGGGTGTCCTTCTCTCTCCATCTGTCTCCGTGCTTTCTGTCTCTATAATGCCATCATTCTTCATCTCCTTATCCCTCCTATCGCAGCTCTTCATTGTGGTCCCCGCTACAAGCTGTTTTCTGTTAGATGCATCGCATAACATATTCTCCGCACATTTATTCTGTGCGAAGCTGACTGCTTTCACTCAAGATCCCCCATCTGTTTTCTCCCTCAGCACCCCTGTCCCAGGGGGCTAAATGGCACCACAGTCAGAACCCACACCGGCAATGGTCAGTTTCACTTCCTGACCACGCCGAAAGCAGCAACTAAATAAAACCACGCTAAAGCCATTCATTTTCTCTTATGTTTAGTGGGGGTGGGAGCGTGACCCCTTACCTGCAAACATGCATTTTATTTGAAGAACCTGAGGTGGTAATGTGGTTTCTATGGCAATGAAAATAGAGTCACCAAAAGCCCAACGTTACAGGGTTGGTTTTTATGTAGTCAGCCAGCACTAAAAAGGGATGATAGAGGTTTGTAGTGGAGACAGAGAGACCGTGAGAGAGAGCGCACATGAAAATGGTGGACAGCAACAGATGTCCGCGTGCGAGGCGGGCTCCACGTAAATGCTCCACCTCTGCCGTGAGAAGAACCACACAGGCACACCTAAGCCTATTTACGCGCTGAGACCTCTGTAGCCAGAGAGCGATGCATTCTGTTGAGAGAGAGGCTGTTTGTATTGTGCTGCTCGCAGAGACTGGGTGTGCATCCCCCCTCCGTCGCGCCGTCTTTAAGTGTTAACAGTGCAGAACCTGTGGAGTCCTGGCCTCCTTCTCATCTATTGTTACAGGACAGAGAGAGAAAAAAAAATGGCACGCTTCGGTTCAACGCGTCAACCTGCAAAGGAACGAGGTGTGGACCGGTGTAATGTATGCTCCCACTCAGCGTGCTGAACAGCGTGCCATCTCAGAGAGCTGAGATCAGAGCGCGAGCGGGGCGCGCGTACGAGGGGCCGACGTGTTTCTTTCTGTGTGCCTAGTTTTGCCCTCATGTGGCTCTTTCATGTCCTCGCCTGTGACTATAAGCTCGTGTGTCTGTGTGCGCGCACATGTGAGCAGGCTTCCATTGAGCATTCTGTAGTGTGTAACGATTGTAAGATGAGTCACCCCTCTAAGACAACACCTACCAACCATCTCTCTCTGTCTCCGTCTCTTACACACACACACACACACACATCTAAAAATGATGAGAGACATGGGGAGCAGAGTTTCAGGCTTGCTCATACATTCACATTCAGAGAGACAGCGAGAGAAAGCAGTCTCGTTGCAGCCTCTTTGCTCCACATTTTAAAGCAATTCCTCTCAGATTTATTTTTATTGATTACGGTTCACAGAAGGAACAGATTCTCTCACATTTATTTCAGGAGCAGGGTTTGCGGCTGGAATCTAATAGCTAAACGGGTTGGTGTGATGGTTGTGTCCATGACCACACAGTCGGGTGATATTTCTTCTTCTACTCCCATTTTCACATTTTTAGTCGGCAGTTACTAAAGCTACACAGCAAACAGCTGGTTTCTATATACGTGATATGGTTAATTTGTTTCAATACATTATGAAAATATGACATGTTTTGTTAGTATATTACAGATACAGCACAAGCAAGTATATAAGAAATATATATAGCAGTATGTACGGAGGCTCAGGGTGTAGCTTGTTTAAGTCCAGAGGCCGACCGAGTGGACTTAACCATCTGCTGTAATCACATGGGGGGAAATGTTTGGGTTATTTTTTTGTATTAAACCTCGTTATTGTCCCTGTGGTTTCCCTTTTGGAGTTCAGTCAGTGGCTGAGCTGTCTCTCATTTGGGTTGTTATGTTTTAACTTTTTGTTGAGTGTTAATTTTGAGTACGGTTCTTGTTTTTAGTTGACCTCTTTTATGGGCCCACATTTTCTTAGAAATAGCTTATTTTGCTGAGTGTGTATTTCTTACATTATTTCTGTGTTTTTCTGGGTCTTTTTTGTTTTGATTTTTCGGTCGCAGCAGATGGATGCCCTTTGTTGAGCTCAGGTCTGCCTGAGGTTTTTCCTTTTCACTGTCGCCAAAGTGCTTGCTCATTGGGGGTCCTTTTGTGTTCTCTGTATTATTTTAGGGTCTTGACCTGACAATATAAAGTGTTTTGAGTTATCTTTTGTTGTGATTTGGTGCTATGTAGATAAAAGTGAAATGAATTATATAATAAAACCCATATTTTGGAAATCACACCTGTGCCTGCAGGTCCTTGGCTGCTTAGTCCCTGACAGTTGGACATTGCTGGCTGTTTGCTGTTTATATAGTGATGAGCTGAGGTCCCTCTTATCCCTCTTTGCTCCTCTTTACTGACAAACACGCAAAAAAAGGTTTTTCCTTGTTCCAGTTTCACCACAGTTGGGGTGGCTTTGTGTGCGACTACAGTTAGTCTGCAAACCGTAAAAATGAGGCATCAATGGCACCTCTCTTGGCATAAATCTATGTGTTTTCCAGCTAATTACATCCATTTCATGAACAAGGGGGTCTATTATGTTTGAGCAAATGAAACCGTAATTAACAAAACTGAATAAAAAACTAGTTCATTGCATTGATGATTTTCATTTGGCTCTGGCTAAAAAGTTTTTATGTTTTTGGGGGGCTCCAAACATTTCTGCATACGTCATGCTTCTGTGGTCTTACTTTAAGTTAAAGTGCCTCGTGCACGCTGGTGACACTACTGTGATTGCAAATAGACTTTCTGTGCGGAGTATGTGCTAATTGTGACAGTGAATTGTTTTTTTTTTGTAATAATCACACAACCGTCCACATCCGCCACCGTGTAAACTGTAGAGAAGGAAATATTTTGTGCAAAGGCCTGACAGACTTTGAATGCGTCACTTACTTTCTCGTGGCTGCGGCGCAGGAGGTAAAAGAGGTCATTGATTAATCGCAGGGGTGGGCGTTTTAATCCCCGTCTCCTGCTGTCCACATATCAAATTGTCCTGTCCGCTGCTCCCAAACGTTGCATTGCAGCGGAGTGAGTGCAGACTGATGAGCGACACATTTTCATACCTTGTGTCATGTGTACTGTGCATTCAAGACTGTGATTCGTGCTCACAAACTGGCACACGAGCCTTTAGGAACAAAGCGTCTTAAATCCCCGACTGTTGTAGTGGAGATGCTCGGTAAACACCAGTCAGCTTGTGGTCAGATTGGGCCGCTACCAGTAGCCAAGTTAGCAGAATGAGGCATCACGCTCAGGAACTGTTGCTTGAATAAATAAAAGCCCTATATTTTATTTATTCAATAAATAAATATGCCCTATATTAAAAAGCAGTCTTCTCCCTGCTTTCACATTTGTCTGTATTGATTCATTCTGTTTGTAGCAGGCTTTGAGTATTCACATTTCTTTGTTCCACTTGGGGGCGGGGGGGGGGGGGGGGGGATTTGGTGAATTATGAGCTTGTTCTCTGTTTGCAAGGTTGAACAGTGCACAGGGCTCGTTTCTTCGATAGTCATGCTTTGAATATCTGCGCGGAACAGCGATTACAATAAGTTCTGTATAGGAATTTGAATAGCCTAAAGCTAAATACAACACTTCTAATCTCGGGCTCTGGAGAAATTAATGCTAATGAAACAATGCCCCCTTGATGTTCGAGGAGATAAATACAGCACCACTGATATGTGCGCGCATCAAACGACGGTGGGCTTCATCTTTTATTCCCGAACAAGCGTCCTCATCAGCTCGTAATGCTTGTTGATTTGATGGATGCGTGCTTGATTCCACGTGATTTGATTACTCGTTCCTCGCAGTGGGCCTCGTTAGAAACTGTTGAACATTCACCGGGCGAAGTGGCGATTACGAGCATGACCGTATCTCAAAGCTATGTGCTGAGTGACAGCCACAGGGTACCGGCCGAAACACTGATGACCCGCGTTAATGGTGCATGACCATTTTCCTGACAAGTCCGGAGGTCATTCTGTCCTGCCTGCTGTCCTGTGTGTGTGTGTGTGTCTCCCTCTCTCTCTGTTATTCAGTATGTATGGGCAAGCCAGAGGTTTGATTTGCACACTCGCTGAGGTTCTGTTCCAACATTGGCACGGCCACTCAAGGATGATAAAATACAGTGCTTGGATGGGAGCTGTGAGCCGCGAGCCCGCGGGCTGTTCACTAGAAGATTTTAATTTTGTTTTTTTTTCTCTCAGCTCTTGCCTCTTTCCCAAATTGTTTGTGCATTCTTGCATTCACCAGTGTGATTACAGCTGGGAATGAGCAAAGCTGTACAGTGATATGTGAAATTCTGTGCGCCACTGGTCCAAATTTCCGTTACCATGATTAGTTACTCGTGTGATCCCCAAAAGGCATAAAGTTAAAAAAGAAACATAATTTTTTTTTTTACAGTAAAACAAACAAAAAAAAACAGATGTGTAGACAAATATAGCTTCCCAAAATGTGGTTCTGCTCTTTACATACAAAACATACAAAGCTCGCTAAACTGTGTCGCTCAATTAGAAATCACACCACTCTGTAAAAGACTTTGGCATACCCCTCCCCCGAAACTGATCAGTCCTTATCTCCTTGAGGTGCACTTAGGGAATTGGAAGAGCCTTCACAAAGGCTAGGAGGGGGGGTCTGTTGATTTCTGGGTCACATACGTAAAGAGGAGGTGAGGAAGCATAGCTTAATGAAATGAAATGTTTCTTCTTTTTTTTAGGGTTAAACCCTGTTTCACCCCAGCCGCAAGGAAAGTTGACTTATTTATTCCCATTTTATAGCATTTAATGAACAAACACTTATGTGGACTTCATGAATATACCTAAAGAAGCTATCATTATCACTTTATTCTTTTCTATTACTGGTTGTTCTCTATAAATGGCCTTTTCTTTGTGTCTACAGGTTTTCACATTCTGAATCCATCCTCGAGCTGGTTCCTTGTTCATACATGCTGGAAAACGTAAAATCCGCATGGCCTGTGCTCTTAAAATACTTTACTACTGTTTTCCCGCGAGTTAGATCAGAACTGACCAATAAAAAAAAAGCAACCCCCCTTCCTCTTGGCATAATCTGCAGGAGCTGGTTACTGTGGCATAATTAAAGTCAGTTTTAAAGGATGAAGAAAACAGCCTTCTTGGTTGTGTAACTGCTCTGGTCCTTAAATAACTGATATTTTCCTGCGTGTGAGCCGGCTGTGGTGCTCCACAGCTGTATTTGTCCTTTTGTATTGTTTGTGTTTATGTTTTTTGACAACGTTTTGCCGCCCTTGGCCGGGCGATATTTAAAAAAACAAAAGAAATAAAAGACCTTAAAAATCTCTCAGCAGCCTTCAGCTGTTAAATAGAGGATATAATAAATAATAATAGTGCAAGTTGTGTTGCTCAGCATTATTCCCAATCCCCGGGATGAAACACGACACCGAGCTTATAAGGTCTCGCACATCAGCAGTGTACTTGTCCTAGTTATATTTTCCGGGCCTGATAACCTTGCATTGCGCTGTGCTGGATCGAGATTACGGATCAAGTTTAATTGAGTCTGGTAATCTGATTTTGGCACAGGGATGGAGGATCCTGGATTAAAGTTGTAACTACAACATAAACAGGGGATCAGGGGCCTCTTTAGCTGCAGAGGCTAGGGGACAAGGGAGGCATGTTTAGATGTAACATGCCACTGCTAATCCAGCATAGGCTAAACTAAGCTGCCCTGTATGGTAATATAGTTGCCTGGCTGTAATGAATTGCACTGTCAGGGGAGGGAGGGGCTGGTCACATTGCCCTGCTGTACAGACACAGTAATAAAGTGGCCACAGTGACGTGATGTAATATGATAGCAATAATGATAATAACTGGAGTTGAAGAATCCCATTTGAAGCTCGCTGCTGCTGTCCCCAGATGACATCCCGCTATTGGCTTCTGCATGCAATGTTACAATAGGGAAGCGCTGTTTAGAGCACGCTGCGAGCTACACCAATAGCCTATCAGTCATCATGACAGCCAGGTCAACAAGGGAATTGCAACTTCACAGCCTGCATCTGTTGCATGGGACAGGAAGATCTATACATAACGTAAATATAGAGCATGTAAAACTCAGGAGTAGTAGACTTTGGGAGGCAAGGACGATAGAAAATCCTCTTTACGGTGTTACTAATAAATGAGAAAATGCCAAGTGACAGAAAAAAATGAAAAGACAAGGTGAAAAACTTTATAGCCCTTGAGTCAATGCTCAGCACTGCATATTGTGCATTCACCCCACTGAAGTCGTCTCTTCTGAATTGCTTCTGCAGTTTGCCCCCACACCACCCCAGGAGCATAAACACTGCTTCTAGAAGCCATATGAACAATTTGTTCTGGGCAGCCTGTAGTCTACCTCGCCATTTTTCTCTGGGCTGATCCATCTGCTGAAGGGAGCGTCTCCCTTCATCCTTCTTCCTTTCTTTCCCTCTATTTTCTGTCTCCGCGTGCTCTCTGGGCTGTAAGGTCTTTTTTAACCTTTATTTGTCTACTGGAGGTTTCTGCTGAGCATGCATGTTCCGTTGCAGCTCTGCCCTTCTTCACATTCATACCCCGCCGCTGTATAGTCTATGTTGCCCTATAAAAATGGCAGTTCCTCTACTGTTGGCACCTTGCTCAAGGGTACCTCTGTTGTAGTTGTTGAAGAAGGGCTGTTACTTCACTTTCAGTCAGGCTATTTCCCTCTGCCAGCCGCCTCCTTCTCCTTTAGGCTACCGCTGTCCTTCTTTAGCTTGTCTGTGAGCCGCCAGCTCTTCTGCATAATGCTTGCTTGTTTACTTTTTCTATTCCCGACTGTAACCAAACGTTAACTCTTGCACTGTCGCATCACATGACAGATGTTTGTGATGGTTGTAATTAATTTTGGAAAATTCTCTGAGAAATGATGTTGCTAGTGTCTGATTTTTCCTGTAGGGCTGGAGATTATTGAACATTTTCATAGTAATATTTCAGCATTCTTCGAATATCTCGTTTAAGCATTTGATCCATTGAATATCCAAAAATACAAACACCCATTTTCCACATGGCACAGTAAGTCTGCGTACTTTCGCAGTCTTAGAAACATTTTTATTTTGGTGTTTTTGATTGTGATTAATGAAGGATCAGAATTGCTGCAGATTAATTTACTGTATATCATCTAACTAAATTGTTGTTTCTGCTCTCGTTAATGTATTAACAATATGATTGCTCTCTTGGCAGTCATCACCAAAACTAAATGCCTTCTACGTATTAGGAATCTGACTTAAGATGCCCTGTGTGCAAATGCTATGTCTGCTGGTTAAGCTGTGTAGACCTTTGTTCAGCTTTGGAGGCACCTGATTTTAAGCTCCTCTGTCAACAGCGCAGCTTGGCGATGTTAGTCTGTCTTAGTTTAGCTGGCTGCTGGGAAAGGTACATTCTGCTGTTAGCAGGGCTTTGAGGCTAATAATCAATATCCAATTTGCATAACTAATGCTATTTCTAAATGCGTTTCAAGTATCTTCACGTATGCTGCTGGAAGAATTGAGCAAATTAAGCAGGTTCTAAAATTGCTTGATTATTGACGTGGTGTTAATGGACAAATGTTTCACAATGGCAAAAGCTTGAAAAGATGGTGAAACTCTATATAATGGCATGCTGTAAAGGATTTGAAAACACACTAAAGGTAATGTTAAGTTGCAAGTCAGTTGATGTTTTTTAGCTATTATACCTCTGTGTTTATTTACACTGATCAGATACACGTGGAGGTACACTGGTTGTATTCTATAAGGGTTATATAAGGGTTATGTCCTATCCTATTTTCCTACAGACAGGGTCTGCTGGGATTTCATCCTGTTTGAAGGGGGTCTTTCCTTTCTGCTGTCACCAAGTGCTTGCTCAAAAAAGGAACCTTTGATTATTGGGGGTTTCTTTGTATTATTTTGGGTCTTTTCATACATTTTAAAGTGCTTTGAGGTGACCGTCTTTGTGATTTGGCGATATACTAATAGAATTGAATTGAATATGTCCATCTGGGCCCAAGATGTTGGCAGCAGATCAACTGGGAAGTCAACCATGACGGAATCAAGATTGTTATTATGCAAAGAAAGTGGGATGTTGAAGCTTAACACTTTGAGCTTTTTCTGTGTTTTTTACTGTTCCTCGACATGGACATGTCTTGTGGTCAGTGGGGATATTTCTTCACTGAAAAGTGGAATTGCCATTAGAGTCTCGGGGGGACTTTAGATTAGGTCCTGTGTAACATACACATGAAATGAATACCAGAACACAAGGTTCTCCAGCAGAACATTGCATTGTAAAAGACACAATCATTGTTATACACATCACCTGTTTTTATGTTTAACTCATTCTCCCATAAAAACGGCATTCGACAACCTCCTCGTATCTGTTATGATAAGTTCTGGCACCTCGCTATGTATCAATAAAGAAGTGAATATGTTCCAGGTTTTGCTAAGTGTAGCTGCATAGAGAGCATCACTAACTTCAGATCCAGTCATGTTGTTCTATAACAAATATGACAGGCCTGGCTTTCGAGAGATAAAACGAGTACTAGAATAAGGTACTGTATGATCAGTGTGTTACTCAAATACGTAATGGCAACATGCATATCCTCTTGTGAATTTTGTGGGGGAAAAACAGCTCAGTAGCTGTTTATTTACTGGTTTGAGAAATGGTTAAAGACTCAGGAGGTAAGAGACTGACATGAGCCAATAGTATAAGCCAAATGATGGTGATGATAATGGCTCCCATGAGACTGTTTGACTTCCACCTAAAGCCTTTTAACAGGAGCTCTCCTTACTCACCATGTGATGATTAGCATCGCATTTAACTCCTCAATATGTGTGGGCAGGTTTTTTCCAGTTTTTCCCAAAGAGAAATGTTGTTTTTTTAAATTTTTCTTTTAAGTTGATGTTTGCATGGGGTTCATTTTCATGATCTAAACTCATATGAAGCGCTGTTTGCTTTTTAAGTATATAAATCAGCTTACTGAATTGGCGGCTTCATTTCAGGAGGATTTCGGATGCTTCGGGCCATGATTCTTTTCAGCACCATCAATTCATTGAGCTGTAATTAACACCAGTTTTGTCCTTCCATGACATCGCTTAAAGACGTCATTCAAACTTAATAATTCCATGAAAATCTGTAACTACCAAATTATGTGAACAAATTGGAAAGCGTTCTTCGTGTTGTATTTTCACCCATAAAGGCCACTTCCTCTCTGTTCTTTCTTTGCTCTGTATGTCTTTGCTCAGGTCTGATGGCAGACTTTCCTCCAGCTCTCCTTCCATGCCAGCATCTTGTCATTACTGTCCAATCTCCAAGCTCCAAAGCCATATATGTCAAAGTCAGATCAGTTGTCACACTGTTGTATCTTCCACTGCTTTTCAGAGTTGGGAACAAACAGTTCTTTAAAAATGTCATGTTTTTTGTCATTGTCGCTCATAAACCTGCAGAGAGTCATCACCTGACTTTCATATTACAGTTAAGCTACAGCTCTATAGTGGAGTCTATAGAGGCAGGCAACTGCTTTTAGTGAAAACCTCCCATAAACCCACTACATGCATAGCACCAGATGGAGCAAGTTAGCTCCTAGCTAGTTAACATAGCGAGACATCTGTCAGCTGAAGAGATTTCTATTTCTATTTCTATTTTAAGTCAGGTGTCTCCCTGAGTCCAAGGGCATGCTGATATCTTTTCTGGCATAATCGTGGTATAATTCACCATGATAATGTTCTTTGTGATTTTCAAACTAAATATAGTCCTTGATTACAGAGAGATGATGTCTATTTAGCTGATTAAAATGATCACCCACCGCTTCTTTTAGCCATTGCCAATAAAGCTATGCGGAGCTACTGCCCAAAAAGGTTATAGCTGTACCAATAGATGGTTTATTCAACCACCTGCCAAGTATTTTTGGAAAGTTTTTTTAAACTTTTGTTCACGGTCTTCGTTAGAAAGACACCCATCTTACAACATTTGAATGGTTGCTACACTGATGGTGTAATAAGTTAAATTCTGCAACGCTGCGCCTCTTTCTCCTCTTATGTTCCATGTCTTGTGTGTCTTTAATATGACGATATAGATCGTTACGTGTAACAAATAGTCTGGTGTGTCAAAGTTGTTGCATCGTGCTGAGCTGCATCACCACTGCAGTCCTCCTGTGGGTGCACGGATGTCTCCCTGGTAGTCATAGTGATCATTGCCAGGGCCACATTTGATGATTTCACCATGGATCTCAAACATCAGATTCTGTGTCAGGCTGACCAAACTGTCAGGCTGACTATGATCATTGGTTGCTTGGACCATCAGTGGAAAAGCTTGCAAAGTCCAAACCCATGCCACCAAGAGTATGCTGGTTATTTACTTTGGCGTGTGGTGTTGTGCGCCATCAATACATTCCCCATGGTCACACTATCAATGCTAATTTCTACTGTAATATAAAATTGCACAGCATTGCTGCTCACTGCCTTCCCATCCAGATACAGGTGTTACTTCATCATCTTCCCTAAGATATAATAATTCAAGCTAAAAGATTGCTGTTTTGGAATATAACTAATATGCAGGTGGTCAGGAGAAGACCGAGAGGGATCCAACATAGCCGAAATGCTGGAAGCATTGTTTGCAGATCAGTGACTGCCTTGAAGAGAATTCATTTTGTTGTTGTTTTTTATAGGCGCAGTGGCACCTTGTAGCTGAAAAAAAAACACATTTAAAGGTTACATTGCAATTTGAAGCTTGAACAGATGACTTCCAGTCTTTCCCTTTGCCTCCTTAAACACACATGAAAAGCTTTATTAGATTGATCGATTGAGCCGCGTATATCGCATCTTCTCCTGTTTTACATCTCTCTAACGTCCTGTCCTGCAAACCCTTCATTTTAACTCTGGCCACTGCATTACAGCTGTGTTTAAAAAAATGTTTCGTGCTGGTCGAGACCCCACAGAGGCCCCATCAGGCTCATCTGCGTCTAGACAACCAGGGAGAGAGAGAGGGAATATCCCACTTGGCTACTCATAGAGACAATGATGCAGTCAGACAGCGTGTCTGCGGATCACTCTCGCAGACACGACCTCACATTGAGCCGGCGGGTCATGGAGATAAGGTGTGCTTTATTTAGCAACGTCAAGATGATGGAGCCTAAATCATGACGCCACCGTTGGCTCCACACCTGCCCGTGGCACAAAGCGAGGGCAGTCCAGCGCACGAGAGTCGAGTGGGCCGACTTTAAAGCCGTCTCTTTTATCTGTGCACAGCAGATCCGAAACCGTTCACAGGCAGCGATAAAATGGAAGCATTAAAAATGCGTCTGAAGTCTGGGGATTTTTTGTCGCCATGTGTGCCGCAAATACGGAAGAAGTTTGTCTTGCAGATTGTAAAACATATGTAAATAAATTTCCGAGCAAATCGACTGTGATGTTGATAAGGGCTTAATGAACGCGTGATAGCATTACCGTCTTTTAGAAACACAAGAAAATGACTTAACTTTGTTTTCTTTTTTCCCTCTTTCCTTTTTTTTCTGTTCGCCTGGCTCCTATCCATTTTTGTTTGGGTTTTCTTTTTATGTTGGCAGACAAGGAAGCTTATGCTATTGTTGCATTCAGTTGCTCCGGCTAAGTGACAGCTAAATGCCTGAAATGCAAAATGTAAATGCAGGAGGAAGAATGTTCCCTCGACAGGGTTGTTACTCTTTTATGCTGATTTGGACCGCATTCTAACTCAAAGACATTTCCTTGACATTCATTTATATTTTGGCTGCATATCTCGTCAGCGCAGCATACTATGCTTATGCATATAGAGAGCTCATCATGCTGTGACTGTGCAGGCCTGGCTCTTGTTCTTGATAGTTTCTTTTTTTTCTTTTTGGATACTGTGTTTATGATGACTTTTTGTCTGATCCCCATTATTTTCCTCTGTCTCTCTTTTTTTTCTGCCTCAGGATCTGAAGAAGGTGCTGTCTTTCCCCCCATACCCTGGGGAGTTTTTGCACCCGGTCGTGTATGCCTGCACGGCGGTCATGTTGCTCTGCCTCTTCGCCTCCATCATCACGTACATAGTGCACCACAGGTATGAAGAAAATCTCCACCTTGATTTTGTTTAAGTATGCATTTGGGCTTTAATCCCTCCCTGCACGCCTTGCCTCGATTTCTAAAATTGCAGCCATTAATTTTCACTTCAACATCTGGACATTCAGGCAGACGCTTATGTAATCTCCTTATTTCCCGCCCTTTTACCTTCAGCTTCTGTCACAGATCCTGAGCTGACTGTGGTGTGAGTCAGATGCTTTAGGCTGGCATAAAGTACTGCAGCCTGTCTGACTAAGAGGATATAAAAACATATACACAAATGTGTGTATGTGTAGCTGTGTTTTAGACAGCTACAGCAGAGATATATGCGTCTAATGGATTTCTAAGGAGTACTTTTACCAGCTTTGTTCTTTTTATTCGGCATGGAGACGAGGGCAAAAAAAATTAAAAAGTGGACCCTGTGGCTCTTGCGGTTTTGTACGGTGGCATCTGTCTGCTCATCTTAGTTTCATCTGCTGTGAATGCTGTTATTAAAGCAGGAGGGAGCTTGACTGGCATATTGTTTCAGCACAGCAATTCATCATCTGTTGGTCTTGTAGAGCATCACTCATTTTATCATAGTTTTGGCATTAATGTGGTATTATTGGAATAGCTTTCCATCTATTTTCATATAAAGGAACTAAGAAATATCTCAAATGTCACATTTTCAAAAAATATTGTTTTATAACACAGTTATCTGGTATATTCACAGTCAGATTTTTATTTTCGTTGTGTTTTTTTCTGTGGGTGGGGTCTCTGTTCTTACGGAGACTGAACTGAATTTATTAAACTATACGAAGGCGCAGAGGCTCTCGCAGTTTACATCCATCTGTGACACCTGGGATGGAGACAGGGTGGGTCCTTCTGCAGTCAGACAGTGATGACAGCATCTCGGGCTCCAAACAGCAGCATCACTTGCTGTCGTCTGGCACTGCAGTATTGACGTTTGAAGGAAAAATTGGAAATCGCCATAGAGGCAGGAGACTGAGATGTTGTGGTTTTGAGTGAAATGAAAAAAACAATTCCCAGATACTGGTGTGCATTTTGTAGTTTTTCCACAAAATGCAATTAGAGACTAAAATAATCAATTCAAATTCATTTGAATTTCTCTTTGTGGTGTATAGTTAAGGATTGGATTTTTAAACCTGTATTTTGATTTTTGATTATTTAAGCTTATTATCTTATTATCTAAGCGTTATAGGACTTTATGAGAGGCCCAGTAACTATGTTGTCAGGGGCACCTTGGCCCACAAGGTAAATCGGTCCTGAGTGAGGGGTCAGACTAAGTGTAATTCAAAATAGTCCTATGAAGACAACATCTTGGCACATATCAACACTGCCTGGTGAACGAATGTTGTGGCACTACCCCGAAGCAAGGGCTGGGAAAGGACTCTGTACATAATAAGCCACATGGGTCCAACCTGCTGTAGGCTTACCACTCGCAGGAAGCGTAGCAGCAATCTGGGAGTTACAGTTACACGCAAAGGCAGAGACCGTGATAAGACCAGGAGAGACCATTCATTAGAAAGTCAGAAAGGAGCTGCGGTTCCTCTGCATCGAAAAGAGCTAAGGTGGTTCAGCACCTCACTGGGATGCCCGAGTGGTACCCAAGAGGCATATCCAACTGGGCACATTCAACTGTGAAGAAACACCAGGGAAGACCCAGGAAATGCTGGAGAGATTATGCATTAGCTGGCTAGGGATCACCCTCGTATTCCCCCAAGAAGAGCTGGAGGAGATAACCAGGGAGACACAGGCCTGTGCATCACTGCTTACTTTGCTTCCTCCCCAACATTGAAATGCAGCAGAAAATTGGTTGGAACTGCTGTTCCAATAAGGATGGTAGAGCATCATCGGGATTAAACAGTAGTTTAGAGATGTTGTGTTTACATTGATAACACAGCTATGATAATCCCAATAAACTGAACAAAGCCAAGTAGACAGACATTCATTCATCAGCGAGTGCTTTTCGGAGCAAGAATGCAGAAATTCCAGATTAAACTAGAGTGAGAACAAGCCCATATTTAAGATATGATGCCAGAGCTTTTGTGGTGTCTGTCACACACAGGAGAGGGTTAGAGGGCTTTTCTTTCAACAGCGCTCACATTAACAAACTCCAACACCTCCTCCTCCTCCACACCTCCCTCCAGGCTCTCCCTAGTACTAAAACACATCTCTGTTTAGTAACACTTTACTTGTGTAGTATCACTCCAGCTGAGTGACAGTATCCAAGCTGTGAAGCGTTGGGACCGTGTTAAATGGGCAGAATAGAATAGAGGCTGTCCAAAGGCACCGTGTGCAGTGGGCACGTTGAATCTGTCACATTCTCACTTCAGCTTACTAACACATACACACATGCATAAATATAGGAATACACTGTGTGCTTTAGTTCTTTCTCTGCCGGCAAGATAATAAGACAGAATATGTGATTAAGAGTGCATGTGATGTATGATGTATGAGCCAAGGAAGAACATAGTGGTGGGTATCACGTCTTTGAACCCCAAATCCTTTGAGTCCAATTGATGAAATTTGAGTCAAAAGTGTTTACAGTCATGACTCAGTGAATATTCGAAAACACTGATATCATGCTGTTAGAGTCAGAGGAATACTTCAGTAATTTCCAGTTTATACAGTAACAGTTTATCTCTATAAACAGATATCTGCATATGAATTTGCATAATATGCATTTGTATCGAGACTTCTTTTGACCCAAAAGCTTTCTGCTTTCAGGTCCACTAGTCTGCTTGTAGTCTTATCATATTTGAGCAGGCTTTGGTAAAGAGTCTGTGTGGAGTTGAAACAGGGATTTCATATTCCAATGCAATCTCCAAAGCGTCATTTAGGAGCATAGATGATGGGTCTCCATTCAGCACAATCACAAACCCTACCTGATTTAAATTTGGCTAATCTTCCCTTCAAGATCGGTCCTTGTGCATCTCAACTGATGCCGGTGTGAAAGCTGTTTTTGTTTTCTTTGTTTTTCAGAATGCTTGTGTGTGCGGTCTGCGATTTCACCATAGACCTCAAACTTACAACTCAGGCCTCAAGGATCTCATTAGCGTTGTTTCCAGCTGGAGCAAGCAGTAAGAAAACTTTAAACCACCTGCAACCCAGTGGTGAAGCTCACTAGTGAATTGAGTAGTGCACTCAGTAGATAAAAATATACATATTTTCTAAAGTTGATGGACACCAAAAGTGATCTTATTATATTATAATATTGCACTCTGGACTCACATTTGTCGGGAAAATTAGTCCAAATGAATTCTATTGTTCCTCCAAGTGTGCTGGATGTGCAAATACACAACTGCTTGCTTATATATCCTCTACAAATACATACATACACATTACCAAAAGTATTCGCTCATCTGCCTACACATGCATATGAACGAGAGTGACATTGCATTTTTACTCCATAGGGTTTAATATAGGCCAGACAATCCCTTGGAGCTATATCAGCTTCAACTCTTCTGGGAAGGATTTTCACGAGGTTTAGGAGTGTTTATGGGAATTCTTGACCATTATTCCAGAAGCACATTCGTGAGGTCAGATGCTGACAGATGAGAAGGACTGGCTCTCTGCTCTAATTCATCCCAAATGTGTTCTGTTGGGTTGAGATGAGGACTCTGTTCAAGCCAGTCAGGTTCTGCCACACTAAACTTGCTCATCCATGTCTTTATCCACCTTGTGCTGTGCACTGGTGCAAAGTCATGTTGGAACAGAAAGGAACCATCCCCAAACTGGTCCGACAAAGTTGAGTGCGTGATGTTGTCCAAAATATCGTGGTATGCTGAAATATTAAGTTCCTTTGACTAGAACTAAGAGGCTGACCACAACTCCCGAAAAGCAACCCCACACAATAACCCTCCTCAACAAAATTTACATTTGGCACAGTGCGGTCCTGGCAACTGCCAAAGTCAGAATCATCCATCTGATCACCAGATGGAGAAACGTGCTTCATCACTCCGAGTATGGTGGTGGCATTCTTTACACGACTGCATTTGATACTTTCCATTGTGCTTGGTGATATAAGGCTTGGATGCAGCTGCTAGGCTATTCTGTGGAGCTTTCTATGCATTATTCTTGAGCTAATCTGAAGGCCACATGAAGTTTGAAGGTCTGTAGCATTTGATTCTGCAAAAAGCTGGCAACATCTGAACACTATGCACCTGAGCAGGTGGCCTACCACTTCATGGCTGAATGGCTGTTGTTGCCAATCACTTTCATAACTTTGTTATAATACCACTGCCAGTTAACTGTGGAATATTCAGTAGTGAGGAAAGACTCGCTGTGCTCCTTGCATAGGTGGCATCTTATCAAGGTACCATACTGGAGTTCACTGACCTCCTGAGAGCGATCCATTCTTTCACAGCAGCTGTCTGCATGCCTAAGTGTTTCATTTTATACACCTGTGGCCACGGAAGTAACTTGGCTAGGGGAGTGAATACTTGTGGTAGTGTAGTGTATGTCATATGTTACTGTTTCTGTGAGTTTTTCTTATTATAATATAATATGATGGGCCACAGTTCATTGCACTGAACACAAATTATATTGTGGTTGAAATAGATTTCAACCATATACCCCAATGCCTCCTCTTTTTCCTCTTTTTCCTCCATCATAATTAACATGCATTTCCATGCAGCGGGTACCATCTAACTGTGTAACGGTGCTGCAGCCTATAGTTTATGGAGCTTCAGCAGAATATTTGGAATGTGTCTGCCACCAATAAAAAGACTTGGCTCAAACTACTCATTGCATAATGTGTCATATTACACTGTCCATAGCTTTATTGTCCCTTGCATTTGGCTGAGGACCGGACACGGGGCGAGAGAGCAGATGCAAAGTCAGGACAGTTTTATTCCCCCTTCACACTGGGAGATGGGGACATGGAGGGTTGCCAGGTTAATGTACTTGACCCAGTGAAAGCCCAGAGCAGAGCCTATGAAAACCTCCTTCAAGGGAGGCCTGAAGCCGGCCTGATTTATGGCCTCTTTGCTGGAAGGAGTTCAGTACCTGGACCGCAGGAGAGGCATCGACAACGGTAGCTTTAATTCTCCCTCCCCTCACACAGAGCAGTGAAGCCCGGCCTCAGAAACACCTCATGGCTCACTGCTGAGCCACTGCTTCATCTACAGTTGGCTCACGTGCAGCTGGGGCTCTGCTCCTCCATTTTGGGGAGTGGAGATTTCCAGCACATGGTTATATAATTTCAAATGGTGACAGTGACTGTAAGGTTGAAAAGGCTGGAGCTGATGTAGGAAAGTAATTAAAAGAATAGATGGTCTAGTAATTCACACAGTCCAACTAATGTGTTGGTAATGTCTGACCTATTCAGCTTATTTTCAGCTGGGTGAAAAGCGATGGTTTGGGTTACCATAAATGTGCTGCTGCACAGAGCGCGGCTGCTCTACCATATTTCACAAACAGATGCAGGGCTTAGATGAAAAATCTAAAAACTTCAATTGGCCAAACCAACTGGAGGCAATCTCCTTTTATTTCATCATCAAATCAGCTGATTGATTCTCATTTGCGTACATATGCTGCATGTATTGTACGCGAGAAGGTGGTGGAAAAAAGCTGTGTGGAAAGGATGTACATTGAATTCTTGTAAAAGAATCTGCAAATATCCCTTTGCCTGAGGTCCATCATTCTAAAATAAGCATTATGCATTTTGTAGCAAGGAATTAAATCATTCGTATCTTTTTTTGATGACACAATATTCTGTCTTTCACTTTGTACATGCAGGGATCTTCTTTTTAAAAGGGCCGTTTTTGTTTTTTGGGGTTTTTTTTAATGCACTTTCCTTTTTTTATTGTCACAAGACTTCAAACAGCATTGCTGTAAATAGCATTCTTCTAAAAGTTCAATCAGAATGCTCTTAAAAGTAGCTGAACTGCTTTTTGTTGTGTAGAAAATACTTGTAAAAATGTGATTTTTGCAGTTCTTTCTGCTTTTAGCAAACAGTATTGATATAGTAAATGCAAAGAGATATATGTCGTTTTTTGCACTTCAATACTGAGTCTTCTTATAAAATAATATAATAGGGACATCATTTAATTCTTTTTTTTTTGGTAACACAAATGTCATATATTTGAACATAGTTACATGATTATCTTTGGCTTTGTGTTATGGTGATCTCTATCAACAGATATGTAGGCAAGCAGCAAGATTTCTGGAATTTGAAGCTTTCCATTTTCCATTTTTACTCCGCTTGTAGTCCATGTTCAGTTTCAGGAGGCTTTGGCTACATGTGTCTACATAAACAGTCTGAATGTCTTACAAGTATGAGCTTTTTATTAGTGTTAAAAGACTGATGAAGTACTGTTGTCACCCTGGCAGGCGGGTAGGCGATGTGGACATCTAAGTTTGCAAATGTGATAACTCGAGAACGAAGCGACGTAGGAGTTTCATTTTGAATACCATTGGTGTATCTACTTGGAGGCTGAGAGGTGCCACTGGCCACTGCCAGTATTTTTAGAGATGTATTTGCATTTGTAAACAGTGACTTTCTGGATAAACCAAAGCGCCAAAATATTGACTGTTGCAGGCTACGTCAGCACAGTAGTTAATGGGTTTCCAGATTAATGTTACCTGGAAGCAACTATTGTTGTGATTTGGTGCTATATAAATGAATAGCATTTAACTGAGTTGCATTTTTTCTAGTGTACCATTCATTCTCATTGAGAATGAATGGTGCTGTGGTGCCACAACTGATCTTATGTGTATGGTTGATAATGATTGGCTGGGATAGTGCTTCCCAAGTTCTTCAAGAGAAATCTGGTAAAATTCTATGCTCCTCCATCTGAATGTGGAACTGTCTTTTCATAAAAATGTAAATATCTGCTACTCAGCAGGTGTATTGGTAGTGAAGTATATAAAACTTTGTTTATACTACTTGGTTTCTATGGACAGTATTACCAGGTTTTACTGTTAATATATATGGTAGGAGATAAATGATAAAGAAAACTGATGCTGACCTTTGTAAATAATACTGAAAGTAACACAATTTCAACCAAATTTACAAAAGGTAATCCACAAAACTCTTCACAGTATGATATTTATCACTATTTATCAACTAATTTTTTTTCCCTTGAACCTTTCTTTTTGGCAGTGCAATCCGCATCAGTCGGAAGGGATGGCATATGCTGCTCAACTTCTGTTTCCACACAGCGCTGACCTTCGCTGTGTTTGCTGGCGGCATCAATCGAATCAAATACCCCATCATCTGTCAAGCAGTAAGTGCATTCCCTTTTCATTCGTCCCACTCTCAAAGCTTTTCAAAAAATTGATTGTGAATGTCTATTCAGGTGTCAGCAACCAGGCCACTGGGTGCAGTATGTGGATGTACAATAACCCCGCTTTGTGTGTCTTTCATGCTTCAGCTGCATGTATGGTCTGGTCACTCTTTTAGTAAAGTGGTGGCCCAGTGAGTGCGGATGATTCAGGCCTTCCCATCATAACTGCACTCAGTAGCAGGCTCTCTATTGTCTATCTTTGTCTCTTTCTTTTTGCCCAGGGGTTAGTGGTGGGCATTGTGGCACAAACATTGTGGATGTTTTAGAAATTGTTAGCATATAAAAGATTTTCTGGTCAATAGAATTTTGTACAAACATGCTTTTCTATGGAAATTTCAATGTTGCATTCAACACATCGCTTTTCATTAAAGGCACCCTGTCTGTGTACTTGAGATGCGACATGATTGTTGTGGATTGCGTGTCTGTCTTCATAAATAACCGCAAAAGCAGTTTCAAAGGATTTTTAAATTACTTCAGAAGCATCCGCGCACAAATAAAATAAGCTCCAGGATTTTTACGTGTTTGAATAGTATTTGTATTTGCTTGATGAAACACTTGTTTGCTATGTTGCGCTCCTATCTGTGACAAGGCAGTAATGTGTTAAGTTTGTGTATGATGGTTTATGGTTCATGATTTGTGTTTTTCTCAACCTAACATCTGCGCAGATTTTGTTTTTTATGCCAAGCTTGTGGGTTACTGTAAAAAATATTAAATGCATTATGGTCCCTGGATAAATTGAGGGCCCCTGCATGCTTAAAGTGTTTTCACTCCTCTGAGGCATCGGGAATCTTATAGTATAGGCATTCTTTAATTTGGTATATGGCGTGCTTTTTAGATGAATCCTGAAGCTCACATCATTGAAAGTGTTTTAGATTTAGAGTTCAGTCACTGCTCATGAGCTCGGGTCCTGCGTGTCCCTGCCTGCAGGTACTGTAGCCCTTTTTATCCTCTACAGCCTTGATGAGGGTTGCATAGATTTAGGTAAATCATATGTGGTTAGCTGGACCAAAGACGGCGAGGCAGTTGAATGACAATGGAGACCATTACAGCAATCACTGAGCCTAGCTATAGATAGAGAAACAGGCCCTGGATAGCAGTGACTGCATTTTCATATTGAAATACTTGCATACAAATCTAAATAACACTTTCTACACTCTGGTACTCCACTTGAACTTAGAGTGTAGCTGTTTTCGACAGAGTTTGTAACTTGAAAACAGAAAAAAATACCTGAATAAAATCACATCAAAAATGAAATGCCTCAGTATCTACACGGCAGATGTTCATGGTTCCAAGAGGGTGTCACCTAAAGAAATATACTGATTCGCTGAATTGAAATAATTAGGCACCATAACTTCCCTATCTGTGAATAATAAACACATACATACTTATTATATGCTGTAATTATAAAGCTAATACAGTACTGTGCAAAGTTCTTGAGCCACGCCTCGTTTCTTTATATTTTGCTATGAAAAAAGGGAAATAGGGGTAAAGAGACATGCAGTTTGTGAAATTCTAATGTGCTTTAAAGTCAATATTTAGTATGACCACCTTTGTTCTTCACACAACTTGATCTCACTTGGGCAATTTTTTTGTAATTTCTTTGGATAGATTGCAGGAATAGTTCTGCAGGCTTCTCGAAGGAAAGACAAAACCATCTGCCATGATCGGTTGGGGGTGAGGGGAAGGAGATGGGACAAAAGACACACTGTGGAAGAAAGCCAGAGCTTAGTACTAACTAATGATTAAATGCAAAGTGGTGTTTAAACACATAAAGAATGAAGAAGAGTGAGGGAAAAAGAAACCCTCAGTGCTCAATGGGAAGCCCCCAGTAGCCTTAATTCAACAAAATCAAGGGAGGATTCAAGGTCATCTAACTAAACAGTTTATCAAAAAGGAAAGTTTTGAACCTAATCTTAAAAGTAGAGATGGTGTCTGTCCCCTGAATCCAAACTGGGAGCTGGTTTCGCAAATAGCTGAAGGCTCTGCCTGGCGTTCTACTTTTACTTTATCATTTCTGTGTCATGCTGAAAAATAAAGCCATTACTAATTAGATGTTTTCCAGATGGTTTTGCGCGGTGGATCCACATATCGCCACACTTTCCTGTGTTCATAATTCCATTAGTTTTGATGAGATCCCAGACAGCACTGGCTAAAATGCAGCCAAAACAATGACAAAGCCTCCACCATGTTTTAGAGATGGCTGTAGACACTCACTGTTGTTCACTGGCCTCCTCCATACATCACTTTGTTTTTATCGGATGGTCTCTTTAGGGATCGCCACAGTGGATCATCTGCCTCCATCTCACCCTGTTCTAACATCCTTCTGTTATACCAATCCCCTGCATGTCCTCCTTCTCTATACTGGCAAATCTTCTTTTTTCTTCCTGCCTCACAGGTCCATATTAAACACTCTTTGTCCAAAATATCAAACATCCCCCTCTCTAACTTTTACAGAAGCCCATGAAAAATATTAAATTAAAATGTCAACATATGTGAATTTGTAAAGAAGCTGGAAAAATCAAAGAGGCTCCTGACATAATTGCTGTGTTATTGAGCTGTGTCTCTGATGTTTGCGATGACAGCGTCAGAAAGAATGAAAGTGAGAATAAAAAACAATATGTCTCTCCTTTAACTTTTTTACATGGTTAGAATACCATATGGTCCCTGTGGATTTCCTATCCATTTGATTGATAGCTTGACCGACCTCAGTGTGAGCATGAAACATCAGCTGGAGCAGAGCATCTTCCACTGTCAGTTCACCTCAGCAGGGGGGCATTTACTGTATGTAGCCACAAAGAGATTGATGTACACCTCTTTTCTACTTCTCACTCACAGTTTAGACTGTCTTCAGTCACTACTTGTTTGGATCAGTTGGCCTCCGATGCTCTATTTTTTTGCGTGCGCTATCACACATTTGGGACTCAACTCCTTCTTCTGCTGTCACAAGCACTTTAGGTGGCCTCCTATTCCATAGTGTAACAACTCTACCTCTGCTGAAATATAGCCAGCTTTTCTTGAGTTGTCTAGCAGAAGGCATGTCTTAAAAAAAGTCACCACTTGTGTCACAGCCGTCAAGTCTTCCCGTACGATGGTAACTGACACGAAATGGCTGGTATTTGTCCCTTTACTCTTAGAGAAATGGTGAAAGGGACACAAGAGTAACTTAACTAGTTTTTGTCTAGTGAAGCACATCAAATCATTTTTGATTACTTGACATAAAAAAAACACCCACAGGGGTAAGAAATTCAAATCTTCTATCATTTATTTTACGAATAAGGTGCAATTTAGATCAAGTTCAGAACTATTTGCACTGCTCAGATGCATAGTGGTTTAAAATTTGAGAAGAGAACTGATGTAATGATGTACCTTTTGAAGATCTTAATGAACAGAGAATGTGGTTATCTTCTTCTAATGCGTATGAAGGCAAAGTTATATTTTCAAATAATACACAATTAGATTTTTAGCATGTAGCAAAGCCTGATGTTGAAGGTTATCCATGCAGCAATGTAAGAACAAATACATCTCTTAACAGAAGAACATGGTGGTCCTCACAGAAACATGAGCGACTTCACTATAAGAATTCAACTGTTATCTTTCGTTTCTGTGCCATTTACTCCTCTTTTTCTTAAAAGCTGGATGGAATTTAGTTTCTGTACCTCTGAGTGTATAGGTGGCAGGGAGACATTGACTTTTCAGCATTCAGTACAAGCTTCAGAGGAGAGAAGAATGAATGATGTTCAATCATATTGAGGAATGTGTCATCTGCATAAAAATCATCTAAACTTAGTATGAGCTACATATTGTTCTATATGCTTTTGAGTTGTGGCATTGTAAACAAGCACTTTGGCTGGTGTGTCCATGTTTTGAGTTTTTCACTCAATTAGATACCCAAGCATTTTAAAATGTACTAAATTAGGCGTTTGTTGCAATAATCTGTTGCCTCTAAATCTTTTTTTCTCTTTTTTTAGGTTTGTCCTTGAATTGTAAATCAGTGTTTAATGTTTTGAAAGGACAAGAAATAATGTTATTATTTTCAAAAACCTATTTCTCATTAGAAAAAGGATGTTATTTGAATTCTACTTATGTAGCCACACACAATCTCCTGCTTTCCCTCAATATCAGTGCAGAGTTTTCTCATGGAGCTGTGTAATTTAGCTGACCTTGCCGCTGGTTTTTAACGTACTTACCTTTCATTCATTTATTCAACTTTGTCCTGGGGCCTTTGAATACTTTTTGATGCTCCTCCTTTACCTAATCACTGCTAGCAAAATCACTCTTGGCAGATTTGGGAAGGAGCCCAGATTGTCTTCAATCCCACTGGGATCGAGGCAGGCCCCACCAGACACAATTTGGGATAATTACAGGAATGCTTGAGGAGATGTGTGATGTCCCGATGCATATACACAGTCAGATTCACACACGGATACACGCATTGCCTGCTAAATTCACTGTACCCCCCGATCACCCCGCCAACCTCCTTACGCACACACTTACCCCCCTTTCCCTTCCCAGGAGGAAAAATAAGTACATGCTCTCGCTCCAAACTAAGCAACTTCAAGGGGCTCTGAGTCTAGATTTGGCAGTTCTCGCAAGACTTCAAGCACACACTCCCCACCCAGTCTTCACCCATCCCCCCTCCAACACCCCCCCCAACCTCCTCCTTTTCCTTCCACACCTGCATCCCATACTCGTCTGCCTGTTCTTCTATCTGTATGCCAGTCTTCAGTCGTGCACCGCAACTCCACCCACTGTGGCAGTGTCGCTATGCAGCATCCAATGTCTTTACAGCTTCAAAGTCAAAGTCATCTCTAATCTCAATTTCTATCTTTTCTTCAAACAAGGCTTGCTTTATCATTGATTTGAGCAACACCCTAGCTGTCACACTACATTTTCTGCTTGCCCGGGCTAAGTAGGAGAACAACATACAGTATACCACTGTTTCCAGTCGACTTACCTCATGTTACCTCAGACCATCAAAATTTGGATTACACATCGCAGATGGTTGTTCACTGAGTGTGACCGGCGTTAAATAACCTATTAATTTAGAAAAGGACTTGGCTAAGGATGACCTAGATCTGAGGTTACATCCAAGTGTCAGCTTAAAGATGCTATACAATGGATTTCCCTAATTAGCACCGCACTGTGAAATTAGTTGTGATGGCAAAAGCTGTGAAAGCGAGAGAGAGAGAGAAGGCATTACAGTATAGCAGTGATTTTGCTTTGTTTTTCCATTGGGTCTACTTTGACTGTTCCCAAGTTTCCCTGTACATAAACACTGTAGCTTGGAGTAGACTGGTTACCCATGTACCAAAAATAATTTGGAAACAATATAACAAAGATGTGATAAAAGATAAAACACTTTAAAGGTAGTTTTTAATATCGCACTTTTAGTCTGTGCCAAATGTTTTAAAACAGATCATCTGGCAATATTAACTGAAATAAAAATGTAGTATAGAGTTCATTGAAAATTCTTAATCGCTTGTTATTTTCCACATTTCTTTTCCCTCCAGAACTATGATAATGTTTATTCAAATTTCAAATCAGTTTTCAAGGACTAGGTTCACTGAAAAAAATACTATGAAACTGATTATTGTGATTTCCAGTCAGAAGGTATAAAGAGCACACGTGCTTTTCTAGACTTACAATATTATTGTTGCCTTATTATTCTGCTTTTCCTCATTTTCTTTGATTATATTTTACAACAGTCACCTTGAAGGGAAGGAAAATGAAGGGAAGGATTTCTTGCCTTTACCATCATCTAATACAAAAGAGTGTCTAATAAATTATTATAATTATAAAAAAAAAATACTCTGTAGTTTACATACAGTTCTGGTCAAAGGTTTTGCGGTCAGGAAATACAATGTGTGTGAAAATAAGTTGAAATCAGACATGATTTATGATCATTTGTGATAAATGTTTCTATTAACCATTAATGGTGGTTTATGAGATGAAAAAACATGTTTATTTATTACTTTAGTTTATCAACAAGACACTTATAGGATTAGTGAGAATACAAAAACGATGCTGATTCCTTATTAATTTAACATTAATTTCACATGATGCTTTTGTTTAGGAGCTAGTAGAATCCCGGGGTTCACTGATACTGCAGAAGGACATGCTAGTGCTTTGACAAGTTGCTACTCTTCTTCCACTGACCACACATGTATGGAGGAAAGTAGCCGACAAATCAAAATCAAGTCACTTTTTTTTTTTTTTTGTGGAGTGTTAATTTTTTCATGTCTCACCAACATCTCCTTACGAGATAAAAGAGGGACTGTGAGGAGACAGAAGCAGTGACTGTTTTAATGGGGACACATTGATCAGGCTTCCTGGGCTGCTTCCAGCTTCTGTTTTGTTAACTGTGTGATCATTGTGCTGCTGCTCACTGATCCGATTATTGACTGAAATTTTGTATTTACCCAGATTCTGTGCTAACAATGGCACATCAGGTGAAAGCACACACCAGCTCTGAATAGTAAAACATCAAATATCAAAATATTGCTGTGTTTTTTAGGAGTCAGGTCCCTCAAGTATATACCAGTCTAAATGATGCACCTTTCACAGACTCAATAACGAATACACATGGTCACAAATAGCTCCAGTCACCAATGGTTACAGCTATAATTGTGACCACCTTCGGTTCTGAAAGACACCAGAAATTCTGCTTTATTATCAAAACAAATGTTAGCATAGGGTTTTTTAAGCACACTCACACACACACACACACACACACACACTACTGGTCCACTGCAGCTTGTGTGTGATTTTTTGAAAAACTGCCAGATGGGCAACTATAGCTGTGTCGCTTTATTATTGCTGACTTGTCTCAGCTGATGTGGACACTAAAGTTTTGTTGCCATTTGATTGATCGTGCAGTTGCAACAGCAAAACAATATTCAGGACATTAATCAGCCAGTAACAATCACAGGTCACGCTCCGTACGTTAATATGAGAGCCCCCTCCTCCCCCATTAAAACCATATTTAAAGATACACTTCCCTTCTGTCTGTTCTTGGCACTAATGAAGCTCTGAAGAGGGTGGACTCTGAAGCTGTGATTGACTTACCACCCACTCTCTGCTCTCTATAACCAGCTCAAGGACACTTCCAATTAGCATCTGGACTGGTAGCTCGAGTCCCTAGGCCTTTCGTGCTGGAGAGAAGCCATTTGATTGGGTACCTCAGGTTGCCAGTACATCATGAATGCACTGACTGGTTGGAGAAAAGGCTCAGTGCATTTTAATCTTCTGTATCCATTCTCCTTTCTGTCTTTTTTTCTTTTGCAACTGTCATGTCTATGCTCTCTGTCTGTGAGCTAGCAAAGCTTTTAAACAAAGTTAGATTAGTTTCCCCATTCAAATATAATTCATGAATATTAAAACACGAGGAACGGAGATATGTGTACAGTGCGTTTTTGGAAAAACAATCACACGCTGATAGTTGTCAACGTGACTGACATTTATATTCAGGTTTGTTATTCACGGTGCACACCTCATGTCCTCTAACTCAACTGATAAGGAGCTGCTCAGTATCCACCAGTATAACCTCACTATGCTGCTCTTATCCTAGACAACCTTGATGATTCAATAGCACTTTTTGAACCTGTCTTTCCGTCATTCTACTATTGTCTCTTACTGGAGGATAACACAAAGCAGCCAGGTCTTTAAGGAAAACGTTTGTGGAGACACCCTTGGAGTGACATTGATGGTTATTTTCTCAAGAGGAGTGGCAGCTCATCCTCAACACTTTTCTTCTTTGAGTTACAAGGATATAATGAAGTCTGACATTTTTCACAGAGACACACTTTACAGTATTATGTATAAGCAAAAGTTCAGCAAAGTCAAAGAAGTAACTTGATGCACCCTCCGTCACCCAATCTCAGGTCGGGGTCGTGCTGCACTACTCGTCGTTGTCAACCATGCTGTGGCTCGGGGTGACGGCGAGGAACATTTATAAACAGGTGACCAAGAAGCCTCCACAGAGTCAAGACAGTGACCCGCCTCCGCGCCCTAAACAGCCCCTGTTGAGGTAAGCACAGATGTCCTCGCAACCCTTCCCAACCCTGAATGCCGCTCAACAGAAAGTTCATAAACATTTGTGCGCACATATGTGTTTGTGTGTGTGTGTGGTACTTTTCTTTGGTCTTTTTTGATTGCTTCATGTGTGCCTTTAGAGGCCAAGGACGGTTCACTGCGCAGTTATTTGCTTTCTTATTTCATTTTTTTGTATATACACAACTTGACCGAGGCTGAGATATACTGTCATAGTAGGTTTTTTCACATTTTGACGAAAGAAGTCTTCAGATGAGTAAAAATACAAATACAGCGATGATCGATATACTCAGTTATAAGGGTCCTGCCCCAGACCCCTGAGTCTTATATTGTGTTGCCTATTTTATGTGCGGCGCACTATACATTGATTAGGTTGATTTGGTTTCTACTCATCTTTTGGTATGAAGTTTGAATGTTTTTCCCTGTGCCCTCATAGGTTTCCGCCAGGTGGTCCAGTTTCCTCCCACTGACTAAAAACACAACTATTGGCTTGACTGATGATTCTAAAGGGCCATGGATGTAAGACCGATAAAGGGCTTAGACTATATAGAGTAGAACGCTGTATGAATGCGTGGTTAAATGTGGCTTGTAATCTAAAGCTCTATGACTGATCAGCAAGGCTGGAAAAGCACTGTATAAATAGATTTATATTTACTCCCAATATTGTGGGACTTTGAGGATTTCGCACATTAGCTTTCACAGTTGTTAGAACAACAAAGTCACACCATAACATAAACTTGCTAACAGATGGAGGCAGTGGTAGACCAGGACTTTCACTTCGGAGTGAGAAGTAGTTTTTCACAAACAGTTTTTTTTTTCACTGGCTTTAAAGGTGGAAGAAAACCTTTTGCCAGTTTCCAATTGTCAGCAGTACAGTGATTAGTAATAAACTATGGATAAGTACCTTCATGCACCTACTAAAGCTAACAGCTAACAATATGTGGCATATTTGTGATAAGCTAACTTTGCAGAGTTAGCAACATAGCATCCTCTATACCAGCGGTCCCCAACCTCCGGGCCTGTCTGTGAATCGTTCGGTACCGAGCCGTGAGAGTTGAGGCTCAGGTGTGAAATTTATGGTTTTCAGGGTTTTTATCGTTTTTTATCATTATTTTTTTAATCGGTTTTATCATTAACTCAGTTTCTCTGGGTCTTTCCCCGTCTGTTATGAATAAATCTTCCTTTTTTTGTTACCGGTACTGGTTTTATCCACGACACCTTAAAGGCCGGTCCGTGAAAATATTGTCTGACATAAACCGGTCAGTGGCGCAAAAAAGGTTGGAGACCGCTGCTTCACACCCTTTGAGTTGGTGGGATAATGAGTATTGCTAGCTTGACATGGAAACAGAATAAAATTCTTAGTGGCTTTCAAATAGCTAAATATGTGTTTGTCAGATTACTCAGCCATTCCCTTGGGCACGTGTGAGCTACGTGGACTTTACTGTGGAGTAAACTTTAGGCTCAGGTGTTTCAGAGGGGAGCGACTGTCATGCAAGTGTTGCATAATTTATATGAAAATAAAACCCCAGTTGGTTTGCATTATTCAACATCAACAGCGAGATGGCTATCAAGACTTTCTGTTGATACACTTTGCATCACCTTATTGATTTCTCCCACATGTCTTGGGTGTTGAATAGTAAGGAGTGACTTTATGTGAAAACTGATAAACCACTGATTAGAGAACTTTAAATTCCTTGTAATCAGCCAATTTCCTGAAGAGAGACCACTTAAAATGGATAGAGGTTGTTGTTAGGGGTGACATTCAAGGTTAATATGAATATGCAGTATACCGTCAGTCATCAGCAGCTCTCAGTAGGGCATTTCCTGAATTTCCCCACTGAGCTTGTCTGGCTAATCAACTTGTCTGATATTTTCAGGACATTAAGAAACAGCCTCACTGAACTATAGCAGACTGAACAGAAAGTGTTTTGATCTGTTTGCTAGAATCATTGCAGTCACCGCTGCAGTCTTGTGATCTCTAGCCCAGAAACACTCTGGTGAATATCTAAGTGTATTTGTAATGTACTGTATTAATTGTAAAAACACGAAAATAAGGATCGTGACATAATTCAAATAAACATTTAAAAAAGAAATTGACCTGTAACACTGCCTGTTACACTTCTTCGTAATATTTATGTATATCAGGAATCACGGACAGTATGAACAACTGTGACAAACAAAAAGCAGCCAGTGTTACAGGTTAATCAATGGAGTTTCACCTAAGAGGCAAGGGTTTGGTTCCTATGTGAAGACAAGAGTCAGCATTGACTTGATTTGTTTAAAGCACCTGCAGCTCCCTTGTGTTGTCCTCGGGATTCCCATACACTTGTTTGCCATCACCTAGGGGTCATTTTTGACCCAAGGACAACACAATGGTTAAGTTAATACAGAAACAGCTGCTTTCTGTTATAAGTTATAACATTATTGGCAAGTTGTTTAAATACTTAATTTTGAAATAAGCATTCTTACTTAAAATACTTTGTTAAAGTAGTTTTATTGGATTAAAAAATACTATGTCTGCCGCTCCAAATGGCAGACACGAGAATGCAGCATTGACTAAACTGAGGTCTGACAACATCAACAATTTGATAGCTGCAGTTCAGAATCTATGTAAATCAACACAACGCAAACCTTTGTTAGCTGTTCATCAATAGGCATTTCAAAATAACCTGAGACATCATGTTTTGCCTTTTTAGAGATTTTTTTTATAGATTAGTGAAAACACAGTGTATGATGCATGTGTGAGCTTTCCTTCCACACTTAAAGGTTTAGTAAGTAGGAGGGAGTGCAGGTGAATTTGAGGAGGAGAAGGAAGGACGGAGAAGTAATTGACTAAAGCCCTTCACCATAGCATCACCTCCAGTGCTTTTACTAATTACCGCAGTCACCCAGGAGGCCACTGAGCCAGAAGCTTTATCAAAAATCTAAATGTATTTAGCTTTTTAACCCTTTAATTCCTCTTCACTTAGACACACGCGCACATGAGATTAAATTTCTCCTATTTGTGTTGTTTTTTTTTCCCCTACTTCTTCGTTTTATTACTTTACTGCTTACGCCTAACATTTGGCACATTTAAGAGGATCATTTTTTGGACCCATGCGGCGCTCCGCCTCTGCGGTGACAAGGTGCTGTGTGAGCTCTTCAGCACATTGCAACCGTGCTGCAGAAGCTGCTGGAGCTTCAATGAGAAATCCTGTTAGAGGAAGGTTTCAGAGCAGCAACAGAGAGGCAAACAGGGGGCAGACCATAGCAAATGTATGTTTGTCATTTAATCTGTCATTTTCTTAAAGCCTGTTGGGAAATTTCAGTTGCATGAATTTTCTTGAACTTTTCAGAATATTTTGCAGGAGATACAGCAGACGACCCCAAACTAGAAAATGATTTGAACATGTGGAGCTGCACTGGATATGAACCCTGCTGCAACATCTTACGTGCTTTTAGAATCGCTGTCTGTGGGGTGATTTAAAAGGATTATTATGACGAATATAGCACTCTCATGGGCATTTACTGCCCATACCACCCGAAACTAATATCTGGAAAATTTATAAAGGGGCAGATTCATATGTCTGACATTATTAAAATTCGAATCTCTCAATAACGTATTCCTGGCGAGTCGCTGAAAGTCTGAGGATACGGACGCCACTAAGATAAGGATCCCCTCAACCTATAAGCAGCACTTTCCTTGCAAAGCAAATCCTCAGACACCTGCGTGATTCAGGGGTTTAATATGGAATGTTCTCGAGGCTCTCCCATCATGCACTGCTTGTGAATGAGATAATTTGTCTGGGGGCAGACGGGGGGATTGTGTGGCACAGCAGTCAAGTTGATCCACAGTGATTGACTGTAATGCTCCCCGTCAGACAGGCTCATGCAACGAGACTTAGCAGCTGGAGACAAATCAATTTCTCTCCCCTCCCAACAACCCACCTATTTCTCCTCATCTACCTCTTTTCCCTTCCTTCCACTCTTGACAGCATCTGATGGCATATCCAGCCGACCATTACACCGACCCCTGTCAAAAATCTGCCACACCATGTTGGACCGCACACCTTAAATGCCTCTGTTTTTGCTATTAACTAACAGCGATCTGGAGTGATGAGTGCTGATATTTTCTCTAAAACTTAACAGAGGATCCCTCCCACTATAGAATCTCCATCAAATATCTGACAATTATTGATAAAAACTTCTTATACCAGACGTCGGTGTCAGCGATGTCAAAAAGAAAACTCACATGACAAGCGCAGTCATGTAAGTGTAAAATAACACTACATGTATAGCAGGAAACAAGGGAGAAATCTAAGGTAATGTATTATGTAATGTATTGTAATACTCATTTAAATCTTTTTATAGTAGTTTAAATTTATTCATATTAATTTAGATGGACAAACAATTAAAATATACCCAGCACATGAGATGCTGCAGTGTGTTTTAAAGGGAAAAGGTCACCCATCAAGTCCCTGAATAACCCAAATAAATAGATAAACAAAAACAACTTTAATCTACTGTCTGTGTGTCATGTATAATTATCAGTTACACTAATTTATGGTACCGAGAAGGCATTAGTTATGTTTTAGTGGGTACTTTGCTGAGAGGTCATGTTCTATATCTACTTGGGAAGCATCCATAGACCTAAAAATATCTCTGCTGCAAATAGCCTACAGTGAAACTCTAAAACTGAAACTGTGTGGAAAAACTAGACATGACAGAAAACTATTTGTGACTTTAGAAAGGAAAATGTCCCAGCAATTATGATGGTGCTCAATACTCGACCTGAGGAAAACCACCGGGTAACAAATTAAGCGACTGTAGCCTTTGGCAGCTCACCTCTCTCAAATAGAGAAAAGGATACAATGCTCTTTGTAATTATATCCTCCATGTGTTTTGATTAGTGACATGAAATATAATTTACAAAATTTTACAATATTTGCAAAGTTTTGTAAAGTGTATATGTAGGGATGGGTATCATTTAGGTTTTATCTGATACCGGTGCCAAACCGGTACTTTTGAAACGGTGCCGGTGCTTAAATGGTGCTTGAACCGGTGCTTAAAGAATGGAGAACACAAAATTGGTCCAAAAACCTCTCATGTTCAGCTGTTTTTTTAGTAAAAAGATAACAATGTTAGCCTTTTCTGCAGCTATAGGGCATATATGGTATCACTCTTGGCTGGAAGCAGTGCTTAAACAATGGAAAAAACAAAAACTTTGTCCAAAAACCTCTCATGTTCAGCTGTTTTCCACTTTTTCTTTGGTCATTTTAGCCTTTTTGGCCAGGGTGAAGGGAGTACCTGCCATCAAACAAGAAGACAGCCGCATGTAACTATGATGATGTTTGCTAGTTCACCTTACATGCATTAATGTAATAAGCGGTTAGCCTACTCAACGTAAATTATACACGAACAACATTAAGCTACTCACGCAGAGAAGAACGGCTGCTGCTGCCATCATCATCCTCATCATTTCTGCTACACTGGCAGGATAGGGGCCAGGACTCTACTTTTTGGGTTTTTGGGGGATGTTGCTAACTCTTCGTCCGATAACAGGCACCACACCTGCAGTAGATGCGCTCGGTGTGAGGTCTCGCAGCAAGCTATCAAATACGGTGCATTTTTCGGCTTTTAAAAAAAACGCTATGCGTCGCCAGGTGTTTCATCGGATTTCAGGTGTTACCTCCTTTCCACAGTATCACCTTAAAGCACTTGTTGCAGGCTGCTGAGTTTGCATCTTTTGCTGTGAAGTACAGCAAGACTTTTGACCGCTTCGCCTTGGGCATTTTTAATCTGTAGCTCTGCTCTAAAAGAACGTACGTACCTGGACCCGCCTACTATCCCCGGAAACGTAAAATGATTGGCTAGAATTCAAAGTGTATCACATCTCAGGAAAAAAAAGCACCGAAATAAAGCACCGACATGTGCGCTGCTTTTCGGTCTGGTTACTACCGTTTATGTCAGAACCGGTGCCATCATGGCACCGGATACCGGTACCCATCCCTATGTATATGTGCAAAACTGTTGTTTTGGAGACACACACATGGATCCTGCTGTATGATGCTGCAGGTGATTAATGAACTGTTTAAAGAGCACTTTCACTCGCTGGGCCACATCCTCATTTGAGGTTTGACAGCAGTTTAGTAGATAAAGGGGAATAGCTTGGACATGAATTAAGCTGTAGTTTGGGGAAGGCCTCCAAGGGGACTGGCGGCAGCTCCCGGGCGTGGCAGATCCCCGTGTATTAAATAGAAGTGAAGAAGTTAAAGAATTGAAAAGGAAAAGGAGGGTGGGGCAGGTAAACGAGAACTATGGCTTGTAGAACTGGGGGGACATATATAGATGAGAACCGGAGCGTGTTTGGAGGCGTGGTCCCGCTCCTGAGATTCAGATACTTTATCTCCAACAAAAAGTGATTCTTTGCCTTCATAAATATGAAGCAATATAAGCAATATAAACTGCAACTGAAATAAAATCAAATGTTCGTTTATTCAAATAACTAATCATTAAGGAAAGTATGATTGGTATAAAGTGTATACCAGTCAAGTTTATTTTTGTTTTTGACAAGATTTTGACCAGAATTTGATCAAATTCAGCATTTGGGGCATAATTATTTTGAATGAGAAGACTACCACACTTTTTTTAATAGATGTGAAGTTTCAGAGCAAAGTGAATCCGGCTACACTTAACCTACATAAAGTCTCTGCGTGTGCTTCTTTTAGGCTTTGAACAAAGTGCTTTGCAGACTTTGTTCTGTCCTCTGTTAGTTTTATGCTTAAGGGGGGATTTTAAGGATTCCTCTTATTTGTGACAGTGTCTCAAAGCTGTTGTCACATGATAAAAGTAGCAAAAAATGTATCAGAAAACAAAATGGTATATGGAAGAACATCTTTCTTTGAAAAAGACTACTTGAAATTAATATAGACTGTTCAGAATTTTTGCTTGAGTGTTGTCTAAGGAGCTTGGAAAGAAAAGCATCTGGACATGATAGGGTGGGGCTAGGTTTCACAATGTGCTCACCTGAAACCTTGGCTAATTGTGACCTTCACTCGTTTTCACACCTTGGCTCATGTGATTAGGTAGAGGATCATTAGGGGTCCTTTTGTCCCTCTTGGGGGGTTACTCCCACTGGGTTTAAATCTGGGACTCTCCACCATTTGACCCTAGAACTGAAGAAGCTTCTCGGATGAGAGGTGAAACGTCTTCAAGCAACTTAAAGAAGTCCAGACGCTTTTCTTTCCAAGCTCCTTAGACTACGATGACCTGGATGACTGAGAACCTTCACAGACATATTGCTTGAGAGTTATTTTGTGAGTTGTTTTTATTCTGTTTGCGATCCTTATGTTAAGCTGTGGTAGCTGGCACAGCTTTCTTTTGGCTGTGGCATCAATCTTCGCATAAATCTTTGCATTTAACTCTTGGCAAGTAAGCTAATGAGTATATTTCCCAAAGTGTTGAACTGTCACTTCATTCAGCTTACTTTACCCATTAAAGAGAATTCAGACCTGCAGGACTGTGGTTAATGCCAAGTTTATGCCTTAATGTTCCATCCTCCAGCTTTACTCCAAAGCCCTTGCCCTCTGCTGGAGCTGAATATGACCATCCGTTGTCCCCAGCTGTGCTATGTATATCCTGGACAGGGTCCAGAGAAAGGACAGTGCACAGTCATAAAAACAGAAGATAGTGCATAAGCATAGGAACAAAACGAGGAGTTGCTGTAGCTACTGACTAAAAGGCACTTTAGGGTCTATTTATATCAGATGATTGCTGTTCCTGAACTCACTCAAAAGCACAAGACTGCATACACAGCCATTTTGTTTGAGTTTGAAGGCTTTTTTAAAAAAGTAGATTGGCCAACAAAGAGGACGAGTGCATTCAAGGGGGGCAGGATTTTGTGTGCATATTCATATTAGAATGGGTGCATTAGCAAGAATTTTAATGCGGTAGACCATGGCTATTCAACTACGAAGTTAGTTGGGCCAGATTTTCAAACCGAGGAATTTATCTGGGCCAGATATTTTTTTTGAAGCCAGTAAGCAGCAGATCATGATCAATTTCAAATCCACACAACTGTATTGAAAAACAAGTAATTTATTTATTCCTTTTCCCCTGTAAATCTGGTGACCTCTCACAAATGCACACAATAAGGTCCATTTAAAAAAAGGGAGCTATAACTAAACTATTTTTTGCACATTTGAAATAATAATAATAATAACAAAAAACATTTTGATAATTCCCTTTCAAATTAAAATAAATATTTCGCTGACCACTCACTTTTCCTGCCATGGATGGAGCCCCATCCGTCACAAGTATACAGACATGCTTCATATCCAGACCATTTTCCTCAAAAAGAGCTGAAATCTTCTCAAACATTATTTCGCCAGCTGTGCGTCCCTCTAACGGTAGTAAGCCGAGCAATTTCCCATCCAAAAAACGGACATATACGCACAACTGTGCATTATCAGTTCTGTCTGTGATCTCCTGCTATAGACATTACATCAGTTTTCTTCAGGTCATCTAACAGCATTTCAAACTCGTCTGACGCCAGAACTTCAACTCTACGAATATTTGAACTGTCCTACAGGGGTACGTTTTTAATAGCAGATGTCACACTTACTTTAATTTTTTCATCACTTTTCACCGCATCCACCACGGCCAGCATGCAGTATTTCACTGTTTCAGAATCTGTGAAAGGCCTTTTCTTCTTTGCCAAGAAGCAAACAGGAAGGGAAGATGCTGCAGCTCTCTCTTGGGCTGTACAGGACCCTCACCATGGTAGTACAACTCCGGTTGTAAGATTATTAAACTCGGTAAAATGAATAAGTATTTGTCAGTCCAGGCAGGGTTAAACCGACAGTTTTCATTGTCAATTTTGTGCTTTTGGAGTGAGAAAGACATGCTGTTGTCGCATCATATATTACGATGATTGTTTAATATGTTTACATCACGGTGCATTGTGGGTTAAATATTGCTAGGCTACTAGTAGTGTTGCATTCACAGTCTACACTACGCTGTAGGAATTTAAATTTTTTTTTAAATTAATTAATGAATTAATTTTTTGCGTTTTCTCGGTGTTTCTGCCAGGACCACAGGCAGGGCCACTCGCAGGTTGCTTCTGGGCCGCATTTGGCCCGCGGGCCGCCATTTGAATAGGCTTGCGGTAGACCTTTTCAAATAAAAAAACGAGGCAGCAAGTAGACTGAACTATATCACATGCTCTCGATACAGTTTCTGCATGTACTGTACATGTGCTTCACTTGGGACCACGTCTTAAGGAAACACATGCTGGCTTTCCTAGAAGGGATAAAAGGGGAATGAGGGTTATAAAGTGCTGGGTCCTTTAACATCTACTAGCTCTTCTCATTTATGCTTATCTAGCTGACGGGTGTGTAAATGGCTTTCTGCTGGAGCAGGGTCCCCCGGGAGAACCGTTCCACTCACACAGACAGTGACAGGCCAGTAATGCCCCCCCCCCCCCCCCCCCCCCCTCGAAAACCCCCTGTCTTTGCCTCACCTCCAGCCACCCCTCACCGACCAGCCCAGACAAACATCTTGATTGTAATTGAATTTTCAGAACGGCTGCTGTGTGACAGAGTAACGATTGGAAGGGGGAGCGACAGAGAGAGAGAGAGCCACAGTAAGAAGGGCTGGAAGGGAGGAAACTGAGGATGAAGACGGAGGAAGATGGAGTGGTGGAAAGGTTAGAGTAATGACAGAGGGTAAGACTGAACAGGAAGGAAGAGGAAATAGCATACTGTTGTATAGCATACTGTTGTATAGCATGACAGCGGAGGGAAAGCCAAGGACAGGAAGCTGCTGGGGGATTAGCTTTGTTTCTGCGCCGAAGTCTTATTGTAATATACTGTTGTAATGCAAGTTTCATGGTTCACATACCTGCCGCGCGCATGCATAAGTGTAGCTGACATGTTAAGATCAGGGAGAGGGAAAAAAAGCACCGAATAATCTGCGGTTAACATGAGAATATCATCCTTGAGAACATTTAATCCGGCACAAAGTAAACAGAACTAAACACGGTAATACCTAGGGGCATAATGCACTGTTGTTAAGATCATACTTTATTAGTTCCGCTTCACATCTTTCTCCCCTTGATATTATTGTTTGTTTGTTTTTTTTCTCCAGCTAGCCTTATATAGTCTTGATTTAATTGGATAAACCGCCATTACAACAGCTATGTTGGCAAGTGAGGTCAGAGCTAATTCACTTAAAACACATGTTAAAATTAAAGGTAGTTCTGCTAAATTTCTTGGTGGCTTACAACTTAATGCGAATGCTGTATTTCTGGGGTTGTTGCTATGAAAGCTAAAATAACTGCCACTTAGCTGTATAACTCTGTCCTTCATTGTTGTGTAGTGTTTTTTTCATTTTCTCTATTAAGTGACCTGCCCTCTTTATGATAATGAAAGCTGAAGTCGAGGATACAATCCGTTTTCTGTATGTCTGATAAGCCAGTTTTGATAAGTCCGCCATCCCTTTCCTATTAAATCCGCACTCTCTTTCCATATTTGGTGCTCTGATGAATAGCAGACGCCCTAAATGAGCACTGACAAGTTTATCGCCGGGAAAACAGATTTGTTTATATAGGAAAATTTACACTTTGATTTGTGGCAAAGAAAACAAATTGTAGGTGGCGATTCCTCCCATGGAGTGTGGTCACAGGCACAGTGATCTTTGTTCATTCATTTATTTTAAGACACTCATAAAGCTGCATTCACCAGTGGCTCAATACTGTAGTGGTTAACACATTTGTCCCAAAACAGAAAAGCTTTCACAAGAGGAGATACAAATTCTCAGGGGGTTGCTTGAGCGATGCCACGTGGTGTTTAAAAGAAAAAGAAAAAAGCTGCCAAATCAAATGTGTGTGTCCATCTGCTGTGGTAACCAGACCATTCACAGCACAAGTCAGCATCTTTCATCCGTCACCTTCTTTGGCAGCTTTTTTAATCTTCCTGAAGATGTGATTATAAAAAGTGTATTTTTATAATCCATATGTGTGACACAGGATTTGTAAATGTCTTTTCACTTCCAACTTTGATATTCTTGCCTACTGACCCTGTCTCGCTCTCTCTTTTTACCCCCCCCCTCCCCCCCTCCCCCATACCCTCAAAGATTTTATCTAGTCAGCGGTGGAGTGCCCCTCATCATCTGCGGGGTCACGGCAGCTGTCAATATAGACAACTATGGCAGCAGGGAGCAAGCGCTGTAGTAAGTCCTAGATTTGCTTCTTCTTGAGTCAGGCTGTGATGATGTTTCACATTGTTATGCAAATAAAGAGTTTTTTTTTTAAATTTAATTCCCAGAAATTAAATTTGATTAAATCTTCTTTAAACGCTGTTAGACGTGTGTATACATAGACACAAGCATACACTATCCTCGCTTTGTGCGCTTTAAGCTCCCTTTGGTGGATGTGTATTTCATTTAGTTACTCTCTTCTCAGTAAACACATAAAGATGATGTGACTTTATGAAGGTAACCATTTAATTACAAACAGAAAGTAAACTTTGAATTGTTCCGTATTTCTTAAGGTATTAAAGTGCAGTGGTGTGTTTGTGTGTGTGTGTGTGTTGCAGCTGCTGGATGGCGTGGGAGCCCAGTCTGGGAGCATTCTTTGGCCCCGTAGCTTTCATCGTCCTGGTCACATGCATCTACTTCCTCTGCACTTTCATCCAGCTACGGCGACACCCTGAAAAGAAGTACGAGCTCAAGCAACTGACGGAGGAGCAGCAGAGGCTGGCTGCTGTCGATGTGCCGACACACTGCCACCAGGGAGCCGAGCCCGGAGCCCTGGCTCCACCGCCCAGCGGGAGCCACTGCCCCGCCGGCTGCCCTGGCATTCCCATCAACCCCGCGCTGCTGGCCAACGAGCACTCCTTCAAGGCTCAGTTAAGAACAGCGGCCTTCACCCTTTTCCTCTTCCTGGCAACCTGGACTTTTGGGGCACTGGCTGTGTCACAGGGCCACTTCCTGGACATGATCTTCAGCTGCCTTTATGGTGCCTTCTCCGTCACCCTCGGCCTCTTCGTCCTCATCCATCACTGTGCCAAGCGGGACGATGTTTGGCATTGCTGGTGTTCCTGCTGTCCTGGACGAAGCGCCGACGCCTCCTCTGGTGCCCCCGTGCCCGCTCAAACGCGGCCCAAAGTCAACGTGAACGGAGATACCCCCGGGCACGGCCACGGCCACAGCCACTGCCACCATGACTCACCTTGTCAGGCTAAAGCTCTAAGCTGTGGCCATGGCAGCTTAGCTCACTGTAAACACGCTGCCCTTCCTTCCTCACAAAATCACATGACGTGTCTAGCGCCAGTGACGCCGTGCTGTGCCGCGCTGCACAGCCAGCAGCTTATGGAAGAAGAGCCCGCGGCCACGCATGTGCTGCTGCACGCTGACCCGGAGGGTTACCGGCCGGGGATCCAGTTGCACCCCTGCCTAAAGAGCAGCGCCAGGACTAAAGGCCGACATCTCAGCCGCAGGGATGGGGCCGGTGCTTGTGGAGCGGGGAGTGAGAGGGAGTACGCTTATCACATCCCCTCTAGTGTGGATGGAGGCAGCGTGCACAGCTTACACACTGACAGCCCCCACAGCACACACGAGCGTCACGCCCACATCTGTCCACACCTGGCCCACGAAGGCCACCATGACGTGCATCACACATGCCACGCTGCTGCAGAGTCCCTGGCATGCCATAATCCCTGCCACAGGCACATCTGCTGTGCCAAGGCAGACCTTTTCCCTTCTCTGTGCCCGGCAGAAGCAGGAGACACGGGCGTCTTCCTGTGCGGCTGCGGCAAAGTGGCTGAGGAGGACCCCGTGGCAACACATCACCATTTGGAAATGCACGCCCCGCGCAGACAATCCTACCCTCAGAACCCGCCCAATCAGAACGGGATTCTAAAGGGGAGCCTGCACGAGGGTCTCCTCTACACGTCAGACAGCACAGGAAATATACGCACTGGACCCTGGAAGAATGAAACTACTGTGTAGTGTGGGAAGACTGAGAAGAGGGGATGCAGGCAGCATTCCTGCTTCCCCTTCTAGGATAATAAAAAAAACAAAGAATTGTATAACATTTTAAAACATCACAATCAGCGTGGGATATTTTTTTATTTTAATGTCCTCTTGATTTTATGTGTGCTGTTTTACTGTACAGAATTTCATTTGAACGCTCTCCAAGGGGGCATCCACTGACAGAAACCGAATTTCTTCCATCACAATGAATTTGTGAAAACGTGCGTCGCATGGCGCCTTCAGATGTAATCGAAGGTGTCGCCACTGTTCCATATTACTACAGATCTATCTCTCTCTATATATACAAGAAAATGAATGGTTGTACGTATGAATTTGTGTGTGTTAACGCTCAAAGGCAACACGCTGCAAGATATTTTTTACACTTTGAAACGCGTCAAATAGTCTCTGATGACAGTGAACCTCCAGTACTTAAAAGAACTTCTTGGCATCCATGTTTTAGACAACTAAACCAGCAGTTTTAGACTTCATGGGTATTTTTGCCAGTCGGTCAAGCAACTGTGAATATCTACTAGAGTTTTCTAAAAAAAAAAAAAAAGAAATATATATAAATATATATAAAGATACTGTTGCTTACAAGAGATGTGTGGATGCCAGTTAAGTTGTGAAAATTCAAAGCAACAGAAAAAGAGAAGTGAAATTAAGCATCCTCTTATCCAGGTCAGTATTGATCGTGCTGTCTATATGATGTCTTCACTGTTGTGTTTCTTTTTTCTTTTCTGTTCTGGAGAGAATAACGGCACATCAGCAGCAACAGCATTGTGTGTAGAAAGTTACTGTCAGTGAGTCATTGGATCCATTGTGCCATAAAGAGCCAGGTCCTCACAGCAAAGTTCATTGCCAAACCGGTGTGCTGGTTTTTATTCCGTTCGGCTCAGTTTGCACACGCTTCATGTGACGGTATCACATCAGCTTATGTTTCTCTGTACAATCAATCTAGAAGAAAAAAAAACAGCAACAACAATAACAGCAAGCTGCGTCAACATAACTTTGGGAAACCAGCCCAGCGTCCTGCAATTTTCCCTCCTATTAAAATGCTAATAAAATATTTCAGACTCACCCGACATTGGCCGAAGCCAAAAAAATTATACATGGCAGAAACCAGAGCAAATTCGGCCCTGTTGTGTTTTATAAATTTATAATTTGTCTTATAAAAGCTCCAACGCATGCACGCTTATATGTAGCTGTGTTTTAATGGTGTAAATGAATGCCTCTCCACAGACATATCGTTTGACTCGACCCAATGCAGCTTGCCATGTGTCCTTTTTTGAAGCACTTGTGGATTATTTCACTTCTCAAAGAAATACAGTAATATTTGGCTCTTGTGACCTTCATGTTGCATCACTTTAAAAAGGACCCATTATTCTCATTTACAGCTTCATAGTTGTTTTTTTTTAATCTTCAATCTTAGAATCATCTTTGCAAGATTCATAGTTTAAATGAATCCTTCTTTATCTTATACCAGGCTTTAGTGCAGTTATTTCTGGGCAACTGCTTTAGCCCAGAACACCCAGTTTTCTCCTGATTGGTTGCCCTTCAGAAACAGCACGTGTGGCCAAAAGTAATAGCCAAAGCTGATACCCCCCTCACTAAATCAAACAGAGTCGACACTAGAAAAAAAAAACATTTAGAGAGGTTTCAAGATTGCTTTTGACATTGTAACAATATATGTATTACAGAAAATAAGATAAAGCATAAGCTATCCCTTTATTCTTACATTTATTCAGGAGTCCAGTCAGTAAAATCATATGTCCTGCTTTGGTGACAGCTTTTATCAGGAGAGGTTACAGATGAAATGTGAATCATTTCTTTTTTTTTGTTTTTTTAAACCGTGAAGGTCACACTCTCTTTGAAGAATTGCCACTCGAAAGAGAAGCCAAAAGAGTCTCCGTATTGATTTAGAAGCGCTTGTTTGTTTTATGAATGATAATATTTAATACAATGCTCCAGACAAAACAAATCATACATTTCATCAGACAAGCCAACACTTCATAAAAAAACAACATCCAAAGCATAATCTCGCAGCAAAGCCCACTCTGGCGAAACCACCTCAGCATGCGCACCACCTCTCTATCCATCTCGTGCACTTTTCGTCCGTGTATATAGAATTGGTTTCTGATGAATTATTTTTTATGAGATTTAAGATATTTAAGAATAAAATAAGTCTATGTAAAAGAAAGTTGTATGGGAAAAAAAACTGACCTCTCAGTGTTATAATGCTCAGTATCTGAGTTTAGAAATGTCCTTTTTGTTTTCAAATGCCTTTTTTTTTTCTGTCGACTTCATAAAGTATGCAGACTCACCGTGTGTTGTGAGACTTATCCTGTCATATCAGAAATAGAAATGCACTACCCATTATAACGTTTGGCCTGCCAGAATAGCATTTGTCACTTACGGTGTCGTTATAATAGAAGTGCTTGTTCAGACAGACCTGAATTAAGGGAAAAAATTCAGAGAAAGAAAGCAAAATATTAATGTGACAGTCCTTCTGGTTGAATGGCAAGGCTTTGAACAAGTAAAGGAAGGCAATGGTAGACATCAAAGATGATGCATGAACCTCATAGCTTTGCACAGGGCCATTGGAGTTATTGCCAGGGACTGGGACAAAATGGGATGTTATGGGTTCAGCTTATGAGTTATAAAACATTGGCCCACAATTGATCATACAATATAAGCTCCTTTGAGCCAACTTGGATGCTAGCAGCCAGCGGCCCTGGCTTTATAGTTATTGGAAAGGGATTTGTAACAGTATCACAACAAAATCATCCCACATTAAACCGAGAGAACATCGGTCTAGGTTAATTGCTGTACAACATGTGCATTTGCTGGTGGTGTGTTTTAGGAGCAGCCCGAGCTTTTCAGTGTCTGTGAGACGGTGTGTTTGGTATCACTGGCCGCCATAGGCCACCTTCTCTGTCGCCATCAGTAACAGATGTACTGCCCCAAACAAGCTAGCTGGCTTCGTTTCGGCTCACCAGGCGCCTGCTGGAATATTCACCTGTGGTACTGTGACAAAACCTAAAGCCAGTTTTCAATTTTTTCTACATTGACACAGATTCCAATAAATGTATTTTTTCACCATGCAACGGACGAGCGCGTCTTTGGCTTTGTGTTTGTGTGCCTGCCACCTGTGTGCATGTGTGTGAAAGTGCATTTAACATATGTGAAGATGAATCCAAGTGATCGCAAAAGCCTGTTTTTTTTTTCCCTTTTCTTCTTCTTCATAATTCTCTTTTATAACTTCTGCCAGCGTGATGAAAATTGAGATGTCTTTTGGACTCACCGTGGGGGAGGAATCAAGTGATAACAGGCTTGACTGCTGTTCCTGCTGCTGCTGCTGCTGTGCGAGGATGTGTGTCTATGTGGTGCATGCCCAGACTTTTGTCCACATACATGCACAGGCATCTGCACGTGCACATATCTTGCAGGAAATGAGACACTGTGTCTTCCGTGCATCACAAACGGCACCCTGATTTGACAGGCCGTGAAACGCCTGAGCACATTTAATATGCAGCTGGATTTTTTTTTTCCTTTCCAAGGCCACACAGCTCTCTCTTCAGCCCCACAACCATCAGATTATTCGTGTGACTGAAAGCCATGTGAAATATCAAACCCCCCCAATCTCCTTCTCTGTTGGCTGTGAGGACCCGGGCTTAACATGAGTACTGCAGGGTGTTATGAAAGGTGAGTAATGGATGTCTCGAGCCTCTATCTTTTAAGGAAACCAAATTATTTCGTGTGCTGCAGTGCCAAATGAGTAGCTGCCATCCTTGTATATGACGCTTGCCCGTGTCTTTGAATAAATAAGTGTGTGTGTGATTTTTTAAGTGCTCAACAAAGAGTCAATAAAGCACATGGATGATTCACCGTGAGGCTTGAAGACTGAAGGCCGTGGTAGGTGAGGCCATGGTGGTTTGGCAAAGGGAGAAATTGGCCCGGGGAGGCAGCTGTTTCATTAAAAATTAATCTGATTTTAGCAACACAGATGTGTGTTTATGATACAATTAACAGTGTTTTAATTTCCTGTTGTAATAAATAGGCCTATAAGTAGGAGTATTAGCCAAAGAAGAAGAGCGGGAGATGTGAAGAGAAATGCTTATGTGCCCCTGCAAAGAAATATGCTTCATGTATGGTACGGAAACCATACATGCAGTACAATTCGATTTTACTGAGGGGCTTGTATCATGTACATATGAACAGGGGCATAATTTGTGAGTCTCTTTGTAAGCCTGTCTCTTAACACATGTCAAAATTGCTGTTATCTTTCGCTATCTCTCATGTAGATCCAACAACGTATGGCACGTAAACAATGTTCCTCTGGTGTGTAGAGACTTGTATTACTTTGTCTTACTTAATCAAGAATGTCTTTGATTTCTCTCAGACCATGTTATACCGTTTATATGCCTTTGGCTTCCTCCCTTACTCCCCACACGTTTAGTAGCTCTACCCCCCTCCTCCTCCTCCTCTTGTCTTGTCAGACAAGACTTGTGATAGAAGGCTGTGATCGTCATGCTAATGTTGTCCTTGGCTTAAATAACATGCTAGAGATTCGCGGGGTGGGCAGAGCGAGAGGGAGCAGCAGAGTGAAGGCGGGGTGGTGAGGAGGGGGCGGTGGGTGGAGGGGAAAGCGGGACGGATAGTTTGAGGCTTATGAGAAGAAAGGGAGGGAGGTGGAGAGATCAAAGAGGAAGAAAAGACAGAAAGAGGTGGGCAAAACTTCTTATTAGATATCATCACTTGGTTTCTTGGAAGCTACATTTCTAATGGGTGTCCGTGAAATGTGTGTGTGTGTAAGTGAGAGTGCATCTCAGGCTTGCTGCAGTGGAAGGTAATTTACTCCAGTGCCAACGTCACGACCACTGGTTTTACACATGCAAATCCATTCATCTATTGGAACGGATATCTATAAACATCTATAAACACTGTAACATAACCTATAAAGGTGGAGCTCCTCAGAATACAGCGAGTCCTGATGATATCACACTGGTGTCACTATTTAAAATATCCACTTTTTATGAAAAATCTGAACTATTAAGGGTTATGGCGTCCACCTGAACGGCAGCAAGACTTCGAGCTCCAACCTTAACATCCTTTAAGTACGCCTAAACAGCGGTTAAAAGTCAACCTTTTAGTGGCTTCCTCTCCGACCTAAGCTTCTGCTCTGATCTAAACAGCTAGGATGCCGACTAAACATAGGTTTAAATCTAAAACAGCCGGAAAGGATGGATCAGACGATGATGCTAGCAACGAACTTGAAACCGAGAAGATGGAAGGAGCTAGTGCTAGCGCCCAACAAACCGAGGCGAGTGTTTTGGCCGCAATTCAATCGCTGAAAATACACTTCACTGCTCAACTGCAAGAAGTTATAACATCAAACCAAGAAATAAAAGACGCAATTGGAGTGTTTTCAGAGAGGCTTACCTCAGCAGAAACTCGCATTAGCAAAGTTGAAGACGACGTCTCTTCCCTCACAAGTAAAGAGGCTTCCCTTCATAAGAAACTTCAAGAACTCCAGCTAAAAGTGGACGACCTTCAAGACAGAAGCCAGAGATCCAATCTGAGACTCGTCAGATTACCCGAGAATACTGAACAAGGAGAAATCACAATATTTTTGCAAACATGGCTTTTTGACGTTTTGGGACGGGACGCGCTCCAATCCCCACCTATCATTGAGCGAGCACACAGGCTACAAGGCCGAAATACCCCAAATGGCCCACTCCGTGTGATCATCATGAAGTTCTTGAATTATCAAGACAAGATGAGGGTGATGAGAGCGGCACGTCAAGCCTCCAGGTTGCATTAGTGGTAAATACATCATATGGCAAGAAGATACTGAATCTGTTCCTGATGTTTCTGGGAATGTTGTAAGATCTGAGGCTGACGTTTCAGATAATGACAGAGAAGAATGTTGTTCCAATAATTTAATAATTTACTATATACACTCATTGCCCACTTTGTTTGGTAAACGAGTTTGGTAAACCTTGCTAGCACTGTTTTGCCTTCAGAACTGTCCTAATCAGTTCTGAGGCATCACACAGTTTCAGTAACAATACTCAGGTGTGGTGTTAAAACAATGCTCGGTTGGTACTAGGGGCCCAAAGTATGCCAGGGAAATATCCCCATACACCAATAAAACACCAACAACAGTTTTAACTGCTGAAACAAGGCAGGATGGATCCGAGTTGTTGTGCCAAGTTTTGACATAGCCATCCAAATGTCACAACAGAAATTAAGGCTCAGGCAACATTTTTCCTGTCTTCTGTTGTAGACTTTCCCGTTCTTAGTTAACAGGAGTGGCACATGTGGTCTTCTGCCCAACTGCTTGAAGGTTTGGGTTTGGTGTCTTCAGAGATGCTCTTCTGCATACTTTGGTTGTGATGAGTCTTTATTTGAGTTACTGTTTCCTTTAGCTAATCTACTCTGACCTCTAACATCAACGTGGTCCAAAGGACTGCTGCTCACACGATATTTTTTCTCATTTCAGACATTCTGTAAAAAAAAGACAAGGTTGTGTTAAAATCCCAGTAGATTACAATTTGTGAAATACAAACACGCCACATTCGAACTTTCTTAAGTCACCTCGCTTCCCCATTCTGATGCTCGGTTTGAACTTTGGTAGTTTGTCTTGAACATGTCTACATGCTTAAACAATCCTGTTTTGCTGCTATGTGAGCTATGTATTAGCTCTTTGCCTTAACAAGCAGTTGAACAGGTACATCTAACAAGGTGGCCAGTGACTGTGTGAATCATTTTGTTAACGTTTAACTCCATTAAATTGCTGCTTATTCTATGCCTATGTATTTTTACTCTTTACTGTTTTCTTCCTGTTACTGTAGATGGTCTGTTTTACAATATTTTTTATGCATTCTGTAGAGAATCTTTACACTGGGCTTTTTCATATTGGAGAAAGAGAGGACAGAAATCACAGGTCTATATAAGAAATGAATGATCAACCAATCACATTTAACCCTTTATTGTGCTGTTAATGTCATACTGTCTTACTGGGACACCTAAACAAATGTATACCATCACTAATGTGTGTTTTCGCTACTTGTAAGAAGTAGATGTCCTTTGAAATTGATTATTTCAAAGGTACAAATGTGAAAATGTGGAGTGTGGCTTACAAGCTGACGGTGTGAATCTGAATTACAGTCAAAGACAAACAGTTCAGGTCAGGAAACAAGTGAAAAGATCAACAGGAAGACTTTAAAAGCATCTTGTGCTTATTCTGCTTTTTAAACACCTCCCTGTGGGGTGGCTGTAGCTCAGGTGGCAGAGCAGGTCAGCCACTAATCAGAAGGTCGGTGGTTCGATCCCAGGCTGCCTCCTGGCTGCATGCCAAATATCCTTGGGCAAGATACTAACCCCATGTTTGCCTACTGGTGGTGGTCAGAGGGCCCAGTGGCGCCTGTGTCCAGCAGCCTCGCCTCTGTCAGTGCGCCCCAGGGCAGCTGTGGCTACAATGTAGCTTGCCAATGTGAGTGTGAATGGGTGAATGACTGAATGTAGTGTAAAGCGCTTTGGGGTCCTTAAGGACTAGAGAAGCGCTATACAAATGCAGGCCATTTACCATTTTTACTAGTTCTTATCATGCTATCACCAACACTCGCTATGAGTCACCTATGACTTGCTCATATCAGCAAAAATGAAAAAAAAAAAACATAGAAGCTTAACACAGACTGTCTGATTATCACTTTGTATGTTCTCAACCTGGAATCTTGAGTACAGCGGATATTTAAGGATTCATCATGGTCCTGATGGATCCTATTTGTCTCATTTGTTTGTCCTCAATAACAGCAGCTGTGCTCTTTGCAAGCCCAGATTGTTTGATTTCATCTCTTTATGTCTCTCAGGGTTGATGATTGCTTAATTTTTACTCTGTGCATACGAGAGCACAGCTTCAATGTGATAAGAATACTCTGGACTTACAGGAGAAAGGCTAGCAGATATCTTAAGAACAAGCCGAAGCTCTGCATGAATGCAGCCACTTGGACATAAAGACAACTTTAGAACTAAAGGAGCCTTGAGGCCTTTACAAAGTGTAATATTACATTTCTTTCATTGTTACTTGAGAAAACTGGTAAAGTTAGCCTCAGTCTCATTATTGTGTAACTTTTTTTTTCCATACGTGTTTTTTTTCTATTCTTTTTGAGACAGAAATTTCAATTACTTTGTTTCTGTTCATGAAAGCAGGCCAGACTCACATTCACTGTTTATGTAGCCTTATTTCTGTCTTCACCATTCCTCTTTAACAGAAAACCAAAACACTGTTGAACTGAGCAGTTACTACGCTACACCGGTTAGGCACAACAAATGACCACCTGCCTAATATTGTGTTGGTCTCCTTTCACTGTAGGTAAATGGTAGGAGGTACGTGTCAAAGTAACATTCATTTCCATTTTATTTTTATGTTGCCAAATTGTAACTACTTAATTGTCTCAAGGCACTTTATATATGTAAGATGAAGACCCTATAATAACACAAAGAAAACAGAAAACCCCAACAATCATATGATCCCCTATGAACAAGTGATTTGGAGACAGTGGGAAGGAAAAACTCCCTTTTAACAGGAAGAAATCTCCAGCAAAATCAGGCTCAGGAAGGGGCAGACATCTGACGTGAACATTTGGGTTTAGGGGATTAACACAGGACCCAGAGATGAATAATAACTGATAATTAAATGGCATCCACATAGATGGCAGGACCCAAGGTTTCAGAACATTGCACAAAGCATCACACTGCGTCCACTGGCTTGCCCTCTTCCTATAGTGCATCCTGCTGGTACCAGGTGTTCTCCAGATAAGCAATGCACTTTCACATGGCCATCCACGTGATGTAAAAGAAGGCGTGATTCATCAGACCTGGCCACCTTCTTCCTCTGCTCTGTGGTCCAGTTCTTCTGCTCGTGTGCTCATTGTTGGCTTTTTTGGCAGTGGACAGGAGTCAGAGTGGGCATTCTGACTGGTCTGCAGCCCCATGCACAACAAACTGTGAGGCACTGTGTATTCTGACAGCTTTCTGTCAAAACCAGCATGAACTTTTTTTTGTCAATTTAACCTGCAATAGCTCATCTGTTGGACATGACCACAGGCCAGCCTTTGCTCCCCCCCATGCATCAGTGCACTTTTGCGTTTGTCAAACTCGCTCAAATCCTCATGCCCATTTTTCCTGCTTGTAGCACATCAACTTTGGGGACAAAATGTTCACTTGTTCCCTAATATATCCCACCCACTAATAGGTGCCAGGATGAAGGATAATCAGTGTTATTCATTTGTCTTTCAGTAATAATGTATTTATTACTTAATCCCAAGGTTATATAATATGTAAAGGTTAATGTTGGTGCTCCAAGTGTGCATATAGTGACATATACGCATGTTAAGCATTGCTGCTGTGTCATCTTACATTATTCCCTTGGAAGAGCCAGCCTGCTACACTTACACAGACTTGTACTGTAGTTGTTTGCCTGGCGGGCACAGGATATGATGTGTGATAATGCAGTGCATAGGGCCTCCAAACATAGGAAAACAAAAACAGCTCTATTGGTTTACTTGCTTGTCATAGCTGTGTTGTGCCTCAGCATATGTCTCCCTATACAGAGGATGCCTTCCAGCCAATAGCTATCGCTCAGCTTCCCCAAAAAGACCTCTGAAGACTTACATCCCCCTCTAAGTACATAAAAGTAATGAACAAAAATCCCAACCTATTTTACTGAGCTCAACCCCATTCTGCTATTTCACAGTGGCTTACTGTCAACACATCCACACCTGAATTTCAGTCTGTGATGTGACACTATGAGCTAGCTTCTTGTGCCAAAAAGAAAGAAAGAAAAGAATAGAAAAAAGGACTTTGACATCTCAGTGAGTGACATGTCTGAATATTCCCTTTAACTTGTTTTCTCGACACAAGTATTGGCCCCTGCTGCGCTGCTGAATTCCTTTATGCATCAAATCCTTTGTTGGAATTGTGATGTGTGCCATCACAATGCCTAAGTCAGGTAAGTTTGAATATTACTGCGCTCTCTAACTCAAAGCTGTGCTCTGGCTTTGGAGGGAGCCAAAAGCTGCCAATCTGTGTTGTTCTATGTATTTGACAACCCTCCCCCGTATCTCCCCTCCCACCCCCGCAGTCTCTCCTTGTTATTTATAGCTTCCTCTAATGATGACGCAACGCAGCACAACTGCAAGAGAGCAAAGCATCATGTGACGGTTTTAATGCAACAATCCGGTGGATTATGGGGGCCTAAGAGGCTGCCGTTGCAGTATGTAACATCAAGGCTCGTACAACAGCCAGGCAGACAGGGAGGGAGGGCTAGAACCAGCCAGCACACCCTCCCCTTCCCTCCAGCCCCTTCCTTCTCCCTTCTTTAGTGGAGAGAGAGGACAGGACAGCTGGGGACGGCATGGTGGGCCAAGGACCAGTGAGGATGGAGAGATAGGATTGCAACAAGTAGATTATGCTACAGGAGGTGTTTGTTCTGGGTCTGTTAAATCCCACACAGCTGCCAATAACCAGTGTTCACTGCCGCTATAGGTCAAAAGGGATTTTTGATCCTGTAAATGGTAGATTCATTTGACAAACTTTGCAAAGAGAACGGAAACTGCAATGGAAAATACACAGTACAATGTCATGTACCCACCCGTCTTCTTTTTTTAAAAAATTAAAATGTAAAGAGAAGTTGATTTAAATGAAATAAAATACATATGGTTATATTTTCTGTTGTTACATGTTTGAATGTGGCTACTTTCTTGCCACAAAGTAACAAATAAATATAAATTGGTGGCATCTTAATATAGTGGTGGGCAGCAGGTTATTACTGTTAGTACTGTGGATTTCATATTGGCTTTTGGTCCTTAAATAATTATATTAATTTAAACAATTTACAAGTAATTACAATAATCAGATAAGAAATAAAAAAGGGATTTTGTTTTTTGTTTTTCTGTTTTATGTCATTATTATTATATTTGATTATTATTTTGTTATTATTTATTATTTTATAATTGAAATATTTTTAAAAACAATGCTATTAATTTGTTGGTGGTTGATTGTTGGTTTTAGCAAACCCTGTCTGACTTTAAAAAAAAAAATACACAACTCAGGGTGACTAAAAAACATGTAATATATATATATATATATATATATATATATATATATATATAGATAGATAGATAGATAGATAGATAGATAGATAGATGTAAAATATATGCAATTGGAGCTGTGACAATGTGGAAAAGAAGCATGGAATAGTTGTGACAGTATCGTTGTTTTTTAACTGCATCTCTTATCTATTGTTCTGTTGGTGATTCATGCTTTTGCTCACTTCTTATCCAAATCGTAACTTTTCATCAGACGTGAAAGTTTGTGTTTATCTTTTACAACACTTTTTTTTTCTCGTCTTTAATGACTTTGTTTCTCCCGCTTCCCCTAAGCAAGAATTTCTCTTTTCCGTAACCACCATTCGCCAACCACAATTAGCCACGCTGCTCTGGGATTGCGCATCGGCCATGTGCTGCACACTGCTCTAGCTTAACCCACATCTTAAGCATTTTAGCCAACATAAAATCTGTTAATTTCTTTTGTCAGTTTCACAACCCTACCCTATGCTGTTTCACTTTTCTACAGTCTCCAACATGTGCATATTTATCTATGAGTTATGGTTTATGGTCTTAATTTTCCTTGCGTGGCAAGGGATTCAAATCCTGGCTTTGCCTGAGTACAATTTCTCATTTTAAACTCTACATTCCCTCAGTAGGAATTCAGTGCACTGACTGTATGCTCCAGAAAATCAATCTGTCACCAGTTTCATTTGTTTTCACCAGATGAGCTCTGGGAATCTCAGCCTGAAAATGTGCACTTGACTTGGAAAGGCTCTAAGCATATGGTCCAAGTGTGCAAATGTGACTTCTAAAATGGAGAAGCATTCAGAGGGCTCCTCTGGGTTCCCTTTCGGTGTGACAGAAATCAAAATCCTGGATAAAAGAAACATTGGGAGTTGGAAATAGCGACAGAAATGGCTACTCCTGTTCACCTACGATATGAAAACAGACAGTTATGTTAATGCATGACATAACATAGTTGGTAGTGGCTTTAAGTGTCAACAGCATGAACTGAGAGGTCTGATTTCATGCAGCCCTGCCTCCGGTTTCAGACTGAGGCTGTTTCCTGCTCTCAATACAGGAATGCCATCTAGTGGTTAAAATCAGTAAGTTGACACGTGGAAACGTATTGGAAAATAGCCCTTATGTACAACAGGTTAATAGGCAGGATAGTGCATGAGCTTTGTGTTAATGACTGCAACACAGCTGCAACATAACATAGCACAAATGCAACACTTCCCTGCCAGTCACACGGTATTAACTTGGCAAAGTGCACCAAAACAATCACAACGCACCGATTCGCCCTCCTAAGACAGCCTATTTAACAGATCTTTATTAAGTAAAAGATTAGCCAGCTGAAGTAAATAAGTGTTCAAGATGGAGGTAAAACGAAACGGTAGGGTGGGCTTGAACACCAGCCCCCAACCAAATGCAAATGTATGCAGGAATAACTGCTTCCCTTCTCTCTTCCTGTGATGCGTAACCATGAGGCAAGTCTATGGGCGAAGTTCATAAATGTTTGTCCCGCTGTAACATATTGAGTTAGCTGCAGTTATTTAACCTGCACTCGTTGCAGAGATTGTGCCCCAACACTGTTTTTGTCTGCAAGGCCTGATGAATATGCATTTCTTCCCTCTCCCTGTCTTTAATGCCTAAGCGCTTCCTCAACCACACACACACACACACACACACGGGTAAAGTGATACATTTGTGCACAGTACAAATCGTCATGCATATAGTGCTATTGACATACAGATAACTTTGCAAAATACCTATTAGAGCTTCTAGAGCTACTTTAAAGATTAGGATGAAAACGTTCCTTTTTGAAAAAGCGTATATGACCGCGAACCCTTCCTTCATTATGCTGCAATAAGGTCTAAGCTGCTGTGGGCGCCTGAGTGTTTCTTCTTCACCCACCTTTTTTCACTGTCTGTGTGTTTCTACAGCAATCTGCATTTGATTTTTAGTTATTATTGATCTCTGGCTCTTTTCTACAGCATGTCTGTTGTCCTGTCACCCGCCGCTCACCCCCAACTGGTCGTGGCAGATGGCTGCCTCTCCCTGAGCCTGGTTCTGCCGGAAGTTTCTTCCTTATAAAAAGGGCTTTTTCCTTTCCACTGTCACCAAGTGCTTCTCATAAGGGGTCTTCTGATTGTAGTCATCTGAGCTCTATGTTGTTTATTACAGGGTTTTTAACTTGCATTATAAATTGCCTTGACGTGACTGCTGTTGGAATTTGGAGCTATATAAATAAAATTGAATTGAATTTATTATTGCCAGTCTTGGCAGCCGGGGATCAGTCCGCCAGGGCCTCCGCTCCTGGCCGCCACCCGGCACACAATGCACCCGACCCTTATGGTGCCTCCTGCGGGTGGTGGGCCTGCGGGAGGATGGGCCCATGTCTCCTCTTCGGGCTGTGCCCGGCCGGGCCCCATGGACTAAGGCCCGGCCACCAGACGCTCGCCCTCGGGCACCCTCCCCGGGCCTGGCTCCAGGGCGGGGCCCCGGTAAACCTATCCCGGGCAGGGTAAACTGTTCCCTCGATGTTCTCTTCATAAGGGTCTTCTGAATCGCTCTTTGTCTGGTCCCTCACCCAGGACCAATTTGCCATGGGAGACCCTACCAGGGGGCAAAAGCCCCCAGACAACATAGCCCCTGGGATCCCTGGGACACACAAACCCCTCCACCACGATAAGGTAGCGATTCACGATTGTATCCGCGATACAAGCGGCAGAAATGAGCTTCCTCCGAAGGGTGGCTGGCCTCTCCCTTAGAGATAGGGTGAGAAGTTCGGCCATCCGGGAGGGGCTCAGAGTAGAGCCGCTGCTGCTCCACATCGAAAGGAGCCAGCTGAGGTGGTTTGGGTATCTGATAAGGATGCCCCCTGGGCGCCTCCTGGGTGAGGTGTTCCGGGCATGTCCCACCGAGAGGAGGCCCCGGGGCAGACCCAGGACACGCTGGAGAGATTATATCTCTCGGCTGGCCTGGGAACGCCTTGGTGTTCCCCCGGATAAGCTGGAGGAGGTGGCTGGGGAGAGGGAGGTCTGGGCCTCTCTGCTTAGGCTGCTGCCCCTGCGACCCGGCCTCGGATAAAGCGGATGAAGATGGATGGATGGATGGATGGATGAATTTATTATGTAAGATTTTTCTTGATGATGAAAATACTAATTAAAAGTGTAATATAAAGTAAACAGCCAGATATGCCAAAAAGATCACCAAGAGAACAGAACACATAAATGCATCATCAAATGCACAATTGTGTTTTTAAACAGAAAAATAAAAGGAAAGTAGATGATAGATGTGTTACATAATTAACTGAGTGGAATGATAAGTTGAAATGGAGGAAACGGTCAAATATGGGTAGCGTTTTGTAGCGTCCTAATGACGCTGTTTATAAGATTGGGGAAACCTGCAGTCAGCTGAGACTGAAGAAGTCACTTGGATGAGTAATGAAATGTTTCTCCCACAAAACGCTACGTCCAAATGAACAGAATCAACTTTTTGGAGATTTACTTTCCTGGATGATTGAGAATGCATCAAGAAGTCAAATATGGGCTTTTAAAAACATTTTTACATTTGTCCAACTGGCTTTACTAAAGGCGTGCCAAATTAGTTATGAGCAGCTCTCTATTTATTGTGAACTCACACTGAATGTAGGTGGGTTAGCTATGACCAGAAGACAAAAAGACTACACATCCGAGCCAAATGGTGGAACAGATAGTTTAGATCAGTGGTGTCAAACGTGAGGCCTGTGGGCCAGAATTGGCCATCAAAGACAGCCTAATGGATAGCTTTAATAAAATATGAAGGAATTTCTGTATCTTGCTGATACAGAAATTCCAATTGACCATTCAGACTACATCATATTAAATAAGTAATGTATTTCTGTAATTTTACTGCTTATAATGTATCCCTAAAGAGTTATGCTGACAGATATATTTGATTTACTACAATAGCATTTCTTTATTATGTGGAAAAACCAAGACTCGCTGTTGAAACTACACTTCTTATTCTTATATTAAAATATCTCAGGGATTAAATGTGTAGGTGAGTTTCACTGGTCCTGCCCACATCAGATCAAAGTGGGCTGTGTGTGGCCCTCGTTGTAAAGTGAGTTTGACATTCCTGGTTTAGAGGAAGAATTGAACAGACAAATCTGAGTGTGGTTTATTGCTGTTGTTGCTGACTTAACTTGTGTTTCGAGTCAATGGGTAAAATGAAATTTATCTTTCAAGATGTCAGTGCCCCGACATTAAAATTGTGTGGGGAAAAATAAATACTAATAAATTAGTTTTGCATGTTTTTAAGAATTGTGCAAAGCACGCATATATTTAACAGTTAGAATTTGAACTGAGCAATTGCAATTTTATTTTATTTGAGATAAAATGTTTATTCCATCTGGCTAATTGCACTGCCCTCAGCTCCACCATCTGTTACCCAGGTGAGGCAGAAAGACTCTCCTCCACACGTCTGCATCCTGTCCAGGTGAGTAACTCTCGTGCTCGTGCAGTAAACACAGTTTCCATTTATTTTCTTGTGATTCTGAATCCTCCTGATATTACTCCAGGTCTACCCACTCAACACTTGTCATGCTAAATAAAATTGAAAGAGTTACAAGGAGTACACAGTTGCCTAGTAGCAAATGTTTTACTGTGGGCTTTGTGTGTGTTCAAAGTGTTTGTGTAGTTCCCAAAATACTGGCCAAAGGGACTAAACATGTTCCTTTTTCATTTTTTATAATGAGGTAGTGGAAAAACAGATGTCAGTGTTTGCTTGTTCGGGGGGAGTGAAGGTGAAAGCAGGGCGGGCCTTTGGGAGTGCTAAAGAGACATGGTGGTAAAGCTTCGACTTAAAGACACTGCAAATAACAAATACTACCAGGAAGCTGTTATTTACAACAAGCTGCAACTATTGTTCCTTCTGTTTTAGATCTATACTGGGAGGAAATGGATTTTGTGATTTTTATGATATTTTTTTACTATCCTTTATCCATCAAAGTAAAAATGTTTTTGCACACTTCTGTGAATTTCTGTGAACAATAGTGCCCGGTAGAGTGTTCACAATGCTGAGGGATCTAGGACTCAACAGCCGTCTGTGTGCATGTGCGCATGGGTGTTGGACTTCCTCACCGGCAGAACTCAGGTGGTGAGGATGGGTAGGTGCGTCTCCGACAGCATCACCATCAGCACGGGAGCGCCACAGAGGTGTGTCCTCTCACCACTGCTCTACTCCCTCTACACTTCAGACTGTGTGGGCACCCATGGCTCCAATACCATTGTGAAGTTTGCTGATGACACAGTGGTGTTGGGCGCCATCTCCAACAACAATAAGGCGGCCTACATGGATGAAGTGAAGAATCTGGCATCGTGGTGCCAGCATAACCACCTCCAGCTGAACGTCGGCAAGACCAAGGAGCTGAGCTGGTAGTGGACTTCAGAGGAGTCAGCACAGAGACTACAAGCTGGGACCATATCCTTGGTAACGATAGGCGATGAGGAAGTATGAACTGGTGCTGCGGTTTGGGGAAGGCCTCGAAGGGGACTGGTGACGGCTCCCGGCCCGGGCAGATCCCCATGTACTAACGAGAAGTGAATGAAGGAAAGGGAGAGAGGAAAAATGGGGGGCGGGGGGGGGGGGGTAGTGTGGGGCATGAAAATGAGAAGAGCAGGTATTGGTGAAGGGGGGCTTTTATAGCCTGAGGCCAGAGGGGGCGTGAAGGAGGAGTGGTTCCGCTCCTGAAATTCAGATGATATCTCCACTAATGGAGCTCAAGTGGAGAGGGTGCAGTCCTTCAAGTATCTCGGTGTCCACATCTCCTCAGACCTGACATGGTCTGCCCACATTCAGGTCCAGTCCAAAAAGGCTGGGCAGTGCCTGTACCACTTACGACAACTGAGGAAGTTCAGGGTCTCTCCAGGGATCCTCAGGACTTTCCACATTCTCATATCACCCTGATCCTTCTGGCTTCACAACAGCACAAGACACTTTAACACCCTACCCACGCAATGTACACAAGCTGTAAATTTCCAGATTGCTTTATTTTATTTTACCTTTATTTATATAATGTATATAACTCACCCACTTGCTGCACATAATGTCCTCTTTGTATATACTCATTCACTGTATATAAAGTTCTGTCTCTCTTTTTTGCACAGTCGAGGAGCGTATCAGGTCACATTTCACTGCGTGTTCATTTCATTTCATTTCATTTATTTGTTCATTTTCAGGCACAACAAATACCTATATTGAACATAAAATGCACAAAACAAAAAACAAAAATTGCCTGAAAAAGGAGTGGAGGACTATACTCACTCATCATCAAAAAACAATAAACTTCCCGCAGCTACGCCCATCATTACATACAGACCCATCAACAGCCCCGGACACATACAAGCATCTCAATGGCAGCTCGCAAACAACAATTAGAGCCTTCATAACTGAATACAGAATATATAAATTATAAATTGTATTACCACAGGTAACAGGCAGTAATAATTACAAGTAACAAAACACACATACATATACATACATACATACATACATATATATCTACACACACATGCACGTATATATACATACATACACACACTCTTTTTTTTTTTTTCTCTTGGAATCCATACCAGCAATGGTAAGAGAACAGACATTACAGAGCACACTAAAAAACCATCATTGAGTATACTGTGAGTAGTAATACACCTGCACTTTTTTTGCCCCCCCCCCCCCCCCCCCCCCCCCCCCCCCCCCCACCCCCTCACCCCCCTCACCCCCTCACCCCACCCCACACCTCCCACCCCACACCTCCCAGACATTGAGGAAACAGGACCTCCAGACTAGGTGTCTTTTGTCTCTTCGAGAACTCTGGGAAGTAGCTTGGGGAGTGTGAACCTTAAGGTGTGAAGCAGTTGTGTACTGAGGCTAGACTAATTTTATAAATCTGACAATATCTCAGCTTGCTGCGATGCATGCAATTTATTTTGAAAACGGCACAAGTGGGAATTTCTTCCGAATGGGTAATGTCGGCATGTTCACAAGCGTTTTATTTAATTTAACTAGTTTTCTTTCCAGGGTTGATGCGATCATTTTATTTAAAAATCGGGATTTCGCAATGTTGAACTAAGGCAAACCTGTCTAGACAAATGGTAGGGGGTGGGGTGTAGTAAGGTTGATGGTGGGAAACAGGACCTCCAGACTAGGTGTCTTTTGTCTCTTCGAGAACTCTGGGAAGTAGCTTGGGGAGTGTGAACCTTAAGGTGTGAAGCAGTTGTGTACTGAGGCTAGACTAATTTTATAAACCTGACAATATCTCAGCTTGCTGCGATACATGCAATTTATTTTGAAAACGGCACAAGTGGGAATTTCTTCCGAATGGGTAATGTCGGCATGTTCACAAGCGTTTTATTTAATTTAACTAGTTTTCTTTCCAGGGTTGATGCGATCATTTTATTTAAAAATCGGGATTTCGCAATGTTGAACTAAGGCAAACCTGTCTAGACAAATGGTAGGGGGGAGGGTGGGGTGTAGTAAGGTTGATGGTGGGAAACAGGACCTCCAGACTAGGTGTCTTTTGTCTCTTCGAGAACTCTGGGAAGTAGCATGGGAGTGTGAGCCTTAAGGTGTGAAGCAGTTGTGTACTGGCATTGTTCCTGGAGAAGGTATTTAACCGAGACCTATGCGAAGCTCAGGGTGAACTCAGCATTCGTCGCGACAACATCACTTTCTTTGAGACCATCAAAACTATCATCGTTCTTTATAACATGGACATCTTAAGCGGTAAGTAAAACAAAACCTATTATTGTATTTTTAAAAGTGTTATGTTAACATATTATAGGATATTCAAACTATCTTTTTTCCTAAAACAAAAGCTTAATTTTCAGGAGTTCGGGAGAACGGCACAGCACCCTTTTCTTTAGAAACGGGGGATTTTAAAGATGGAACAACATCTCTAACAGGCACAAGGTGTGTACAGAATTACGCGATTTTTAATCGTATGTATGTTTTAAGCTTGCGATTGTTTTAAATTATATAATAACAGAGTTTTTCTTTGATTTGTTCCAGGGTTAACAAACTGAGCAGGAAAACATTCAGACACCGCGACCACAGAGCCCATCCTTACAAAAGGTATGTATACAACGGGGTGTATAATTGTGTATTTAAAAAAACAGCAAATGGGTTTAAACAATTCCAAATGTTCTAAAACCGACCGTTTTACACATACAGAGCCACGCCAGAGAACCTTATGTGCGGAGAACCAGGGCCGTCAGGAATAACGCACACTACAAGGTATATATATAAATTAGATAAAAAGAGATAGAGAGGGAGACACGCTTATTCTGTTTGAAATGGGTACATGTATAAATGTTTTAACACATATCTATCTTCACAGACTGCAGCACAGTACCCCTCCACATAATGATCAGGACACCGTACTCCAGACGTTTTTGGAATGTTTAAACAGTATCGACCTCCCAGAACAACAAAAACCTGGAGCTTTGTGCAACAGTGGAGAATCAGAAGCGATCTTCATCAGCGGTCCTGCAACACCCCCGAGTGAGTGCTTGCCTCGTGATTTCTCTGATGTTTTTGAATACAGTATATCAGATTTCGATCTTGTTCATATACCCACCCCACCAGAATGTGTCAGAAATAGCATTGATTCACACGTAGATTTTGAAGACGACGGTATAACAGACTCTCAAATATCAGCGGCGTATGATGCTTACATGAAGGTTTCAGACGCTCAACCTGTTGAACAGAGTCATATAGCTTCATTAGTTGATAAATTATGTTTGATTGAAGCTAGACTCAATCAATACCACCAAGAAGCACAGATACAAAACCAACAGTTTATCAAATTCATAAAAAAAGTGTGTAGTACATTAGACATCATCTGCAGCAAAATTTCAAGTCCCTGACTTTTAAAATCCAGACCATGGACCCTCCAAATAAATTATTTAAACATAATAACGGAACCTCCAGTCCTGTTAGATGTTTTGACTTAGAGGCTTTTATGCAGTGGGCTGAAGAAACAGATAACAAATTAGACAATATTGTAGCTAGACTTAATAGTGTGCCTGCATCAGCCTCATCTGATACACATCCTCGTCAGACTGTTCCTACGCCTGCTATTGCTGATGGGTCTATTGTTGTTGTTAATAATAGTGGTAGTACATCAGGTGATGCTCGGACCACTGTTGTTACTGATGCTAACCGTATTGTTGCTGCTGCTGCTGCTGTTATTGAGTCTGTTACCGCTTCTACTAGTACTACAGACGCACATGCGTGTCCGGGCACCGCTGCAACACCACACACCCCCTCAGTCATTGTAAATTTCTCACAAAGTGATACTATCGTGATTGAGCCCGTTGTGCAATCTGGATCTGGCAGGCGCTCCCAGCCACACATTAGAGAGATACCTAATTTTAATGCTCGCGAATTGCGTGAGCGCCTTGATTTTAGGGGTATAAGTCTTGATCATCCAGAACAAGTACCTGCGCGAGTGCGCGAGTGCTTAGCCAATGTGGTAGACCGAGCTGTGGCTGGATCTCAACAGGGCAGCGTTCTAAACGTAGTCCTGCGTGGCCCCTCGCTGGCTTCAGATGTTCAGGTTGTTTTAAACGCTGATGATCGGTATGATCCGGAGCTGTTTCTCGATCGAATTGCACAAGTTATGCAGAGTAATGATGAATCTATCGGTGATGATGAATTAGAGTTTATTGTCACGGTAGCTCAGAACAGTAGTGGTGGGGCTCGCTTAAGACTGGCACAAATCCCTTATGATGAGATTCTCTCAAAGAAAGGCAGACATTTATACACACCAAACAACACACACAACAATTTGTGCTTCTCCCTATGTATAGCACATTCATTAAACTCATCAGCCTCTGAGCTAGAAAAACTCGCTACAGCTAAACGGATGCATGCTGAAGTAGGTCTATGCGACAAGCAGCAAGTATCATTCACAGATGTCAGTAAATTTGAGAAGCACTTCAACATTAAGATTGTAATCTATTACCACACAGAAGGGCGTAAACGCCTGGAATGTTTTTTCACACATGAAGAGCCAAACACAAACACGTTGATGATGTATCTCCATAATCAACATTACCACATGATTTTAAACCCAACCGCTTTTCTTGGTGCATCCTATGTGTGTAATTTCTGTTACAGTACATATAATTCACCATTACATCATTCCTGTAAACATAGATGTAACACATGTTATACACTCTGTCAACACCACAGGGGTCCCACAGTGAAATGCAGCGACTGTAACCGCATCTGCAAATCACAACACTGTTACCAGCAACACAAATTACCAGAATTAAAACACAACATGATCCCCTGTGATAATATGAAACATTGCATGCACTGTGGCACCACATATAAAGAATCCAAGAAATCGCCACACAGATGTGCCCAGCCTAGATGCGAGCACTGCCGCGAGCCTAAATTAACCGGAGACTCCGACCATCAGTGTTTCATACAGCCTGTTGAAAAACAGAAGCCTACCGATAAATACATTTTATATGATTTCGAGACTAGGTACCACAACGGTAAACACGAGGCTAACTTTGTGTGTGCGTCTGATCTGAAGGGCAATAAGTTCACATTTAACACATTAAAGTGTGTGGAGGCGTTTGTGCAACATTACAGACGCCCAAGGTTTCGTGGGTACACTTTCATAGCACATAATGCATCTGGCTTTGACAACTACATACTCCTCGAGTACTTTGTCAGACAGTGCATAACACCTAGTGTCATAATGAGCGGCAGCCGTGTGATTTTGATGTATGACAGGGACTATGACCAGCGATGGATTGATTCGTTCAGCTTTTTGCCCATGGGCCTTGCCAAAATACCCTCTGCTTTAGGTTTTCAAGATCTGCAGAAGGGCCATTTCCCACACAGGTTTAATACGAGGGATAATGAGCATTATGTGGGCCCGTACCCAGACCCCTCCTTCTACGGCTATGAGTACATGTCTGAAAGCGATAAGGTGCGATTCATGGAATGGTACCAGGTTGCCTCACAGAATCCCTTTGATTTTCAGGCTGAACTCAGGCGTTACTGTGTTAACGATGTTGATGTCCTGCGTAAAGCATGCAGCATTTATCGTGACACGTTACTGGGTTGTACACAAGTTGATCCATTCATGTATACCACCTTGGCTGCATTTAGTATGGGTGTGTATAAAACGCTGTTTCTGCCTAGAGACACGCTCGCTCTCACGTATGACGGGGCATACGTTGAGCAGAATAAGACGTTTTCTAACGTCTCTATCGAATGGCTTCAATACGTGTCCCACACCACCAACAAAGTGGTAAAACATGCTCTCAGAGGAGGCGAACAGAGGGTTGGACCGTATTTTGTGGACGGTTTTGACCCCACAAGTAATACAGCTTATGAATTTGCAGGATGTTTTCACCACGGCTGTGTTAAATGTTACCCCGAGAGCGAAGTTAATCCTGTCAGCAAAGCATCCTATGGACTGCTGCATCGCATGTTTTGTGACAAAGTTGATGCACTGAGATCACAACACAGTGTGAACGTAATAGTGATGTGGGAATGTGAATGGGCTGCCTTGAAGCAGACAGACCCTACAGTTGTGGCTTTCATGCACACATACAGAAAGCCAGAACGCATGAATCCCCGAGACGCTCTTTTTGGAGGTCGCACAAATGCTATAAAGCTGTACCACAAGACTGGTTGTGATGAAAAAATATTTTACTACGACTTCACCAGTCTCTATCCCACAGTGCAGTCTAAAAAAGACTATCCTGTAGGACACCCTCAAGTCATTTACACCAACTTTGACAAGCTAGAAAATTATTTCGGCTTTGTTAAATGCACAGTGCTCCCCCCTAAGGGTCTTTTTCACCCCGTCCTTCCCTACAGGTGCCACGGAAAACTGATGTTTCCACTCTGCAGCATGTGTGCTGAAGACCAAAACCAGCATACTGCATGTGGACACAGGGACAGTGAGCGGGTATTGAAAGGCACTTGGGTCTCATTTGAGCTTGAAAAAGCTGTTGAGAAGGGATACAGGGTTCTTGCTATTGATGAGGTGTGGCATTTCCCCAATAAGACCGACACATTGTTTAAAGACTATGTGAAAGCCTTCCTAAAACTCAAACAGGAGGCCTCGGGGTATCCTGAACACGTCAAGACACCTGACGAACAGAAGAAGTACATAGACGAGTATTATGAGAAGGAGGGAATAATGCTAGACCCATCCAAGATTTGTGTAAATAAAGCTGTTCGTAACTGTAACAAGCTGTTGCTAAACTCGTTATGGGGTCGTTTCAGCATGAGGTCAAATATGGCATCATCTGAGCTCATTACAGACCCTTCCAGATTTAGCCAGCTAATGTTTAGCGACCAGTACGACGTGCGTCAGTTTTGTTTCATCTCTGACGACGTCGCAATGGTGCAGTGGCGGCATGCTGATGGTAGAGCTTCCCGTGTTAAGGACGTTAATGTTTTTGTCGGGGCCATGACCACTGCACACGCCAGACTCATGCTGTATGATTTGCTAGACAACTTGCAGCAGCGCGTGCTGTATTGTGACACGGACAGTGTCATTTTCACGGCACGCCCTGGCGAGTGGATGCCTCCTCTAGGTCCGTTTCTGGGGGATCTCACAAGCGAATTAGACTGTGGAGAGGGTGGTGTGGAGGATTACATAGCGGAATTTGTTTCCGGTGGGCCAAAATGCTACGCGTATCACACATCGTTGGGCAAGACCCAGGTCAAATGTAAAGGCGTGACACTGAACGCACTAAACTCAAAAGTTGTCACCCATGAATCCTTGAAAGGTTTAGTCCACAAGTTTGTAACCAATCAGACATCAGACGCACACCTAGTTGCCGTGTCTGATAGCATCAGACGCGATAAAAAGAAGCTTCATTTGAAGAATAAAACCATTGTGAAAAAAGTTAAAGTTGTTTACAATAAGCGCCGTGTGCTCCCAGACTATACAACTGTACCTTATGGATTTTAAATTAGAACAGGGGTTTGACGCCCGGTTGCAGCACCCGTTCAGTATGGTGGTCAGCGGTCCCAGTAACTGCGGCAAGACTTTTTTTGTTAAAAGCATAATTGAAAATTCTTCCCGGATTATATCATGCAGCATTGACAATATTGTATATATATACTCATGCTGGCAGCCATTATATGACCAGCTTCTTAAGATAAGAGACATAAACTTTGTTAACGGTATACCCGAATCTCTTGCTGATGACACCCTTCTTCCTGCAGAAAAGAAAAATTTGTTAATTATAGACGATGTAATGAACGATGCAGCTAACAATTTAGAAGTTCAAAATGTGTTCACAAAGTATGTGCATCATAGGAATTTGAGTTGTATATATCTAGTTCAGAATTTGTTTATTCAAGGAAAATCCAGTAGAACCATTTCCTTGAACACTAACTATCTAATATTGTTTAAAAATCCGAGAGATAAATATCAGGTTATGCTTTTAGGTAGGCAAATGTTTCCGGGTAATACTAAATATTTTATAGAAGCGTTTAATGATGCCACATCCACAACATACGGGTATCTTTTAATAGACTATAAAGCTAAGACCCCGGACTATTTAAGACTCAGAACAAATTTACTATCAGAGCGTCCGGTTGTTTACATTCCAAAACAAAAATCAGCAAAGAGGTGAAAGGATGTCATCACGCATGCGGAGGAATCTGTCTCTGTTGGAGATGATATACAGGGCTCCTCCTACTCTACGCAGAGTTATTATTAGTAATTCAAACTTAGATTTTATCAATGCGCTGTGTGAGATAGCCTTTAATGTATTGCATGGTAACATACCACTGACCAATCAGCAGTACAAACAGCTGAAAAAGAAAAAATCAATAATCAGACTGATTGCAGACAAAAAAATAAAAACTTTGAAAAAGAGAAAGACAATCAACCAATCTGGAGGGTTTTTACTGCCGCTATTAGGGGCTGCAATCCCTTTCATAACCAGTCTGATAGCAAACAGGTGAAAATGGAACATGTGCAAAAGATGTTTTTGGTACCCCAACACCAGTTGGACTTAATAAAGCAACACCAGCAGCAGCTGCAGCAGCAAACAGACAGCATCAGACAACAGTCTCAGAACGAGTTGGACAAGGAGATGTTACAAGTGTTACAAGATTCTGACATAGATGTGTATGAGAAGGCTAAAAAATACAGCGATATTCTCCAAAGATACCTTACCCTTGTGAGACAAGGTGCCCGTGAAAAGAATGTATTGTCTTTATCATTACCTGAACAATTTAACAGGGATGTGCAACCCCAGTCGACGGACACATCGCCTGTTCATGGTGATGCAGGGGTGAGGGATCTTGTTGCGGAGAATGTTTTAACATACATACCTAAAAGGTGTAGGAGGAATGCAGAACTTATTCTATCAGCGGTGAGCCGTTCGCCACACTTGATCTCTTACAACGACAAAGGCGAAATTGTTGTTGATAAACACACCATCCCTGGTTCACACATTTATGATCTAATTAAAGGCGTCACAACCACACACACACCCTCTGAGGGTTTGAGACCTATCGGCTGGACAGAGTTTTTAAAAGCTGTCTCAGATTTAAACGTACCGTTATCAGCCATATCTAACACAGGCATACGTAAGACCGTCGCCATGTATAAAACCGATCACACACTGTCTGAAGACCCTGGTTTTTTAAAACACACACCAAAAAAGATCACCCCTGGTGGACCGCTGCGACATAGTACACTAAAAAAAATAAAGAATAAAAAAAACAAATTAAAGGGGGGTCCTGTAGAGTGGTTGGATTTTTGAATTCAGGTTTTTTCTTATTGCACCTGAAATTGTTTTTTCTGCTAAAAATATTTGCTGTTTGGTGTTTTTTCTACTGTAATGTTTTTTTCACTTATTGCTGCTAAATTGTTTTGTTTTGTTTTATTTTATTACTGTTAAATATATTATGTCTTTATTACTGTTAAATATATGTTTTTCTTTTTTATTACTGGTTAATGTTTGATTTCTTTTATTTATGTTTAAACAATGTATGTTGTAAATCTATATATTTATATACGAGATTTGATAATAAATACCATTGACTCGATTATCATGCTCTCATGTTGTTTTTATTATTCTCATTAGTACATGTCAGTATCCGCATTGCACACACACGTAATCACTGCATACAGCAACAGGTTGTATGTTGTTGACAAATCGACACACCATAGCATCATTACAAATTAAATCAGACCCATACATGTTAAGCACACGCTCATAAGATACACCATTTTGCACATGATATAAAAAAAATACACAGTGTTGACCGCATGTGATGGAGAAGTCGTTCTGCACTTGTTTTCCTGAATATAAAACAGTGGAACAGTTTTTTAGAAGAAACATCTTTATTGCTGGGGGAAAACTGTCTAACGAGTGACCAAAACTATCAAAAAAATAACCGCGTCTGTCTCTCGAAATATAAACAGCAAGCCAATGTTCCCCGGGCATCGTAGAAGGGTGGGTGTTTACAATACTCATAGCAGGGAGTCTTTGAAGCCGTTCAGTGGTTAGCTGATCATAGGCTAACACGCCTAGGAAATGTGTGTTTTTATTGATAATGCTGCCGATCACGGCTGATAGTTCTATAGTGTTCATGACCGTTTTTGTCTCAATAGTAGTCCAAGAGCACCTGTCTCATGTTAGATATTTCAATGACTGAATCAAATACCGAATAACACAAGAGGTTCACTGTACGGGGTAGTGGATTTCTGAAACGGGTTTCCAATCTCACGTTCCCTGTTTTAATTAACGACACATTCCCTGAATGTCCTTCGTCAGCTTCCAGATTGAAACAGAATAAAGTGTAGCCGTTACCAAAGTCCGCACGCGTAATAGCTAAAGATCTATCCTTTAAATGTCTTCCTGTGGTTTGTATCAGCTGGTAAAATTCTCTGGTATAGTGTTTTCTCTGGAAATTGGGCTGGAATGGTTTAGCAGGATAAGCCTGACTATCAGCATATAAAGACATAAATTCTATATCGCAGTTTTCAAAATGAAATGGATTACGCTGGTAGGAGCCAGTGTATGCTTCATTGTCTATAAATGCAATGATCACAAATTTAGGTATCCTACCCATAAATAAATTGTCATTTGTTGATATTCTAGCCCCTGCAGGTATGGAGAAGGTCTTTAAAGACACTCTGTCTACCGTGTATTTTGCGTTTGCATGGTGCAATGCCTTGCTGTGTGCAAGTCTGACGGTCGGTGATACACTAACTTTCTTGACAAAGAGACTGGCTGAGACAATTTTAACTCTGTATGCATTGGCATCCGCTGTCATGAGAGCAAATTCGTCTTTAGAGCGCACAAATTTCAGTGACAGGTCGATTCCATTAAGTAACAGTTTTTCTTGAAAAAACAGGTCTGCATGTACTGGTGCAATCAATTCAACAATACTGCTATTTGCTGTGTAGCCACCTCTGGTCACCAGGCCCTGGTTCTCTCCTTCTATAGATGTGTCATTCATGTGTGATGATGTATCCTTACAGAATAACCCGGTGCTGAACTGTGTGTCTAAAGTGTCCTTATTATAATTGATAAGACATTCTATCACACCTCTGTATGGATATGTGTTGGATGATTGACTAATGAGGCGGTCTCCCAAATTAACATCAACCTGACTAAATATGCTGCATCCAGGATAATTAATAAATCCTACATTAGCGTCCCTAGCCAGGTTTGAGCCATCAGCGTTTGTGATTCTCACACGTGTGTAGATATATGAGTCATTTAGATCCAGGTAATCTTCACCGGACGATGAGATGTAAAACTCGATCGGCCCTCCATCAGTGATTGCAGATACAGGTGGGATTTCGATAAATGTACTTTTCTCAATGCTAGTCTGTGTGTAGGGAACAGTAAACAGGTCCAGCTCTGTTTTTACACATTCTCCAGAATGACTGTGTAACAGTGCCATTTAGAATATGTCAAACTCTGCAGTTTTAGAACGACTGGTTCTGGGTCTTTTCACTCTGCGTGACGGTGTCCGTTTGCTAGCTCTCCTGCTAGGTTTTGTGGTTTTACGCTTTTTAGACAACGGTTGCCCTGGGGGTGGGGTCTTAGATGGTCTGGGCGTATACACATACAATCCGCTACCGTCCTGCTTAGTGGTTGAGGGTCTGGTTATGTTGGTTATGACATCAGACACTATGCCCGATGCGGCTGTTTTTAGGTGTGGTTTGACTATGCTAACTCCTTTTTTAAACAGTGGTACAGCAAATCTAAACAAGCTGCGGAACAAACCACCCAGCCCTGACCCATATTGCGTACTGGTCCCAACATACCCTCCGAGCTCTCCACCAGCCTGTGATAAGTAGTATTTTACATATTTTGAGTCATCAGTGTTGTAGACGGCCATCCTTTTTTTCAAAAATGGTGGGTTATCGGTCGGAAGTGTAACTTGACAAACACCTTGCCGTATAAAAAGGGTATGTGTTGATTTCGATCGTCTTTCAAATCAATTTCTATGTCGTCGATCAATGTCTTTGACACAGGTGTGTAGTGTGGGCTGTCAAATTGTAGAATAGGCAAGCGGCGGTCATCGTCCGTGATATTTATAGCTCTTAATAGCCTCGCGTGGGCGTCACCCACAAGCTGGTAATCAACGATATCTGCATAAATAAAGATGTTATATTTTCCCCCGTATATGTCTGCGGGGTGCGGGGCATATGTGTTTTTATAATGAAGTACAAACGGCTCTCCTGTTTCGAATCCTAGGATTTCCGCCAGTCTCCCTCTAAATGTGAGAATAGTCCCCCTAGGTCCCATAACACAGGCATGGTTAGTAACTGTGTTGTATTGCATTTTAAGGTCTCCAGTGGTTTGGTACTGCTGACATTTAAAATTAAATTCTTTTATTATCTGTTCCACAGATGCATAATGACCCACAGACAGTTCGATCATGGTTACGGCGATGGTTCCATCTTTGACTGGGTCATGAATTTCCACTTGCGAATCTGATTGTGGAAAAGACATCCATATGCGTGGGTACTGTATCTCTATAACAGCAACCTCATACGGCTGATCCAAAACGATAGGTTTTGCTAGCTTTGTTCTAAAATTAGATATCTTATTACCCGGGTAAACATGCGCCGAAGCATTCGAGAAGAGGCTTACATAGAAGCCTGCATTGTTGTTGTTCTTTTTATTCATGCTTTCTCCGTCTATGCTCAGTGTTGAATGAATGTGTGTAGAGCTGCGTCATCTGAGTTAATTACGCCTCAACGATGTCTTTTTCTGGAATCCACGAATTAAAGCTGTCGGGCCATCCTAGCCATTTCACTAGCACATGCTTTTTCCGACCCACTTTTTTTCTAGCCAATATGTTTTCAATTTTAAATGTTTTGTTTTCATCAACAACCACACGTTGTATCTCAGGCTCATAAAATGACCCTTTCAATACCTCTCCTGCTAGATCCGCTAGTCTGTACACTGGGGGCTGTCTCCCTATACGTTCCTTGACTGTGAAAATCTCATCGGTGTAGGTCTGCTCGTATCCTTTTCGAAACTTTCCTCTCAGTTTTGATATTCGTACAGTGTCGCCAATATTAAATTTAAAGCACAGTTCCCTCTGAGGCCTCGTTTTGTACAGCGCGTTAAACACCGACTTCTCATTATCCTTATTCACCTCTGCCGGAGCCATTTGGATAGATCTGTGATAAGCATTGTTATATGCTTGTGTGAGATCTGGTATGACATCTACATATCTCCGGGAGTTGGCTGATGTTAAGTACTTCCACATTCTACCCTTGAAGCTACGATTGAATCTCTCGACAATACTGCATTTAACCTCGCTAGCTGTTGAGAAATGCTTGATATTATATCGCTTCATTAGCTGTTTAAAGGTTGTATTATAAAACTCTTTGCCTTCATCTGTTTGTAGTTTCACAGGGATCCTACCCTCACTAAGTATATCCTCAAAAGCAGCTGATACAACATTCGCTGTCTTGTTTGTTAGGCATCTAACCCATGCGTATTTTGAGAATACATCTATACATGTTAGCAGATATCTCACATTATCATTATCTGACACATATTCACACATGTCAACCAGATCGGCTTGAAACTGTTTGTCGATCCCTGTCACCAATACTCTATTTCTGGGGAAATGGATCCTCACAGGTTTATGGAGTGTGTAAGTGTCGTCTTGTTCTAAATAATGTTTGACCTGAGATATTGGAGGTGTTACACCTGATGCCTCCCCTGCCGCTATACGTAGCTTATTTAAACTGGCCAACCCCGCAGGATGGGCTGGATCATGATATATTTTATGCAATGTGCTTTCCATGACTGTGCAAACCACAAATGACTAAGAAGTTGGTGTTAACACGTCTTTTTATTTAATTTTCACACAGACACAATCACAGTCAATGGATACTTGAACAGCACACATTAAACCAGGTGTCTCCCACCCCAGTAGTTTCCAATCATGCGGAGCATGGCTGGTTTAACACGTCGGGCGCAAGTACTTGCTTCTAGCAGGTCCACAATGTTGTCATTAATGGCGCATACTATATTTCGCTCTGATCTCAGTTCACACATGAGGTGTTCTGCAACTCTGCGGATTTGTGTTCCAGTCCCATCTGTGGTGTTTGAGCGTACAAACAGCTGGATGGCTGGGATGAATCGGTCAGTCTTGAGCCTTATCATCACATCGTCATAGTAGGTGTCGAAGAAATACTCAGACAATTCCTGCAAGCAGCTGTGTTGCACCTGACTGGGGTGGCCTGTTTGGCATCCGTAACATGTCTCTTGTAGAAACTCATTCAGCGCCAACATCAACAGGTGGAGAGTTGCGAGTTTGATGTCGATTACAGTTTCCTCCCACAGGTCTGATATGAGGGGGTCCTGCGAGCATGATGGTGAGGGTGGTGGAGTCTGGGGGGTCGGGATTAGCAGCCCTATTGATGGTGACTCTGACAGGTCCCACGACGGCGAGTCATTCTCTGTAAAATGAAAACCACAAGCTCTTAATTTGTCACATAGATACACACGCAACCCCACACACACCCCTCACATTAAACCTACCAGTTTATTGTTTAGTTGTCGGAAGGTCTTATGATTTTAGGTTTGCACAGGGTAGCAGGCAAACCAGTCTTCGGACAACTCGCCAGATCGTCAAAAACAAGGCGTTTTCTAATACTCTCGTACGCAGTGTTGAGTCTGTCCCTCTTGATCGCGTCGTCAATCTGGCTAAACAGACGCGACAAACCTCTCCAGTCGCACCACTGTATAAAAAACAAGTCCTTAAACCATCTTGTGCGCTCTTCAAGGTTTAGAGGGTAAGGATTTAACCTCCAGTTTTCAAGCCCTCTGGAAGCAATAAGACTATCCCTGTCATCACATGCACTGAGAAAAATAAAGTCTTCAGGGTTGCGATTGAAACGATCAGCCTCAACCCTGTAAAGCTCAGGGCCTGATGCACTGTTCCACTGGGAAACATACAGCACCTCTGGGAAGCCCACATTGTCCAGGTCCGCACACACTACGGTCCGGAAGAGCTTCCAGTTTTTGGTAGAGATGCTTTGGGGTTCCCCCCAAAACAATCCCTCGCCACAATCTACACTAAGCACAACTGTCCCTTCGGTATATTTAATGGTATACACATACCCTTCAGCGCCGCGATATTCTAACTTAAATACAGTCCCATCTACGGCATTTTCACAGCGTTGCTTTTTACGTTGAGGACCCCGGCTGCATACTCCTGTAGACATACCTAGAGCGGCTGTGGCATGGGCGATGTCCTGGCTGGGTGTCATGGTTGATACAGATGGTATTCTGTGCTCCTTAGGTCGGTGAGTCGTTGGGGTCCTTAGCGCGATGTGTCTGTGCTCCTTAGGCCGTGGCGGTGATGGTCTTAGAATGTGAAAGGATCACTTTTATACCTATATAACCTAAGCCATCCCACTAGGAGGAGTCGATACCGCCCAGAGGGTGTGTTTTCACACCTGAACGCGCATGCGCCGAGCACATCTGAACGCGCATGCGCACACGCACGAATCCGACCAAACGGGGTGGGAGGTGTGGGGTGGGGGGTGAGGGGGGTGGGGGGGTGGGGGGGGGGGGGGGGGGGGGGGGCAAAAAAAGTGCAGGTGTATTACTACTACTGTGACCAGACCAACTGTTTGTAGAGGAATTTAAATCTATGAATATTTTTGCATTGTTTCAATTGTAAACTCAGACTGTTCCAGATTTTCACACCACATACAGACACACAAAAACCTTTACGGGTTGTTCGAGTTCTGGGTAATTTGAATTCTCCAGAGCCTCTCACATTATAAACCTTTTCTCGAATTTCAAATCTAGTTTGTAAATTTGCCGGTAGAAGTTTAGTAAAAGCTTTATACAAAATTATGGATGTATTGTAATTAACCAGATCCTGGAATTTAAGTAGCTTTGCCTGAAGAAAGAATTTGTGAGTATGATCTAGATAACCAGCCTTGTGAATAATACGCAGTGCTCGTTTCTGTACTGTGACTAATGGATTAGTTGTATTTTTATATGTGTTTCCCCACACTTCCACACAATATGTAAGATATGGAAGAACCAGGGTACAGTACAGAGTACGAAGTGCATCTTTATCAAGGTATGGTTTCACTTTGTTCAAAACTGCGAGGCTTCTGGAAATTTTGGTTTTTATGTGTCTGACGTGGGGTTTCCATGAAATTTTGTTATCAATTATGACTCTCAAAAATTTGTTTTCACTCACATTATCAATTGGTACACCTTCAATGATAATTGGTAATTCTATATTATATTTTAAATTACCAAAAAACATTGCTTTAGTTTTATTTATATTTAATGATAATTTATTTATGTCCATCCATTTTGTTATTAATTTTAGCTCCCTATTTACGGTCATTACAAGATCAGTATAATCTGTGTTATATCTGTATAACTATGCATGTGACAAATGAAGAATCTTGAATCTTCTTCTTTCAGCTGCTCTCTTTAGGGGTCACCACAGTGGACCATCTGCCTCCATTTGACCTCGTCTCCTTGTCCTCCTCTGCCACACCAATGCTCTGCCTGTCCTCCTTCACTACATCCATCAATCTTCTCTGTGGTCATCCTCCTTCGTTTTCCTCCTGCCTGGGAGCAACATCTTCAGCATTCTTTGTCCAGTATATCCAGAATCCTTCCACTGCACGTGTCCAAACCTGTCCTAGAACCAGGTTTTGACTTTTTGGGCTGCTTAGGGGTTTTGTAGTTTTATTTTTTGATGAGCACGTCATGGTCTTGGGTTTTTTGAGACACTGCTTTGTGTATTTCTAGTGTAATAGCTTTTGTTCTTAGTTCCCAATAACTTAAGAGTTTAATTCCTCCCTTTGTAGTCCTCCCTGCTGTGTCAGGTCACCTGTATTAAGTTTATTCATGTGTCAGTGTCTTCCCTGTTCAGTTATCACTCTTCCTGTGTTTGTTGTTCTGTGTGTGTTGCCTTTAGTTTTGCTTCCTGTGTCTCATCTTCTGTGATTTCATTCACCGGTGTCTCATCCTGCCCATAATCAATCATAATCCCTTAATCAACGTCCTGTGTATATATTGTCTAATTCTCTCTTTTTCCTTTGTCACGGTGTCAGTTCAGTTTTCCTTCATGTCTCGCAGCTCCAGGATTAGGTCTCAGAGTCTGGTTAGTTTTCAGTTTCTTTCTGTACCTTTTTTTTCCTCACTTTGGATTTTCTTCAAATCAACCTAAAATGGCTAACCTTTTGCTAATAAATTTGCCCCTTGAATTAGTTATTTCTTAATGTTTATAGGTCTTCATTCCCTTAACTGATGCAAGTTGCTTTTAACTTAGTTGCAGGGCCGTGCAGAGAGGTTTAAAGGGGCGGGTGCTCAAAGGGGCACATTGAACCAGGCTGAATAACAACAACACACATTCATCAAGAATCTAATACGGGCAACAAGGCAAAGCAAACGTAGCCGATGTTTTACTTGATGGGTACAATGTTGCTGTTGAGGGGTTGCTGTGGATAGTGCTGGAGGGCAGGGCTGTGTTGATCTGAGACTGTAGACAGTAAAAAGTCCATAGGAGAGATGGTAGCTGATTAAACAAGTGTCATGAGATAATAACAAAATGCAAAGATTGGTGACAGCGCTTGGAACCATAAGGCAACAAAAACTGTGAGAAATAATTTAGGCTCTGCCTGTGAATCACTCTTTGCTTCTCTTCTTCCATCCCATCATTTCATATTTCACTCTCCACTTGCTGTCTATCTGAGAACAAGGCACAACTTGCTATTGCAATAAACTATAATCTAATTATCCACACCTAACAACTCTTGCACTTAATCTATAATAAAATGATGAGAGAAAAATGTTATAGCACTGCCTTTAGTAGCCTCACACAGCTCCTACTGTTTCCTCCTCATGTCCTTACCAGGCATGTCTGGACAATGTTATATCAGGAGTAATTTTTTTTTTTTTTTTAAATCCATCGAAATAAAACACACACATGCACGCACACACAGTACATTTTAGACCTTCTTCAGAATACTGTATATACTATGGGCATCACGGTACTGATCCAGAATCCTTACATTATTATTTATTACTAGAGCTACAATAATAAAGCAATGAGGAGGGGGAAGTAATAAATATGAAATAATGTATTTATGATGATTCCATTTGTTTCACTATCCACTCTGTGCAGGGGCAAAGCTTATTAAACTGTAGAGATACAATAATTTTACTGCTGTAAAATCCAAATTTTGTCTTATTTAAAATATAAATCTAATATAATCTGCTTCTTAATGTATGTTCTTTAAAATACAGCGTGTGTTTTTTAAAATATTATAATAATGCATAATTATGTGGACATGCATATTAGATCGTTTTTAGTGAAATATAATCCCTCCAGAAAGGCAGGAAAAGCCCAGAAACCTACTTTAAAACTAAATATGTTCTAAATACTTTAAAACTAAATATGTTCCCTAAAACGGTGACAGAGCTACAGACCCATGCCAGCCTTACACAGTGAGCCAGCAGCTATGACCAGCACTATATGTGCAGTTAATAAAAGGACAGGTAATGTTTGTCACGCTGTTGCACACACAGCACGCTCGTTTGTTTCAACTTACCAACGTGTACATAGTAAGCTAATACTCCTGTGTGCTATACACTACAGTGTACGCTGTACACCTTACTGGTTTGTCTGTGTCTCTGAGTTAATTTGTGTTTCTCCTACAGCTCCGGACCGCAAAAAATGCGCGTGCTCTTTGTGAGCTCATTCCCGGCTCGTAACCAGCGCGTTCTGCCGTCATTGGCGATGGGCGATCATTGGGCGATCATTGGTTAAATGTGATCATGTGACTGATGCAAGCCAGATCCTTTTATTTAGCAAAACTGTGATTAATAGTTAAATATTATTGTTGAGGAGCACAGACAGGACTCCGCATGCACACATACATTAAAAAAAATAAATACTTTTTTTTTTTTTTTTTTAAGTTGCCTCAACAAAAGGGCACTTTGGGCACCCATCAGGAAAGGGGCGGGTGCTGACGGCTTTAGATGACCTGACGGCTTTAGATGATCGGTTGGGTTTTTCCCCCCCATTTGTATTCCAATTCTGTCCTTTCAATCTTGTCTCCATGTTTGTCCATGTTCTGTGTCAAGCTTGTATGTCTTTGTCAGTGTTAGTTATTTTTTCTATATGATTTTGACAGTCTCGTGTCACCAGTGCTTTGGTTAGTTCTAGTTCTCTGTCTCGTCATTAGTCTCAGCAGTTCTGCCACCTTTTGCCTGTTCCTTGATATCTTATGTTTGTATATATTGTCATTTTAAGCTCTCTTGGCTCTTTGTCACATTCTACCTCCCCGCTCATGTTTTCTCCTGAAAGATTCCTAGCTGTAAATGATTTTTTTTCCTGACCTGCTTTATGTTTATTTTGTAAGAAGCTCAACAATAAAACTACCTTTTAGTTTGTAACTTGTTTCCAAGTCTTGCATTTTGTTTCCAACTTGTGCCTGCCACACAAACCGCCAGGACACAAACCATCTCAGCCTTGCTTCTTTAACTTTGTCTCTAAACCGTTCAACATAAAGTTGTCTCTCTTGTGAATTTGTTTCTGATCTTGTCCATTCTGGTCACTCACACATATCAAATCAAACTGTTGTCTTTTTGTCAGTGCCATCATCTCCAAACAGCACATCACAGCAGGTCTCACTACCATCTTCCTTTTCACTCTTGCTGCTATCCTTCTATCACTAATCACCCCAACACTCGTCTCTACCACTCTCCTTTACCACTCATCTGCTTTGTTTGTTGGTTTGGATAAACTGATCACTACAACTTCTCCTTGCGTGTCCATCTTTCTACCAGTCTCCCTCATATTCACATTCTTCTACTGACTGTTATATTGTTGCACACTTGTTTATGTTTATGCTTTTATTTCTACTGACCATCTACATAGTTTTACATAAATTGTGATATAATGCTAAGACTTGGATATGGACAGTCACATATTACTATAACAAAGTTTTACGTAACAGATGCAATGGTAAGAAATTATGTCTTTGCAATGACCTTGTTCACTGCATCAACTCGTCATAAAATGTGATCTGATATTTTTGTAACTCAGGCATGCAGACGAGGTGTGCTTATTAAACGGAGACCTTTATAATTGAATATGCTCATAAATATTCACTGACTGGCCACAGGTGTAACGACTCTGTGACAGGCCCTGGTACAGAAGCTTAAACTAGGCCACAAGCCCAAATCAGATTCAACCTTACTAAAGCAAGACAACTGTAAAGTTTATAAGCATTTAACAAAAGACAGAACTCCATTAATCGTAGGTTCTCACAAACTGACTGGATGGGGTCATTGTGTAATAAGCACACTCGTCATTCAACAGTCGTTTCAAGATCAAGGTCAGGAAGTACAAGAATACATCTTGGTTATGCATCTGGACACACCATCTACCATGATACCTTGGGTCATGGTGTTGGTATCATGGGGGTTTTTTTTGACGTACATCGGGTTATGAAACCCAGAGTTTATATAACTGTAAACTCTCAGGTTAGCACTGGACATCAGCTAGAAGTGATAAACCAAGTGGTGTTGGCTTCTCCACAGAACCTTGGGAATTGATTATTCCCTTGATCATGGTGATAGTGACTTTTCCACCACACCAAAGGGTCAGTACTATCGCCTTGTAGCAAGAGTTTGAATCCATTCGAATATTCTCCCGTGTCTGTTTAGTTGCTCCTGCTTCCTCTCAAGCCCAATGACATGTTAGGGGATTCTAAATAGGCCGTTGGTGTGAATGGTTGGCTATATGTCTGTGTTAGCCTTCAGATATAGACTGGCAACCTGTTCATCGTGCACCACACACCTTTGCCCTTTGCTAGTTTGAATAGACCAAAATCTAACTGTGACCCTGAATTATACTGGAAGAAGAGGATGGATGAAGGTGAGCTTTCCAGGCTCAAAGTTATTATGTTGGTTTTACTGTTATTCAGTTCTTGGATGATGTTTTTATGCTGGTATGCAGACCCAGTTACACATACGCATACAGGGACACACAGCGCTAAATATGTAGTGCTATGTGTCCTGGAAAAATTCAACCTTTGTAGCACTTTTATAAACTAATAGTGTTTAGATGCACATCCATCACCATGTCCTGTCATGAATACCATACCTGTTTATGATTTGTGCATGGTATATGTTAGGGACAGCTATCGCAACCACTTAGCTAACAATTGGTGCTTTTTTCCCTTCCAGAACAAAACCCGAAGTTTTTACTTTCTCAATGATTCTCTGCTTGCCAGTTAACAGATTTTATTAGGTGATTAATGTAACTTTAACTTCAAAAAAATACTGTCTTTGGCCTACTTTTCAACATTTCCATCTGACTCATTTTAAGATAAGGTTCTGGTAAATGAGATCATTAATATGCATGGTAGGCTACATAATTATACCATGCTAAAATGCTGAGACTAAAGCTGCATGCCTCAAGAAAACAGTCACAATCCTCAGCTGATGACCCTTGAGGAAGAATAGTGAAACAGAATTATTACTGCATCAGAAAATAACCCTATTTTGATCATTAAGTTACAGTTAGAGGCCATCACAATTTAAGTGATAGATCTTATAAGCAAGAACGAAAGCACAACCTGGTTGAACTAACCATTCATGTTCCAAGTCAAAGCTACTCTTCGGATTTCAGGTGAGCCAGCAGAGCTCTTGACTTCTATAATTTTACTGTCACTCATATATGATATGATGTAAATAAAAGAGTATAGAGATTCAACATTTGCATGTGGCTGAAAGTCAATATTACATATAGTTCAACATACTGCTCTTGCTCATTTAAACACAACACTATACTACACTTCCTGCATACCTCAGCACCTCCAAAAGCTTTCTTGCCATTTTCCCAAGTCAGATATTCTCAGAGGAGCTTCCCTGCTGAGACACAGCCATACTTTAAAGCTTCATACCAGAACCGAAGACTATAGCAACTTTTGACATCTCTGTGACACATCTGTAAATATTCACCATTTCCAGAAGAGGCTGGCAAGTTTCCACATGCTTGACATTCTATGTCCATCATGGATTTCCTCTGAAACAATGCTTCCCAGACTTCATAGGTCAACTATCAGCCTTGGATACAAACAAGATCCAAAATATGGGTCACAGCTTTCTTTTTCTATTCTTTTCTACAACAAATGTTTTCATGCATAAGGATTTCAAATGGGAACTATCATTTTACATGTCTAGTATGTTAACTGACTTCAGTAAATTAGCTAATTTTTGCATATCTATTAAAACACTTAAACAACAATATTAGAACAAGTCATTCGTTTTTGGTGGCACAAGCCATGAGTGCATGCATTTGAGGATTTGGGCAGGTTTGAGCTGAAAAGTAGTTCTAGCTTGTAGCTTGCATATAAGCAACCGTGTGTCATGATTAGTGTGGAGAATGACTTCCTACCTGGTGTAATTTCTTACTTTTTGTGAAAATGTTAGCTTAAACACTTTAGCATTTAGCTAACAGTCATTATTTCTTAGCACTTTTCTATAAGTTGACATTCTGTCACTGTCCTTGTTTATTATTACTAGGAATCTCCTGCTCACCTTCCCCACTTTATATGTAAAGTAATTTAGTTTTCTAGGTTTGTAGTATTTGCAGGCTTCCCAACACGTTAGGTAACATCCCATCCCATCTTTTATCAGTTTGGTTCCGACTTAAAAGTGCAAACAGGCCAAAAGTATTTCCTCTTTCTCCCCAATTCTGACAGCTATACCCAAATAAGGAAGGAGGAAAAGAAGTACATCTGAGCCTGAAATATGAAAACAGACAAAACTGAGCAGCCATAATACTCTAAGATAACTTCAGATTATAACATCAGGCTCATCTCTGCCAAGCGCTGCCTCGCTGTAAATGATTCAGTTGTTCCCAGCAGCAAGGAGTTCTGCAGTGTTTCCACATTAGGAGCTAATCCTTTTGAAGATGAAATACCTTCTGAATGTATCTCTCACTTGGCTACAGCACAGTGCCAACAAGGATCAAATAGACTGCTTTGTTCTCAAATAATAAGTCATTGAGGGGATATGCCAGAATATGTATGATCACATTAATTGCGTGGTTGCTAAAGTAAAAGTCCTTCCCTCTATTATCTCAACATGCCACAGTACTGAGCAGTCAACAGTTCTAATAGCGGTTCCCCTCTGCCTGGCCAAAGAGGCCCTTTTATCACCGCTCAGCAGCCACGGGGCACCGCTGGCATAATAGCAATCTCATTCACCACCACCCAGAGCTCAGCTGGCAACCCAAACAGGCTTTCCATCATGACTGGGACACGGCACAAGATGATATTTAAATGGAGTGGACAATTAAGATGGATCAGGGTGTCTCAGAAAGTATTGGGCTAAAACAAATATGCAAGGGGGTGCATTTGTAATAACAATGAGAGAAGGGGTGCATTGCTAATTTGTTTTGACAGGGAAATGACTAACAAAAAAAAATATGTGCAACATTACATTTAGATGCTATATACTGTAGTTCTTCTTCAACAATAATTCTGTATACATAACAGAAAAATGCATTTCTGATTGGCTTGTAAATGAAATGCTATTGCTGCTTTTTTTCTTTCATTTTTTTCCAAAATGCAAACTTTCGCTTTAAAATAGATGACTCTGCAGAGAATTCATCACTATACCACAGACATGTTGGTTTTCAGGAGGCAGAAGTGACCTTCTCTGGATAAGACCTTGGTTAGCAGACTGGATCTGTAGTATGTTAGGGGGCAAGGCACAGACATACATATTTGCTACAGTGCTGCATAACAGAATAAATAATGTAAGGTTTACACTTGGCAAAACTGAAGAAAAAAACTTTCTGGATGGTGTTAATGTCACAGCAAATCGTGTTAATTGTTAAACTGTCAAACGATTCCCCAGAAGACACCACAAACCCAATGATGCGGTCCAGTTCAGAGACTCATATGACTCAAGCAGAGGTGGGTGAGTGGATCGAAATATCGATAGTAGCAATACCAATGCTGGTAATGGATTTTTTCCTAGAAAAGATTTTTTTAAACATGCACTAAAAAATGTCTGAAGCATTTTGTGTTGACTGTCATATCACATATTCATATTTAGCCTATTGAACATTTAAACAATAGAAGTTGACCCAAACTGCTTTAGAGACAGACACATTTCCCAAAACTTGGTTTTAAAATACATAAAAAGCTGAAAGGTGTGTTTTGTTGTGTTAACTAATTATTGTGGAAAGTAAAAAGTCATAGTGATTTAGTGCTCATTAAAAAGTGTTCAGAATTTCTAAATTCATCTCATTAATCATTACATACTGCTCTTTCCTACATGAACTGCCTTTAGACACTATCCATAGAGAGCATGCTTTTCTCTCTGCCAGCCTGTAAACATGTTTTTAATGCTGCTAAACTTGGGCATTTTAACAAGAGAGTCCATGGAGAGCCCTGTTTGGAGCCAGCCTCCAGTTGCCACTCCAGGAACTGCAGTTTCTGGCGCTTCCATGTTGGTTTTTATTTTTCAGCCCCAGTGGTTGCTACTTGATAATAAACTAAGGATTACATTTACTTTGGTATAAAATAAATGTCATGCAAGTCATGCAAATATTGCAAAATTTGTATTTTTGTCTATAATTTAAGGTGTCTGCTTTGGACTATTCTGTCAGTTATTTTAATAAATACTGCATTTCTTTGCTTTAGTGTTTACTTGGAGAACAGGAGATTTCAAGGGATGTTTTGGCAAGTATTGTGTGAAGAATAGAACATTTTATTCTTGACTATCTAATAGATTGAGTTAGCCAACTAAAAGCTTCATTTGAACATTTTAACTATAACACAGGTTCTCATCAGTGGATTGAGCTTTGATCAGTTTCAGAATATTAAATTTCAAAGTGACTTTTGGGCAAAGATAAATGAGAAGCCCTGTTCATTTCTCAATCAAAGTAGCAATTAATACAAAGAAGAAATGCTGCTGAGAATGTCGCCTTCTTACTTATGAATGAAACTAAGAGATCATTTCAGATATTCCTATAGGTACAAAAACCAGAAGAATGTGAAGAATATTACACATTTTTGATCCAATCACTCTCACGGAAGAAAAAAAAAGTAATCTAAACCTTCCTAAGTTCCTAAACACATTATAATGGTATAATAATAAATGTCAGCTTTGCAGACTGACAGAACTTTAGAGAATTTGTTGAGGGCATAGTTCATATCCAATTAAGAAATGAGTATGTAGCCAATATGGTGGAATAAATAAGTCTAGTACACACTAGTTCGTACAAAGCCAGATCATTGGAATTAGAAGAGATAATAAGGACTAAGTGATGAATATGAGTCACTCAAGCTGCACTGTGAACGGAGGCGTGAAGCCAACTGTAGCATGCAGGCAGCAGTACTCTCCGCTCTGCCAGCACTGGGAAAAGGGAGGATTCAGAGATCCGCAGCTCATGACCGCCTTCGGTGTGTGTAGCCTGATTTTTGTGGCGTTACCGATAGCCTTAAACACCTCCAGCAGCATCACTCACTCTGCTGTGGACGGTCGCTTAGGAAGCATCGATTATTCGGCGTCGTTTCTGGTCAGGATTGTCCTGCAGTGACCACCGACTGACTGCTGGACTGCAGCGAGCATTTGAACCCCCACCAGTGGTGCCCAACGTACCCCGAGAGCTCAGACATGCCATCTGTGTCGACTGGAAACGTTGCGGTGTGCTCCGAAATTCGCTTTACTACTTGAGGGAATCAAAGTTGGTGCAATGGAGACTTCCGGGAGTGATGCGGCGGACGCGTACTTAAGAAAAGCCGAAGACAGAGATTACGATCTTGAGCATCTGCCTCCACTGCTGGAGGATGAGGTGAGAGGGAGCGGGGTTTTTAAAAGGAAGAAGTTATCACTAAACATTGGCGTTTGTTTGTTTTAAAAAAGATACCGGTGTCGATTGCTTGGAGCATCCAAATGATATGAAACAGCCTCTTTTTGTGTTTCCTAGAAAGCTGCTGGTTGAAATTCTTAATCCTCTTAGTGGTTAAAGTCAGCCAGATAAACGTTCTTAGGGCCTTAACATTTAAGATGATTTAATTGTATTTAAGACAAACAAGGGATCAGAATCGACTTGCTCACTGTTTAAATGCGAGTAAAAGTCAAAATGTACTCCAGAAATAATTTTGATACCTAGGCTTAAAATGTTTCAAGTTTTATCTGCAAAACAGTCTAGTATATTTAGAGTAACCCATCCTGCCAGGGTAGCAGAAAATACATCTGGAAGAGAATGGATGGAGAAGGGTTTGGGGTTGTGGATGGAATTTAATATATTTGTTGACTTTTTTTTTTTTTTGGACACACTGGGTTATGTTGCATATCTGACATGTTTAAGGTAATTTCTCTGCTCTATGGTGTGGAAGATAAAAAACAACCAAATTCTCAATACTTTATATAATGGTACAAGAGAGCCTTCCTAAAGAGTGCTTCCAAAGAGCTCCCATTGGGAATGATAGGGGATGCCCACCTTATGTGTAAAATAAAATAGGGTTCCAAATGTAAACCATCAGCAGTCTTTAGTGTTTCTTTGTTGAATTGAATAAATATTTTGTATTTTATTTATTTTTTAAACAGAGTTTCAAATGATGCATGATGAAGGAATACCATGAGGATTTTGTTTGTTGCTGTTATGAGCTCTTCTTCAAGTGCCAGAATTGAAAATTGTCCTCCTCTCCCTCAAGTACGTTGTCTCTGTGTGCATCTTTACACCATAATACAGGAGAACAAGCCCTCTCTTTTGCCTTTCCTCCCATTACTGCAGTGCAAAGACATGCACCACACCAAGAGCCTCACCAGAACCTTGAAACTCAGAGGCAAACTTATATAGGACAGCACATTTAACTTGAGGGGGGTGAGAGAAACTAACGTTCCCCTGCACTGTTCTCAAGGGAAACTGTCTATTTATGGGGCGGCTGCTGCTGCTGCTGCTGCTGCTGCTTGAAGTGGGACTTTTCTGCCCTGTAATTTGGCTCTACCCCACTCGATCACATCAGTATGCTTTGTTCGCAATCTGTTGCAACTCTTCTGCACCTACAAGACAGTCGTAAATCAAAACAGATAGGCCCTTCTTGTGCAATCAAAGATAAAGCAGTGATTGTCAGTGAGAGCAGAGCTGTAGATTATCAGAGAACAGAAGCGTTAAGACCTTCGGAGTTAGAGAAAAATGAAGCTGCTGTGATATAAATACTGTCATGAAAGAAGAAAAAAGATTGCCCATGGTTGTTAAAGTGCTAGATATAGTGTGACAATCACTTCTTTATGACACCGCCTCCACGCACACACACACACTCGTTCTCCACTTCCACTCTTCTGCCTGAGTTAAGGCCAGCTTTTGTGTCCACTTGCAAACTGTAGAGAAGTTCCTGTAATAATCAGACCGCAGCATTATGCTTAATGCTTCATGGAATCTGTGAGATCACTGCGTCTGCTGGGGTAAATGGGGCCAGTGGAACACAGACGATGCAGTGTGTTGCTACAGGTCTGTAGATTCACTTCATGGAATCAAGCGTGCAGGATGCTATATTATACCAGATATTTTCAGCTGTTAGTGCTAACGAATGAATGAATGAAGGCAAGCATACCTTGTAAAGCCTTCAACTTTAGATTATGTAGCGTCTTAGTTACAGTCATTTGTAAGTTTGAGTTATCTTTTTCAGTGTTAATCAAGGCATGAGTCAGTTTCCAAGTAAAGACCCGTAGGGCCATATAAACACTGAACATGTTTACTTGGCAAAGATTTAGTTCCTCATAAAAATGAGACTTATATTGTAATTATTACAATGAGTGTCAGAGTGTCCGTTTTTATTACAGTCAAAGTCAAATGTAGTCAACGTTTGTGACGGTGAAGTCAAGCCTGGAAGCATTTTTGTGGCTAACAAGCTGTGCCAGATACATCCTGAGACAGAGACCGGACACTCAGAGATTCAAACTGAATTTCTCAGAGACATCTGCAACAGGAAAACCTTTTTAAAAATCTTTATTCCTGGGGTAAAGTCAGCATACATTTTAAAGTAATCCTTTAAATGCTTAAACTAACAGAAAACAATGCCTCACAAGATGTCAGCTGAATGGTAAGAAGACTGGTACCTACAGTACCAACAGGAAATGTGTCATTCTGGCTTAAAAGCTACTTTTCAATCCAACATCATGTTTTGGTTATTGCTCCTTAATGTTAATGCATCACTCTTACCTATATGAAGGACCTGTTGAGGTGGGAAAGTTCACATTGAATCTGACTTTAAGATGTATAAGGTAACATCAAAGTTTGGAAGCCAGCCACGATCCATTATGAAGAGTTGCATATGCTCTGTATGTCCTAATGATGTCAAGGCAATCTTTAAAATAAGAGCACGAATCACCAGCCGACGAGCTGGATCCAACCTGTGAATCAAATTAATGTGGCTCCTAATATAGTCCAATTTTTTAAAATTTTGATTGGTTTTAAGTCTAGGGTTCCATTTCTATAAAACACACTAGTCAAGGTATATAATAAATTAAAGACTAATATGTATAGGAAGTACAATAGAGACCATAAAAGAATGACAAGGGGTTGAATTTCAAAACCTGCCATGTCTCTGCTACACAAAGCCAAACATTGTGAAAGAAAATAAAATATTAAATGGCTGCTTTATGAGTCTCCTTTCTTTCCAAACGTCTGTGAAGCTTCTCAGTCATCCAGGTCATCGTAGTCTAAGGAGCTTGGGGAAAAAAGCGTCTGGACCTCTTTAAGTTGCTTGAAGACGTTTCACCTCTCATCCGAGAAGCTTCTTCAGTTCTAGGGTCAAATGGTGGAGAGCCCCAGATTTAAGCCTATGTAGCCAGTGTATCAGAAAAACTCAAGCGAGTCTTCTCCAAGCACGCCATCCCAGTATACTTCAGACCCAGCAACACACTCAGACAGAAACGGGGTCATCTCAAAGACAAAACTCCTAATTACAAACTTAACGATGTGGTGTATGCTGTACAGTGCAGCGAGGAATGCCCAGACCTCCACATTGGAGAGACCAAACAGCCACTTCAAAAAAGTATGGCATAACATAGAAGAGCCACCTCCACGGGACAAGACTCGGCGGTCCATCTGCATCTTAAGGATAAAGGACACTCTTTCGAGGATGTCAATGTACATATTTTGGACAAAGAAGACAGATGGTTTGAAAGAGGAGTAAAAGAAGCCATTTATGTCCACTGTGAGCGACCATCATCCAACAGAGACGGTGGTTTACGACACCAACTGTCTGCCATCTATAATCCAGTTTTGAGATCCCTTCCCAGAGGCCTTAACGCCCACTCACATCCTGGGCCATCTGACCTCAGGAAATCACATGATAGGGTGGGGCTAGGTTTCACAATGAGGTCACCCGAAACTCTGGCTGATTGTGACCTACAACCATTTTCACACCTTGGCTCATGTGATTAGGTAGAGGATCATTAGGGGGCCTTTGTCCCTCTCAGTTACTTAAATCTGGGACTCTCCACCATTTGACCCTAGAACTGAAGAAGCTTCTCGGATGAGAGGTGAAACATCTTCAAGCAACTTAAAGAAGTCCAGACGCTTTGCTTTCAAGGCTCCTTAGACTTTCTTTCCAAACCTTTAAACAAAATGTTTTTTTAAATAACTTTAAAAAACTATCATTTGCGCCATATTTCATGGTCCAAAAATCATCTGTCATGAATTGAATAAGATTTAGATGCAAAATCAAACATATCTTTATGTGTTACTTACATTAATCGATTGATGGATCAGTTAATATATCATTATATCCTTAGGAAGTGTTGTGCACAACCACTGAGAAACTAAATACTAATACAGAACCATATTTTTTATACACCAGTTTAAAAATTACCATACACATTGGTCCTATAAATGCCATGCATTATCAAAATATCTGGTATATTGCATCTTTTATGCTGTCTCCTTTTGCATGCTTCCTCCACCATTCACCCCCAACCAGTTGCAGCAGATGGCTTCCCCTCCACGTGCCTGGTTCTTCCTGTTAAAAGAGAGGTTTTCCGTCCCACTGTCTCCAAATTGTTTGCAAGACATTGTGTGACTGTTGGTGGGGTTTTTCCCCCAATAATTTTAGTTATTTGATATTAACCCTCCTGCACTCTAGGTGAAAAAAGTTACCATTTGTGGTAACTTTGGATTTTTGATTTTCAATATATCAGTCATTTTAAAGACTAGTTGCATGAAACTTGGCCAGGATGTGCATTTTAGCATTTTTTTTTTAATTCAATGATCCCCTCTATGGTGTGGTGTATAGTAAAGGAGATAAACATAAGGCTTAACTCCTACGTTCTAATTTCCATTTTGGGCCCATTAACTCCCATTATAATCACATATTTTCGATATACTGTAATTCTGACATGTGATAATTATTTTCTCGTGAATACCTAATGGATCTAAGCCTCAGCCTTCAAAATAAAGGAAAAATAGGTTTTGGATCAAATGAGCACAATATTAGGTACAGCACCACCATAGACATTTTCAGTGGTTTTGAATGCAGGACATGGTTATCTTACCCTGCAAAATGCATGACAATAAAACATCTAACCACCATAAAATGGTATTGTGTGTGTCTGTGTGTGTGTGTGTGCATGTGTGCATGTGTGTGTGTGTGTGTGAGAGAGAGAGTGAGAGAGAGAGAGAGAGAGAGAGAGGGAGAGAGATCAAAGGCCAAAGATGGTGTGTTTATGTTTTTTTTTGAACCAGAGAGAGCCTCCTCTCTCTTATTGGATGCATGGTATAGCATGTTGATTCAGGTGCACCTTTGAAGTTTATGAGAATACTTTGCAGCCTGGTCTTAGTGGTCATTTCTGCACAGACACGATGAAGCGTGCACTCAGTTTAGAGGAGGCTGTTGCTGCAGTTTTGCACTCTTCAGAAAGTGAAAAAGATTCCACAAGCAGTGGAGATACTTCTGAAAGTGAAGAAGAATTTTTGCCAGGCACTGAGGAGATTTGCAGCTCGTCTGAGGAGGAGGAGGAGGAGGAGGAAGAAGAGCAGGAGGAAGAGACAAGACAGGAGGATGACCAGTGGAGATCTAAAAATGGTAAAATCATGTGGCAACCCACACACGAAGAGGTCCTTCCATTTTTTCCTCCTCCAATTTTACCCCCAGGACCAACGCATTATGCCATTCGTAGGATCACCAGCCCTGTGAGCAGTTTTAATCTTTTTTTTTGCTGAGGACATTATGGAGTTAATCCGGCATTTCACCAACTTGCAAGGAAACAGGTCAGTTAAAGATTGGAAGGACACAGATGAGGAGGAGCTGCGAGCGTACATGGGGCTTGTGATCCTGGCTGGCCTGTACAGGTCCCAACATGAGTCGACAAGAAGCCTGTGGGATGGGGAGACAGGGCGTCTTCTGTTTCCTGCCACCATGCCAAAAAAAAGATTTGAGCAAATTAATCGGGCAGTGAGGTTTGACGATCGTCTCTCCCGGCCAGGTCGCTACAGGGGGGACAAGCTGAGTCCAATAAAGGATTTATGGAGCAAATGGAGCGACCGCCTCCCCAAATTTTTCAACCCAGGGAGGGATATCTGTGTCGATGAACAGCTGGTCTCTTTTAAGGGCCGCTGTTCATTTAAGCAGTATATGCCCTCCAAACCGGCTAAATATGGGTTGAAGATCTGGGCCCTCTGCGATGTGCAGACCTCCTATGCCTGGAGGCTTCAAGTCTACACGGGAAAGTCTGCATTCGCGAACAGAGAGATGAACCAAGGCATGCGGGTGGTGCTGGAGTTAACAGAGGGGCTGCAGGGCCACACAGTCACCACAGACAATTTCTTTGCATCATTTCCTCTTGCAGAGGAATTGAGGAAGAGGAGGATGGCCCTGGTGGGCACGCTACGGTTGAATAAACCTGAGCTGCCCCCACAGCTTCTGAACATTCGAGACAGAGACGTTCAGTCGTCTGTCTTTGCATTTAGCCACAACAAGGCTGTCGTATCTTACGTCCCCAAAAAAAGGAAAAATGTTGTTGTGCTGAGCACCAGACACCGTGAGCCAAAAGTCCAGGACTTTGGGAAAAGAAAGCCCCACATCATCCTGGATTACAATAAATGCAAAGGGGCTGTAGATCATCTGGACCAGGTAAGCATAAGTAATTTATTTGCCAAATTGTTTACTGTTTCTCATTGTTATAACTGATAAAGTCAGATAATGTGATTATGATAGTTTTGATATGAGATGATAGTTTTAGACTATGATAGTTTTGATAGTTACAGAAAGGAGGGGGGGGTTGTCTAGTTTGTCTCTTGCTTATGGCTGTATAAATCTATTCGTGTCATCTGATAATTTCTTTTTGTTTTGCAGGTTTGTGGCACCTACTCCTGTCGTCGGATGACACGTAGGTGGCCCATGTGTCTGTTCTACCACATGATCGATGTCAGCCTCTATAATGCTTTCATCCTATTCACCGCTGTCGACCCTGAGTGGAACAGAGGAAAGTGGCACTTGCGGCGTCTGTTCATAGAGCAGGTTGGAAGAGCTCTTATTGCCCCCACCATGAAGAAGAGAACCTACCTGCCCAGAACACCATTTGCTGCCAGCCTGGTCTTACAGGCCCAGGGCAAAGAGGAGGAGCAGCAGGAGGAGGAGGAGGAGGAGGAGGAGCAGCAGCAGCAGCAGCAGCAGCAGCAGCAGCAACAAGAGGAGCAGCAGCAGCAGCAGCAGCAGCAGCAGCAGCAGCAGCAGCAGCAGCAGCAGCAGCAGCAGCGTCCCACAATAAGAAACCAGTGCGCATCATGCAAACGGCGCAGAAGAATCCAAACGACCTGCTGCAAGTGTGGTGCCCCAGTTTGCAAAGAACATTGGAAAATACTTTGTAGTTCCTGTTATAAGATGTAAATTACATCTTTGTTCAGTTTTTTGTTTTGTTTGTTTAGCTCAGTTCAGTTTGTGTTTGCTATAAATTTACATCTGTGTTCAGTTTGTTGTTTTGTTTGTTCAGCTCAGTTCAGTTTGTTTTTGCAATAAATTTTCATTGTTCCAAAAATAATAATGCATCCAAATCAATGCTGTTATGAATTATTTATCCATTCAAGGCTGTAATAACCTCATGCCAAATATTTCCATTTGCAACTAATCTTTTGAAAATATTGCATATTATGGTTTTTTCAACCCCAAAAAACAGTTTTTTTTTATGACAATAAAGCCATAAAAACCTAAAAAATATTTAAAAAATTATGAAAAATTTTATATCTGTGGTTAGGTCTGGAGTTGTTTAAAAGATCTGATGTGAAAAAAAATGAAAAAAAAATTCATAAATGATATTGCTATATCACCTTTTGGATGGGGACCATTTTGGGTAACGAGGGACATAGGAGGGTGTAAATTGTAAAAGCTCTTATTGCTCCAAAAATAATAATGCATCCAAATCAATGCAGTTATGAATTATTTACCCATTCAAGGCTGTAATAACCTCATGCCAAATATTTCCATTTGCAACTAATTTTTTGAAAATATTGCATATTATGTTTTTTTTAACCCCAAAAAACAGTTTTTTTTATGACAATAAAGCCATAAAAACCTAAAAAATATTAAAAAAATTATGAAAAACTTTATATCTGTGGTTAGGTCTGGAGTTGTTTAAAAGATCTGATGTGAAAAAAAATGAAAAAAAAATTCATAAATGATATTGCTATATCACCTTTTGGATCGGGACCATTTTGGGTAACGAGGGACATAGGAGGGTGTAAATTGTAAAAGCTCTTATTGCTCCAAAAATAATAATGCATCCAAATCAATGCAGTTATGAATTATTTACCCATTCAAGGCTGTAATAACCTCATGCCAAATATTTCCATTTGCAACTAATTTTTTGAAAATATTGCATATTATGTTTTTTTTAACCCCAAAAAACAGGTTTTTTTATGACAATAAAGCCATAAAAACCTAAAAAATATTAAAAAAATTATGAAAAACTTTATATCTGTGGTTAGGTCTGGAGTTGTTTAAAAGATCTGATGTGAAAAAAAATGAAAAAAAAATTCATAAATGATATTGCTATATCACCTTTTGGATCGGGACCATTTTGGGTAACGAGGGACATAGGAGGGTGTAAATTGTAAAAGCTCTTATTGCTCCAAAAATAATAATGCATCCAAATCAATGCAGTTATGAATTATTTACCCATTCAAGGCTGTAATAACCTCATGCCAAATATTTCCATTTGCAACTAATTTTTTGAAAATATTGCATATTATGTTTTTTTTAACCCCAAAAAACAGGTTTTTTTATGACAATAAAGCCATAAAAACCTAAAAAATATTAAAAAAATTATGAAAAACTTTATATCTGTGGTTAGGTCTGGAGTTGTTTAAAAGATCTGATGTGAAAAAAAATGAAAAAAAAATTCATAAATGATATTGCTATATCACCTTTTGGATCGGGACCATTTTGGGTAACGAGGGACATAGGAGGGTGTAAATTGTAAAAGCTCTTATTGCTCCAAAAATAATAATGCATCCAAATCAATGCTGTTATGAATTATTTACCCATTCAAGGCTGTAATAACCTCATGCCAAATATTTCCATTTGCAACTAATTTTTTGAAAATATTGCATATTATGTTTTTTTTAACCCCAAAAAACAGGTTTTTTTTATGACAATAAAGCCATAAAAACCTAAAAAATATTTAAAAAATTATGAAAAACTTTATATCTGTGGTTAGGTCTGGAGTTGTTTAAAAGATCTGATGTGAAAAAAAATGAAAAAAAAATTCATAAATGATATTGCTATATCACCTTTTGGATCGGGACCATTTTGGGTAACGAGGGACATAGGAGGGTGTAAATTGTAAAAGCTCTTATTGCTCCAAAAATAATAATGCATCCAAATCAATGTTGTTATGAATTATTTACCCATTCAAGGCTGTAATAACCTCATGCCAAATATTTCCATTTGCAACTAATTTTTTGAAAATATTGCATATTATGGTTTTTTCCCCCCCAAAAAACAGGGGTTTTTATGACAATAAAGCCATAAAAACCTAAAAAATATTAAAAAAATTATGAAAACCTTTATGTGTGTGGTTAGGTCTGGAGTTGTTTAAAAGATCTGATGTAAAAAAAAATGAAAAAAAAATTCATAAATGATATTGCTATATCACCTTTTGGATGGGGACCATTTTGGGTAACGAGGGACATAGGAGGGTGTAAATTTTGAAGGGTACACAAGGGTTAAGATGACAGAAAGCTTCAAAAGAGACTGCAACATCCATCATTTGTAGCTTCAACTACAAATGTGCCCTTCTCTATGAAGCCAGAATCACTCAGAGCAAAAAGTTCAAATTTTTGCAGCAGTGTGTTAATTTGCATTTTACAGAGACCATAAAACAAAACCAAATCTGTCTCTGCTGTACTGTAAGTTGTATCCATGCTGTCCAACAGCTTTTAGCTTTTGCAATAACACTTTTCATTTGAACTGTAATGCTTCCTCTGCTGCTGTTGCCTCCACATGGCCGCTGTGCTATGATGCACATGAGTCACTTTCACTCCAGCATCAACCTGTTGGATCAAGGTCCTCAAAGGATTAGGTAGAACTTCAGTCTCTGCCGTCCCCCCTGTTCAGCAGGAAGTAATGAGGTCAGAGCTTTTAACGTCTACTTTGCACGCTCTCTATTTACATTTTAATAAAGCCGTTTCACATGAGTTGGCTGACTGAAATGCAGTTGAGAGCAAGAGGCTGTTTGATGGTGCATTTAGGTGCTCATGAGGGGAAAAGGAAGATGTGAAAGCCATTCTTAAACTAGTTGAATCATTAAATTATAACTGCATGGATGTGCATTAATGTGGATCACCAGGACTGACTTGGAAGCTCAGTTTTTTTTCTGTCTATGCGGGTTCGGTGCCCATTATTGAAGATAACTGTTGCATTTTGCCCTCTTGTGTCCCAAGCTGCAAGCTAATAGAAAATGCGACCGAATGTTAAATAAAAAAAAGGGCAAAGAGCTCTTTATTAATATTTGCCTTCACACACACTGTATTAAATGGGAGCATTGGAGCAAATAGTGTTCCTTCAAAGTGTTCATTGTTGAAGAAATTCTAAAGGCAAGCCCTTATCCCTAACCTTAACTACATATAAACAAATCAGGCTTCCACTGTGGATCTTATTTAGTGTACATACCCACGGTTGTGTGTATTTGTGCTTTGTCCACAGGAAAATGTTTCTCTGGCAGACATCCTTTCTTTGCGGGACAGCTGTCTGTCTGAGGAGGAGGTGTGGGCAGTGTGTGCAGAGTGTGTTCTGGCCCTGCAGAGCATCAGACCCTCCCACCTCTTCCACACACTGTGCATAACACCAGACACTTTGGCCTTCAACGCCCATGGGAATGTTTGCTTCATGGAGCAGCTCAGTGGTGAGTCTATAGCTCAGGCTTGTGTCGTGTGTTCCTTTTTTAGACATTAAACCCTTTGTATATGCTAATTACAGGCAGTTGTTATTGTTTCTGACTATTTTCAGGGCATTTTTCATATATAGAGAATTTTACTTGTCACTTGTTAGTGAAGCTGAGTGCTGAAGCTCACACATGCTAAAGGGAGAAATCAGTTTTATACTTTGAATATAGCAGATCAGATCAGAGCTACAGATTGTGCCTAAATTCCAGCTCGAGCTTTTTTGTCTGACATACAGAGAACAGGCGCCTTTTCCCCCCCTTTAGTGATTTGTTGCCCTGATCTGTATCACTTTCAATTTGCAAATTTCTGCCTGAAAATACTCTGTCAGTGTCTCACTGGATGCGTCGCGCTTTGCTGAGGTCGGCAGATCTGCCCTGATTTGCACAGACAACATCTTATACCCCATCACAGGGCTGCAAGGCCCAGTGACATTAAATGAAAATACTCTGTGAGCAACTATTGAGCCTCACCTCTTCTATTCTTCTTGTCTCCTTTGCATCTCATCACATATATGAGCGCTTGCACTGCAGCGTGCACATACTCCGTCAGAAATTGATAAGCATTGATTAGATCAACAGGGTTGCCAGGGGGATTGTTGTTGTGGTAACGGCGTGTATAGCCTAGCAGCACTCGGCCCGCTCACACTCGCCAACACTTCACAGCCGCCGTGGCACCCGTTAAAGTGCTTGCATCCATTTTTAATTTCCACGCATCTCTTCAGTCAGTAATAGAGACGCTTTGAAGTGATGTCTTGATTACTCTGTCAGCTGAAATTCTTCGCAGTCTCGTTTGTTGCCATGCTTTATTGGATTGTGTTCAGTCCGTTGGCTATGATTCACACTGCGAGAAGAGAAAGAAACTGCAGTGCTCACATTACCCTTGTTGCGTTAGTTCTACTGAATAGAGTTCATCTATATCGTTCATCAATGCGCCGCATTCCCAGCTTTCCTTGCTGCACGGCTCCCTATTGATTCCTTTTAATTGAACTGTTTGTCAGATCGCAGTGCAATTTCAAGCAGACACATGGTGTATTGGTCAATCCCATGCCCACACACACAAACAAACGGGCTCTAACGCTGTATCACAGAGTGACCTTGAGGGGCTTTGATGACGGGTCTCAGTGGGAACAACAGTTGCAGCGACACTTTAATGCTGTTTATTTCAGATGATTTACTATTGCGGTAATATCAGGAAGGTAATTGGATGTCATGGTGGGTGTTTTGGCAGCGTTTGCATCGCCAGAGCAGAGACACGCTAACAAAATGTGCTCTGATGGGTTTTTTAGACAGCGATGACCAAGAAAAGCTGCGATTTTTCCCACAAGGTTTCACATCGCAAGCTGTTCAGTTTGTGATGAAACGGCGCCGGCCGTGCGCTGTGGGAAATACGATCAGCACATTTGGAAAGCGTGATGAATCTCTGGTATTGCTTGGCTCATGCTACCTGTTGTGTTAAAATGCTGTAGGCATACATGACTCACCAAGCTCCCACCATCACCCTGGAGGCAACTGCGTCACTGACAACGGCTGTCTTTTTTTTTTTTGTTACTCGCCTTCATTGCCCATTTCACTGTGTTACAATATGTCCCGACTACAAAGAGTTTAAATGTCTTGTCCTTTTTTTCTTTTCTTATTTTTTTTGTTCCTGTCTGCCCTTTTATCTTTCACGTTTGATTGAAGATTGAGCTTTTTTGAGAGGAGGTGAAAAAATATATATATATATGTAAACAAAATACAGTGAGAGAAAGAAAGGAAACTAGAAAAGGAAGAGAGAAGGATGACGACCAGATAAAAGAAAAGGAGAGTGAGGTAGGCAGGGTTTGTGGAAATGAACGGTGATGAGAGATTGGATCAAAATGTCTAAGGAAGAGAGAAGGCTAACAAGGTAAAGGAGGGACTGATGTTGTTGACATATTGTTGAAATTCCAAAATAATTATTAGAAAAGGGGATAAAGGATGAAGAAATTAAAGAAAAGACATGAGGATGGGAGAGAAGAGGGAGGATGATATGGAACAAAGGAAGAGAGAAAGAGGAGATGAAAATAGGTAGGTGTAGGAGATGAAAGACAAGGGGAGATAAAAAAGCAAAGTATGAGAAAAGGGGTGACAAAAAGAGAGGCGAGGAAAGAGCAATTTAAAAGAAACGGAAGGAGTAAAATGATAAAAGATGAGGAAGAAAAACAAGCAGAGAGTAGAGAGAAGGAAAGACAAGGAGGGGAATGATGAAAGCAAAAGGAAGGAGGATGGTGGGAAAAGATGAGTGAGTGAAAGAACAAAAGAGGAGAGAAGTCAAAAAGTTTAAGAGGTCTGGAGAGGAGATTGGAAATAGAGTAAGGAAGACACAGGAGGCGAGAGAGAAGGAAAGGCAAGATGAGGGGAGAAGAAGAAAGCATACAGGTGAGTCAAGGCTTGAGAACAAAAAATCAGGTGAAGTTAAACATAACTTTAAAAAAAGGATGAGTTTAAAGAGGTGATAGAAAAGGAGGTGAAAGGGGAGAAAAGCACAGAAATTCACACTGACCTCTGAACACCAGAAAGTGACAGCCTAGCTCTAGCAGACAAGCCCCCAAATTGTCCTGACCCACTTTATTCCCCTTCTGCCTTTTCCATCTTTTCCTGAGCTCACTCGAGGGAGTGGATGTTGCATTCGTAGTGATGTTTTCGTGCATCTGGATGTCCAGTCTAAGCGTCAACCTATTTCAGGAGGACAAAGTGAAGAATGCAGAGCTGCTCCTCTGTGCCTGCTTCCCCGCTCTGATCAGCAGATTGCTCATGTCTTGTTTGCCTGGGATTATCTCTGACACACGCATTAGGCAAATGAAGGCAAATGAAGCGTCTGCACTAGCCCACTGGACCGTTGTGGTTTAGCGTGCTGGGTGCATATTTCTCTGATTTGCATCTCATTATGGGATATGCTTAGCAAGTAGGTTACAGTACAGAACTGACATGACTGTACGTCTGAGTGTTTACATCAAATGGCCTGTTTGTTCCCCACTTTGATGAAATGATGATGTACTGTATGCTTTGCATGCTTAATGGCGCAGTTAATTGGTATGCTTTCAACCTGCAGACGATCCAGAAGGCTCCTTCGTGCCGCCTGAGTTTGACAACACGGGCAGCACGTTTGAGGTGAGAAATGCTGAATCTTCTTACTCAATGTGGTCAAAGGGACAGTGCAGTCATTCACCTCTGGGAGTTTCTCAATACAGCACACAGTCGGGGGCACCTTGGTGATGTTTGCTGAAAGAGAGGAGAGTGTTGTTTGTTCTCTGCTCTCACCTTAAACTCCATGCAAGACAGCAGCCATTCAGTTAATGCCCACCTCTGTCACCTCGAGCTGTGAAACAGTTATATTTGTGAACTTTCTAATTCTAAAATAGTTTATATTTTTATAATTTTCACAATGAATTCTATCTGTATGTCTGTAATAATTAGCCCTTTTTTCTCTTTATTCCCCCCTCCAAGTATGCACAGTTTATGGTGACCCTGAAACAGCTGTTATTCATTTGAGCGCACAATTCAATAAATGAAACCATTTATTTCCAAAGTGACAGCTGTGCGTTACATCTCTGAAGCTTTAAACTGAATCCATTTCTATCCATGGTTTGATACATCACATAGAGACTGAGATGTGGAAACCACTATAGATTCTGGCCAAGTCAGTGACATTCATTTTATTGATTATATGCTATTTAGAAATATTCTGCAAATAGTCATACAGACTATTGTGTATTTACTTACGGCAAGAAGGTTGTGTTTTTGGTAGAATTTACGTGTATGGCATTCTGTGTGTACACACGATCGCTCGAACGGTTGTGAATGAATTCTGATAAAACTTTGTGGGGAAACTAAGAATCAACTAAACTAGGATTCTTACATACTGAAGTGAAATGGACCAAGATTGATTGATTGATTGATTGATTGATTGATAATACTTTATTCATCCCAAGGGAAATTGGGTTAAGACTGCCAGTCATACCAGCGACATCTTACCCTTCCAACCATACATGCATTACACAAACATCACATGGGGAAGACAGGTCAGAGAGGTATAACAATGGAAAATGCACAACATGAGGAAAGACCACACCAAATCTGTTAAGTAATGTCAACATATAAAAAGCACTGTATAAAAATTTTAGATATCATGTTATATTTGACCTTTGACCGCTCCTTCAAGGTCAGTAGATTGAACTGAATGTCAAAGTGATAACTATGTTTCTTAATGTAATTATTTCCATTAACAACATAAAGGCACATAGGGAATGATGTATGGTGATCTTAAATTGCGCGTTATTTTATTATGACTGTGTTACAGTACATACGTAACAACTTGAATACATGTGCAATGTTCCTAAATAATGATTATTTGCACAAATGTCAACAGTATAAAAATGGTTTGGCAGGAATTAAAACAAAACAACTGATTACATGTTCATGTCTACGGCAATGTCATGCATACAGTTTGTGCAGCTGTAAATTTAACACCAGAATACAAAGTGTGGATTCATTATGCAATGCACAGGTTTGCATACCTGACATACTTTCAGCTGAGAATCTACACTGACACATTATTGTTATTGTTCACAGTCAATTATCAGCGATCTAGGCAGGTGTAAACAAAACCACTTTTATGAAAAAAGTCCGACTTCCCAGCCATAGTCGAGGTTTTTTTTGTTTTTGCACCTTGTAGCCGCCGTGCAGATTAACAATGTGCCATTGAGCAAACTGTACAGATGAATATCATTTATTATTAATCACTGTGTATGTTGATATTTCATCACAGTTACGTTTCAGGCAGGCGCACTTTGAGAAAAGCCTTTTTAAATATTTTAAAAGCGTGTGTGCTATGTGCGATTTTTAACCAAATAGCAGGTTACACACCATTTTGCCACTTTTGATTACTCATATACGCATGGTCAATTTCACTGCAGTTGAAGAGATCTGCTGTGAATCCTGCCCTGCATTACACTTGACTACATTATTCCGAGAGGTGTTTCTAATTTGTTTTCCTCCCCATTTACATTCACTGGCGGTGCGAAATGTCAGTTCAGTCTACACCAGCGGTCCCCAACCCCCGGGCCTCGGACCGGTACCGGTCCGTGAGTCGTTTGGTACCGGGCCGCGAGAGTTGAGGCTCAGGGTTGAAATGTATAGTATTCAGGGTTTTTATCAGTTTTCAGCGTTATTTGTTATCGTTTGTTATCGTTTTTATCGTTTACTCGGTTTTCCTGGGTCTTTTCACGTGTGTTATGAATAAATTTTCTTTTTTTCGGTACCGGTACTAGTTTTATTTTGTTGTATTTGTTAATACAACCTTAAAGGCCGGTCCATGAAAATATTGTCGGGCATAAACCGGTCCGTGGCGCAAAAAAGGTTGGGGACCGCTGGTCTACACCACCACTAAGTGTGACCTCACTGCTAAAACATTAACACCTACATCTGTGTCAGCAAGAACATTGCAGTATATTATGTACACCATAACAGAAGAGTTGTATCGGATTACATTATATTCATTTTGGATGGGTGGATTAGCAAATGCTTCTTTGCTTTGAGTCAGTCTGAAGTGCAGAAATCAGCCTCACAGCTCATGCCTGATACACGGTCTGACCTCTTTTAACTGACTATAATCCCAGACCTCAGTGATTCACTTGGCTGGTACACAGTATCATAATGACTAACACAAACTGTGTCCACAGCTATGAAAATAAGCTTACAGTTTAATTCAACCCAAATTTCCCTTTAACATTCAGCAGTCTAAATCTTCAAACAAACTGGATCGAGTTGTTCTTCTGACTAAGGCATTTAAGCACGAGCCTCTTTATCTACAAATTTGCATACTTTTCATTGTAAGGTGCTTGCAGCTCCAGGTGTAAACATGTCTGAGTACTCTCCTCTGCACATTTATCTTTGTTCCTGCTGCCATTCTTTTAAAAGTAAGTCTGCATTTCTCTCACTGGGCTTAATAAATGTTCATCTCCATTATTTATCCTTTTTCGCTGTGGCTGAGTGCAGCTGTGTAACCACTCTATTCATCTTTATAGACTTCTCTGTACATCTATGTCTGCTGTATTATGGATACAGCACTGAAAAAACGTTATTGTCAGGAAACAGACAAATGCCTTTCATGCGACTGAATTCTAAAGTGTTCTGCTTCCTCCGTAGAAATGCAGAATTCAAATGTGAAAGTCGCACTCTGCCACTGAGCGGCGCGACTTTTCTCGCCACCGCATGAATACATTTGCAGCAGACTTATGTAACTGGATTTCAAAGTAAACTGTGCATTATAATTTTTTGCAATTTTTCTAAAGAACTTCTTCTTCTTGCACATTTGTTTACCACATAAGTATGGGTCGAGCCCACTTCAGCTGTTGGGAGCGATAGTTATGCGTGGGTCATGAACTCCGGAGCACCTGGTTCATATCCACTGCTGTCTCAGGGCTGACCATAATATCCACCGTCAGCGAAGCAAAGCAACACAAAGGCTCCGTCATAAATATGCCTACATGGCAGCGATGCATAGCAATTATGGCCTATAAAGTCGTTACGGGATAGAGTGTTATTTTGAGCTTTTCTAAACTCATTCATGGATTCAGATCTCTGTGTGTACTGTAAATTCACAGCTGCAGCTGCTTCGTGATAATGACAGTGTTGTCTCCCTGTCTGCCCCCGGCTACAGGGCCATGTTTATTCTCTGGGCTCTACGCTTTCTGCCGCACTGAACTTTGTCATCGAGCCAGAGCTGGAGGCAGATCTGGGAGAAGAAATCCAGAGGCTGCTGGAGCAGATGCAGGAGGAGAAGCCTGAGGACCGGCCGCTCCTGCAGGTACAAAAAAAAACAAAACCTGCTGACTCTTTATTACTGTTAGAATGATTTATAGAAAGCTGCGTGGTTTAAACTGCACGAGACAGCTGTGGAATAATTAGTGGTCTCGCTTCAGAAGGCGTTTTGTCCTGGGATCACGCTAAAATCATTATAACTTTCACAAAAATGGGAAAATTGGGTGATTTGACTTTCTGACATGTAGTGAGACAGGAAAATATGGTTAAATATGAAATGTGTCGTGTTGAACAAATAGGAAAAGAACTGAAAAGCAATATCTCGTCATGATCTAATACGATGGATAATGATTGGCCAATAGCAATGTGTAGCCTGTACCAATGCTTTCCTCACATAACAAGCCAAACCGTACATCCCAGCAGAACACGGAATCACTATTGCTTTACAGTCAGAACAAATATATGGATACTTTGTGTAATTACTGTAGTATTAAATTATGTCTGCTTTTCAACTATTAGACAAACTGACAGTCCATATTACTCCAGTCAGTCCGTGCTCTTGAGCAACATCAAGTGGAAATAATGTGTCACTGCAAGTTTTGCATTTCACTGTCAGCCTCTTACAAGATAAACCGCAATGAAAAAGAAAAACAGAAGTAAAATTGCTCATTCTAAGTGGAAAAAGGTGTTATATGATTGTAATATGTACTATAACTTTATGAGAACCCTCTAAGACAGCGGTCCCCAACCCCCGGGCCTTGGACCGGTACCGGTCCGCGAGTCGTTTGGTACCGGGCCGGGAGAGTTGAGGCTCAGGTGTGAAATGTATAGTTTTCAGGGTTTTTATTGGTTTTCAGCGTTATTTTGTTATCGTTTTTATCGTTTACTCGGTTTTCCTTGGTCTTTTCACGTGTGTTATGAATAAATTTTCTTTTTTTCGGTACCAGTACTAGTTTTATTTTGTTATATTTATCCGCGACACCTTAAAGGCCGGTCCATGAAACTATTGTCGGGCATAAACCGGTCCATGAAAATATTGTCAGGAATAAAACGGTCCGTGGCGCAAAAAAGGTTGGGGACCGCTGCTCTAAGAAGTCTGTGTATAAGCATACAGAATAAGGCTTATGAAGAGCTCATGGTAACAAAATCGCAAAAAAAACCCAGCAACTAGTCAATAATTCTGAGCAGTCCTCCCTCCAGAAACAGCTAATTGGAAGGGGTTGCCAAAACAAAAGCCTTTAGATGGTTCACCCAGGCAAAAGTCCAAATCTAGAGATAAACAAGAGATTTCAAAAAGAAAAAAAGGAGATTAAACACTGAAAATATATACAAAACTGCATAAACAGATAAAAAAGTCCAAAAGTGCTCTACAGCTCTAACATAGATGCCAATAATCCAGTGAATATCCACGCAGTGAAACACTGTGTATGTATGTGATGTATGAAAAAAATATGTAGGACAAATACATTTATTCACAACTACTTGAAAAAGTAGCACATACACACGGTACTATGTATGTGTTGTCTGTTCGTGTGTTGCAAACCTGCAAGTGTAACACTCCCACAGGACATCCTGTCTCTGGCTGAAGCACGGCTGTCCCGCACCTCCTCTGCAGCTGTGTGCCGCAAACTCTCCTCAGTTGGACGACGCGTGCTCTCCATTGAATCGGTTTCAAACTTTCAAGGTTATCATGTTATTCACGTGTATTCAAACAGATCGCCCCTTAGTCTCTTCCGTGATTTCTCCTGCTGTTATTTTCTTTCTTTTGGCATCCACAGATGGGCAGGAGAGCTCCTGGGAGGCGAGATGGCAGCATTCCAAACCTAAATGTCTTCTTAAAAGACTGAGCTCAGATGACAACACCAAAGATCAGCGTGACAGTTCTGTTAAAACAAATGGTCTGTCCAGGCAGCAGGTATGGAGCAAGTTTTTTAAAAATGTAACAAGCAGCTGGAGGAAGAAATATTTTTAAAAACCTGTACTGCCAGCAAACAGCTTTTCCAGAATGTTATTGGTACCTATTCAGAGTCGTTTCATAATTGAAATATATGTTTTACTTCATTTTCTGACTGTGTGCTAAATGAGCTAGTGATGCAACATCATGTCAGAAAAGTTACTGGCAGATTTAAGCAACATGTTAACACATTCCTTAAAGGAATCATATACAGTATTTAACTGTGTTTGCAAAGAGTAGAATATTACTATACAACTTGCTTTACAAGATTTTATTTACATTGTTGTTAGAATTTCAAAAACAACTTCTACTGTATATACCCCTATTAGATTACCAGAGTTTGTACAATCATAAAGAGCTTGAAAGTCAATATTTGGTACGATCACCTTTATTCTTCAACACAGCTTGAACTCTTAGGCAGCTTTCTTGGAATTTCTTTAAGTAATCTTCAGGAATATTTCTCCAGGCTTCATGAATGACAGTCAGAGCTCTTCTTTGGATGTTGGCTGACTTTTATTCTGTTCTCTATCACGATGATCCCACACTGCTGTTTTACAAATGACATTCACTGTTGTACCTCTCTCCAGACCTCCTCTGTGCATATTGACAATGATTTGAACCAAAATAATTAATCTCTCCATAAAACCTGTTTCCACAGATTTTCAGTGCAGTTCTTGTATTATTTGGCATACCTCAGCATTTTCTCCTCGTTTCCCTTCCTTAGAATGATTTCTTGACAGTTTCTTGATCATCTGAAGGGTATGTCTCAGATCTTAGCTGGATTTGCTCCACTTTCTGAAGGACATGACTTTTAGATAGTGTTCATCTGCTGCCATAGATAATTTTTTAGCTCTGTCTTTTCTTTTTTTCCTCCTCTTGTCCAATTACCTGAAATTTCTTTGAGGACAGACTGCAGAACAGACCTTCAGAAAGCCTGAATAACTATTGCTCAAGAAAACTTAAAAATACAAGAAAGGCTGCTTGAAAGCAAAACATAAAGAAATGTAGAGTGGCTCAAGATCTTTGGGCAGTGCTGTATATTTGCACTGATGCTCACATTAAGCTTGGCAAAAGTTTCAAATCATAGGGACCTAATTTCTATCAGTAATCCCTAAAAGCTCGGGCTTCAGATGCTCCAAAGTCTTTGGCCATATTTGTATCCATAGATCTGTGTGATGTCAGAAAGAGAGAATATCTTCATATGGTCACCTTAGGCACAAAACTCCAGAATACAATATAAAATTGTATAGACTATGGAGTTGAAAAAGGGCATTGAGATTTTTGTTCTTTCCATTTCAGTTTGCTCAGTTATCTAAACTATGGTTTCTGTTTTACCATCTAGGTAATTAAGTTTATTTTTTGCCTTCAAAACAGCTGAAACCAATGATAATGTTCTCAATCTGCAGCTGTGTGGGGGCTGGGATTCCACTCTCTGGGCTGAGGACATGGAGGGCAGTGAAAGAGACAGCTCGATCTTGACAGATGAGATGGATTGCCGTTCTCACAACAGCTCCCCAGTGAGGAGGAGAGCGCAGCAGAGGCTGAACAGAGTGAGGGGGGCCCTTAACCGCTCCTGTTCTGTCCCGGACTCCAACAACCCCCCCTGCTTCTCCCCTCCAAGTCACGGAGACATCAGTATACCGGTTTCAGACCTCACTGAGATAGGAGCAGACGAGCACTTGAGCTGCAAGTCTGTGTGGAGTAACAGACTTCAGAGATTCAGCCGGGGAAAGTCCTGTGAGACATACCCACACTGTAACAGTGAGGACTGCTGGGAAATGTCCAGAGAAACTGAGGATGCTGCCGAGACTGAACACACCAATATTCAAGAGTTCCACGAAAGTCAGTGTGAGGAGTGCGCTCAGGACTTCGTACAGGACTTCGTGCAGGAAGTACAGGACTCCTCATCCTCTACTTCCCTGAACATGGAACAGGACTCTTCTGAAGACCAGACTTCACTAAACCACAGTCTATACATTCCCAATAACTACATGACCAAAAGCATGCTGTTCCTCAATGAAGAATCTCAGGATGAGGTTAGCCATTGCCAGACAGCCTTTAAATGTATGGCTCTATGCTCACATCACATATTTTCTTGCAGTTAAATCTAAAAGAAGAGAAACAACAGAGGTCTCGGGTGAAGGCTGAAGTGGGCTCAACTTTTTTGTATCCTCTCAAAAAAGCTTTGAGTTGGCAGTTTTAGAGGAATAAGAAGGGAAGAGCTGGGTTCACTTCATAGTCGTTAACTGCATTGTATGACCTATGTCAGTAGAGGGTCTTTGCTCAGCATGTTAAGATGGCTGAAAAGCTTGGTGAAAAATGCTTGAGTGGATGATGATGATAATTTAAGATTGTTGAGCTTTCACCATGCAGCTAGCCAAGGAGGAGATTGCTAAGATTATTAGGGAATAAAAAGGTCCAGAGTACTTTGCACCTTCTAAAAAAAAAAAAAAAAAAGTGGAGAGAGATACAGTAATGTAAAACTGGTACCTGATTTCAGATTTTTGCAAATAATTAATCCTCTTTGAAACAGCTTAGTCAGATGAAAAGCTCACCCACACATTTCTCACACCTGCAAAACCATAAAATTATAGTCAAGTGACAGAGTAATCACATAGGTACTCAGCAGCAATAGAAGCATTAAAAAATAGATTGGAATTGCTCCAGTTAGAGTTAATTAGGCCTTCTGAGGGAGCATCTGAAGCTCTTTAATCTGTAACACATTCCCTTTTTAAGATTGGTTTGTTCTTGTTTTCTTTCCAGTGGATCTCTCTAAGAGAGTTGCTTGCTCGTTGTGGACGGAGGCTGACAGTTAATGAGCTGTGGGCTCTGTGTTACACCTGCCTAACCTCACTGCAGAGCTACATTGACTTTCCAGGTGATTTTACCCACTGTATTCACAAAACCAGGAAGAAACTATCCCTGCAACGGCAGTTTTCTCTTCATTTTAGAGCTAGTGCTTACAATAGACTGGTAGAAAGTTCCAAAGCGGAGAGAAAAAACTGACTAGAAATATTATGCAAATTACATTACATGGTTCTAGCTCACAATTCTTCTGTGCAGCTGATTTCTCTCTTTTCTGTTAGCCTATTTATGCCTGGACACGGTGCATGTGGGCTGCAAGGGAGAAGTGCTTTTTTTGAAACCTAAAAACATAGGTAGGTACTTCTTAGTCATCTGCTGTTGTGTTTTTCATGTTTTTTGGGGAGGCATTCGCAATTTCTAGTTGTATACTCTCAAAATACTCACTGAAAATGCACTCTTATCCAACGTGTATGAGTATATGTTGACTTTAGGAACTAACTGTAAGTGTTCTTTGCAGGATCTAGAGATGAATTTTATCTTGCTCCTGAATATCAAGAACATGGAATTGTAACAGAGAAGGTTGGTCTGTCAGAACTGCTTTCATTAATTTTTAAAGCGAAATTTTAAATAATTTATTTCAAATTAACCCCCACCCCCCTTCTTTTTGTTCTCGTCTGCCTTTGCTCAGGTTTGCGTGTATGGGGTTGCTGCCATTCTCTGGGCCACAGCCAAGTTCAGTTTATCACCTAATCAAAAACTGGCGATGCCTCGGAAATTAAAGAGACTGCTCCTGGAGATGGCTAAGAGGACGCCTATCGAGCGACCTACCATCGACATGGCTAAAAAAGTATCATAACCCATTATTTTATTTATTTATTTTTTTAAAACATGAATTGTCACCTTAATCTAACACTATGAGTTGCTAGTTTTTCTCTAATGAAAGTCTTTATGTGGTTGTCAAAGCAAATTATCTGTGGGGCTCTATGCCTGACGCTGCCAGACAAGAAAACTCTTTATCACTAGCTGGCTGTTACGCTGTTTTCTTCTTTGAACAGATACAAAGGCATCACAGTCTTTTACTACATTAGCTTCAAATTAACTATCACAGTGCTTTTTGAATTCCTGAAATTTCTGACAAGAATGTCTCCAGCTAGTGATATTTTTGTCATCAGAAAGTTATTGTAAAAATACAACATGACAATTTGATTTCAGTATTTGTGCTTTTTTTTCTTACAAATGAAAATTGGGTTGTAAAACTTAAATTTAGAACAAACACGCTGGCATGTTAAACAGAAGCCTGGAGTTATCTTACAAAGGTAGGTGCTTATATTTATAGAATAGAATTAATGACTTTTTTTAAGCGTTTAAAATGCAGTACAGAATTCCCAGTGCCATTTTAGAGGCCACAGGGAGTCTTTACTGTTGTTAGTTTAAGAGCACTACTGAAGATTTCAGAACAATTCTACAGACTTTTTGATTTTTGATAGCAAAGAGCCACAGCAGCAGCATGATTCCATTGATATCATGGTTTCCTCGTGACCTTTGCTGTTGCACAAATAATTTTTTCCGTATTTCTGGCCCCTGTAGTCTCTAGAAGACTTGGAGGCTTTTGTAAAGCTTAGGGCATCGAATATTTCCACTTATGAGCAAATAAAAAATGTCAGACTATGCAACTGTGGCTTCAGTACTAATTAGCATATGTTAACATGCTAAACAGGTTTGTCGGGTTTTGAGTTTTATGGTCAGATATAAAGTCATGGTAAAAAACAAAACAAAACAATGTATCCCATCTTTAAATTCTAATGTTTTATTTATCAGGACATAATAAAAAAAAGATCTGATCCTTACCAGGACTTAAAGTTAGCAAAATAAAACAGATAAATTGCAGAAGCAGTATGTGAAAAACTACCAAACCAAATGATTCAATAGCTTGTAGAACTAACTTTATCAGAACCTGGAGTCTTTGTTTCATAAAAGACTTTATGACACTCTCGTGTCATTGTGGAGGAATTTTGGCCCACTTGTCTTTCTGCTTTATTTTATAGAGGGGTTGATTTTATTGAGGTTTGAAGCCATTCATTCACCACAGCATTTCAATCAGGTTGAGGTCTCAACTTTGACTGCACCATTGCAACACCTTGTTATTTTCTTTTACGGCTATTCTGCTCTAGATTTTCCTGGCATCATTGTCCTGTTGCTTGACCTAATTTCAGCAAAAACTTTCAGCCGTGCTGCCATGTTCTATCTATAGTGAAAGGCTGGTTGCATTAAGAGATCTGACATTTGATTGGACAATCAAGTGTCAGTAATGAAAATAAAAAACAAAAAAGGGTCAAGCAGTTAAGCCCTGCTTTCCTCCAGGGCATTTTGTTATCACACATTACAATGATTCAGACCAGCAAACTGACAGAACTTCTGCTTTTACAGAAGTGGTCATACTTATTTATAATCAGTTTAATAAATGCAGTTGATTTGCAGCACCCATTTGATACTGTATGCCCCCATGCATTCAGTACTATCCATCCATCCTTTCATCTTCTTCTGCTTATCCGTGGCCGGGTAGCAAGGGCAGCAGCCTAAGCAGAGAAGCCCAGACCTCCCTCTCCTCAGCCACCTCCTACAGCTTGTCTGGGGAAACACCAAGGCGTTCCCAGGGAGATATAATCTGTCCAGCGTGTCCTGGGTTTGCCCCGGGTCCTCCACCCGGTGGGACATCCCGTGAAGACCTCACCCAGGAGCCGCCCAGGAAGCATCCTTGTGAGATGCCCAAGCCACCTCAACTGGCTCCTTTCGATGTGGAGGAGCGGCAGCTCTACTCTGAGCCTCTCCCAGATGGGAGAAGTCAGCCACCCTTCAGAGGAAGCTCATTTCCACCGCTTGTATCCGCGATCTCGTTCTTTCGGTTACTACCCACAGCTCATGATCATAGGTGAGGGTAGGGATGTGGATCGACCAGTAAATGGAGAGCTTTGCTTTTACACTCAGCTCTCTTTTAAGTACTAATTACATGTTTATGTAAAATGCTAATAGAGTTATTCAAGCACCAAATACAAAGCAAATACAAGCAAAAATGTATCTATCATTTATCATACATTTATTTCTAACTTATGTTAGAATACTAAACTATGACGTGAACATGGTAAACATTGCTTGCTAAAAATGTACATGATGAATTTAAGTGCTGGTGTTAATCAAAGTGGAATGTCCCTTCCAAATAAATATAAAGATATGCTAACATGAGCATCAAAGCCATATATGGTGCAATAATTATTTAGGCTTTCACACTAAAATAAATCCCTGCCCATTTTTTAATACTTTTATTCATCATAGACTTTATATTCTATCACTGATTTGTGTATTCTAATGACACTTTTTTTAAATAATTTATTATAAAATGCACTTTGCATTACACTTTCTTGTTTGCAAAGTTTTCTATAAATAAAGCCCCTTTTGACTTTGTTTATCACTGTGCAGATATCACAACTTCAAAGAGAAGCATCTTTGCTTAGAGTAATCTCTTTTTCCCTTGTCATTATGTCAACAAAGTACTCTGTGACAAATGCCATAATTTACTGTTACTGTTACCCCGTCAATCCTTTTAAAAGGGTTGCTGCGTGTTTTTTTTTTTTTGTTTTTTTTTAACCCTTGAGCTATTTCAGGAGAGAATTAGTTCTGACATTATCCATATCTGTGCATGAAGTGCCCTGTATTGCTATCACACTTACTCTCATGTGGATCTGTTCCAGAGCTGTTGTGACTACTTATCACGCCAGGGGACAAATGCTGAGACTGTCTGGAACAACCTCGTCAGCAGAGTTCACCCGGTAAACCTTTTTTCACCACAGATATATTAATACTATTGTACTTGTGTATTAGTAAAGTGTCAGTGTCAGCTTCTTGTGGTCAGTGTCGGTTGTGTTTTGTGTCACTGAATAGTCAGTTCTGGTTGTCATGAACATATTGTATTTTCTTTTCAGCCAACCTTAAAATTCTCAGATGCAGAAGATTTGACGACCACTGAAACATGCCCAAATTTATGTGAAGAGTCTGCTGAAAACAACAGTGGTAGGGCAGCTTTACTTAAGTAGGGATGACCCTCGTGCAATACATTAAAATGTACAATATTTTACATATCCTAAATATATGAAATATTAGGAAGCCCCCTCTGAAACAAACCAATAAAAATGTATTTGGTCTCATTAATTTGAATCAGAATTAAAGCTGATGGTATTTTGTACATTGCACGAGACAATATCACTGATATTGTAAATGGCACTGTGGTAACTGTGTGTAGGCTTTGTCCCCATGGCCACTGAGAGCCGACTGGCTCCTGTGCCTGGCCCTGTTCCCCACAGCTATCCAGTCAATCAGGAACTCCAGCTCCCAGAGGCCTTCACTTCCACCGCCACACACTTCACCCCCATCATCCTGACCAGTGAAGGAGGTTTAGAGGGGGGGGACCAGCATTTTTCAAATGACACTGAAGGGTAGGAATATAAAAGTGATATTATGGCTTTACATTATATTCAACAACAATGATCAATCTATTTGTAAAACAAAGGTTTCAGAACCATTTTTGTAAATACACTAATGTGCTTTTTTTTCTAAGCGTTAGATGGGAGGCTGGTTAGCCTAGCTTAGCACAAAGGCTAAAATCAGAAGAAAAACAGCTAGGGTGGTTCTCTTTAAAGATAAAGGCCTAAAACTGGGCCGTACTAGCAAACACTTTTTAAAGCAATCAAATCATTTTGATAGTATAAACCTAAATGTCAAAACCACAAGCTGTAATTTCACGTCGACCTTCACATGTTTAAAATTCTTATTACGTATAGTTACTTGTTGTCATTGTCATGGTAATAAAAATGTTTGTAAATGATCTGGCAATGAAAACAAAAGTCACTTGTTGATCACTTGACACACCAGCTCTGGTTTTGGGAGCTTGGATCACATAAAAGCAGAAAAATTCCTGAGGCACTCTGTTGATTAGAAATATAAAAATATTGTGGCGAGCTCAGACAAGCAGGAGACAGAGGTGTCGTTTGGTCTTGCTTCCCGCGAGTTAGCCAGGGAAGAAGCACAACAACAACAAAAAAAAGGCGCTCTCTCCACCCAGAAACACACAGTCGCACAGAGAGAGAGCGTCACTTGTAACCATGGCAACATAACCATAACAACAGAACATAGCTGTCAAACCCCAAACCTGACCTGCTACATAGCCCCCACCTAAGGGGTCAGTCGTCCCCGACAACTCCATTACCCAACACAAAGTCCCGCAAATGTCCAGGTGTCTTCTTTCACCGAACAGGCCGATCTCGACCAGCAGGGGAAGAGTCACTCGGATCAGAACATGGGGTGCCACCAGCATCCCCTGCCGCGGCGGCTGCTGGAGCGGGCGGGCAGTATGGTGAGAGTCTGTCCTGGTGCAACACCACCATGTGCCCCGGGCCCGGCATGTGGATCCGGTACAGCACTTCTGTTAGCTGCACCACGACCTCTGCCGGCCCTTGCCAGTGACTGCACAGCCTGGGGGACACTCCTCTCTTGCGAACCGGGCAGTAAACCCAAACCTTGTCGCCAGGCACAAAAGCTCCCCTCGGCACCTGGTGTTGAAGGCTCTTTTCTATTGTACTCCGGAGCTGGCCTGGGCCTGGCGGGTGTAGTCATGAACCACCGCTCCCTCCGCCTCCTGTAGCAGTCCATGGCCACCAACATGCGCCGGTTCCCTGACTCGGTGACGGGGAAAGGCCCTAGGACGTCCACTCCCACTCTCTCCATCGGGGCCCCCACCAGGTACTGCTGCAGGGGGGCAGTGGAGCGTTGAGTGGGGCCCTTCCGTGCCATGCAGGTGTCACAGCAGTGCACATGAAGTTCCACATCCCGTCGACAACCAGGCCAGTAGAACTGTCCCCTGAGACGGCTGAGAGTTTTGGCATTCCCATAGTGGCCGGCCCCCAAGAGCCATGGACAAGCTTGAGCACCTGCGACCGTAGCGACCGAGGCACCAACAGCTGCAGGAGATCCTTGCCCTGACCGGGGGCCCGCCATCTCCGGTATAGGAGGCCATCGTGGGTCTCCAGATTGTTGTACTGGGAGTGGTAGGCCTTCACTTCGAGCCCCTGTCCCGACACCCCCATCCAACCTGGGCGTTGTGCCACCTCCAGCCAGGCCCCCACCTGAACCAATGTCGCGTCAGCCTCCTGCTCCCGCTTCAGCTGCTGCGTGGTCAACGGGAGCCATTCCCCTCCGCTGGCTGTGGCCTGAGCAGTAGCCACACCCAGTGCGTCCTGGGCCCGCTCCTCCTATCATTTCGAGAGGGGCAGCCAGTGTGGGCACAGACGATGGGTTGAGCAGAGCCAGTGTCGATGGTGTGCTGAAACAGCTGCGTCTGCTTGCAGTCTTTGTCACTAGCGGCAATGATGTCCACATTCTCGTCCAGGAGGCACCTCAGCCGCTGGCGCTGGTCAACGGTTAGACCTACGCTGCTGCGATGCCACAGGTCATCAACAGCTTGGGTTGTCTCGGTCGAGGGAGGTTTGTCGGGCCTAGAGGCTGGGGCTGAGGCGAGTAGAGATGGTCTAGAGCCACCGGCATCCGAAGTCTGTTGTGCGGCAGCTGCCTGAACCCGCTACAATATTTAAAAAAATTATATAAAATAGTTGCAGAAAAGTCTTCATCAGGTCAGGAGACAAGCCTTCTCTGATTTGTAAACAATAACTTCTGCTAGAGTCACACTGAGGAGAACAGCCTGGGGACTGTAGTGTAGCCAAAGTTATTGCAGCTATGTAAATGGTTGAATTTACAGTCTTGTCATCTTTAATATTGTTGCAATATTGTTGTGATATAAGATGGTGACAAGACAGCAATAGCATGCAGTCAACACATTGCTCTATGTATTAAACAAACATATACATTTTCTGTTGGTTTCTATTAGTGTCTTACAGGCACATATATAAAAATATATCAACAAATGGTAACATTTCACTTCTCTAAGTCTTGGTAAGCCAGTGAATGAAAATATTTTCCATGAATGCTGAGACGGTTTGGTAAAGGATATAGCTATGATCCATCAAAAAGTAAACAAAAAAAAAACATTTACAATAAATGTTATGCATCTAATACCTATGAGAAATGATTTGATTGACTGTCTATTTTACAGGACTGTGGATGGATTCACCAAAGGCAGGGATCAAATTGTGAAAAGCAGCCTCGATTTCACTCCACCCTCTGAGTACCAACTTCCTCCACAAACTGAACCCAATCTCCGTACTCAGGAGACAGTTAAAACTACATCTTTTACAACTTCTAGCAGCAAGATGCTGGTCGACTCCCCTTCTACTCTCCCTGATATATCTTATCTCGAAGTCTCTGTTTCTCTGCCATTATCCACTAACCTCAATGGTTGTGGTATTTTCAATAATTACCTCTTTCGGCAGGACCCCGCAACAGGGCATCTTTCTCTAGTGCCTGTGCAGGTCAAGGCTCCCGAGTCTGTCCTCGGGTTGGATATAAATCTCTCCTTGGTCCCTCAGCCTTTGCAGGGGCTAATCACAGTTCCAGAGAGCACTGATGGTTCGTTTATTGACTGTCTGAATGTGCCTGTTAGGCCTCGACCACAGGAGTATGAACCACTGTCATCACATTTTAGTGGAAGCTTAGTCATTTCCGACTCCTGCATGGAGCACAGTGTGCTTGGAGCATACAAGGTCCAAACAAATCCAAGAACACAAGGTGAGAACCAGTCTGCTCGAACATCCAGCTCCCCAAACGTCCACCCTGCCTTAAAGGAGGTGATCGATCTGTTGAAGGGGGAGTTTTCTCTTGATGGATATTTGGACAATGGGCATGAGGACATTGTCATGGGTATGTATCTACAGATAGTTATATTTATATCTGTGGGTAGGCATTGGATTTCATAAGAATTTAAAGGATTCCAATTCCATAATTGATATTACTTTTTGGTTTGATTCCTTATCGATTCATGTTGAGTTCTCATTGGCTCCGTTTTGAGAGTCACAACCATCTCTAAGTAGTATTAGTATTTTTGCATCTTAGAGGTATTTCTCCTATTTGCTGCGATCAGTGTTGGGGTCATTATTCCAAAAAAGTAGCCTAACGTTTTGAACATATTACACAGAACACTTTTCTTAAAAGTAACACACTACGTTACTTAATTACTCCCAAGGGAAAGTCGTTATACTACTCGTTACATTACGTTTACGTTTCTTTCTTCGGTTTGTTACCTGTTGAAGTTCAGGGTCTGCTTATGACTGAGTATTAGGGCCACATTAAGAAAAAAAAATATTGTTAATCGTTTTGAGAATAGAACTTAGAACTTTTTTATTGTCAATGCACATTTGCTTGCACACTGAAATTTGGAAGCAATACCACAAAGGTGTGAAAGTAAAGAAAACAATATACAAGAAAGAAGAAGAATAGACAATATAAGAACACCATGTCGAAATTTTGCAATTAAATTCAAAAAGAGAAAAAGAGAAAAAAAAAGTCAAAATGTGGAGATTGCCATTGTTGTTTCACAACAAACTGCCACCTTTGCTATACCCTTTAGAAAATGCCCTGTGTGGATGAGTTAGTGAAACAAATCTATCAGTCATCTTGTGATATAACATACATCCTCTTTATTTATACGTGCATTATGCTGCTAATGCAACTTCAGTTCAGCTCTTTGCAAGCCCCTGTATAGACAGCATGCTAATGCTAAGCAATAAAAATAAAAGTAATGTCTAGATCCACGCTGCAGACTGATTGTAGCTCAAGTGGAAGTGGAAATGATAAGCAGGATTGATAGGCAAGCAGACAAACAATTCCAATGAATTGGACTACTGTGATCAATTTCTCTACAGAACCCAGGTCTGGAGACTCATCCTTATCCGTGGATATTATAGTCAATCCGAAACAGATTGCAAAAGTAAGGATTATACAGCAGGGAGAAACATTGAAGTAGCTAATTTCCTTTTATCAATCTTTTTAGACTAATAAATGGAAAAATATTATAGCACACGGTCTGGCTTCTCCACCGTATGTGCAAACTTTGTAAGACTAATGCAATCATAATCATAACATTAGCAGTTGAATTATATCAATAAATAATAGAAGAATATATACAGTGCTTTATTAACAGCTAATTAACAGTCAAACAACACCCAGCTTAATTTGACAAAATCCATTCTTTGGTAGTCCACTCATAATAACATAAAAACCTCAACTGATTTAAATTTGGTAGATCTCTTCTTCAGAGTTTTCTCTTTGTGCACACTGGGACTTTTCCCAGCATTGCTATTACTTCTTCACTCTATGGAAGTCCCCTTGTGATCACTTTGAGTAAGTCAAACTATAACCCAGAGACCAAATGCAAGTTTGTTCCATGCCAACACAGCACTCCAGTCCCAAAGGGTGCTTTTTGCCACAGTTATGTAAAAATCAAGCATGTAGCCATGCAGACGGCCTATACATACATCTATGAAAGAATTAGTCGTTCTGAAGAGTACACTGAATTTTGCTGTTATAGGATGCCACTATTACAATTATTATTGCAAAGTGGAATGGCAAGTCAGCCAGAAAGCACCACATAAAGTTACAGAGGGGATTGCTGAGGGGAATAGTGCATAAAAACGCTACGCTAACTCAATAACTTTAGAGTTAGCATTACCATCAACACAAAAGCTGTGTGCCAGGAACTTCATGACATAGGTTTCTATGGCTGCAGTTCCTGTGGTTGTAATGTGGAGGTGGCCCACTACTTTTGCCCATATAGGGTAGACTTCAGTGTTATAAAAAATAGATGCCCCAAAGTCTAAGATTGTAATGTTCTATTAATGCCAGTTTGCATTTTTATTGCACTGATTTTCTTTTTCAGACGTATTCATTTGAAAATCTGCTTTTCATTTTCCGAGGGGAGTTCATCTTCTCTTTGAGGGACCTCCAATACCAGGCGTTTGCCAGCATCGTGAAGGAGAGATTCACTGATCTCTACTGGGAAGATGACTTACTGGGCGTATTGCATTGCTTGGTAAACTGCAGCACTTCCACACTGTAAGCATTTTTTTCCTCATATCTTTTATCTTTTTAAACAGTGGTTTTGGTTCGGGGGTTTTTTTGTTTGCTTGTTTTTTCTTGTAAAGACAGTGCCTGTTGTGTAAGCTAATGAAGTGAGGCATAAATAAACGAATATTAACTCCTTATATAAAGGCTTTTAAATGCTTTAAAGTAAAACATATCTAATAACAAAACAGTATTATTAATTGATGTTGCTTAGAAATAAAAAAAAGTCACCTTGAGATCATGTGACTAGTGTAATACAAATAAACACGGTTTCTGAATGTTATCTTGAAGATTATTCATACAGATACAGATAATACAGATAATATTGCATATCATGATTTTATTTTGATGTAGTTTAATTTGAAGACATCACCTTAGCTCTTATAGGCATGTTTTCCAAAGTTTTAAATTAGGACCATTATGGAAATAACTGGCAAAATACAGACCCTATCAATTGATTTATAATAGACAGTTAGATTTCTAATTTAAGATAAAGCCATGTGGCAGGAGAAGGGAGGTAGCTTATTTACATGTGCAAATAAGAGTACAAAGATGTTGGAATAAGTTATGGGATGGAGTGCTGATTAACGATGACATCTTCTCCTCTGCACGCTTTCACATTCAAAGCCAACATTAAAAAGAAACAAAGCTTCTTTTGCAAACCTCGCCAACCACATTAGCAGCTCCTATGGCAGTAGCTATGCGGTAAGTTTTTCGGTGCAAGTGCTATGTCAACACATTTAAAGCTCTTTCTGCATTGTTACTGATATACTGACAATTAGCCGTGGGCATCGGGTAGACTTAAGTGTATGGATGAATGCATGCATGTATTTAAACATAAGATAGAGACGAGCACGGAGGCGAGCCTGTCACTTCTTTCAGACGTCTTTTCATCCAGGCGTTGCTCATGCTCTTGTGCTCAGGGCAATATGACAGACCCTTTAATCTGCTCTGGTAGAGAGACGACACAGCTTTGTGGAGAGATAGACATGTTTTTCCTCTGGCTGTGGGCTCGTTCACAGGGCTCAGCTGTGAAGGGTTTCTCCACTGTTCCTCCACTGCTTCAGTTTCTCTGAAGGGATTGAGGGACTTGATGAAGACACGCTTCATTCTAACCCTGACAAGGACAGCAGTGGTCTGTTTTGGCACAGTATTAATTGTGTGGCTCAGTTGGTGTAATTTGCAAGTGCATAATGTTACTGATAAGCTCCAAGATGTTCAGTGGCTGCCTTGTTTCATTCTTTGCGAGTTTTCCATTGGAGCCAGTATTCTAGTACATTATTGATTAAAGTAGCAAATCCCTTGTGAAGTTGAGTGCTGTATGTGTTTTGCATTGTTGACTGTTTTAGTTATTATCATCACCATGTGTGTTTTCTCTGAATTGCCTATTACCTGCTTACTTGAATGCATGTCATTGGCAATATTCCCCTAATTAGTGCTAATTATTATTTGCTTTGAACATGCTGTGTGTTTTCTGTGCCCCGTGCAGCAGCTGTAATGATCAGCCTCCATCAAAGGCTGTGAAAAGGGCAACCGTTACCCCATCCTCGATAGCCGCTGTCAGGAGAGGGAAGAGAGAAGTTTGCCTGAACAGCTGTCTCGATCTGAATGGAAACTTCCGCCCGTCCAGTCCTGTTGCTGGGGATTTTTGGGAAGAAACCAAGGCCCAGTCCTGTCATGCAGAAAATAGGACTGTACTCGAGGATGTCAGATTGAGTTCAGAGCAAAATCAGCACTGCATCGGTGAAGGTAGGAGAAAGATTTGGTTGTTGACCTCTGTCTCTTTCTCATTGGAGAGTTCTCACAGTCGGTTATATTTTGGATCCATTTCTGAAATGCATAGGCTGAACTGGATGAACAAGTCAAATAAAAGTGCTCCCTCTAAGGCTCTGAGCATCACCTGTTTGAGCCCGCAGACTGAGGTTTTCATCTTCAGCTGTGAGTGATTGAGCCAGCCATGATTCCCTTTGAGATACATTTAAATTCAGCATGTAATGTGATTTTAAAAATGGCATGTGAGGAAGATGGGATTGTTTAAGTTACAAACCTGCTCCCATAAATAGATTAGGGATTAGGAGACATTACTGCTGCTTACAGGAAATGTTGCTTTTTCACTTGCTCAAGTACAAGTAAAATAAACTTGTAACTAAGTACTATGTGCAAGTGCTGCATTGTAACACAGTACAAGCGCAGTACTTTTTATTTTCTTCTTAACTAAGTAGATGAAGGGATTTGATAATCATGCAGATTCTGTCCTGCTTTTAGATATCAAACTCCACCTTCTCTGTGATGTTTTGGTATATTTCTATCGCCTTGGCTGCTGACTGCAGTCATGAGGGCCATTGCCAGCTGTTGGATGCTGTTCTTAAGTTTGCGGCTCATTCAGAAGGGTCCAAGGCGTGCTAGCAAACTTGCAAAGGCTTTTTTTTTCTTCTCCCTTTTCTCTAAAACCCATTCCCGGTCAGTGACTTTCACACAAACACACACTTGGGTCTGTTTTTGTCATTACTGAAGTATGTTAGACATGAGCTGTCTTGATTGCAGACAGGCTCTGAACAGATACTTGAAATTAAAAAAAAGGGATAGTGACTGAACTGTGAATTGCTTTAAGGGCATCTGTTAAACAGTAAGTGCATTGTGCAGCCACGAGAGGGTTAGCAACAAACACCCTCAGCGCCACCCTTGGATCTCACCCTCTCTCTCTCTCTCTGTCTCTCTGTTTACTTCAAATCCAGTTTGCCTTTTTTATACTCTCCATGTGATCCAATCCCTCTCTCTCTCTCTCTCTCTCTCTCTCTTCTGTCTTTATTTACAGTTCCAGGCGTGAACGCTGACAGTTCAGACTTGGGGGTCATGGAGGGAAGAGGTCATTCAGTGGGGGGCAGCGATGAAAGCCCCTCTGAAGCTGAGGTTCTATCAGAGGGAGAGGAAAGGCTTACAGGAGCCCACGATGAGCAGATGAGCCCAGACTGCTCCGAGGACATGGAGGACAGCGACTCCGTGGCGTCTGAGCGGCTTCTCTCCTCCAGTTTCAGAGCAGAGGGTCTTGGCCTCATTTCGAGCCCAGACTGGGCCTTGGCCTTCTTCGGCGAAGAGTGCTTTAGTCCCGATGTGACCCAGTATGCAGGAAATCTGGGACAGCACACAGGATCGCCATGTCTGGACGTGAAAGCACAGGTGGGTAAAGCTACGATGGCCACCGCCTCTGAATCATCCCTGACCTTAACCCTGAGCGTTTGATCGAACGGGAGACTCCATGATTTATTTATCAGTTTTCATGCCGCTTACATTAAATGTGTATGTATTAAATGTTATGCTATTTCAATGGATTATTCTATAAATTCACGTAAATTCAAATGTTTTATCGCGTATTTAAGGCATTTGAATAAAACAACTAAATACGGTCTTCTGTGCCCTGAGCCAAGATAAGTTATTTCCATCAAAATATCCTCTGAAGTTAAAGTTTAAATCGTTTTGGTTGTGCTGCTTGAGGTTGAAATCGAGTGCTTCTCTGTTTCATTCAGCTCCTCACCTGGTCGAGTTTTTTGATTAAGCGTGGGACTTATTTTCCTATCTGTAATGAAGTGGGGCACGGTCAGGCTTTGGGGTAAATAGGACGAGAGCATGTGGGGGACTTTAGGATAATTGGCATATTATTCTCTCCAAACTGGATCTGAATATTAATGTGTTGAACTTAGCCCTCAGCAGAGAAAGTTATTATCATTTGCAAAAGAATATTAATGAATCATCCTCGTGTTTGAGCGCTTTGATGGCACCACTGCTCCTTCGGAAGGTTTGCGTGAAAGCTTATAAACGTACCTTAAGAGCTGCGATGCTGCGACTTCGTACTCAGTTCACTTCAAAAGAGCTGTTGCTTTCTGTTGCCACGGTGAAGAGAGGACCAAAAAAAAACAAAAAAACACTGGCCCATACACACTTAAAACGCCCGACGGCTTCTTTCAGCAGAAGGCATGTGGTGCAGTTTTAGGGCCTTTGTATGATTCTGTGTGATTTCCTTTGAACAGGAACTGCAGCAGCAGCTTGTAATTGAAACAAGGAATCTAAAGAAAACAAGAAATTTCTACCAGAAGTTGATTCAACAAGAGAGGAAAAACAAAGGTTGGGTGCTCGTTTTAACACGCCGCAGGAGTATGAAAATGGCAAAATGCTGTGTTTCTGATACAGCATGTAAATACTGTGTGTGTAATGTACCTTTATTGTATTCCAAAGGTCCTGAGAGCAAGCCAATGCTCTTTAAACTCAAGTCACAGCTCGAGGAACTCAGGTCCAAAGTAGCCTTCTTGGATAGTGTGAAGAAATACCTCGAGGTACAGAAGCTTACCCAAAAATCTTATGCATCATACTTAACTCAGTTCTTGTAAGCTTGATAGAATTTCTTTCATTTCCACAGATTCTCAGTGTGGACCAGTGGGGTTTGGAGCTTTCGTTGCTCCCCTCTTTGGCTGTCTGTGAACTCGAGTCGTTGGACTTCGAGTCCTCAGAGGACATTTCAGTGTTGAGTTTTGGTACCAGCAAAGGGAAGAGCACTCTGCAGGCTGGATCTCCTCTGGGCCTCATGGCATACCTCTATGCCAGGTACATTTGATTAAGGGTCGATTTTCTTTTCTTTTTTTTTTCTAGTTACGTTTTACAGTGCTGTGATCCAGGTCATAGGCTGAGTTATTTAACCTTCCTTCTGCTTTTGATGTGTCCAACAAAGGGATTTTACAGAGTCAAAAGAGTGTATTCACTTACAACGGGAAACTTAAGAATATATTTGATGTTTTACTGATGTGTTTTTTCTAAAATAAGACCTTTATTACAGCTGGTATTTTTTATTTGCAGGGTATTTTTTCTCAGTAATGCTGACTAATTGTAAGGATGTCAGCATACTACACTTATATACTATATTGGCTGATAGGCAGCATACCTGCTAAACTTGAGGGCTTAAAAATTTGAACTAGGTACGAAACATTTGATCAAAAGGTGCAATTAGTTGAAACTAAAAGTGCAGTTTTTCTCTGGTTTGCATTCTGGTTGGCTGTGAAGTCACACTCCACAGTAATCAGCTGAGCTCACGTCCAGCCCTCAGCTGACGGCTCAGGTGATCCCCTTTTATTACCTCTAGGTGATATTATTGTAATTTATTATATTTTTGTTTGAGCCAATAAAGACTACACAAACTACAGCTTGTCCAAAAACTCAGAAGCCAGACTTTCCTCTATTTTAGCTTTGCTTCATTGGTTATCGGTTAATTGATTTGGGGATTTTTTTCTGTGAAATTTAAGGCCCTTTTCTGGGCTCACACCAAGCTGTGTTTCAGCTCTCCTGACACCGTTTGCTCGTAATCTGAGGTCCTCAGCCAAAGCTCTTCTGGTCGTCCTGCAGTCTCAGCTGAGGTCCGAGAGCGATGGGGCTTCTTCTGTCAAGGCATGCGCGCTTTGAAGCGGTCTCCCTCCTTCCTGCATTTTTCGAGTTACCAGTTGTCTGATTGTTGTGACGATCATTTAAATGAGCGGCGTTATTGCACCGGGTGGTACATGTAACCGTATCGTCAGTGGAATTAACCTCAAACAGCATCAGCTATAAGATCTACAATAGCTTCTTAGCTCGGTCAGATAGCATTTGTAGTGTTTCTTCCACCTTTTTGTCTTTCTGCTGTCTTCTCCTGTGCTTACGAAACTTTTAAGGCTCTCAAACATCATCCTCCACACATCAAACTGTTTCCCCTTAGATCCCTCCAAGATTTTGGGGGCTTTATTGCCAGTAGTACAACAATTTTGGCATTTTTTTGTCCTCAACAATTGGCTCACAGATAAGTAGCTTTTAATTTGCCTTAAAGTCAAAGTGCAGGTTCTGCTAAACACAGGGGGTGTTTATAAATTCCCATTTGTCTGGCGGCTCACATGAGACCCACCACCACTGACAATGTTGTGATTTTAGTGACGTCACTGCTCCCTCACGTTGAAAGGAGTCGTTAAAGTAGCTTAGGGCACCTCGGAAGGATCTCTCCCTAGAAATGCTTTGTGAAATTTACACATCTGTGTGGGAAAAGATTCAGATGTAGGACATGTAGGGTAACTCACATATAGCAGGAAGTTGAGTTCCTTCAACTTCACCTCTTGTATGTTATATTTGCCGGGTCTGGACGGTTTGCGAATGTTTTTATATTCCTTTCTGTATATTATGTATCTGTTCTACATATCATGTTTCTTTTTTTTTCTTTTTTTCTATATATCATGTTTCTAATAATGCCTTGTGCTGATTTCTAATTAGTGTCTCTATGATTGTTTTCATCACAGAAATGCAGCTATGGAGGGCTACATCCAGCAGTTCCTGTATACGTATCGTTTCTTCTGCACTCCTGAGCACTTACTGCAGTTCATAATGAATAAATTCATCTGTGCTGTAAGGTAAAGTACAACCAGCAGCACAGGGCGACAGAGGAGCAGCTCTGAGCAGTGTGCAGTTCCAATTCTTCCAATAAATGACTAATTAAAATGTGCCACACGGTAAGAAACACGTTACATGTGGGTTTTATTTCTTTTCCCATTTCAGGGAGGGACCTGATTTGTCAGGAGACAGTGAAAAGGTTTTCCATCGGAGTTTGCACTTGCTTCACTTCTGGATAACAGACTACAGAACAGTGGACTTTGTGCCTAACTCCAGCCTCGTGGACGTGTTAGAAAAGTTCCTTAATACTGAGGTAGCCAGATATGTACACACTGTATACAGCGCCATTCCCTTGAATGAAAAAAACCCCAATGTTCAAATATTCTCCATTTAATGCTTCCACAGGTGATTCCTATAGACAGCCAAGGGGAAGCCTTGCTTATTGGTCTTCACAGCCCGCTGAGTATGAGTGCAGCAAGCCATCTGACAGGGAGCCTAATCAGCTTTGACGAAGTCGATGACTCTGGGTGTTTGCATTCATCTACTGAGGATCTTGGGAAAAAGGTCAATATTTACATTCTTGTTGTTGAGCCAAATTTAATCTTGATCTATTTTCCAATAAGATCAGATCCCTTAACAAGAAGTCTACCAGAAGTCTTTATTGCCCTGAACATGGCTGTGTGAACTTTGCAGTGGAGGATCTCGCGAGTGGTGGAGCCCTCTGCATCCATGTCTAAAGAGAAGGCCTTCTCCATTGCTGTGGCTCTGCCCATGCCTTGTCACCGCTCCCTGATGGATGAGCTCTCCAGCACTTGCTTACACAGTGAAGAACGACTGCCCTTCAGCCAAAATGAGTACAGTGCACAGCACATAGCCCAACAGCTCACGCTCCTGCAGCAGGTAGCGCACCATTTATGTGACTGGTACACCACCTAATGTTGTTATCATTTCAAGCCACTAGAGGGAGCCGTGTCTCTGAGAATGCACCAGCTTGTCATGTTGCATCTTGTATTTGTAACTCTTGTAATGCAGGAAATGTTCCAAGGATGCCATCCAGTTCATTTCCTCAACTCCAGAATACAAGGAGTCAGGGACAAAGTCTCAACCCCGAACAAGTGAGTACAAAAGCTATAAAGCCTGCATTAGAGAGCCTCTGAAAGCCTCTGAAATAGCTTTCACAGCACCTTGGCAAACGATCAGAGGTCTCTGGCCCTCTATTATGAAAGGATTTTTAGGTGCAGAGCATTCGAATGTTTATGCAGAATCACCCACAGCTGCTCAATTATGCTCGGAAGTGTTGCCTGTGAAGGTCGCAGTGTATGATTAACATCATTTTCATACCCCATCAAACATTCAGTGACCTGTATAGAAAAACTGTTCAGCGTCCCCACTCACAGATTCACTTCATTTCTTTCTCTGCTGTTTCTTCCCGTCTTTATGCAGAGTGTGTGTTCCATATACAAACACCTGTTTGTACTTCTTCTCTGCACAGTACCTGAAATACTAAAATTATCATATATCTATTTAACCATATGCATACTGAAGATTTTACTTATAAAGTTTTCATCAACACCTAGGTCTGCTCTACATTCTACTTATTGGAAGGTTGGTAGTTCGCTAACTGGCTACTGCAATCTTTGGCAAGAAACTGAACCGCAACTTGCTCCTGATGAGTTCATCAGAGTGAATGTGTGGGAAGCACACAGACTTTGGACGAGGGAGTTAAAGGTTAAAGGCAATTTAGTTGTGATACTGAGCTCAAACTAAACTGCCTTCTGCCATCTTCACTGGCTCATTTTCCAGAATACACCTTTAGGTCCACATATCCTCCAGTGTCAAAGGTCTTTGGATCCACCTTGGACAATACTTTACTGCACACAGCAGTGTCTCACCTTCAGTCTGCTTCCACCCACATTTCTACAGCTTTTCCTTTTGCTTTAGGAAGAAGGGTAAATAAAAGATTAAATGACAGAAAACTTCCTGTTTTTCATATCTGCTATGGAAATTCTTTTTACAGTCCATCCATGGCAAGAATTATTTTCTGCGAATTAACAAATTCTTCATTTTTTATAAATACAACACACTTTGAGCAATGAGCTACTGGGACATTTTCTGTAATTACACATTTGCGATGGAAAAAAAACCTGTTTAGTTAAATGAGAAAGAAAGAGGAGTTTCACTGGTGTGGCCCACTTAATATCACAGTGGGCAGTACGTGGCCCACCATGAAAAATGAGTTTGACATCCCTGAACTAGACTCTGTGAAACAGTTTAAATCACAACTCTAAACCTACCTGTAGCAATCATTTCTGTGGGCAACGCTTGACCTGAGCGTTCATCACAGTTAAACTTTGACTGAATGGTATGCATGTGGCTAGTTTTTTTTATAGTGAACAGAGTTTAAAGAAAGTCAAGATTTTAGATTTTAGTTAGTTTAAATTTGGCAGAAAAACGCTGTTACTGCTTTACAAAAGACACAAACAAAGAGGAGCTATGAATAATTGTGGGCTTCACTGCATATCAAATGTAAATTGTGCTTCTCAGGCAGTTATGTCTCGTAGTGTGTGGGTGGGACGACTCTTCAGGTGACATCTAGAAAAACATGAAAGGTCCAGGTGAATGCCAGATAAACAAAGTATAATTTTTTCCACAAGTGGAAGTACCCATCACAGCTTCCCTGGAAAAATACAACATTTGAAAATCTAAAGATGTTCTTTAATACATGGGATTTTTGCTGGGCGCTTACTTAGAGCCGTAAAATCCAGTGAAGATTTTCCGACATCTCACGCTCTCCCAACAGAAATGTGTCGCAGCATATTCCACCAGCAGAGGGGAGCAGTGGGCTTGCACGTGAGGGGCCAGCTTCAGACAGCTACCTTCAGCGGCTGCTCACGTACGCTGATAGTGTCACTAACTGGATCTCTGCTGAAATAGTCATCTGCGACTCTGTCAAGGTGAGAGGACCCATAACTCATGGTAGTAACGGGGTCAGGTGGGAATAAAAGGGAGTCATCGCTGTCACAGCACGGGGCTTTGATTTCTCGCGTGAACTCTGGTGTCAGTCACAGGCTGAAAGCAGCTTCTTTATTTAACTGTTTAATAAGTCTCACAAAAAGCTGAGCAAACCAATGAGAATACATTTAGAGAACACACTAGATGTTCAGCTGTTTTAGGACTTTTCCGTGCACTTTGGAGCGTTTTTCACACCGTTATGACAAATACTCTGACTATTTAAAGAGCACTTAAACTATCTTTGCACTTCCTCACCTCAGATTTACCTCATTCTTTCAGTTATTTGTGTTGCTTATGATTTCTATGACAAGGACAACAGCTTTCATTGCTTCCCAAAAAAACAGCTCCTGGATAAATGTGGATTCACTTCTACTGATTTAAGCTGTCCTCATAAAGGAGCTTCAAGTGCAGCTCTCAGATGAACACGTTAAATAATTTGCACATTGATATCTTTTTCAAGAAAGCAGATGAGTAATAGAAAAAACATAGTGTCCACAAAGCACTTTGACACGTAACATTTTTCATATATTGTGTGTACGTGTGTATTAATGGAGCCTGAGAGAGCTGCGTGATTTTAGCATTTTGCTTTGTCTGCCTTTTTTTTGGTTTTGTTTATTTTTGTTTCTCTTGCAATCTCTCCTCCCCTGCAGAAACAAGTTGCTCTGCTGACCAAGTATCTGTGGATAGGAAAGCACTGCTACGAATCGAGGAACTTTGCCACGGCCATGCAGGTCCTCGGAGGTCTGGAGAACGTGATTGTCAGGCAATTACCGGTAAGGCTCCGTGGCAATGCTTTCCTCCTCACACAAGTTTGTGCAATAACTTGCTGCCCCTCAAGCGAAATGTTTCCCTCTACTGCGAGAGAGTTTGGATGGCGTTTAATTAGTTTCACAAATAAAAAAATTCAAATTAATCTATTCAAATAAGATGTAGGAAGAACAAACACAGCGAGGAAGAATGTGCCCCCCACCCCCCCCACTCTGAAAAGCAGTGATTAAAAAAAACAAAACAAAAAAAAAACAGTTGGGGAAAATAGAAGAAATTTCCATATATCCATCTGCAGGGAGGTGACGTTCACTGAGTGCTGCTATATGGAAGCTGCTGTTTTGGTAATGATTAATAAAACTACTGTTGCCTTTGCCAACAGGCGTGGAAACATCTGTCGTCCAAGGTGTGTGAGATCCTGGAGGAGCTACGAGCTGTGCAGGTGTGTGCGTGTGTGTGTGTGTTTGAGCATGAGCACACACGGATGGTGTTTGTAACTGAAGGCTAGGATGGCCGCATATTGTGAAACTGGGCTGCAGGGCAAACAAATCAATAGAAAAACAGCTTCGAGCTACTTTCCCGGGTGTCGTGTGCTTACAGCTGGTTCTCCTGCTCCAAGTTTCTCTAAAAAAAAACAAAAACTGACGCATTACACAAAATGAAACACTTGCCAACTTCTCTATTTTAGCTGTAATAGTTTGTAGGATAAATTGCGTGGCCTATTGACTATGAAATGTCCGAAGGGTTTGACTTTTTTCAATCTTCTGAGACTCTCGCTATCACCTCTGCACTGGACTCAATCAAGTATCTTTAACCTGATTTTCTCTGCCAGTAAGAGCATATTTATTCACTGTGTGGATGTATTGCTTCCTAATCAGGTTTTTCTGAAGAGTGATGATCTGTGTCTTATGGGAGGTGAACATACAACAAAGAAGCCCACGCTGCCCTCAGCCCACATCCTGGCTATGCACGTGCAGCAGCTAGAGATCGGAGCTTTCACTCTCACCACCGGGGCTTACAAATGGACCAAACTGAGGTACGCTGTGTCTGATGTATGGTATAGTATTTATGGTACTATCTTGCTAGCCTGCTCACCTTTGGATTTTTATCGTATATAATAAAAACAGTGTCGGATGTGAGGCATGACCACTGAATGCCCCCCCCCCCCCCCCCCCCCCCACACACACGCACTCTACTTCTGTAGGTAGCCTGAGCTTGTTATCAAATCAAATCAAATCAATTTATTTATATAGCACTTTTCACAGGATAAAAACCACAAAGTGCTTCACAGTAATATAAAACAGAAATACATAAAATACATTAATAATAAAACACAGCACAAATCTAATTAAAAGCCAATTTAAATAAATGAGTCTTAAGTTGCTTTTTAAAAGAATAAATACTATCAAGGCAACATAATGATGTAGGGAGAGCATTCCACAACCTGGGGGCCACCGCTCTAAAAGATCTATCTCCTCTGGTCTTAAAACGAGTTCGTGGGACTACCAACAGCCTTTGATTAGAAGACCTCAGGCTGCGAGAAGGAGCGTGGGGTTCTAAAAGATCAAAAATGTAAGCAGGGGCATCACAATTCAAAGCTTTAAAAGTCAGTACCAAGATTTTAAAATGAATTCTAAAATGTACTGGAAGCCAGTGTAATGAACGTAACACTGGTGTAATGTGCTCTCTTTTTCATGTCTTAGTTTTATAGCCTTGCAGCAGCATTCTGGACTGACTGGAGACGGTCAAGATTCCTTTTGCTCAAACAAAGAAAAAGGCTGTTACAATAATCTAAGCGAGAAGAAATAAAAGCATGAATAACCATTTCTAACTCGGACTTAGACAGCAAAGTTCGCAGTTTGGAGATGTTTCTTAGCTGAAAAAGGCAGTTCCTAATTAACCCTAATTAATTAGTTATATAATATTACGCGACAGTATATTTCTAACTAACAAGGCAGCACATTCAGGCTCTCTTGACAGGTACTTTCTTTAAAGATAGAACACGTTTTGGGGTCAACTTGAAAGAAGTCAAATGTAAAGTGTCAGATGTGACATATTTGCGATATTAATGTCCCCATATGTCAGTGTAATCTCCTAAATTTTGCAATACAAACAAAGGCAGAAACATTTTAAGTGCAATTTAAAGATAAAAGACACGTTGTTAAAGTTTGACCTTATTTAACCTTGAAGAAAACCTCTGAGGTCTGAAGTCATGTGGTATGTAGAATCCCAAAATACATAATTCCCTACTTGTCTACATGTTGTGTTACAAACAATGGCAGTAAAACAGATAGTTTTAAAAAGCTCTGCATAGCATTTCTATCACTTTGACTTTCTCAGTCTACTGACCTTGAAGGAGAGGTCAGAGGTCAAACACAATATCTTAAGTCTTCATGCAATACTTTCCACATGATGACAATACACACCACAGTTGTAAAAGTCATAGTTTCTAAGTTATAGGACTTTCTGTCAATCTTCGACCAATAGGATTAGGGTAAATCACTAAGCTGACCTTGAAGATCTTGGTGACCTCACTTTACACCACTACAGGGTTTTATCAGAAGTCATTCAAAACTTGTTGAGCTGTTGTGTTTAGAGACAGAATGAAACACACGCTCACAGAAGCTGCCAAATAACATGAGCACCTTGGCGAAGGTAAACATTAAAATAGTGGTGAGGTAACACTTGGCAAAACATATTAAGAGAAAGTATGCTTTTGTTACTACTGATGATAAAACGTTCCTTCTGTCTCATTTCGTAGATGCTAATATGGAGTAATATAACAGCAAGCATGGCTAATTATGTGTACACACATTAGAAAAACACACATGCCAACACATTCTGAGCAGTCGTCATGAGGACTGCTAACTAATGACTGCCAGTAACAAACGGCAAATTGTGCCGGTCGATTATTTGTTGAAACGTGGAATCAAAGTGATGACAAGCAGCCAAAGTCCTACATTCTGTTCAAACATGCATACAGCCAGTAAAGTTAGCTTGCTATCTGTCCCTGGAGTAACCTAAAGTATGAATAGTTAGTGCCATTAACTTAAAGTGAGCTCCGGCCTCATATTCTGTGAATCCATCTACAACAAAGTCAGCCAGCAGGAAGCATTTTCCTGTGTCCTTCTCCTTCGTTCCAATATGGCTGACCAGATGCTGAGGTCACAACACATGGCGGCTGGATGGTAATGGCACAGCTGTTGAATTCGAGGTGTCGGTTAGGGTAGCGCTAGCACCAGATGGCGCCTGTGGGATGGTGTTTGATTGGAAGAAAAGGTTTCGGGCCAGATGCTGAGAGGTGACGCAGTGTAGCCAGATGCTGGGGTCACGAGCATGTCTAGCAGAGACAGCTGGTTACTGTGGACCCTGGGCTATCCCTGCTCTCTAAACCAGGTCGCAGGCAAAGCTAAGAATGCTGCTTACAAGAAAAAAAACACCACCTAGGTATTCTTATAATGGTGTCACTGTTACTTTGTTGTGTCTCCCCATTTCATGTTGTGCTCATCCTCGTCGTTCCGTCACTGGTTGTAGGAGCATAGCAAAGGTTGTGAGTCAGGTCCATGCCTTCCAAGAGGCCGTGTACCCTTACAGCCCAGACCGGGACCTGCAGGGCTACCTTCGCCGCCGCATCGCCCGGTTCACCACCTCGGACATCCACCTCTTGGCCGCCAACAGCCATGCCAACTTCCAGCAGTCGAGCGAGCGCCAGACACGGAGGATCCAGGACACACTGAGGAGGGTTAAGGCCACCTTCCAGTGAGACATGCTTTCACACCCCGGCGTTAGAGGTCAACACCTGGATATGTACGAGCCCAAAGTGAGGCGCCATGCCCAGACCACAGTGCGCAGACACTCCCTGGTCCCAGACTGGAAAATATTTTCTGATATCAATTGACTTGTTTGTCAAAAACACCTTAACTTTAGTCAGTAATATAGAATCTGAGGTGAACTTAGCTCACAGCTCTGTGTATGAACAGGTTCTGCTGTTGTTCCCACATGCTTGATTTTCATGTTAGCATTTTTTTCCTATAAACCAACAGAAGTAGTGGGTAATGTTTTCTTCCTCAGCTAATACTGACATTCTTCTTCTGTAATTTAGCTGTTAAAACCTGTATGTAAGCATATCTGGACTAAACATGGCAGCTGTACAATGCTTGTCCAACACCAAGAACGGATTAAAAAAGTGAGTTACTGTGCGAGGGCCTAAAACACAAAAAGCCAAAGGTTCTTTATATAGCAGTGTAGTAATATGATCGATTATAAGATATTTAGAATATGCACCATTAAGCAAAATATCAGCTGATATGTGAGGAGCCTTAAGGGGAACTTCCAAAATGACCTTTTTCGGCACCTTTTGGAAGCATTGAAGCAATTATAAAGGTTTTATTTCTGCAAATAGTTTTGTTTTATACAGAAGAACATTAGAAATCCTCTCACTAGTTTCCTCATACCAGTAGTTTGGTTTTTACTTAAATCTCCCGACAACTAACTAACTGACTGTTACAGCTTCACCGATTCTTAACTCTTAATTTAGCGCCGTCGTGAGGTCAACAGGTTTGTTTCATTAATACTTCAGCTCTGGATGTCACACGTATTAAGTCCCGGGGCACATACGACATAATTTGACCTTCAATGAGTACAATTTTCACGTCATAACCTTTATTAAAAAAAAAAGCTTTTCCACACTAAGTAAAGCTGTCATCATCCTTTAATTACAATTTACAGATAACAGCAGATCTATGAAGTCGAAAAAAGCTTTTGTAACTTGTGGTTCTTTTATGATTCAAATAATTTTTCTAGATATAAAACTGCTTTTTCATTTTCTGATACATTTTTACTACAGCGGAGTTATGCTAGCACTGCATGAACACACCAGGACTACTAGTGCATTTTAATAAAAGCAGAAAGAAGAAGTCATTATTGAATTCAAAGCAATTTCTATACTTGGACTGCAGTGGAGCCTCTGGCAGCAAGTTCTGGTTGCATGCTTGACATTTCTGCTTTTAGTTTAGAGCAGACTAATAAAACTTTGTGTTTACATCTAACTCAAATTTAGCAACGCATTAAACTTTGAGTGTAAAATGTGGCTTGCAAACTTTAACACTAGCAGCAGTGTCATTGTGAGCATGTTGGACTGCTGACGTTAGCATTTAGCACAAAGCACCGATGTGTTGTGGTTGTTGTAAGAACTGGACGCTGGATTCAAAGACACTTCCTCCTCAGCAGCAATTGACATGCCTGTCAGCCCATAAGACAAAAAGACACTATTTTCAGGTAAATTATGTCGTCGTGTCACTTCTTTGAGATTTTTATTTTAACCAGAACTGCTCTGGCTACAGTGTTAATCAAACTGCCTGGACTTGGTCATAAATTCTCTTCATTATGATTTTTATTGATCTCAGCTCAATGATTAAACCACAAAGACGGTCTCCGCAGTTTCAATCTTTTAATAGGTACAGTAAGAAAATGCTGCTGTAGTTGAGCACTCAGTGATGCCAACGACATCAAAAAGTTTCAGAATCTCTGGAAAGCAGTGAGCACTGAGCGGGAACTTTTTCCTGTTTCAATTGACATGACATTTAATTTAGACGCTGTTAATATCATTGGAAGTGCAGTTCCTCAAAATGTTCTCGGTTCCTTGGAACTTGTGGGAGATCCAAGTTCTGTTCTGAAGGGAGTTCATATGGTTTTCTACACAAACATGACTGAAATAACTGTGAAAACATAATGAAAGAGAGAACTGTGATTCTGCACAAATAGCAGTCGCAATGTAAAGTGAATGCGAGATTATTGAAGACTCCGTTATTTCAGCTGATATTGTGCGTACACGGTGCATATTCCAAAATGATTAAAGGCCCACGTTTCATTATATCACCACACAGCAAAAACCTGCAGAGCATGAGTAATTGCATCAGAGGAAAGTAGTGGAGGTAAATAGGTTGCAAACTTTGAATCCAGCCATGTCAGTCATTCAAGTGAAATAAAGTTTTTAAAGTTCAACACAGAGGTGGTACGAGATTAAGTGGCACAGTTTGGCTCCAGTTGTCCCCGCAGAGGGAAGGCTCGCTTCAGATCCAAAAATGTTTTTCTGATTGATCACCTTATTTTTTTGTATGAAAAATCCTTTCTATCTATTATGAGATTTCTCTTATCCAGTATTGCAGTTGGCCCATCCACTGCTCCTTCACAGTCAGCAGATCTCAACCTAATTGAGGGGACATTGCAGTCTGATGCATTCTCCAAAACACCAAAAGAGGGGATGGTCTTTGGGGGAATGGTTTTCCATCCCTCCACTGAAGATATTCCTGTGACACGTGGTGGGTGAACACCTTTCTAAAACACTTGATGTTGTTTTTCCTCTCGCTGGTCACAAGCCTATAGCTTCTATTTGTTTACCAATTAGGATTTGAAATAAGAATTACATGACTAGATTGATAAATTAAAATATAATAATCCCATTTAAACAGCGCCATGTGTAGTAATTGCATTCATTAAGAATAGCGTGTGGTGAAATGCAAAAAGACACGCTCACAGTCGTGACAAAAACTTGCCATTACCGAGCAAATGATGGAACATAATGAGATGTCGGCATGCAAAATGTTACTCGAGGAATGATGTTCAGCCTGTGTCTGCTGTCTGTTCTCGCACTCGGTGAAACCCAGCGTGGAGATGGAATGTGACGTGCTATGACGATTTGCTTAATATGGCCAAATAAATGAGATTTTATAAACCTTCTCTTGCCAGAGCTCATTATTGTCAGACAACATCCGTGATAGATTGGCCGTATGGCAGGTTAGGGTGCTGTTGTATCAGGCAGGGAATGCGAGCTGTTGCTTGGGTTTCTGCAGTTTACAGGATTCAAATGTCATTTATAGTGTGGGGAGTTCTATTATGATGGCTACACTACGTTTTAAGCTGGTGTAAACATTCTGACCACAATCTGCTTTTACATTTTTATATTACTCACCAAGCAAGCGTGCCTATCTGCACTGCACATACTGTAAATCATACTGATAACAGCCGTCATTTCTGCCATTTTTTGATCTTAGTAAAAGCTAATATGTGAGATGAATGTGCAGAAATCAGACGACTGTAGAAGTAAAGCTCAGTTTTCCCTCCAACTAGGTGTTTCATATAAATATGAAATGACTGTACACAGCATTGAAATAACTCCTAAAAAAACCAAATGTTTCATGTTTTGTGCTCCATTAATTTTGGCAGAAAGTCATTCACTGGCAAATCAGTTTTTAGTATGCTATCCTGCAAACCGGAGGGCACTGAAATTCCATTTTAATTCATTTTTTAGGCACAAATATTCAGATATTTATGAGCATCCTTTGTGATGAACTGTGTCCTACAGCTGTTGTCTCTGACATCTCGTATGGACGTCTGGGGATATCGGAAACATGTCATCCGTTCAAAGCAATTCTAATATAAGCTCAGTGGGATTTTAAGCATGCAAGAGACTGTGGTGGAGTGTAAGACTGTTGAGGCATAATGTTAGGGGTGCTCAGACTTCATACATCTGCTTTACATTTAACTGAAAAAAATTCTCACTTTTTACTCTATTTAGGATTTTCCAGTAAAAAAAATCCCAGAAATAGGAAATATGGTTCAGTAATACACTGCAGACCTATTGCCCACTGGGTAATTGGGCATAGATCTTTCACAGTGTGTCATGGATAATTAAACAGTTATCCCACCAGTGATCCAGGGTCTGATGACTAAAGGCTTCATTTAAACCAGAAGGTCCTAAATGCTTTGCCTTTATTTCCTGTGTGAGGTTTTTTTAAAACAAAGATTGATGCTCCAGCTGCTCAAGAATAAACTAAACCAGCTGAGTGACTTTATCCAAGCTAGTGACCCACTAAGAAAAAAAATGAATACAGTCAGTGCGGCTGTTGCTCTGAGACACACAGAGGCAGAGCTCTCAGGGAGACAGAGCTGAGGAAACAGGCTCAGTGTGCAGGCGACGTCCCGGGCCTTTTTCATTGTTATCTGACGCGATCGGGGCGCATCTTCAAAGCTGAGGAGATAAAGAGACCCCAAAGACTGAATGGACTCCTGCCTTCACAACGACAGATTGCCGATAAAGGAGACAACTAGGACCAGCCTCTTATCTGCTTTGTTATATAACTAAACGATCAGTTTAGCGGCATTGTCACCGAGCTGCTGCCTGTGGCGATATCTCAGCAGAGAGCCAGTCCCACAGGTTAGGCGCTTTCTCTAGGAAAGCTGTCTGTCTGGTTATTTGGCACCTAGCTGACATGACGCAGGACTGTCATTCTTCAACTACTAGATAGTAGACTACACCAGCGAGTACAAGCTTATCCTACTGGAAAGCGTTTGGATAGTAAACACCCTTTAGAAGTATTTATTTTTATATTTAATATATATGTGTGAGGATCAGTTGAATTCTTTTCTCTGAGCCTGCTCGCCCTCTCCACAGCTTCCTCGCAGCGTGTTTTGGCATATTTGCACGTGAACGAGGCGACAATCGACCTTAATTGTGTTGCTACTTTAATGCCTTTGATCTGTAATGTTTGAAGTGCATGTGCCAAACGCTGGTTCTTGGGTAACTGGCGCCAGGGTAACTGGCCGGGGTATCAAACACATGTCAATATGAAACCGCTGGAGACCATTGTGTTCTCCATCTGATTGCAGTGGGAGCTTGAGGGTTACAGGCACAAATGTGATGAGAGCGTTAGAAATGGCTCCCCAAATTTAGGTGCTGCCCACACTATCTTGTTTGTTAAATGTTGCTTTCTGCCTGGTTACTATCAGACGTCTCTTAGGGAATTATTGTTTACGCTCCCATCTTGTTAGCAAACTGGATAAGCAGGGAGCTCAGAGGCTCAGCCTGTGATTTCAAATGGAACTGTCATGAGAAATTGAGCAAATACACCCTTCCTCCTTAACAAAGCACCGTAACTGTTTATGTTTTGCGCGTAAAATGGTCAGAAACAGCTACTCAGTATAACTGAAAATGTACTCAATTTGTTTTAACAGTGTTTCCATTTTTATTACTTTATATCGTTTATATTCATGTTTTCATTTTCTTGATAAAACTACTTAACTGAAAGTAATAAGTATCGAAATATACTTGAGTGCAGAATAATTATAATGTGCGTAATATAATTATCACTAAAGTGTGGGAAGCGGTTTGGGTTAACTGTCATAATTTAAAGAGAATTGGGCAACTTCAGATTCCATGTGCTGTAAAAGTAATAAAAAAGGATTCCAAAATGTAACAATGTTTAATCACCTAAAGTGAAAGTTGCTAAAGCTCATACACTGTGAATCCTGACTTAATGAATCTAATGGTATTATCTAAAAGGAAAACATGAGCTGTAGCTTAGTCTACTGTCTGCACGAGCAGCAACCTGATTTAGCGCCAAAATACCTGTTAGAAACAACATGAGTCCTTTAATGTTTATTTGTTTTTTCCAGCTGAAATATTAACAAAATATCATCCATGTAAACAACTATATTTATACAAGTAGCAAATGCTGAAATATAATTTTGAGTGAGTCTCCTAATTTCACTTTCAGTTCAGAGAAATGCATGGACTCAAAAGTTTCCACAGACTAGACGGCGCCAGGTCTTGACACACTCACAGGATATGTAAAGTCATTATCCCACAATCATTGGAATCGATCAGGCATTAACAAGGGTCTCTACATATGCAAATGCGATTAGGGGCTGACCCCCCTATAAAAGCCGACCGTGGCCAGCACAGACCCTCTCAAACTTGTCACAGCTCCACTGTGAACATGGTGAAATACTTTTCTGTGGACTGGCTGGCCCAGAACCATCACAATACCATTCAGGGGCACTGTGCTGACATGGACACGACCCTTCCCTGCAAACCTCACATTCCCTGCATGGTGCAGCCAAGCCCACCGCCCATTGGCAAAAGTTACCTGCAGATAAAGTCCAAAGCAGTTAAACGCTTCGAACACTTGGGGCCAGCGGAGAGCTGCGAGGCCGAGGACTCAACACTGTGCTCGCCACTGGATCCATCAAATTGCACCCCACCGAGTAAGTACCCAACATCTTCTGGCTTTAAACAGCATAGTCGAGCTTTACGCAGAAGAGGAGTTTGTAATGGTTTTCCTTCTTTTAGTTCGTGACGTCAGCGAGTACCTCTGCGGGTATGAGAGCGACCCGGTTTCCCCGGCTAGCCTATCCGTGGACGAGGGGAACGAGGGGAGAAAAGACGCGGGACCCCAACGCCGAGTTCGCACAAAGTTTTCGTCCGAGCAGATCAAAAAACTGGAACGGATATTCATCAAACAGAAATATTTGGATGCCGGGGAGAGAGAGAAGACGGCACAGAAGCTGAACCTCACAGAAACTCAGGTGAGGCGCGCCAGTAAACTCTTTTTACGTTTGGGTTTATGAAGACGCAGACATCTCCAATTTGCTGAGTGCTGCGGATGCTGACTGAACTGTTTTTGTTTTTTCTTGTGTCAGGTGAGGACCTGGTTTCAGAACCGAAGGATGAAGCTGAAACGGGAAGTCCAGGACTTTCTCACTCCCCAAGTCCCGCCGGTCATTTTTCAGCCTCTGCCTCCGGTTCAGTACCACAGCATGGCCGGACATCTACCCCATTACTCTCCTACGGGCCACCCCTTTTACCCATTACCTGTCCCGCAGCTGCTCCACCATCAGCACATGCCTCCTCATTACCCTCATCGAACAATGATACACCACCCACATTTCTACTGAGGAACTGTCACTTTAGAGACTTCTCTTTACCCAAATGAGCCGAAGATGTGCAATCAAGTTTTTTTTTTATTTGTGTGATTTTAAATATCTGTGTACAATGAAAATATTTTTTTATGTAATTAAAGAAACATCTATTTATTTTTAATAAATTTATCCCTTAAGATTCAGCAGTTGACTTCTTTGTTTTTTCTGTCTCTGTCCAGATTATAAGGATTGAGCTGATGATCTTTATTGCAGTATTAGTTCCACATAAATAGCTCATCCTGTCTTTCATCATAATGGAGGGCGGGTCTGGAAGGATCAATGACAAAAAGGGGCTAAAGGTCACATCGCATCACTGTATCTCCTCTGATTTGACCATATACACAAATAACAATAGATTAAATCAGGATTCCTCAACGCGTCCTGGAAACCCTAAATGACGTCACTTTCTTCTTGTTTTTGTTGCTACAAAGGTCAAATTTATAACAAAAGACCCCCCCCACCCCACCCCCATTCATACTGACTTTAACCCTCCTCTGTAATTAAAGACTGAACATGTTTGTCCCCACTACTGCACTTCAAACGCAAGGTAACGGGGAGATCATGGTTAACAATTAGTCCTAATTAGGCCTCTCATTGAAGAGTTTACACTTACCACTGGGGCTCCGACCTGGCTCCAGAGAGTCTGGAGCTTTGTATGGCCAAGGGATCTGGAGGTTAAAACCTGATTGTGTGATGACATCTGGAGATAGTGAGCTCGATTCGAAACTAGTCTGAGATAGTTAAATTTAGGACAGTTTTTTTCTCTTTTTGACATTTCAATTCATAACCCATGTTGTGTAAGAACGAAGGAATTCACTGGTTGATATGAACGTGCTATAAATGCTCAAATGTTTTGAATTAAGCTCGGCAAAAATGCAAAACAACAACCTGCAGGTTCCCTGCTGTGTGAGGTTTCAAGCTGCCTGAGGCAAACATCTATGTCAGCAAAGATCAAACAAACTTTCTCACTTTCTGTTGATGTTCTCTGACTACGGTCACACACACACACTCACCCGGTCCCACCCTGACAAAGGCATCATCACCAGGTTGCTCAATGCGCATACAACATGCGCTAAAGAGCCACCTACACCCTTGATTACCTGAAAAAAAAATGTGTGTGTGTGTGTGTTGATGGTTGATAAGTTGATGGTGGTGGTGGTGGGTAGTTGATGGAAACATTGCGTAACTGTATGGATTTTTCTTCTTGACCGAAGGCGGTTAAACAAGTCACACCTCTGAAGAACTGAAGAAGCTTCTCGGATGAGAGGTGAAACGTCTTCAAGTAACTTAAAGAAGTCCAGACGCTTTTCTTTGCAAGCTCCTTTGACTACGATGATCTGGATGACTGAGAACCTTCACAGACAAGTCACACCTCCCACATTTATAGTTATTCTCATCGCATTTAGTGGCGGATACAGACATGATAGTCTTTATGCAGACATCATTCAGTTTGAAATGCCAGGTAAATGAGAGTCAGACTCAGTGGCGCCAGGGCATCCCAGCACGACCTGAGAAAAAGTAGAATCCTGCCTCTATTAACCGCAATTACAACCACCATCAAGTCCCCATTGTTCCTGTGAGATCGCTTTGCATATGCAAACAAAGAAGTGTGCCCCTCCTATATAGCGGCCAAGATTCATCCATACAAACACATACTCCTTCAACCGCTGCTTCTATCCACCATGGCTAACTTTTCTGTTGAGTGCCTTGCCAGGAGTTATTATGAGGAGATGACTCTACGGACAAAGGATGCCGCGCTTCATTCGAGAGATCTCAGTGAAATGGTGGAATTTACAAAGGAATCAAGAAGTCGATACTCTGCAACATCGCCAAACAGTAAGTTCACTGATAAACCTTTTGTTTTAAGAGCTGCCGTTGATAGGGCCTTTGTGTGCGTATTGATTGTTGACTAAATGAATTCAACTTCTCATCTTTCTCCCCCCCAGACAGATGCGACAACTCTTCTGGGTCCGAAAGCGAAGTGGGAGATGACAGCGAAGAGGAGGCCACCCAGCAGAGGAGACTCAGGACCAAGTTCACATCCGAACAAGTTAGCAAACTGGAGCATACTTTCAGCAATCAGAAATACCTGGGTGCTACGCAGCGGAGGAAAATCGCCGAGGAGCTGAATCTTTCTGAAACCCAAGTATGTTACATGCATGCTTTCCTCAAGGCCTCCTCAGTGGCACTGCAAAGCTTTCAACAAGCTCTCAACAAATGACAAAGATTTTTATTACTATGTTGTAATAAAAAAAATTCAGTGTAAATCTGTTTCAAAGACTATATAAACATCATAAATATACTATATAAAAAGTCCCTTTGCTTTGTGTTTGTGCGTAAAGGATAGTACCTTATTGCCTTTTTTGCATCTCACAGGTGAAAACGTGGTTCCAGAACAGGAGGATGAAACTAAAAAGGGAGGTCCAGGACAGAAGGACGGAGTTCCTGACAGTGCAGACCTCTCTTCTGCCCCCGATGCTGTTTCAGCACCCATTCCTCACCGGACAGCTCCCCGCCAGCTGCGGCTTCTACCCGCAACTGCACCCGCTCCCCGCACCTCTGCACCATCACCCCTCCCACCCCGTTCTTCTGCCGCCGCCAAACTACTTCTGAGCTCCCCAGAACTTTTATCCCCCAAATTCATGTCTAGAATCTAGATATTCTTCCCCTCATTGCTCTCTCTAAAAGAGAGATTTTAAAAGTTGTGAATAGAATTGCTTTTATTATGTCTGAAGCACTGCACTGGGTATGTTTTGATGTTGTAAGTATCATTCAAATAATGGAAATAAACTTGCTGCAAGTTCTTGTGGTTTATGGCAAAAGTAAAACAGAATTAAAGTCTTTAAACTGCTTGTGATGGGCGGGTTTTTTTTTTTCTGTTTTTGATTTCAGATTCATAGATCATCATTTTAAATGCGTACACTTAAACAGGTAAAACACAGACCACGACCTTAAAAATTCACATAGATTTTGGGCAAATTTATGTAACATTTTAGAAGAATGTAAAATCATGAATAAAAGTTTGTAAATGAGAAGAGAGGTTAAAGGTTTGGCTAAACCCTGATAGATATTCGGGGGAGGGGTGAGACAGTGTGTCGTGTAGAAGCTGTTGTTTTCGGTTTGGATGAAAAGCACACAATATTAAGGGGAACAAAATGGTTGAATGTCACACAATTCAACCATCCTGTGCGTTGCCATTTATTGCAACAGGAACAAAGTGCGTAGTTCGGTGCGCTTCTCCTCATCATACTGTAGTGTTTCTATCAACGCCCCTCTCTCACTCCCCTTCTCTCCTGGTTTCCCAGCCTTGACAAGCAGCTGGGCAGTTTTCTAACATCCTCGTCGATACAGAACATGTAGCGGCATGAATCGTGTAACAACAGTGACAGGCCCGTCTGTCTTCTCCGTCTTGTAAATGCAACGATGTGAAGTTGTTGTCCCCTGCTTTTGCCGCTGGCATTGCTCCACGCTGAGCCTGTCCTCCGCTGGTTGTAGATTTTACTTGTTCAAAGGGATATCAGAGCGGATCTAACCGCGAGATCATTGAGCTTCATTGAGATCTGTTGTATGACCATTCAGCTGTTCGCACTTACTTGTAAGACAGAGGGAAGGCGCCACTGAGTCTGCCAAAGGTGTATATTGGCTCACCTTAAAGTCATTAGTTGGCTCCAGCTAAATACAGTTAGGTCCATAAGTATTTGGACAGGGGCAGTTTTTTGCAGTTTGGCCTCTGTACTTCACCACAGTGCATTTGAAATCAGGCAATCAAAATGTGATTGAAGTGCAGACTTTGAGCTTTAAGGCAGAACTGTTCAAGAATGACATAGTTTCTTTGTCCACAGGACCCCATTTTTAGAGGTTCAGAACTCATGGGACCAACTAACATCATTTTAAATATGTGACGATGTGTTTCATACATGGATGAAGATGCTTTGGAGTCTGTAACTGCCTGAAGTCTGTCCATGGACATCACTGAATGCTGTTTTTTCTTCCTTCATATGCTCGGCAATTGCCTTTGCTGCAGTTGTTTCTGTGGCTTCAGTTTTGTCTTCAGTAACTAAAAAGCATGATCTGTTGGACTGAGATCAGGTGGCTCACTGAATTGTTGGAGAATATCAAATATTTATTTGCATTAAGAAACTCGTGAGTTGCTTTTGCAGTAATCTTTGGGTTTTTATCCATTTACTGCTGTCTGATTCGTTTAGAAGTATTTGCTTGTATCTGAGCAGAGACTATAGCCATTCAGAATAAACACCAGTGGCAGCCCTATGTCATAACAATGTGTCCACCATGTTGAACAGATGGTGTGCTTCCAATCATGAGCCACGTTTTCTTCTCTATACTTTGGGAAGGTAATCTCTCCTGACCTGAACTCTTTGAGATGTTTTCTGGTAAACTCTAATCTATAGTCTAACATCTGAACTCTAGAATCTACTCCTCATATTTAAAAGAAACTCCTGGTGATCAGACACGTGATGTATGTGGATTATTGGCTGGCTCTACATTCAGCAGCACACAGGATTTTCTGAGTTATTTGGCAGGGCCTAAAGCCAGCGCACACAAACAATCAGCAAAGAAAATAAATGCTGTCATTTCCCACCAGGAGGCACAATTATTAAAAAAAAGGGATGATTAGACCTGCAAGCATCAGTAACTAGAATAATGAGAAGGACACATTCATTTAAAGGCTTACTGGACCACTATTTATGCTGTGCCTCTGTTCAGTCCTCCAGACAGAGGAACGCCTCGGTCTGCAGAATTAGCAGGGATAGTTCCTAGTTGAGACATCAACATCAATCAAGGATCCATTGTGAGAGGGCAAAGATGTGGTGAATTAAATGACAATGAGTGTTTCCCTGATACCTTTTGAAAAAGGTGAGTGAGTAGGTGAAGAGGTGTCAACAGTGGCTGCAGATAGACTGATAGGAGTCCTATTAATACATTTAACTCCAGCTAATTTTGCCCGCTTCCCTAAACCTACACAAGAAACAGCTACTTTTACACTAAAATAACAACTTTTTACTAATGAAATGTGCTTGACACAAGATTTAAAAATGTGAGATCAGTAGTTATCAACCTTTCTGGTTTGTAACCCCTTTGAAAAATACCAAGGATTCATAATTATTATTTTTTAAGTCAAGCTTTAAAAAAATATTTCATTTAATTTGCTTTAAGTTTGAGGCCAAGGAGGTGAAAGCTATCATTATTACAGTGCTTCACAGCTTAACACATTCCAAAATAAAAGCAAAAACGTTTGACGCACATATTTTAAAAAAAACCTCTTATATGCTTAATTATGTCATGACCCCCAGATTTTGACTCTCATGAATGGCACCGACCCCTAGTAATCATATTTTTTGCCTTTTAAAGTTCACTACAATGACAGTGAAGTGTCTGTGTGATGCTGTGGGTGGCATTTAGATGGCATGGTCTGGCTCCATCAGCCCCAGCACTTTACAGGGCAGCACTACAGCGAATCGATTCAGTGCCATTATGCTATGAGCAAACATTCCTCTCTGATGGACGAGCTCGCTGCCATCCACTGAGTAAGAAGTGTCGTTCGGCAGTTTGATTAGCATGAATTGGTTGTGGCCTTCACATTCTGCAAATCTCCACTGCGGCGAGCGCCTATAGGAGATTTTTGATTGACACATTAGACAGTTCTCTCTTCTCTATCAATACACGCAATGACAGAAAATATTTTGGAATAATCAATGCCTGGGAGCACTAAAACTATTCTGTTACCACTTGGTCAAATGACACTTTCAGCCCTTTTTGGCTTGTGACCTCTTACAAAAAAGTAATAAAAAGCACTAAAGTTATAGCTATAGTAAAGAGCAACCCTTCTCCATCAAAATCTTTCAGGTTATTTTATTAAAATATCCACTTTCTCATGTCTGTGAGGAAATCCCTGTATGAGTGTCTTCTCTTTCTCCTTGCTCATTTGATCTATCTGAGACTTGGCAGGTATATTGTTAAAGACCGGACTGTTAATTATTTTACGGCCCCTTTGATTTTTATGACCCTTTTAGTGGGCCTGTGAACCACTGCACTACACCACCTAATTGTATTTATAGTCAAAACAAATTCCACCTCAACCAGAGAAACGCTATTTTGCTTTTTTTTGCTACCTTTTAATGTTTTGAAGAGTGAAAATGTAACTTTAAAAAAGCAAAAATGATGGAAAGATTTATAAAAAGCACAAAAAGGTCCTCTTTCATCGCATTAAATCAGCAATACTGAGTTTTTATGAGCACTATTTCTCATATCATTTGTGCCACAAAAAACACGACTAGTTATTATTATATAAAAGTCTGTACTGTATGATTAAGTGTCCAATACCACAAAAACTTACAGTGCATACAAATACTTCAAATCCAGTGTTTAATGGCTCAACTTTCTTTATTCAGCAAATATTCAGGGCAAACACACATGAACAATAATGTCACAGAAATGCAATAAAAAACATATGATTAAGATCAAATTTGCGCTTTAATAAATAAATCAATAATAATCAAAGGGGCATAAAAATACCTGCATCCAGTGTATCACAGCCTGTGCTTTTCTTTGTAAGCCCAAGACAGGCTGGAATTCCAATGTATGTGTGTGTGTGAGAGTGAGTGTGCGAATGCACACTTTGAGGTCAGCTGTCATGCGGAGAAGATGATGAAATGGCTGTCTGCCTGGTGGAATACCTCTGCAGCCCCATTTTCCCATGCCTTATGCCTCTTTAAAGTTAAATCTCAAAGAAGTATGTGCATAGGAAAAAGGAACAGCGAGTGCAACAAGCCCCACTGCCCCGATTCTGGACACTGGAACCTGGAGGGCAGGGATGACAAAAGGCATAAAGATGCATGACTGGATGCACAACACAAGAAATGACTCTTATATTCTTCTCCTGTCTGACTGGCTGAAATTGCATTACTTCCAGGTATTAAAAATACTGTAATATCGAAATAAAATGCACATACCGCAGTCACACGCTTTATAGTTGCCAAGATGTCGTTTTAATTAAAGGATTAAGTTTATAAAATGTGTGGAAGGCGTGAAGAGGACTTACCCCGTATAGATCTCCATGCATGTCTCCCAGGAAAGCACCTCCTGTTGGCCATTTATCCCTCCACAGGGACCTTGAAGATGTTTAACAAAGACAGAGTAGCTGTTGTGTGTGCTCACTCAGCACTTCTCCTCCCTCTTTGGTTTCAAGCCATGGCGACACATCTGGGAAGATGCCTGTAGACACTGAGAAAAAAAAACCCAAACAAATTCTACAGTACAGTGGCATACAAAGGCTGGTTTCTTCTGCAAAAATACTTTGTCTTGTTTTGCTCCAAATCTTTCAGCTATGAGTGAACTTGTTACAGTTATTATCTCCTATCTGACACAAGCTGGACGCCAGAAGCAGCTCAACGAAGAAGGGAAATATTCAGGACGCCCTGTTCCTGATGGTGGAAAAGTTTCTTATCTGTTCAGGGTTTTTTTTTTTTCGTTCTCTTTCCCTCTCCCAGAAGAGAGGCCCCCGTGCTTTTTAGAACTCAAGGTCTCTAGACAAGGACTCTCAGGGTGTGCTGAAGTGAGACGCTGACGCACACACACACACGTGCACAGGTTCTGTGGTGTGTAGCTGAGGGAGTGTTATGGCATGTCAAGGCCGGTGCACCGGGCTGAAGATGAAACTGCTCTCTTTTCTCTGAACCACTGTGTTTGCAGCGCTTGTGGGCAGCAGTCGTATATCACACGTTTTAGTGAAGAAAGATCTATCTTTAAATGAGCACCCTGGACCAGCTGAGGTCACCTCACATCCCAACGTAGCTGAAAAAAAAATGTCTGGCAAAAATGCCGCTAATGAGCACTGAAAGTTACTTAGAAGCATCATACATCTCAGTGTTGAGTCTCAGCCTTGTTGTGTGTGTATGACGTTTTTAATAGAGCATAAATATGCGTTGACCCAACTCAGTGTTGGAGGAAGCTGATATGCCGCGTAGCGACAGGAGTCATTTATCTTGCAGCGTTAAATCCACTCTTTTTCTTTCATGGCTCTGAATCACGTCTCCAAATCATCAGCTATGTTCTGATGTGGAGAGGATTCTTATTTCTCTTTCTCTTTATATTTTATGTATTTAAGTTGTATAAATTTGATGTCACGAGAAGTTAATGAGTCCACAGTGCCGTGCACATCAAAGGTCTGGACATTTGATTGAGACTAACCAATTACTTTGCTTCTTGTTTTCTTGGTAGCAGCTGAGGAATCTATATTCATCAAAATGGATATAGATAAATCCTTAAGAAATACATTAGTGCAACAATAAATCAATGGCGTTTTCTAATGAAAGGGTTTGCATGGCGGGGCATTTGGTTAGCACCGTTGCGTCACAGCTCCTGGAGTGAAGCGAAGCTTTCAATGGGTTTGTTCTTCAGTCCAGAGATATAGCAGTTAGATTCTAAACTCACCATAAGTTTGGGTGAGAGTTTGAATGATTATCTGTATCTCTGTGTTGACTCTGTGATTGGCTGATGACCCTTTTCAGGCTGTACCCTGCCCCAGCACAGATAGGCCCTAGTAGGATAAGCAGTTAAGAAAAACAGATCAATGATATTTGGTGTTTTATAAACTAGCGTTCACAAAAAACAACAAAAACATTTCGATCATCTTTACTTGAACTAAGCAGATATTATGTTCTAATATGTTTTTGCCACAAGAAAACAGACTGACGACCCGTCCAGGGTGTACCCCACCGCTAACCCTATAGTAGCTGGGACAGGCTGCACCCCACCCATGACCCTGATAACAACTTCACCTACTTCCAAGGTGCATGGAGAAGATAAGGATCTAACTACGCAGAGACTCCAGCAACACTTAAAAGTAATGAGAAAAAAACTTTGTTAAGTGACCTTTTTCACTTTTTTTGTCACTTAATAAAGTTGTTTCTCATTATTTTTAAGGATAAGGGGAAGAGAATGAAAGGATGGATGGATGTTTTAGCCACATCCAAGTTCTGAAACTGTTTCTAACTGGTCAGACACATTAATCCTCCACACCACCACTTGGTGGCAGCAGTCTCAAACGTTGACTGGCAGCAGCCTGAGGTCACTTTAAGGATACAATGTAATAGTGTCTATTTGTTTTAAAGCAAATAACTTACAGGTAAGGGTTACAGTATATACAGTGCAAGGAGTCATACTGCACTGAGGTGAACTGAGTGGTGCTGGTAGCTCAGCCCTTTTGTCTATTTTTTTTTGGGTGAGATAACCACAACAATTCAGTCAAGGTCGGACGGGCTGTGGAGTATTAGTGCTCTGATTGTCAAATATGCAGTTATCAGTCTCTCTTATCAATATGTGCCTTACTTGCAGTGATTTAAGGTACAGGATCCTCTACTTAAAAGGCTTTTCAAACAAGGCAAACAAGTGTACTCTATACTCCGGCAGTTCCCTCTACATCAACATGTCAAACTCATTCCCACCGTGTCTCACGAGGGCCTGCATGCTTTTAATTGGGTGTACTTTAACATGCGGCTTTTAAAATCCACTCATGTTTTCTCCGTCTTCTTTTTTCCCCCTTTCTTGCAGAGTGTTCCGTTTGAGAAGAGCGAATTTGCAGAGTTAAGCAGAAATGTCTCACGCTGCAGAAAAAAGGCAACAAAAGCTGCTTGTTCATCTAAACACATCTGCCACGGAGCAGGAGCGGGTTCTCTCAGAAGGCGAAACGAGGTTTTACATTTTGACACTTCGACAGGGTGAGCGTATAATGTTTCCAGAATCACAACACAACAAACACCTGTAGTTGTCTTTAAGCTTAAATTGGCAATTTGGGAAATCCATCATGTTCATTAGAGGAAAACAGAGGTTAGGTGCACTCTGTAAACACAGTGCTTGTCTCGAAAATACTACCTACTGTGCAGTTTTTATGTCTTTGTAGGAAACAATGCAAATTACTTCTAGATGTACACTACTGTAAGCATGTGCATCATAAAATAAACTATTATCATGCTTTAGTCAGGTGTCTCTAGTCAGATGGGAAAGTTGTCTTTGAGCTTAAATTGGCAATTCAAGTGATTACTTTATAACAGGATCTGTGACTAAGGGCCTAATTCCCCTGTCATTATATTGAATTTCATTGTATTTTATTTGAAATTACAATGTAATTTTATTAAAATATGTTACATGTGTATTAAGTTATTTATTAGAAGTAATTATAAACTTAAAGGTGGGATCAAGAATACAAGTCACGTTTTTACATGACATAAAGAAATAGTTTTGATTTTAAGTAGTTTGTCAGTAATTTTAGGTAATACATGAGTAAATTAAATATTGCACATCTTTGGGTAGTTTACAGAGAAGGAGACACAAACCATTCTGTAAGTAATTTTCAGCACTGCATATGTAATTTTAATTCCCACTTAATTTCATGCTAATTTTGTGGAAAAACCAGAAATACTTCCCCTTGTTACATCCAAGGTGGACTGTACTTTCTGAGGCAAGAGCGGTATTATGGAGTGACTTAGCCTTGTCTAACTTCCAGCTATTTAATAGGGAAGGAGAAACTCCTTTCTTCTATTTCCTTTTCAAAGTTATGTTTGAACAGTGATCGTGAAAGAAAGAAAATACGTTAGATTTCACTCCGTCATTATAAGCTCACATAAGCCTGCAGGCTTTGACTGTATTTTGTTTTTTTTTTTATTTTATTTGGTGAGGGACAACAGTCTGCTTTTACGTTGCTAAAATAAAGGGATGAGTAGAACAGCCATCATAATGAACATAATGAGTATAAAAATGTTTTAGCTACCCTCTCCAGTGCAAACATTCCTCCGTCTAACCTCACAATACAAGAAAAGAAGGCCGTCGCTTCCCTGAGCAAAGACCAAAACATCATCATATTACTAGCTGTCAAGGAGAGGTGCACTGTTGTTCTAAACACAACAGATTATCACACAGAAATGACTACACTCCTCAGTGACAACTATACCTATGAAGCCTTAAAACAAGACCCCACAAGCATCTACAAAAACAAAGTCATCAGTTACCTACAACAGCTTGTAAAGGATAAAATCACTGACCGCCCTGTATACCACCATCTGCCCAGGGGATGCTATACCCTGTATGTATGGTGTTCCAAAGAACTGCAAAGAAGGACCCCCATTCATACCCATTGTAAGCAGTATAAAGTCAGCCACCTACAACATTTCCAAGCACCTCGCACCACATCATATCAAAAACCCCACCGACTTCACCAACATGGTCCAGAGACTTACACTGGGTCCATAGTGTCCTTTGATGTGGTGTCACTCTCCACTTGCATACCTACAGCTGAGGCTGCTTTACCACCACATATTTTAAATGCAAAGAGGGTTTCTACAGACAAAAACCATGGATGAGCCATTGGCTCCCAGGTGTCACCTATAGTGGCCAACCTTTAGATGGAATTCAATTCAATTCAATTCAATTTTATTTATATAGCGCCAAATCACAACAAATGTCACCTCAAGGCGCTTCATAGATACAGAGAAAAGCCCAACAATCATATGACCCCCTATGAGCAAGCACTTTGGCGACAGTGGGAAGGAAAAACTCCCTTTTAACAGGAAGAAACCTCCGGCAGAACCAGGCTCAGGGAGGGGCGGCCATCTGCTGCGACCGGTTGGGGTGAGAGAAGGAAGACAGGATAAAGACATGCTGTGGAAGAGAGACAGAGATTAATAACAGATACGATTCAATACAGAGAGGTCTGTTAATACATAGTGAGTGAGAAAGGTGACTGGAAAGGAAAAACTCAATGCATCATGGGAATCCCCCGGCAGCCTACATCTATTGCAGCATAACTAAGGGAGGATTCAGGGTCACCTGGTCCAGCCCTAACTATATGCTTTAGCAAAAAGGAAGGTTTTAAGCCTAATCTTAAAAGTAGAGATAGTGTCTGTCTCCTGAATCCAAACTGGAAGCTGGTTCCACAGAAGAGGGGCCTGAAAACTGAAGGCTCTCCCTCCCATTCTACTTTTAAATACTCTAGGAACAACAAGTAGGCCTGCAGAGCGGGAGCGAAGTGCTCTAATAGGGTGATATGGTACTACAAGGTCATTAAGATAAGATGGGGCCTGATTATTTAAGACCTTGTATGTGAGGAGCAGGATTTTGAATTCAATTCTGGATTTAACAGGAAGCCAATGAAGGGAAGCCAAAACAGGAGAAATATGCTCTCTCTTTCTAGTCCCTGTCAGTACTCTTGCTGCAGCATTTTGGATTAACTGAAGGCTTTTCAGTGAGTTTTTTGGACATCCTGATAATAATGAATTGCAGTAGTCCAGCCTGGAAGTAATAAATGCATGAACTAGTTTTTCAGCGTCACTCTGAGACAGGATATTTCTAATTTTAGAGATGTTGCGCAAATGGAAGAACGCAGTCTTACATATTTGTTTAATATGTGCGTTGAAGGACATATCCTGGTCAAAAATGACTCCAAGGTTCCTCACAGTGTTACTGGAGGCCAAGGTAATGCCATCCAGAGTAAGAATCTGGTTAGATACCATATTTCTAAGCTTTTCAGCGCCGAGTACAATGACCTCAGTTTTATCTGAGTTAAGAAGCAGAAAGTTAGTGGCCATCCAAGTCTTTATGTCTTTAAGACATTCCTGCAGTTTAACTAATTGGTGTGTGTTATCTGGCTTCATGGACAGATAGAGCTGGGTGTCATCTGCATAGCAGTGAAAATGTATGCTATGTCTTCTAATGATGCTGCCTAGGGGAAGCATGTATAATGTAAACAGAATTGGTCCTAGCACCGAACCCTGTGGAACTCCATAATTAACCTCAGTGTGTGAAGAGGACTCTCCATTTACATGCACAAATTGGAGTCTATTAGATAGATATGATACAAACCACTGCAGTGCAATACCTGTAATACCTACAGCATGTTCTAATCGCTCTAATAGAATATTATGGTCAACAGTATCGAATGCTGCACTAAGGTCAGGAAGAAGTGGAAAGTAAAGGACTTGGCTTTTTTAAAGGGACAGCACCTAGCCACTGGTACAGATACGTACCAGTGGCTAGGTACTAGGCTAGATACGTGGATACAAGGATTTCACATCAAAATCAAAACCCAAGAAGGAGAAGCCTTCACTGTTCACATCAGCTCAGTGGATAGAAACATAAATTCACCAGGGAAGATACAAAGGATAATAGTTTGCTGTTTCTGAACTGAGCTGTGCACATTGAGGGAAATGGAAACCTTAACACTGAAGTTTACCGGAAGCCCACACACATGGACCAGTACCCACTCTTTGATTCCCACCACCCTGTGGAACACAAACTTGGGGTATCAGGACCCTGCAACACTGGGCAAAAAACACTCCTTCTAAGCCAGAAGGGAAAGAAATGAAACACACACACACACACGTAAAGAAAGCTCTTTTGGGCTTTCCTCAAATCAGCAAAGATGCACAGTTCAGGTCAGACACCAACTAGGAAGAATCCAGAGTCCAGCTGATTTTGGAGAACCTCTGACTTTTAAATTTGCACAACCACTAAGTCAGCATGGTAAGAGACTCATCTGATAAAGTGAGACTATAGCTTCACTGAAACAAAACAAAAAGTGTACATTTCAGCTATCTTAAGTAGATATGATATCACATCGACTCTGGGCACATTAAGGCTCCTTTTTCAATCAAAAAAAGCATGGTTGACTGGAAACTCCAGCAGATGTTTGCCTGCTGGAAGAATTCAAAAGTTACACGAACATTTTACTGGGAGAATGCAACAGAGTGTAGCAATATATATAAGAAAAGGTCCATTAGTGTAAAAAAAAATCAGTGCGGTACACATCAGCATCCGAGTTGAGACGCTTCTCTGAGCCGCCCAGTAATTCTGATAGCTTGTCAGTCCGACTCAGGATTTTCTTTGGACAAATAAAATTGACAGAGTGCTCATTTCAGTTTATTTTCAGGTTACTGCACTCTCTGAAAACTCATTACCATCTCATGACTCACTTCACAATATTGTTCTAAAACTGCCATTTTAGAGACGTTCGTTATTCTTTTGTGTGTGTGCGTTGTTATGTCATTTGTCAGAATCAGTTCAGAGTTAGCCTTGGGCTATGCTACTTTTTTTCTTTTCTCTGTCTTTCTTTTATTTTTAATACATCCTTTTTAGCTTGGGGAAAATGTTCTCTGTAATTTGGCCCTGTAGTCAAGGATATTAACACAAAACAGATGAAAAATATTGTCTAATGTGACAAAAACATGCCAGTGGAAGGAGAAAAAGATATATATAAAAAAGGAGGAATAAAACTGAAAAGGCTGTTGGAAAGCATTGCTCTTGTTTTTTTCTTCTCCAGTATTCTAATTCTGATTCTGATGAAATTTAAAACAAAAAAAGTTGTTTTTAAACAGAATGAAGACCATCTTTCAGCTGCTCCCTTAGTTCAAGAGGTCACCGCACCAACTGTGGATCTGCATCTTTTTGATTGGGTGCAGATTTTGACACCAGATTCTCTTCACGGGGCAACCTTCACAATCACTTGGGCTTGCGATGCCCTTTGACTGGGTATGTGTCTCCTCGCAGGCCTACACCACAGAGTCACCAGCAAACCACCAAACATTTATGGTTACTGAATGAATATCTACAAATAACAAACCCCACTTAAAATCCCCTTTTTACTAAACTTACACATTTCTGCTAAATATAATCATAAAAACAGCCATTAAGAAAACATTTTCATCTCTAACTGCGAGTGTGTGAGTTTTACTGCAAATGCTGATTAAAAGAAAATCCAATCTTTAGGGGGGAAAGATATTTTGTTCAAACAAAACAAAATTTAATTAAATCAAAAGCAAAGGAAATGTCTGTAGTCCTAGTTACCGACAATTTGGTCACCTTTCCCCCTAGTACAAGGATGAGGAAGTGCGCAAAAATGTTTTAGATCAATAACGGCAAAACAAAAAACTAAAACTAACCCAGATTTTTTTAAGAGGAATTCTTTTGAAGAAAAAATGAAGTGAAACAAATAAAGTCACTGTGGCAACTGTTAAACTGAAGTCAATTCAACCCTATTTTATGCAAAAATCCAACCCTATTACAAAAGGTGATTATCTAACTTTTACACAACAGGATTTGCTTTACTAGCAGCAAAACATTAAAAAAAATGATTTAAAAATTAAATATCTGAGACTTTTTTTCAGCCAGGATACAGATACTTGCTGGACCTCTCCTGTTACCTGCCAACTTCAAAACAAGTGTAATAACCTCATACACTCTCCTGGACAAACACTTGCTCGCCTTGTTTTCGGTTAAAGCCCAGAAGCTTTGTTGTAATTAAGTAGCACCATGCTGAATTAATTCACAGTGATGTCTGTGTTGAAGCGCACTTGTTCAAGGTCGGAATGCTTTCAGTAGCGAAGCCCAAAAATCTGCTTCGGTCTGAAAATGTGTGATTTTTGTGAGACTGATACACCCTCTTCCCTTTGCATCTCTCAACAGTTAGCAAATTTTAACTTCTCCTCCCATCATTTCCCCGTGCTGTGCTTTGGTGCATGATGCTGGAGACACAGTGAAACAGATGGGGACAGGGAGGGTGGGGGGACTTAGTGCCCCCCCCCCCAAATGGGGCCCAATCTGCATCAGGAGCAGGGACTGACAGAATAAGGCCACGGGGTGGAGAGACAAGCACTGCAACCAGATCCTCCCGGGAGTTGGGCCACCACGAAGCCACCTGGTTCCCAATAGGGGGCTTGTGAGTTCAAGCATCCATGGCCAAAAGTTCTCCACGCCAGCTCTTCTCTTCTGTTCTGCATAGGTGTGTTTGTGCCTGACAGGAGGAGGAGGAGGAGGAAGTTGATGAAGGATGAAGAGGGGAGGGAAGGAATGGTCAAGGATAAGAATGAGCAGGAGGCAAAATGCACTTCTGAGCCCTGGCTGTGAACATTTTCACTGCAGACCCTAATCTGACATTTAAATAAGTGTCTCCTGCTTAATTTTACTGCTTCTATGGTTTGTAAATTGCCTCTGCAGGTGTCTGTTTGTAGTAGGTAATGGAAACCAGACGCTGTTTGACCGCTAGCCTTTTGTCCCTCTACGATTCCTAATTCATAAGCTAATGCCATTCAAGGCTGGAGATAACGCTGCCTACCACAAACCATCTCCCCCCCCCCACCCCACCCCCCCCCCTCTCTCTGGCTGTTTACTGGCTCTGACAGGGTTGCTGACAGAGAGAGCAGAACTCTAAACATGAGCTCTGTTTGGTGGAGGCTTCTTCTTCCTTTTGTTCTCTCCATTCTTGAGCCGTTCATTCCCCCATTTCTCCTGGAAATATTGCTGTAAAAAGCTAGACATTTTACATCAGTGGACATGATGCAATTAAAAAGTTAGACAAGCAGCAAAAAGGGGCACTGATAGTGCTTCATGTCACCACTGTGATACCTTTGGGCTCACTGCCACAAATAACAGCGATTCCTATGAAATTTAATTCAACTATCAATTTGAAATGACGTCCTCTTTGTGTCCTTGTGACTTGCACTTTTCTCTCCCAGTCTCTTCCTGCCTGTCTTCCTCTTCCTCTCTCCCTGAAGGTGGCTCAATCAGATGACAACAGTGGCTGTCTGCTGTTGTCAAAAGACATTTCAATTTGGCGGCCCTCCCACGAGTCCGGGCACATTACCACTTCAAAAGGCTGCGAGTCCCCAGGTCGCTCCCAGTGAGGCTGGCCTAGTACACGCCCCAACCACCACCACCCCCACCCCACTCCAACCTGCTGTTCAGCAATGCTGATGAGGGCCCAGGCCCCGCTGAGCATGCTTGTCTCTCCAATCTAAACAAGATGCTGTGAAGGAGGAGCGGGAGGATGCTTTGTTATTCCTCAGAATAGAACGATGTCTTTATTCAGGTTAGGCGGGTGCTTAACAGCTCAGCCACAGACACATTAACTTTTAGGCTAACAAAGAAATGTATTATATGTTGACTTGAGTTGTAACTCATGTAGCATTTTCATATATGTTTTTTTAAACTCATTGAACCTTAAAGGAGGGAGGCGAAGAAAAACTCAAAAGATAAAAAAGGGTGAATCTGGTGAGCAGTGGAAGCAAAATGATTTTTATGCTAATCATCATAACAAAAAGTAAACAAAGAAATTATTTGTGATTTTTGCTAACTAAAATCAGGCTCTCATTCAGGAAGTTCTCTTAATGAGCTAATCAGCCCACAAAACCAGCTCCCCGGGTCCACAGACCAGTGATCACACGAACTCCACCTGCCCTTCAGGATGGTTTTGTTGTTCTGCTTCAGCCGCGGCACCTTGTCTGTGTATTCAGAGATGATTAAAGACCCACAGTCACTGACAACCAGTGCTGGAAGGAGATCCCTAAGACAGCTGGCAAAAATTGACAGCTTTTCTCAGAGTGAAAAACAAAAGTTCAAATTAAAATCACCTAAAAACTACATTAAGCTTTGGGCTCCACACCCTGATAAAATATGTACCCATCATATTGTATGGCTGCAAAGTTAACACAGCCTACAATAATCACAGCTTCTAATATGCTAATGTATCTATTTTTTACTCTTTATTCAGAGTCCCATTAATTCATACCACTTTCAAAATATTACTGTTTTTTTGTATTGGTGTCCTATAGAAATGACAAAAATTATACATTTCCACATCCTGTTCATGTACCTTAAAAGGAATGGAGTAGATTTTAACTTTTTTTTAAAATATATATTTAAAGATTCAAAATTTCTGTATGAGTTTACGCACTTCTCTCGATTTAATCATTAGTTATTATTCATCTCTTCCTCTGTTTCACAGTGTGTCTTCTCTTCTGTCTTCCTCCCATCACCCTCAACCGGTCACAGCAGACAGCCGCCCAGTTCTGCTGGAGGTTTCTTCCTGTTAAAAGGGAGTTTTTTCCTTCCCACTGTTGCCAAGTGCTGGCTCATAGGGGGTGGTCTGCATTTTTGTAGGCTTTTTACCTTACAATATAAAGTGCCTTGAAGCGACTGTTGTTGTGATTTGGTGTTATATAAACTGAACTAAACTGAATTAAATTGATTTCGGCTTATTCCACAAGGGCTAGGGGATGGTCACCGATCCAATACAGGCTCGGTTAGATGGATAAGGCAGGCTACAAGAGGTGTGAGTTATATGAATACCTTACTATCGTTTTTAAATGTGAATGCTTTAATATAACCAAGGATACTGGAAGACTGAGGTTTTGGGGTAGTTGAAAAAAGCAACTACAGTCATCTGAATAGTCTTGCAGATTAATTGCAGGGCTATTTTTGCACCGTTGATGTTCTCTAACCATCTGTCACCTTGTTTTTAATTAAAATTTGAGACACGGATCTTTGTCTCTTTGTCAGTGCAGGTTGTATCATCTGTCGTTATCATTTTGCATTTTCTTTAAACCATACGGTGATTCTTCTCTTTGCCTCGTGTTTCTTAATGAACGCACATGCGGAATCTGTTTAACAGCTGACAACAGCCATTAACTGGCATTTTAAGTTATCGTACGCAGCTCTCCATTTACACGTCAAAGTGAGATTCTTTTTTGATGAGTTGTTTAATTAAGAAGCCCATTTTGTGGCACAGACACACTAAGCACTGCTAAGGGTCTCACTTATGTAATGGTCTTGTTGTTTTGGAGACAGGATATCAGAAATCTATTTTGCCATATTCCCCTTTTTGCCTTTGTCAACACACTGTCGGTGTTAATCTGGATCAGCGAAAGTCACACTGGCATATTTGCGTGCATGAGTCCTCACTTGAGTTGTTTTTCTCAAAGGTGAGCCTGCAGGCCATAACACTCCCCGTACTGAAACTGAAGACATCAGCCAAGACCCTAAAGTGTAATATAAGATAGAAATGACTGCAGGTATTACCTGTAGCACAAAGACATGAAGTGAAGAAGTAGCTCCCTCAACGCAGTGAGAAGACTGATTTGAGTGATACTTCTGTTGTTCCACTCTGTACGTTTTTGTTTTGCTCTTTAAATGAGCACGTGCAGCTTCTCTTGTAATGTTGCAGAGAGGGTAATAAAGCCTCGCGGTGACTAAATCAGACGTTACAGAGCTTGGCAGGGAGCTGACAGTGAGTGAAACGACACTATTGTCTGAGCTGACTGACACTCGGCGCTGCCGTGCAGCACCACCGCTTTAATGTTGCGCACTGCTGTTGAGCGGTTCTGTAGGGTTTGATCGAGGTTAATGGCACGTTAATATGGCAATGAAAGATCAACCTCTGCTGAATGAAATATTTAGTGTTTACACGTCCTTCAACCGTGCCCTCTCTGGGCTTTTGACTTGGCTGCTGCAGGTCTTCTAAATCAGTGAGTGAACTGAGTCCCGAGGTCCTTTTCCTCCAGGTGTAGGCGTGTGAAATGAAATGCAGCATAACACTGTTAAGAAAGCCTGAAAACTGAGATTAGTTATTTGACTTGTGTGTATAAAAAAGAAAAACATGCTTCAACATAAATTGGATTAAAATGGGATTTCAGCCCAAATGGTGAAAGCTCATTTACATCCTGCTACAGAAGGCCTGCAGGTAAAACTATGCTGTGTGACCATATTCAGGAACAATGTTGCCTTTGCAACAATAATGCAAGTCTGACAAGTCATTTCTGGAAGGTGGGACATTTGCTGTTTTTATGAGTGCGTGGCTCGCCGTGGGCAGCTGTGTAGCCCAGCCATGCTTCCAGGAAATTTGTTTTAACACCCCAAAATAGCAGTAACTGTCTTATTTGTCATGTATTTTACATGTTGACAGCTTTCGTCCCATATGGGGCATTTTCTGTTGATGCACAAGATCAAAACATGACTAATGAATTGTGTAGTTGTACAGCTGATGAATTATCTTCTCGTATGCTAGTTGTTGTTTCAACATCACAAAGATGATAATTTAAACGATTAAAATGGCTCAAACAAAGCACACACAGTCCCTGCGTCGGTGCTGATCAGGAAGGACAAACATTTTGTTCTCTTTTCACTGATGATCATGGGACAGAAAGGCAAAGTTGTACCACATTGTTGATCATTTTGATTCATAACATTCTAATTTTTGTTGCCTTTGCATCACTGAATGCTAAAAATGTCAACATTGCTAGAACGTTCTTCTAGCACAACGTTCTTCTTACACACTGTGTGTGTAACTCCTGTTGCAAGCAAACTGTATGTTCACACAAACCTGTTTTTATATCCCCACTGAGTCCCCACTTATTGACCTAATGCATTCAGCGCCAGTGCCCTCACAGCTTAATCATTAACTGAACCTTAGCCCCTGACCTAATTCCCAAAAAGCAGTCTAGACTCACAAGGACCTCAACTTGTGTCCCCACAGTATTCCAGCTAGTGCTGTAAAATCAACAACAACTAAATGTGCTGACTTTAGGTAGGTATAAAAAGTAGGAACCAACCTAGATCTGTGATAGAAATGGAAATGTGAAGCTCTGCAGGGCTTTGCCTTTCTATATCCAGCTTTATGCAGTGCCCGTGCTGTGCAGGGGTTGCAAAGGGGAGATGTGAGGGTCGTCGGGTTGTTTCTAGTTTTAGACATGTCTCCTGCTTCCTCTCTCTCCCTCCCTCCCTCCCTCCCTCCCTCGCCTCCTCTATATGTGAATGTCTCACTCCAAGTGAGGTGTGATCTCTCTCCCTCTCTTTTTCGCTCGGTTTTTGTACGGTGCTCCCTGGCAGGACTGACGATCAGACGCGGGCATGGGAAAGCAGGTTTGTGGCCTTGCGCTGTGGGGGCTCTCACCTCTTGGCTCTCCCCTCCTTTTCCTCCCACCTCCTTCTCTACCCTCTGGTCGACTGATAAGAGTCACATGAAAGACCTTCCTTTCCTCGGGTGGTGGGAACTCTGATGATAAGGTGGGCGATGTGGCAGCTGCTGGGCCTTCTCCAGGGAACAGGGAGTTCTCAGACTCCTCTGATACTGTTTGACAGAAGGAATGAAGGTTGCAGGGCATGCATTTGCGTGTGTTCACTGAGCATTTGTGTGCATGCGTTAGTTTGAAACCCTGAATAAATGTGGCATTTTTCTCATGCAGCAATGTCACAGCTTGACAGACAAAAAAAAAAACTTCCCTCAAGTTTCATTCAAACAAATGTTAGCTCCCAAAATACTTTAACCTCAGACTGCCTGCTGCATCCTTGAGTATCTTACAGTGGCAGCACAACACTGTGTATCTGATGAAGGCTAACCAAAACAGAGTTCACGATGGCCCTTCATGCCTCGACCTTGACTTGCTGTAGCCCTCAGTGGTTCCGGGAAGAGCGCTGAAATGCACTGTGAAGGAAAACGAGTGCTTAGCTCACGTATATTTTTCTCAAGTCATACGAACAGTCAGAGTAATTACTCAAGTCAGAGTGAGTGATAAATCACTTTCAGACATATTCTGCCTCAAAGATTTGCCCTTGAATAACTGTGTGGCTTTGGGGGCTAATAATTTTTTTTTTTTTTAAGTTGTCAGTGATTCTTTTTATAGTCTTATTAACAAAAATATAGACCGTGTCACGGGAGGCTACTCATTAATCTGATCTCTTATCTCGAGAAAATTAAAGTCGCAGAATACAAAAGCTGGCGTGAGAACTCATGAAGTGAGAGAACACATATCGTCAACCTCTGTGCTCGCGTCCCCGAGTGCGTCTCAGCCCAGCTGGAATACTAAATTTAACGTGATTCTGCCGGCTTTACCTCTATTTTCCAAGGTTGTTGTCTGTGTTAAAGGGAGGGTAATGAGCTGTCAATCAAATGACCAGGGTTTGATTCATGGGTAGCTTCCATGGAGGACGGAGTTATTTCTCCAGTGAAACCTGAAATGCACCGACAGCTGATGAAAGAAACAAACAGCCACATTTGCATCACTGTATTGTTTTGAGTGTGTGTGTGCGCGTGCATCCGTATGTGTGTGTGTGTGCGTGAGCTGCCATCACCTATTCAGTTTGACAGAAAATGTGATTATCGCTTCCTCTCCTGTGGTTTACCGTAGGGAAAGAGAGACGAGATGTGCGTGCACGGTTGGGCGGCGGCTCACACAAAGTCTGTGGTCATCTTCATACCCTGCTCTCAGCTGGATGCGCCTTATGTGTCCCTGACACTTTCTCTCATTATTAGATACACCGCTTCCTGCTGGGGGAGGCCAGGTGTTGGTGATGCTGTCACGCACAAACCTCCTGTCAAGGTGCCTCGTGCTCATGTTCTCACAGCGCACAGCCACATACACACACAGGTAGTTTTAGAGGCGGACAGATGTAATATATTTATCAGCTCCTCACTGCTACACGGAGGAGGTGTTAGATTGTGGTTTGGAGAAGAGGAACTCAAAACTTCAGGATCCACTTTTCAGCTAATAGCTGTCCAGTCTGTGTGAAATATCAAGATGATGACGACAGGTGTAAAGTGGCTGTTCGCTTTTCCTAGACCAGCACAATAAAGAGTGCTGCACATAGAGAAAGTCCCTCTGCAGTGTCATCTAATGCTCCTGCCTTTCACCAGAAAAAAGTGCTCCTTTCCACTGGAGTAAAGAAAAATTGAAGTAAAGGCTCAAATTCAATTACATTAAAACAATCTTAGCTTTCATCTTACATTTTAATTCAACTTGTGTAGTTAATAAAGATAACCAATTACAGCAAGTAATGTCAAAACAATTATGCAGATAAACAGAAAACAAAAATGATTAATAGCAGAAGTAATGACCTGTCACCTGCCTGCAACATCATTATAAAAGAGATCTTCTAGCTGCATAACATATTCAGGGCCCTGCTGCTGCTGTTAAGTGGATACCATTGTTTATCCGTGATTAGAATATTTGATATTCTGTTATTCTACCCTGTGGAAGCATGAGTCTGACTCTTCTGAATTCATCATTACCAACTTGCGAAGCAAAAAATAATAAAAATGAAAATGACATTTTATTAGGAGAATAATCAAAGTATGTTGCTCAGCAAAACTGGAGCTCACACAGGCTGTATACTATACTTTAAGCTCTGAGCATTTATAGTTTTCTGTAGTTCTGGTATCAGTCCACAAAAAGCACAAATTTACTGCTGATAATATTGTAGGTGTAAGTGCTCTACCCTTATGTTATAGTCAAGCCCCAATACTTTTTCACTCAGGCTACGTCCACACGTACATGGGTATTTTTGAAAACGGAGATTTTCCGTTTTCGTTTTAAAAAATAATCCCGTCCACACGTAAAGGCAGAAAGGAAGGAAAAAGCTGCTAGGAACATGCCAAAGCAACAGGTGGCGCTATATTCCTAACCGTGCAGAAATGTTGGCCAATCAGAAGTCTAGACGCCTGGTGGGAAAAAGTAAACAAGGATGGGGCATAGAAGCAGAACCAAGTTGTATGTGTGGAGCAGTGTTGCCAACTTAGCGACTTTGTCGCTATATTTAGCGAGTTTTCAGACCCCCTAGCGACATTTTTTCTAGAAAAAGTCGCTAAAAAAAGACGTGAAAGCGCGTATCGCTTTTACTCTCAACAAGCAGCGGGTGCTGTAACGCAGTCAGTTCTTCTTTTACTCTTATGCTGTTTTGTGGATCAGGTTTAAAACTACTTATAAACACACACACACAAAGTAACTCCACCAGAGTGCCTATTTCGGGTCACTTTTGCCGGTCCAAGCCCGGGTAAAGGAGCAGGGTTGGAATTGTGACATTAAAAAAACAATAATTGCTAAAAGAAATTTAATTTGTAGTTCTAAATAAATTCTAAATGCATTTAGGACGTTTTTTACTCACTTTATGTCTCGTCCACGATGTTATTTCTCTCTCCAGCAGCGTAGGTTACAATTACATTAGCATGACCAATTATGCAAATTAAGTGATGACGTCATTTAGCGACTTCTAGCGACTTTTAGGACAACCAATAGCGATTTTCCTTACTGAGGAGTTGGCAACACTGGTGTGGAGGGACAGTAACTGTGTGTGTATATGTAAGCATTTAAACACTGCAGAGAGTACAATTAACAGTAACAGTATTGTAGAAATTCATTTCACCGAAACAATAACGTGGCGCACAGTGTGACTTCAAAAAATGCGCACACCTTTGACGCTGCGTTTTCTCCGTTTTTCTCATCCACACGTAAATGCAAAAACTGAGTTTTCAAAAATATCCACCCTGGCCGGAGTTTTTAAAAATCTCAGTTTTCAGTGACAAAGGTGCAAACGCATAGAAAAATCTGCGTTTTCAAAAATACCCGGGTACGTGTATTTTTGAAACGAAAACTAATGCGTTTTTGTTTGAAAACATCGTTTTCTCTCCGTTTTGGCCTCCCGTCCACATTGAGACAGCGTTTTCCTCAAGGAAAAATGCAGCGTTTTGAAAACGCATACATTTCAAAACGGAGCTGTCCCGTCACAGTGTGGATGCTCGAAAAACGCAGACTTTCTAAAACGATGAGCATTTTAGTCATGTGATGCAGTCATGTGACCAATTAAATAAAGATAGCGGAGGGCATTGTAAGATAAGATAAGATAACCTTTATTAGTCCCACACCTGGGAAATTTGTTACAGCAGTTGTTTTGATTGTACTCAATTTTGACAGCCCTAAAAAAAGATTAATATCAGTTTGTAAATGCTCCAGATAGCTTTTCTTCAAATTCTTTAATTCTCACTCGCTTTTGCGCATGTGCAGGACTGGAACGTAAGCGTTTTGGGCCTTTTCTATGCGGACGCACAAGTCTGTGAAAATGACTGAAAACGCTAGTGTGGACGCCGTTTTCAAATCTATCCGGGCTAGTGTGGACGTTGCCTTAGACGCAAACTAGAGGTGGGCAGATTGATCCAAATGTCGACAGTATTGATACCAACACTGGTATTGGTTGTGGATCGATACTAGTGTGACAGGATCAATACTTTGTTTCTGTCCTCTATGTTCAGTACATAGCCTACTGAATTGTTATGTACTTATTTACTGGAAATGAAAAAATTCTACCTCAAACATGAACCCTTTTGTGTTGACCTATGTCACACCTGTTATTATTTATTTTAAGTACTACTACTGCTGATGTCATAAGTAGTACTGTATGTGTTTTTTCACAATTTTTTATATATTTTTCGAGGTTGATCTTAAAAGAGAAGTGAATGCACTGAACTGTTGTAGGTTTTTGCTGTTCTACCTCTTTGACATGGACCAATCAGATCTTTGTGTATAGCTTGTTTGCTAGTTTTTACTCAACCATGCTAACCATGAAACTCACAGGTGTTGTCCGATCGGCTTGACTGAAATCCTTAAATATAATAACTAAAATTATGTTTTGATTACCTAAAAATAATTAGAGGACTTTTAACCGAAGCAAAACCAATCAGGAAAAGTGCTGTTAGAACATAATTCCCTACATATTCCTATACATATTCATGGTATAATACTTGAAAATATAGGTTTGTGTGCTATCCAAGTATTTAATCAAACCTGTCCATGGAATGAGTAAAAAACTCCAGAGGAAAAGTTGACAGCTTAGATTTAGAAGTTCTACAATCCACTAATTTCATTAAAGTTGCTCTCTATTATCTTTTTTCAGTATTTCACCTCCAATTTGCATATCTCTTCTTCAGGACTCATTCTCAAACCTTTCCCATTAACCTTTTTTAAGTTATTTTCCACCAAGGTTCAGGTTAATGCTTATCCTGTTTAATTATTTCAAATTGTGGGCCAAAATCTGAGATTGTAATTATAGTTCATCGATTATCTCATATTTATTAATTGCACAGCTCCCCAATGCCAAAAAGCCTTTCTAATTATAAAAATTCTGGTGAAAATCCTCTCCTCTATTTAGAAAAGGCAACATATCTGAATTACTGTGAGCCAAGGTGATCTTTGGAGAGAACATCCAGATAGGCAAATAACTCTTTTTTTTTTTTTTTTTCCATTAGAGTGCTTTTACGTGATCGATTTATTAAAAACATACACATGTGAAAAGCAGTTTGGGCATAATGCACGGTAGGAACAAACAGGCAAAATAAACCACCAAGTAACAAACCTTTTTAATGTGAAGTGCTTGCAAACACCTAAATGTGGACAGATGTCCGCACAGGCTGTGCTCTGTTTCTAGAATCAGACAAGCCGAGTCACCTGATTAACTTTGATAGGAAAAAGGCATAACAGTTTTTACAGCCTGTTTTCCAGAGGATAGTCATTCACAATTTCGATTAATGAAAATCACCTTTATTTTTCGGTTGTGCTTTCCCACTGCAAACATCTTTCTCCGTCTAATTCCCAGGATGTGAGCCGCATACAGTATTTAGTTGAACGTTTGGCAGCTGCCATAGCAATAAAAGAGCTTCCAAAAAAGAAAAAGAAATCACAGTTTATAATTCTTTATTAGCATTAGTATTCTATTCCATCTTATTTTTATCTGATTTCAAAAAATAAGAATCTCGTTAATTCACCTGCATGTTTAATAAAACATGTGCATGAGACAAATGAAGCATCGTGAATCCAGAGTAATAGCTTTAAAATGGCTCATAAGTGAGTGCTGTCAAACATTTATTGTTACGGGCAACATTTCTGTCATTACTTCTACTCCTACTACAATAACAAATAAACTGTATGAATGTGCTAATTAGAGTACGATATCATCTCGCAAGATTTAGTGAATTTCGAGTAACCTTTGGCTACTTTCTGTTGAACGGATTGTAAGTGATGCATTCTTGCAAAATGAGTCCTGAGATGACCTTCGCTGTCTTCATAAAAGTTCAAATCCAGACATATATGTGGCTTTTAAGGTTTGAGCGTGCTTTTTAATGACAGTTGTTTATGGCCTATTTAATTACAATCGGGTTAACAGTGGATTTGAAGCCAGGGACTGACTCATCTAGTCACAACTTCAAAGCAGAATAATTTAGCAGTGGTCACTGAGGACTGGGCGCTGAGCAGTGGTGTGATAAATAAAAGGGGCTCGCAGGTGCCCTCTGTGCCCTTAAAGAGAAGCTGTCTCCCTGTGCACATCCACAGGCCAGCAATTACAGCTGACTGTTAGCTGCTTCTCTTTTTCTGCTCTATCGACATGTCAGCGCCCAACTCTGGGAGGATGAAAGAAGAGGCAGTGGAGACAGCAGCAGGAAATAGTAGCAGAGTTGGGATGAATTCACTTTTGGTGCAGTCACAAGGGACGTGGATATTTTGCACTATTTACCACTTACTGCACAGGATGTTCACAGAGAGAAATATGGCCAGCCCATCCAATATATTGCCAAATACTTTATAAATGATTGCTTTACAGTTAGAATTATAATTTAAAAGAATACACAATGGACAAAAAAATAAAAAGTCCTTTTCCCCTCACAGATCACTTGCATCTACCAACTGAGGTGAACACTTGACAGATTTATGAGCGCTCTGTTCAAGCTGCCCTTTTTACTAGCAGCTCTGTCCCTGAAAGTGTCTGTGGATGCTTCTGGTCGATTGAATTTAAAGTGTAGTATACACAGCTTTATCATCTAAAGTGTGTGTTTGTTTTCGACTATCTCCACAGCCATTCATTGTAAAAATCTGTCACAGTTTAGGAATCTCGAGACTCAAATTTTTTATTTTTTTTTTATGACGACTGAAGAAGACTGGGGAGTAAGTGTGAAATTGTACGCTGCAACAATTGGGTTTTTATGTCGAATTCCACAGAAAAGAAGGTCATAATCTTGGACTCAGACTTCTTTCCCTTCACAGAGAGCCGGGCTTTGCCTATAAATAATCCTCGCTTCCCATTCGCTAAGGCTGCTCGACGCCTTGCAATCGAAAAACAGCTGCGAGGAGAAACAATTCTTTCTCCTCGTTTCCTTTTTGTTTCTCTTTAATTGACTTTTTAACAAGGCTGTGTTCAAGTTGACCAGCTACACGCCTCCGTTCCAAACTACCACTCACACACACATATATACACTTCTCTTATTGGCTGTGGTTGGAAACTCATTAAAACCCTTTGTGCATGCGTGTGCAAAATGCTCCCAATTTCTGAATCAATGAGCTATGTGCAGAGGAGCATAAATGAACAACATGGTTATATGCATGATAATGGCAACCCCTCGCTTTCTGTCAGGGGAGGTCAAACTGAATAATGCATCTGACTGAAATGAAAACACCCTCTAGGGTGTATGTGGAGTAAATTATTTCAAGCTATTGTTATTAAGTCCTAGTGAGAACCTGTACGAGGACCATCATTTGGAACGGTAATCAACCAATCACTGATTTGTTTGAACGTCCACACTAAAGTTTTCACTTAACTACTTTATTATACCACAAGGACAACAACAACATAAAGTCACGTGTTTCCATGGGACTCTGTGCCATCCTTGCAATAACTTCACGTAATCGTTTTCTAAATGACTTCAGTCAGTGTCTCACTTGGTTGTGGAGGAATTTGGCCCATTGCTTTACAGTGTGACCTCAGTGCATTGGTGTTTGTGGGCAATCATTTCTGTACAGCTCTCTTAAGCATTCTTGATTCTTCTCTTTTTCAGCCATTCCTTTGCAGATTTACTGCCGTGCTTTGGATTGTTTTGCTGTTACCATGACCGAATGACCCAACATTTATCTCTAGAATATTTTGGTATACAAATATATGCACATGCAGGGTGCCCGCGTCCTGTGGCTGCACCCAGCCTAAATCATCTCCCCTCCATGTCTGTGCTTGACAAATAGTATGAGGTGTTTATGCTGATATGCTGTGTTTGGTTTTCACCGAAAATGGCACTGTGCACCAAGGCCAGACATCTTTGCTTTGCTTTGCTTTCTGTCCACATGACATTGCTCCAGAAGTCTTGTAGCATGTTCATATTCAACTTTGGAAACCTGAGCTTTGCTAACATTTCCTTTTAAGAGGCTTTCTGTTGTCCAAAAAAAAAGCCATACTTGTTTTCTAATCATGCTGTCATGAACTTTAATGTGCTAGCTGAGGCCTGCAGAGTGAGATGCAGGTTTTCTGCAGGTTCTCTGAGCATTGCAGTCTGACTTCAGGGGTGAATTTGCCGGGATCACTCCTGGGAAAACCAGGAGATTGTGTAACACAGGAATGCTCCAGACCAGCAAACTGCAAACGCTTTTTTAAAAGTGTTTACACTTGTTGATGATTAATTAACTAAGTGCATTTGATTAGCAGTGATTGGCTGCTACTTACCCTCTTTATATGTATGGAAATTGTAAGGGTGTATTTAGTTTTTCACGTGATCTGTATAAATCTTATGAAAACTTTCTTTTTCACATGACTGTGTATGGCAGAGACTACTGGTTTGAAATACGATTTTAAATATATCTAAATATGTGTCCACTATATGTTTATCTTCTAAATTAATATGAAAGATACATAAAAAAAACAATGCTACAAACATCTGATATGAAGTAGTGTTGTGACTACATAAAATATTTATTTTTCCTCAAAGAGTGTCTTTGTAAGACAAGTATCTCCAAGTATCTTTGTGTCTTTGGAAAGCAAACCCATTGCTGACCTTGGAACAGCGAATTCAACCAACCAATGATCCACAATGGCAATGGCTCATAAGAAAACTGACCACAAATGTAATTTTTTTTTTCCTAATAAAGCAATTACATATTAGAAACAAGGATAAAAAGTTTAACTTCTTAACTTGAAGTTTTTCTCTTAATCTAAAATGAACCATTTGCCAGTGTAACTTCTTGCTCATACCAAACAATGCTACACTAAAGCGAAACACCTCTGCATGCACTACAGCGTATTTTCTGATGTATTTAATTGATTTCAGCCAGTTTTTAAAAGATGCATAAGAAAGAAAACAATAGCAGCTTTTCTGTTAGTTTGGTGTCACCAAAAAGAATCAGCAGATAAAAAACAAACAAAGAAAAACAAATGTTCAAAATTCTAACAAGCCAGAAATCCGACCAGCACCAGCTAACTGGACGCAGTACGTGGCTGCTCTGATACCGAGTGACGCCAAAGGCACCCGAGAGGCGAAAGCTCAAACGTTTGCCAATCCGACCGTCTGTAGATCACTCGCTCGCTAATTTCGAGGAGACAGTTTTATATTGCACAGCAGGAAGAGAAGATTTCACACCAGTCGCCAAAATGAACAGCAGTTTTGAATATCATAAATGTGCCCCAGCCGCAGAGGAGCGACGGACGTTTCGTCCCTGCTGTAGCTCCACTTTGTGGTGTTGTCTGATAAGAGAAGGCTAAGTATTGTGCCTGCTGCAGGTTCCATTAAGTAGAAACTTCAAACTACATTTGGATGACTGTTTATTGCTTTAATTATGCTGGAGTTGCATGTCATTTTGAATTTTCTTTTTTAAATACAGCTAGATTAACCGGTAGAACAAAAGTATCATAATGGAAACACACTAATGATAAATTAGCTGAAAGTGTTGCACCTCTGTGTCCCTCAGATGTTTAGCAAGTGCTGCTAGGTTTGATGCCAGCTTTATAAATAAAAATAATTTGGGGAATCATTCTCAAGTAGTGAAAATAAGGTTGTTTATATCCTTTTAGCTTCCCTCTCCTTCCATTTGGCTTATTTACCTGTTTGAGCTGCCACAAGGCTGCTGGATTAGCAACCGCCCCAAGGGGTAGGCTGTTCACTTTATATGGTTTCCTCTCAAGTCTGTGCTATGCCTTTGAACACTCTTTATCTTCACATCTCTGCACTCGCCTGCAAATGGAGCACCACACAGGGGCTTCTTTGATATGAATTAGCAATAGGAAGGTGCCCGAGTCACTTGCGAAGCATACTTAATTTGTAAAACACAAATTAATGTTCTAAAAATAATACTCGCACACACCCTTTAAGGGGGCTCAAGGAGAGCTTGAAACAATAAGACTCAGACAGTGATGAGGTGCGACATTGAAAAATTAGCAGAGTCAAAATGTCACCTTCCCCCCTGAAGTGCCACAGCCAGGCAACCAAAAGAACAGAGGAAGAAGATGAATGAACGAGAGAGGCGCTGAGCATCTAACGCTAGCTGGAATCCCAGCTGACCAAAAAAAGGGAGTCAAAATAAAAAAGACTGGCAGACTTCAAGGGAACTCGGGAGACCTTGCTGTTTTAGTGGGTCCCTCTTGCCCACTAAAGCAGGATGGCTAGAAATAGCAATTGTGTGACACTTGGCTCCTGCGGGCCCCGGGTGCTGTGAGCCAGCAGTGAAATGTGATGCTCGCTGCCATGCCTTTGCACTCCAACTGTTGTTGTTGTTTGGCTGCGGTAGAATCAGAGCGGGGACTCGGGGTTCTACTGTACACCCAAAGGAGAGTAGATGTCATATTCCAGAGTGAAATGCCTTCTGGCACTGTTCCGCCAGCCCTTGATTTGAATAGACAAGAGCTACTGGGGATGATTGAGGGATAAAAGAGGCTGAGGGAGGAAAGTGACTGGAGCCTCAAGAACAGATGCACAGTCTATACGCTGCATCAGCAGTCAGACATATGGAGAAACGGAGCACTGAGTGTGAAGTGACACTAAAAGAGACTCTGTCTTATTAAGTTAGCTAGAAAACTGAAAATACAATGTTAGGGGAGTTTGTTTACAGCTTTATGGAGTTTTTTTCTACTCTATCTCTCTATATAATATTTACTTCACCTGAATGTTAAAGTAACTTTATGTTTATATTACAGCTTTATTTTTGTGTCCATCCTGCATGGCTATAGGCTATAATGCATACTGCAACACCCATCGCTAGACTAAAGAGGCCAGTTAGGTATCAAATTGAATGAATTTAGCATAAAATACTTTGGATGCTAAAAATGCTAAAAACTAGACATGTGACACGACTTGGTCACAGTTGATATGTTACATGCAGTTGGGAAAGATTCTTACCCGCTTATCACTCTGTTGCTCCATTTCCTGTTTTTGTGTTTTTTGTTTTTTTATCTCATTTGTCATTACTGGCATTAGCAAATTTAAATACTGAGAAAATAAAACATTAGTGAAACATACTTGGGCTTTTTCTAGATTAAACTGGTTTATTTTGTATACAGAGACAAAACTAATATAGCTCATACAATATTCTCATAATAAATTCTAACTCGTGGCTCTGTGAAGGTCCCACGGACGGCTTTGCAGACCATCGTCTACATGTTGTAGCTGTTTGCGGTCACCAGGGGGCAGTCTCACAAATAGCTGGTTTATGGGCAGCTCTCGCTTGTGTTCCAGCCATCGGAAAAGACTGTTGTTGCCATGCAGTATTTTTGTTACTTTATTCTTTTAAATCACTGATATTTCTTTGTGCTTCTCCCGTTAATGGTAAGCTTTGCTGTTGCTCTCTTCTATGTTACGGTGTTGTGCCAAAAAGAGATTTCTAGTAGTAGTTACAAGATGATGCCTGAATTTGAACATATCTCTAATGAGTGATATCAAGTCATGACTTATATCTCCTTTGTTTATCCAGGTAAAACGTGTTAACTACAGTTTTAGATAAGTGGCCAAAAAGTGGCCAAAAAGACCAAAATACTTGAGAAAGAGGGCATCTCTTTATTTGAGATAAAACCCCTTTATCTAAAATCCTGTTGAGTACTGCTTATTTATCGATATTAGCAAAGATATTGCCAAAGAAAACACATAAGCATTGGAAAGAGTGTTACTTTGTGTCACGACACCAACTCACTTTTCAAACAATCAACATTCAACCTACGCATAGCTGTCCACATCAAGCTGTAGTCCTCCAAGTACCCAGCGTGTTTGCATTGTTGCATACCTCTTTGTGTAGACAAATGCCTATGCAAAAAGGACACAAACTCATAACACTTCACACTGCTTCTTCTTTATGCTTGCAGATGTGTTGCTATTAGCTGCAGCAACAAGTACTAATGGTACCTCCAGCAATAATATATGGAAGAAGGTAGGGATACTCTTAGAAATGTAATGTTACATAAATATAGCAGGAACGCTACCAGGGCTCAAAGAGTAAGGAGACACTGTTCTGTCAGGTTAGCAGTGCTGGCAGAAGTCTTCTTTTCTCGCAGGAATATAGTGATGCAGATCTTATAGATTCGTTATGTGTCAGCCTACACATTGTCAGAATTTTAATTTGATGCCACAGTGGGTTAGTTGTACCGATCACTTTCTGTCGTACATCCCTGCGACAGAAATATCTGTTTATATCCGACTCCATAACCTAAAGCTATTGGTGTAACTAACTAGTAAGCTACCTGAGTATGTTTAACTATGTTGAGGGTGTATGGGACCTGATTCACATGAACAGAGACTGTTTTAATGGCAAAGCTGCAGAAAAGCTGGTGCAAAAGGATGCCAGTCAAGAGTAACAGTGAAACATTGCACCAGTGACTCATCTGTCTCCTCCAAACCAGGAAGAGGTCAACTTTCACAACACTGGAAGGAACATCGGTGTGTGTGGACTTGGCATGTGTGCTTCTCTTGCCACCTCACGCGCTTACACTGGCAGTATTTACAATGCGATGTGCACTCTTAGACCTGAACGCACTTAAGTTGTTGTTTTTTTTAATATCCTTTTCATTCCATCGCCTCAAAGGATCAATCAGAGGCTTTTAAAATCCAGCTGCATATAAGCAGACATGTCTCCTTCTCCTCCCTTTGACCTGTATGCAGCAGAAACCTTCCTTCCCCTTTAGTAAAGACTGCCATGGGAGCACATCAAACACATGCCCTCTGCACCCGAGGCAATGAAAAACAAATCAACAAACAAATGAATAAGCAATCACAAAGGGGGGGGGGGGAATAAAAACACAAGGAACCTTTAAAATATGTGTGAAAAAATGCATTTTTCTGCACAGTTCTTCTGTTTCTGAGCCTTTTGTGTTTGCGATAATCCAGCGTGTATTTTGGGAAACATGCTGGCTCCCTGATCTCATTAGATTTATGTTCATTGTTCTTTTCCTGATTTAAGAAGATGTAAAAAGGCTTTAGTGGGTTGATTTTATGTACGGCAATGTTGGATGCACAGTGTTCGTCATTCCCCACAGGCTTTTTGCATTTGAGCCAGCAATATAGGAGTGAAAACACCTTTTTTTGATGTTGGGTTATGTCTTTGCATGAACAGTTGAATATAGTAGAGGGTTTCTTTCATCCCGCAAAAGAGCTCCGTACCTTGATGTTTTCGAAATAGCTTCGCTGTGATAAGATTTCAGAGGGATCATCCAGATGGTCACACCTATGTGCACAGCTGTGGGAAAGAGCTGTAAATTTAATAGAGAAATAAGAGCAATGGAGCTCATTCAACTGGCAGCGGGGTTACTTTTGAAGTCCTATAAAAACGCTGTAATACCATTAAGACTGTAAACTTTCAGTGTGCATTTAATTATTTCTAGAGATACTTCAAATGGCACAGTGTTCAAAAGTTTAAAAAAAAGAAGAAACCAACTCTGCTTGTTACTGAGCTGCAGCCAGATTTACTGACCCATGCTGTTTGTAGCTTGTGCATATCTGCTGAGCCATGTCAATCAACCCCTAATGTGCATTAGGTTATGCTTCTAATGTAAACATGGAGGTCATTAATTCACATCAAGGACACCTCTGTAATAGACTTTTATCACGCAAATAAAGCGGCTGCTAGTTTGCAAACAGCTTAGCAAGCTACAAGCGTTCCTTGTGCTTTGATTTGATGCTAAGTGCTTCATCAATCACAATCCCAGACAGATCATTAGAGGCTTCTAGGATGACAAGACCAGCCAAAACATCTACAGCAGATTGCCCCAGACCACCCCTCAAACCTTTAATTACGCCCGAGGTTGGCAGATATCAAAGACATGCAGTGATAAGTGACTCACTCAATAGTAGCCATTACTTAAAGAAACTTGTTAGTGTTAGAGTTTTAAATGGCTTGCACTATGTCGGCGTCCCCCAAAAAACCTGTGTGTTTCTGTATGACAGAAAAGGTAATGCTCGAAGTGGCTCATCGAGGCGATTACTTGCTCCACAGCACAGTGCCGTTTTTAATAACAGAGCTCCAGCTCAATTGTTTCGGGCTTCAGATTTAAGTGGTGGACTTTGCATCCAGATGGTTGCCGCGCTGACGCCCCTGTCAGCGTGGGTTAGAGCCACAAAGATGATGCCGACTTCGGTTTAGCTGATAAAAACCAAGAGTTGCTTGTTAAAGGTAAATTTCTTAGCGTAGCTCACCCTGACATTTGGCACAGATGTTTAATTTCCCTCAGAGTGAACTTTCATGATTAGCTAACCTTTTATCTACTGCAACGCTCGTTTCAAACTTTGAACTTTTCAAATTCTCAGCTGTAGTTTGTGTTTAGTGCTAATTAGGAAATATTTTCATGCTAAAATACTAGCATCCAATTGTCTGGGACACAAGTATCATGCTCTTAACATGATTTAATACCTCAGTAACAGTTATTATAGTTTTCTATTTTCATGTTGTTATTATATAGAGAGTATTTGTCATTGAGAGTATATGTTCTTTTAACCATTAGTCAAATTTTTATTTTTATTTTAGTTAAGTAAAATGTGTTTCCACAGCTAGTTTGAGTTTTTAGCTTAGCTTTAGTTTAACTTTCAGCATGTAAGCATTTAATGATTTGCCGGTTTCATATAACACATATAGTAGAGCTTATTTGTGTTTATGTTGTTCATTTATATACATATGTATATTTACTTATCTAAAATTTTCATCTCACTTAGCATATTTGCTTTCAAAAAACCAACATGGCTGAAGCCGAGCGCTCCATACACCTTTTTGGGATATAATTTTGGCTGCGATCATATTTTATGTGGTTAATATGCTGCACAAAGATGAGTACCAGGTAACCATCATACTCAGGTCAGTGGTAAAGGGCTCAAGGATAATATATTCTGTTCAAGGATAACACAATGAATGCTAGCAGGTCAGTGGTGGTTTCTACCATTTCTACAGTGAGAATGATTAAAATTGATAAATTTGACACGTCAGTACTATTTTCTAATTTTCCTAACATCTACACGCCCCATGACATAACCAAGACAAGATGAAAACTGGATTCTCCTACACAAAAAAAGTGCACTCACAGCTTAAAAATATTGTAAGCTCATTCTTACAGGACTCGATGTAAGAGTCACATTTTTACATTTGTTGAAAAAACATGAAAAAAAAGAAAATCTTTTCCTTAAACAACCTTTGCTCGACTCCTCTGCTTCGGGGTCTGAGAATTTGACAGCTACAGATGCACTATGCAGCTCCCAGCAAGCACACTAAGTAAACTTTGCCTCAAACAAATAAAGGGTATAAAAGGACTTTGTTCAGTATGCACTCACATTGCGAGCAAAGCATGCCCTTTTGTCCTTCTGGCCCACCTGTCTAATGGAAACACTGCGCTGCGCCAGTGTAACACCTTGGGAATGATTGCTTACGTGCGCGCTTGTGTTTGTGTGCGCCAGGCTGCTTGTGCTGTAGGACAGTTCGTTATCTCTCAGATGAGCGGCTGGGTGATACATACCCAAGCAGACAGGCGTCGGCCAGGGTCACGGGGTGACTGTCACCTGCGTGTGTGCCAAGAGACTAGATCCTAAAGAGATCATGTCCAGACACATTTCCTTCCACCGGGTCCTCCGTCAGTTACTCTGGGGTCCAAGTGCCCCCTGGCGAGCAGAAGCGAGAAAAGTCCCTGAGCGAGATGAGCTAGGGCTGATTTTTATTTAGCACTTTGTCATCAAACCAAACTTGGCTACACACAGAATTTTCCTGCCTAATTATAATTTAAAACCCCAGATGGCCCACGAACTACACTACTAATATAAATATTCAGCATATTTCTATATAGCCCACAGCTTCACACCCCCACCCCCCACCCCTGCTTCGTTCTGGATATAGATCCAGCATAGCATCAATGACTTGTTTGCCTCGGGAGAGTTGTAGTGCTTATTCCAGCAGACAGAGCAAGGAGATCACATGAATATCAGATCCCGGCGGAGCTGTAGCTTTGGCTGCTGTTTAAAGCCCAATCAATGAAAGAAACATGACCCGCGTCTATCTGTTGTGCATAGGACGACAAGCTGTTTCTTGGAAGACCGCATGATGTGCATGATTCAGGAAAGGGAGAAAATAGGAAAAGGATCCGCAATGGATACAGTATCCTTCGTAAAAGATTTACAGCACTGTTAGGCATATAATTTAATGACTACACTTTACACCTGAGCAAATTGTTGAACAGCGGCAAAACGCAACAGAAGCTCTGTGGATTTTAGCTTGCTGACTGTGAAGATCTGACTTATTTAGCTGCAGGCACAGGCTGCATTCAATGTCCAGAGCTATTAGTGATTCTTGTACTACTAAAGCGCTGCTCCGGGGTACCCATTTCCTTGCATTAATGTCTACCTTCCACCACAGCAAATCAAAGGCATATCTAATGCCTTTGCCTATCTTAGCATACTCTCTAAATATCACAGGTTAGAAGGCTGAGGGGCTATGCAATGGTCAGAATGAAATGGAGAACGTGCCATTTTTTGTACATTTCAAAGCAGAACAATTTATTATCAAGAACAAGAATATCAAAGGAGAGGGGGAAAAAACTTCATCTGTTTCATAAACTTGTATTCACTGCAATTTCACCACTTAACACTTCCAGCACAGAGAGAATGACTTATTAAGCTTGAAGGTTCTTCTTTTTAATCTTACGCCTGTAGTTACAGTTTTTCACATTTTTTGCCGTTATCGTGTAAATATAGAACTCCTCTGCTGAAACCAGAGATTACAACAGTAGTTATTAAGAGGCTATTCAAAAGTTTTTAAACATCCTTAAAGTGCTTCATAGCCTCCCGCATTTTTTAAAATGTTTTGTCCTCGTCACAGACAAGATAGTGGCTCTGTTAAGAATGCGAACTGGGGTTTTTTATTGCCAGTCGAAGGTGCGCTTCACCAGCCTGAAGAAGGTGCGGTTGTGTTCTTGAAGGTAGGAGCGAAGCTGCTGGAGCACAGTGCTGTTAACAGCAGGATGAGGTCGTCCCTTAGACTCGTGCAGACAGCGCTCTCGGCCATCACTGCGGATGCAGTAAAACCCCTTGGTCTGATTGAAGTAGAAGTTGGTGGATACTATCCTGGGTGGCAAGTTAAGGAAGCGCTCCACCCTCTGAAGCTCTGGGAGGGGGTCACGGATCAGAGCGTCACCATCTACTATGTGTATCTGTTCTAAGGGAAAGTGGCGCAGCCAGTTGCGCATGTGGACGTCGTACAGGCTCCTCTGAATGGCCTTGTACCTCATATTCAGCGCTCCGTTGCGCACTAGCAGGTTTTCAATGGCTTGAACCGGCTTGTGGTTCTCCAGCCGGTTAAAGTACACCTGGGTGTAGTCGGAGATGACCCGCTCAGCTGGGTCTCGCAAGATCAGCAGCAGCTTAATGGACGAGTTCATGGCACAGATGCGTTCAGGTGCAAGGGCTGAAGTGAAATAGCCTGGAGTTTTCTCTATTGTGATCTGGTGTGGGTAAGAGTAGGGCATTAACTCACGGTACCACTCAAAGCCCTTGGCGTAGTTCTCATCCCAGTCAAAGAAGTGCACCTCGGTGGCGGCGGCAGCCACTTCAGGGTGTATGTCCAGCATCTCCAACAGCGCTCTTGTGCCACCTTTGCGTACCCCAATAATGATACTATGTGGAGCTCGTTTGCTTGTTCCCGGGGGTGGAGATGTGGTTACATCTCCAGAGACATTTGCTAGTAGGCCGGTGTCAAGGTCCACGGTGTCCAGTGTAATCCCAAATCCTGCCTCAGGTGGGGCAGCGTATGTCTGAAGAACCAGGAGAAAGGCTGATGCCAGAAAACAGGCCATGGTGATGGACTGAAGTGGAGACTTGCAAAGAGTCAGTAGCAAGAAAGAAGGCTGTGGCTTAGCTGTGGACCAAAGCTGACTGTCTGAACTCAGTGGTGCTAAGAAATGCAGTCTTTGTCTGCCATTGAATATGAACTGGAGACGGAGGACGAATCAGTCTGCGGCACATCTGCAGGGAAGAACAAAGAAAAAAAAGAGAAAGAAGAAAGGGCTTTTAGGTTTCAGGCATATAATGAAGAATGAATGTCTGTATTATACTGAAATGGCACCTTTCTCATTCCCATGAAAAGCAATCCAGCCATAAATACAATCCACATCAGTTATAAGTGTATGATCTCAAAAGGATTATCTCAATTCATCTTTCTTTGAGTCTCTTTTAATTCTCCCTCTTCCCATCTGCTTTCTTTTCTCACTCTATAAAGTCACTTTCAATTGATACTATAATGTCTCGGTGCGAAAAACATTTAGCCAGACAGCTCATCAGAAAATGTGTCTGAAATATGCAATTGAGTCTGAAGGCCAAAAGATGAGACCAGAGTTCTTTGTCTTCCTTCAGCAGATGAAAAATCCACACCTGTATCAATACGTACCTACCCACAACGCTGAAACCAAGAGATTGTAAAGACAAATTTATTGCCGGAAATCAGATGAGTTCCCACTCTAGGTGGCTTTGATTTTCCATACGAGCCGAGAAAGATCGATACCAGAGCAGTGAAATCCAGCAAACAACAAGGAGAAGGATTTAGGGTGTTAGGTATGACTTATAATCTTGCTGAGGAGCCCTTCAAGAGCATGGGAAAATTGAATGTCGCTACCTCGTCTTTTTTAACTTTTGATCCTTTCTATAAGGCCTTTTAAATATTTTAATATTCGCCTTGTTTTTCTTGCCTTCAACAAGCGCTAGTCAAATGGTGTGCCTCAACTTCAGCAAGAAAAAAGGGAAAAAAACATCTCTGTAGCAATAAATGTATACATATATATATATATATATATATATATATATATATATATATGTAACGCCATGGAATTAATTGAAATGGCAAAAGTCTTCAGATATTTTTCACGAGGAAAGGCAGCCGAGAGAGCTGCTGCTTACTCTGTGCTAGTCAAAACAACAGGGATGGGCTATGCAAACATCCAGATTCAACAGCAAAGGTCATGGTAAGGCAATCCAAACAAGCACACATATTCCCATCCTGGGAACACATGGCTGCACACACACACAGACACACACACACACATTATTTCAAATGCCTACAGTAGACAATTTTCTCCCTACCTCGTCCCTCATAATGTAGACCACAAATGGGTTTCTTTCAAATGCAATTTAAAAACGGGGTGTTTCTGTGGAAGTAACTTCGTCACCTTTTGCACGTTTCAGCACACTGGGGATAATTTCCCTCCCAACTAAGACGCTGAATTCCTGGCTCACAGTCTGTAGGTGCCATTTACTGTAATTACATCTATTGGGGTTTTCAAGGAGGAAAGGATATTTTTTAAAATAAATTTGATCTTTCATTTCTTTGATAACAGCAGGGAGGCTGCCTGTTTCGGCAGTTATTTTTCTCAGCAATCTTTTCCTTCCAAGCCCCCACCCCCACCCCACCACCAATATATATATATATTTTCACATAAATCACACACTCAGTAATTTATTTTATGTTTAAAGAAAGGCTGAAAAAAGTCCTTTCCCTACCTAATTTATGCACCAAGCCAGCAGTGTGAAACAACGATCAGCTGGACTCCAGAATGATCAGCCATTACAGTAATTTAAGATAAGTTTGTGGGACACGCTCATTCCGGACTGATGAAAGTATGAAAGTGTAATCTTTACATAAACTGTCAACACACTGTGAGGGGATCATAGATTTGTGAGGCGTGCATAGACGATCTAAATCTGCGCACTTGAGTTGTTTTTAGCGGGCCAACTGTTATCATTAATCCTCTGCTTGCAGAAATGCTCAGCCTTCAGCACAATTTAATCACAGAAGCCGTCTCTTAATTAAGTGAAGAGTGTAACTACCAACGCGCAGAGCACATTTCTGAGGTGTCACCAGTGGCTTTCTCTCACCTTACAGAGTCTTTCAACCATATAAAGCCTGTGACACATGCCTCCCCCTCCCCAGTTACACATTATGATCTGTGGTCTGAGTGTGGGACTGGGCCCGTGTTCTGAACGCGGGAGAGCTGACCTGCCCTACAGGAGCGGGGATGGTGCGAGGAGGCACTTATGTGCTGTGACAGCCTCGCCTGCCTGTCAGCGTTTCCCTGGCAGAGAGCTGCCAAGTCCAATGCTAACAGCCAGGCAGCCAGACGAGCTTTCTGTCTCATCCAATTCCCCCCACACCTCTCACAGTACAGCACCACCTGGAAGGAGCCATTGTTTCGCATTCCACCGGGCCTTATTGCTTTATTCTGCACTTGATGTGTATCTTTCCAGCTTTTCAATCGGCACATGGCAACCACAATATCTGGCAGACCACTTAACCAAGAATATATCCGCTGAAGACTGCAGGAACCAGTGGAAGGTTATACAGCAAAGGGCTGGCAGGGGATAACTATGGCCACACTGAGTTTTGTGTGCAGATATAACATCTGTTTGGTGTCTCATTGCTGCTTCACAGCATCAGAACCTAGATTCAGATTGTAGAACTGGACAGATTTTTGCTTGAAGACTCAAAAAAAAAAAAAATCGAAATTGCTGACTTTAAATAATTTAATTGCATATTCATTTTTTGTAACTTTGTTCTATAATGTAAAATGTTAAACTGAACAGAATCTGCTCAAATGCACAGTCACCTCGAGGTGCTTTATTTTGTAAGGTAAAGGCCCTACAATAACTGGAATAAAAATACACCCCAGCAACCACATGACCCCCTATGAGCAAGCACTTGATGACAGTGGGAAGGAAAAATTCCCTTTCAACAGGAAAAAAACCTCCATGAGTGGATCAGAGATGGGAAACCATCTGCCACAACAAAAATAAATGTTTCATTTTTTACATTTTAGTTACATTTTACTCAAACTCATTGCTTCATTTTTATCGAGGGTGAAAAATCCAATTTTTTCAGTGTAGAGTTTTAATGTTTTCCTCTGGCTAACCTTCTTCGGGCACTCTAAAGGCATAACAGTGCCGCCAGGCCACGGATGTCAAGGCGGTGGAAATGCTTTTAAACCTGTTCTGTTGTTTGCATTTTTCATCTTGAACCAGACATATCCTGATTTGCTGTGCTAAATAGACACTGGCACCATTCTGACCTAAGCCATGACGTGACCATCTTTAATCCTTTAGCACTGCAGCGCTACTCCTTAACCTGATGATACCATAAGAACGATCCCAGTGGCAATGAGGCATAATAAATTTCCAGAAAAGAAAAAAGTAACATTTAATACTTAATATTCCCAGATAGCCAGAATTAAGGTATCGCACTATCAGTGCATTACTAATATGAACCATTAATACCTCATGAATTAGAGTCAATCCCTCCCTCTCTTTCAAAAATGGTGAGACATTTTTAATTAGATTGGGGTGGGGGTGGGGGGCAGCTTTGGAAGGGAAGCAACGACCACACTTTTACTGAATTCGTTTTACATGCATTAGCTCTGTGAGTGTCCACTCGTGCTGAAGATGTCTCCCTGCCCCGCACACTGGGATATTCTCCATCCTCTTTTTGACCCTGATTATGTAGAAGTGGGTATGGAAATTGAACTCGGTAAAGTCGGAGGCACAGTTGCTGAGATAACAAAAATCTAAAGCTCTGCACCACACTCGACACTTGAACCCATAATTCCGAGCCTCCGCACACACGCGTACACACATGTACGAGAGCTGCCCTTCGCTGACCATTATCCAGACTTTAAAACTATTCTGGCACCGGAGCAAAAGTGCAGCGTACCACCTGAGCAGACAGCTCCGCCAACAGTTCTGCACTATTCATTATATCCCACCAGGCTAAGAGGAGGGCTCCACAGGTTCCAGGCACCACGGGAAGCCAGGTTCCCACTAATTAACCCAAACAGCCGCCTCTATACATCTACAGCGAAAAAAAAAAAAAAGCCTCATTCATATTCAACAGGCCCCCCTGCCATTAACTGTGGCAGGCAGCAGGTATTGCACAGGGTGCTTTGTTTTTTTAATGGCTGCTCATTAGAGACGTTACTACAAAATAATTATTACTGCAATAAAGCTTGATTACAAAGGGTGGCTTTTACTATTAAACGGATTCAAGTGAGGAAGTTAAAAAAAATGAATCAATATTACTATCCATTTTTCTTGTGTGGTCACACATTTTAAATCATTTAGCACCACAAGTAAACATAAAGACACACAGATCGTTTTACTTGTTTGATCTAAGCATAAGAATCTGCCGTTGCTCTTATCTACCGCTTGTTTATTTGACTTCATTCCATCCCACACTCTTGCGTCTCCACTTCGCTGTCGTCCAGCATTGTTAGACGATCCCGTGTGAGAGGCTCTGACCCGTCCGTCCAGTCACTTTGGACACAGAAACACATGCACTTTCACTCTGTTTTTGTTTTGCACTTTCCCACTTCCATTCCTCACCCATCCTCTCCAGTAGGGTTTCAGAAACCACTACAATATATTTTTTCCCACCCACCCACATCCAAACTGGAACTCTGAAACTTCACTCCCACCTGCAGGACTGACTTTAAATTATGGATGCATTTTGGTTCGCAGTGGGATTCCTGGCTCACTTGATTAATTTCTATTGCAACAACTTCAGGCTTCAGCTACGTACCGAGGACAAAGACAGAGCTTTTCTTTCTTTCTTAACCTAAACTGCATAGATGCAGTACAAACAGACGGCATGAAAGCCAGCAGAGCTTTAAGAAACTCACACGTTTAGTTTCTCAGATGTAAAATCCTTAACTTCCAACCCTGTGCTGCATCAGCATGCAAAGGAGTTTTGAAGGGACACCTTGAGCCCTGTGAAGCATTCCAATCCCTGTTCAAAGCTAGCTTCATCATGATGTGAACAAATAATGAGTGAGTATCCCCCCTCTGTTTACAATAATGGTATATTACAGCTGTTAACTGGTGAGTATAAGAGAAGAAGGCTGTGGGGTAGCTCGAGAACACAGTGTTGCCACTTTTAATCTCCAGGCTGGTAAAGAAAATATAATCGGGGAAGAGCAATGCTTTCTTCTCATTAGAAAGCCAACAGATGTGCCCATACGCAAGGCATTTAACCCCTGACTAGGAGAGAGAGAGTTTGAGCCTATTGTGATGTTGGCATTATCCAAGGTTAATGTGGAGGCGTGTTCACACGGAGCTGTTAGTATTGGGCGATTGTTGTCATGTGTGCTCTTTTCCACAGCTCATTCAATAACTAGAATATAAGAAGAAGAGGATGATGAATCCGTTTTCATCAGGTTTTTCTGAGAAGACAGTTTGTGGCGATTATGACAGTTTCAACAGAAGCCTTCAAAAAGGAGGATTTGTTGCAGCACTGCTTTACATATAACATATATGCATTAATTTGGGCTAGATGTACCTATCAAAGTGACATTTGGCAGTGGCAAAAGCATCAGAGTAATCCTCTCCTATGGGGCCACCTGCTGGTAAAGTAAACTGAGCACTTCCTGTGTTCCAAAGGATCAACGCAAGAAAAAAGAAGAAAGAAACTTTCACTGATCATGGTCAAGGAAAGACTTCAACACCCTCTCCAAGCCTTTTTGATACTCCTGTAGCCACAGCTGCTGATATAATGAGAAAATTTAATGTCCATTTGGGCTGTGACCAACCTTCCATCGAAAACTAACCCCACACTGAACAGTAGGAGAGTTTGAAACACTAAGCTAACCTTCGTGATTGTGTCCGCTCGTTGCATGCATCCCTTTCAAAATGACAGTGGTTTCGATGAAATAAGACCCTGGAAGAGTACACTTTTTGAAAGACAAACATAAAAAAGCCTGACTGGTGTTTGGTAGAAATGCATGTTTACAAGCCGCAATGCTTGTGAAAGGATGTACTTTGGACACATGAAACCAAATTAAAGCTTTTTTGTTTCTTCTTTCTTCTGGTAAAACATATCAGCTTTGTATTCTCAGAGGGAAAATTAAGCTCTGTAAATCAGATTACAAAAGTACTCTTTTGTTCTTTTTTTTTAACCTTTTCTTCAGTCTCTCTTCACGTTCAGGAACAAAGAGCACACAGTGCTCTCATTATTTTTCCCATGCCAGCCTATGTAGGTGTGTTTTAAACCCTTTTTCTCTCGGATTTCTGTGCCAGCCTTGACATGTTTTCTGAGTGAACTCACAGGGTTTCTGCCTGGTTTAGTGTTGATGCAGGGCAACTGCCTGATTCAACAGTGTTTCAAACTCAAATGTAATGTATTCAGTTCGTAAAAAATGCACGTTTTAAAGCTATATTAATGGCAGCCTTGGAATGCCATGTTAATTTAATCCTTGCTTAACTTTCAGTCTTTAAATCAGGCCCTGGAAGTTGATAAAATGCCATAACTATGACAAACTATTGATGCAGACAACTTAGCAGCATTTTACATTCACTGATGCTGGAGAAACAATATTTCCCTGTTTTGAGAGGACTGCAGCTCTGATGGGAAGCAGTATCGAGCTATTTTTGGAGCGCGTGAGTAAGACAATGACCTAATCCACACCCACATGTCAGCAAAGGCATTCATTAACAGAGGATGTAATCTGTCATTTGCTTTTACACTCAAACGCATGTGGCCTCAGGCCCTAATTACAGTCTTTTATCTGTGATTGAGTTAAAGTTGAGTTAAACTTTCTCTGTATAGCAGTCGTTTCAGCTTTTTTTTTCCACCCGTAGAGTGGTTCAGTGCGCAACGTAAGCTCTTCCAATTACCAATCCTTCTGCCCACTGCCATCTGTGCACACGAACATGAGCCACCCAACTTGACGAAGGCCTGCGCCACATAAACAAATGTATGTTTCTGCTAGATTGGCAACGTTTGAATAAGGATCTTTATCGACAAACAACGCATCGTAGCATTTTATATAAAATGCTGTTGCTTTTCCCGATTGCCCGGGTCAAACAATGCCGTGGAGCACTGTCATTTCGCCGTGGCAACACCCCTCCAGTTACCCGGCCTAAATGCGCCATTGTTCAACTGCCACGGGATTGCTCTCGCAGTCCCGCAGTCTTCGGCCCGGGCCTCCTCCAGTTTAGCCCTGACATTTGTCAATGCTCTGAGATTTATTTCAAGCACCAACTGACATTGTCTGGATTCCCAGAAGGCATTTTCACAGATAAAATAGGCTGACTTGTTCATCACCCTTGGATGAGTGGAGGCAACCAATCCCAGGGACACTGACTCACTCAGGAAAGTGTTCCGCGGTCCGTCAGAAACAACAACAGACTATGAGAAGGAATTCAATCAGAGTGTGGCCTGATGATCCTCATTCAGCCTGCCACTTCTGATAAAGCACCTATGCTTTCCACAGAATCAAGCTCCCCGCTCTGCAATAGCCTCCTCATCTCACAAAGATAAAGCTAATTTTGCTGTGCCCCAATTTAATGCTGCTGTAATTCTTTTCCCATCACACCTTTTTCCTGCTTCTCACAATGAGTCTGATCTTCTCTGTGTAAAGTAATTGATCTGCGGTTCATCGCAGAGGGAACACTACGAAATGCCGACTTAATCAAAACAAACGCACCGGCTTCGTGCTCCCTTCGTGGGTCTAAGTCTGCGGAACGCCAGCGCTTTCGCCCCCAGTCACGCAGGCATCCTGCAAACACCAATATACACATACATTATGGATGAATTACTTCATCAAATAAAAAGCAGGCCATCTTGTAATGAACAGCGAGGATACACTTAATCTTTGATGAGGCCGATGTGATGAATAGTTTAATGAGAAAAAACTACGGCAAGGCCTGCTGGGTACTGACGATGATATCAAAGCTCTGATGAGTAAAGTGAGAAAAATGTGCAACGTTTAGAGAATTTTATGATTTTTTTTCCGTACCGTTGTTTATTAAATGGCATCAATCTTACAGCTCATACACAGCATTACAGAATACACTGAACGTAATCCTACCTTGCCAAGTGTTGAGTTATGCAGAGAGTAAACTGTACTCGAGGGCAAAGCGCGTAATACATATTAACTAAGGTGTACACGCACACACACACACACACACTAGGGGCATGCTGTTTTCCTCCAAGAGGTCAACTTATATCTTGTGTTTATTTTCCCACACTACAGCTGGTGTGTGCAGTTGGAAAACCTTTCACGATCTGGCAAAGCAGCGTTCTATTGGAAGGCACACGCCACGGATCTGCCAGTGTTTTCCCGCCATCACAAATATGTATTCAGTACTGCAGAACTCGAGGTTTAGTATTTGGACCTTCTGTGATTTGCTGTTGGCTGCCAAGCGCTGGAGTGATTCAACACCAGGCGGCAGTTAGCAAGCTAATAATAACACATTCATCTTAAAACCATTTAGCACAGAGGTGTCCTGCATTCACTTGCATCCAAGCATTATGCAGTTAGATGTGTCAGTAGTGGTTACACTGGGATATCACTGGCGTATGTGCAGTAAATAAACAAGCAGACGCGCGCTCTGGAAACACAGTGAGCACAAATAAAGCATGCTCAGGTAGGAATTCAATGTATCCCATAAGAGGCAATAAAAATAGACACCTGACAATTAGCAAACTGTGATGGAGTTCAGCAAAGTCAGGGAGCAGCGGTCAGCTCGACCGGCTCGGCTATCATATTAGTGCAGAGCCAGGATCGTCTTGATTTGTTTGTGCAGTACGTGCGAATGACGAATCAGTCAAGCGTGACTGAGAGATACGGAGATGGGAAATGCAAGGAGCATCAGATTGGTGGTGACAGACGCCCATTTCTGGGATGTCGCTTTAGCCGCAGCGAAGGACCTTGAACTTGAACTTTCAAGGTATCGAGCTACCTCATCTGCATAAGTAATTCAAGTTGTCGCCTCGAATGCGGCTCACGGATCGTAACACAATCGGACGGATCAGACGGTGTGGGCTGGGACGGTGCTAAGTTTAAAACCTGCTAAGTCATCCTTTTTACCGTCTCTATCAGACACAAAACCTTTAAGAGAGGCAAAATCTACTCATTTTAATGTGGAAGCAGACTTGATCTAGTCATTCCTTTTGTTCATACTGCACACAAAGTGTTTCTTCAGTCTATTTTCTGTGTACAGGCATATTCTAGTTTTTTGCTTTTTTTAAATTAATGATAGGCATAAAAAAATACTCTCCCCTCCTCCCCAAGAATACAAAACAAGTATTTTTCAAAGTTGCATCGTTCATCACTTTGAGTTCATTTGAAGTGCAGTGGAGAGGCATCTCTTAACTTCCAGAATAAACAGGACGACTGGTTAGAGCAACTCTGTTGGAATCTTCAGTATCATTTAAAATGTGGCATGCCTAGTTCATACTGCATTTATATGTACAGTATATATATTAAGATTCAGGCAAGATTTTGTTTATTAACTGCAAAATAACGTATGCTCTTGGATTGATGCACAAGGTTTCGACTAACCGTTGCTTTTATAATGAGTCAATTGCTTAAATATATTATCTCAATGGACGTCATCATGTCAATACCTTATGTTTATGCGAACCCCTGAATGCTGTATTTAATAGAACAGAATGCAAATCTTCATATTTAAACACATGGTATAATTATACTGCAGCAATTAAGCAACTGAAAGGCATCAGTTATACAAACAACCCCCAGTTACTTTTCTATCAATAAACATCATCCATATATACAAATTTATAAAAGTACTCTAAAAAAGACCATCAATTTCCCACATGCGACTCAGCATCATTTATTGAGCGCAGTTTGTGACCGTGCATACTGGCACCTCAGAGGCAAATAAAACCAGTTGCCTCTGCGCTCAACTTTGAGCAACATCCTTGTAATTTCCTGGTTGCAGGGCAAACTCGATCGTAAGAGAAGTGTTTATCTATAATAACAATCTCCAGCTCAATTTCCCCGTGCACGGCCCCCTGCTTCTCTGGCAGGGGTGTGCTTCAGAGGCCTGACTGGGCAGAGATGAGGGAGGACATAAACCACCATAGCTCCGCGTGGCTGTCGTTCGTTCTATCATTACATTGTTTACCGCGTTTGCCTTCGCACCGCTCCACACCGTTGCCCGTGAAGCACCGAGCTGCTTTTTTTAGCGTAACCTCTGCAAAATCTTCCCCGTGCATGAGAGCAGACGAAAACTCCAGCGCCAGTTGGGCTCCACACGCGCTTTTAAGCTGAGATTCCTCCACCAGTGAGGCACCGTTTACAGACATTTTCAAGGAAGGCTAACCACAAGTATTGGCAGCCTCTGTTACTTTATACTCTTTCTGCTCTTGTTCTTTTTTGAGAACACAACACTGGCAGCGGTTTGAATGCAATCTCACCGTACACTTTCTTGTGTTCAGCCTGCATAGCAGGAAGGGATCCACCATCGGTTCAAATCACCAGAGCATGTGCACACTGAAATGAGGTGTGGGTTAAAAAGAAAAGAAAACAAAAAAAAAATGTTATTGAAAAAAAACCACTGTTTGCTTTAACTGAATTTAATGTGTGTGGAAAGAAAACCAGAGTAGGTGACGTACAAGACTTCAGGCTCATTTTGATGGGTGTAAGAAACCTGTCTGCAACTTAATGAAAATATCTGTGCGTGTGTAGTCCTGGGTGTGTGACAGAATCAGGTTAAGAAGATAGAGGGAATAAAACGTGTCACTTCAGCGGGGTGACTTTCATAGGAGAGCAGAGCTTTGTCTTCTGCTGGTGTGTCGCTAAACCCACAAGCTAATGTAAGAACCCCCGGTAAAGCTAATGAGTGTGCAATATTATTTTTTATTTCCCTCCCAAAAGAGCTTAAGCACTCTGTATTTTACCGCTTTAAAAATCACCACGGCACACGGTGAAATGAAGCCCGGCGCAAAGATTAATCAACTTCAACTACGAGACGGGCCTTATCGGAACCACATTACCGCCTGTAGTATGATGACGATGACTTCTCGCTGTCAATTTCATCTGCGCCCCCTTGTTGAGCCGTTCTTCATGAATAAGACATCATCACCACCCCCCACCACCCCAGCCTTTTGGCCATTCCCCTTTGGCTTATTGCTCGTACCACCGCCTCCACAGTCTTGTAAAAACCAACTGAAGTGTTTATGGGAGATAAGAGGCAAAGGAGGTCGCAGGCCCAATAACTCCTTTTATCACCCCACGTTCTGCAGCAAGGCCCGTTTTATGGGCGAATGTGCTGAAGACGAATTCTTAATTAGAGAAGTTTGTGGACCCAGCATCGGAGGCCTAATGGGGGAATAAAAAGAATCAGAGAAAGGGCATCTGCAAGATTACTTGTTGGCTTGCTTTGTTACTGTGTCATGTAGCGAAGATTGGAAAACAGCCTCGGTTTGTTCTCTAAGCAATAGCAATGAAAAAGGCCTTTTAAAAATGTTTGCTTGGGTGCGAATGTTATGTTCGTCTGAGTCCATTCGAAATTAGTTCAGGTTATTGATTTTCTTCGGGGCTTATCTTTATTAAAGGAGCCTGCCTTGTCAATGGAATTATGCCTCTGCCATTAAGGTGAGCTGATTCTATTTCCCATTATTGTAAATTCCTGCCCAGACTTGAAATGGCTTAGGTTAATGGGAAACACAATGTTTTGTCCTAAGCTTATCTCGCTAGTCAAGAAGTTCGAAAGAAATAACATATAGAACTTTACTTCCTGTGCATTTAAAAGTCGATACCACCCGAGGTTGTCATGAATATTTTAGTTTTATTTTACTTTACCATAATTCCTGTTAAATGTTGCCCCCTTGAATTCCGTAGATTAGGACATAAAGCGATTGGTTCAGTTAGATGTTATATGGGACATATAGAAATTTTAAGAATACAAGGTTTTATTAAACAGATATTTTTTGGGTGTTCCTAGTGATTCGTTCACGTGGTGATTATGCATCGACTACATCGTTATGAATAGTACATGTAATACCACCAGCATGATGCAATCAATAAGGTCTCCACATATCCCTTGGCCTTTAACTTAATGAGGACCGGCTATCTGCAAGGCTGCCTTTAATCTGTGTGTGAATGTGCCGCACACCTGCATGTGAGGACGAGCTTTTAAAAATCTTTAATCATTTTATTCTAATATCATGAAGTGCCACTTTTGACAAATATGAACAGCCTGCAATGGAAGGAAACTCAAATTTTAATTAGCCAACTTGGCAGACATGTTTCACCAGAGCAGACCAGACCAGATAATGACTAGGACCCTGTGATCCCAGTCGTCTGCGTATTAACTGAGGAAAAAAGGAGAAATTTAATTACTCATTTTCCCAGAATAGGGAAAAGGGATTGCATAATTTTAAAACTCCATAATTATCTCAACTCCAAAGACACAATGAAGCAAGGATAAATACACGAGAATTACGATCTCTGAGCAGGATGGGGTTGAAATGAAATGCCTCAGTTGGAAAGTGGCATTCGTTTTATTGGGGGTCTCTTTCTATTGGATTCTATTCAAAGTAAATACGAGAATTGGGAGCATTTCTGTGGTTTGCCCCGTAGAATTGACAACTAAATTTAGCAAACAGTGGAACATTAGTTGAGAGTTGTGGTGCAATCCTCCGCCGTATTCGCTCATCAACTTGTGCCGTACAGCCTAGATTAACCATCTTTCACTTCATTTAGATGGAGGATTGTTTGGGGGTTTGCCTGATTATATCTGTCTCGAGCACAGACCAAGCTTCTATTGGTATTTAACAAAGATTAGCTTTAAATTGATGATTAACCTTTGTAATCCTGTGTGCATATTGGAAATGGCTTGCTTGTCTTTACCACAGCCACACAAAAGAGATGCTGCATTATCATTCAGGGAAAATTGAGGCTGGGAAAGCAAATGAGGCAGAATGTTATCTGCCTGGTGTTTGGCTGGATAATGAAGACAAATCTTCAGACTAGAGAGCCATCTTATAATGAATCCAAACAGATGAATTCTTTTGACTTCTTAGCATGCATCTTTTAATAAAACTTCACTCTGACCCTGACAAGCAATTGCCACCCGTATGCTGCAGAGAAGCAGGATTTACTTGTGGGAATGTGTGGATACCATTGTTTAGATGGCTCTATTAGGGAGTAATCAGACATTAAATGAGTAATTTCTCCATATTTAACTCCAACCGGGGAGGTAATGGTTTAATTTGCTGGGCAATGAGTTTTCCTATGTGGAGTACTTCTTGCATTAAATTACACTGCAATACAACTGCATCTGTTGCTCTGGAAATTATCAATGCACAGATACACCCCTACAGACTTCTCTAACCCACAAAACAAATTTAATCTCTAGTGACTTCAGCCATCCAAAGATATAAAAATCAAACCCAAGCTAGTGGTTTTCTGCAGGAGCTCTCAAACCTTCTTGGGGGCAAGGAGCCCTCACAGGGCACATAAACCTTACATAATCCTAATGTCAATTTAATGAGTTTGGGCTTAACGTCACTTGTTGATGTGAACTTTCTCAAATAATCTTTCTACGCTTGCTAGCTAGCTTCCAAATAAGCCATGCTATGCAGCTTTGTAGCATCCTTACAGAGACTGGTAATTTCCTGACACACTGACATGATTTGTCACAATCTATTAGTCTATATCGCGCGAGAGGGAGTTTTCTTAGCTTGGTATAAATGTTCCCTTACAGCATATATGCACTAGGGTTGTAAAAAATACTCAGATACTAATCCAGACTAAAAATTAATATCATATTAGATGCTCATTTGCAACAGCATCATCTCCACCTCCTCCAGTTTACACATTATTTCAACCCCACCCATCACTAGGAGCTGAACATAGTATATTCACAATATGGAGCAAACCTCTGTGAGGAATTTCAAGAGGTCAGCAGAGCCCCCACTTTAAAAACACTTAAGTATTTAACATGTTAGCCTGGCCAGCTCACACATTAACATTAGCCATTTAACTATTAACAATTACCTGATGACCACATCAGCCTACTGTTAACATTAAGGCTAACAGCGAAATGATAACGTTGGAGCTAATCTAAGCAAAGGTTTTCAGTCTTTCCTTACTATAACATTAATAAAGAGTGTTTATTTAACACTATGATGCGTTTTTTGTGGCTAAAATGTTTTATTTTGCACTATTTAGTATAACACCAAAAATCAAACAGATTGTTCAAAACTCAAAAGATGGATCCCAGTGACGTCTGTCAATTTATTCGACTATTGCTAATTAATTTAATTTCAGATTTTCAACTCTCCCTCAAAGCTGAACCAAAAGAATTCATCCTCAGATTGAGTGTCATTTCAGACAATGACTGAAACCACCAGCTCTGTATTCTGACACATGCAGAATGAGAATTGGTAAATTCTTTGAAACCCTGAATGCCAACATCAAATGCCCTCGCTAATCCTCGCAGTATTCCACAACTGTGGACCCTACTGCAGTTAACTGAAGAGGATATGATGTAAAGAAGAAGCCATGTGCTGAAAAGTCATTCTCAAGGTGAGAGCCAAACTCTGTCCAGTTTTTATCGAGTCGAGATAGCCTCAAGTTAAATCCTGTTAAATGGCACAGGTTTTATCACACGCTCACTCTTTGAACCAAAGAATAGATCTGCTTTGAAATTAAAATAATAATAATTAAAAATACCCTCCATGTGCGCTGTACAATAAATGCTCCACTCTACAAATTTGTACAAATCTGTTTGGCAGCTACTAAAATGTGAGTGACTGTGTAGAAAAATGCCAGGAGCCAAAGTATGCATACAAAATGAACATATGTTAAGCATACATGCCATTAAATATTTACCTGACACTAAAGCGAAGCCTTTTTTTAGTGGGTTAATTTACAGTGATGCATGAATATTGATTACAATATACAATTTCAGTGACATGCATTGCAAATCGTCCTCTTTACATAAACACACTGGTAACAAAAACAAAAATAAAGCTTTTTCAAGCATTTCAGGCTGCATGTAATTATTTTTAATCCCATTTTATGTAATATTTTGGCTTGTTTATCTAGATGGGAAAAAACTGAAAGCAAATATAAAAATAATCACCATTATCCTCTTACACCCTAAGTTATTGCTGACTGATCAAACAATCAAAACATAATGAACATCTGTTACACACATACTGTAGATTTGTGGGAAAGAAGCAAATGCTGTAATTACAAGATTAGGAGTGTACAAATGTGTTGTGAAGTGAAATGGAAAATCTGAAAAAGAATATGGATAAATTAAGAAGAAGCTCATGTGAATCTCTCCAATAGTTGAGTGAAATTAGAATTATCCATACAGATTACATCTTTATATCCCCAGATAATGATACGGCACATTCACTAGTCGCTGTGGATTTTCATTTCAGGGTTGGAGAGCACTCTGACGCTGAAATGTTACAGTGGCAGTGTTACAGAAAAGGGGCTAGGACATGGCCTTAGGGTTCAGAAACTAATGCAGAGCCAATTACCAAACACGCAACATACACAGCGCACAAGTAAGAATACATGAGTACATTTAGGACAATCAATAGTCAAACATTAGCAGTTTTTAATGGAATTCCTGCTCTTAGAAAACAATGAAATTCTTTCAGCTTCTACAGTGACTGACCCCAAAGATAGAAATGTAAGTCTGTTCAATAGTCCTGTTTTATATGCATTGTTCTGGATACTTAACCTGTTCCACTCTTGCGTTTCCTGTAGTGAAACCAGGTCACATCTTTTATTTAAAATGCAACTAGCTGTCATTTTTTAAGGTTGTATGGCGCCATCAATAAAAGGGCTGCACAGCAATGCTATGATAAAAAATAAATGGATGTAGCATTGTTGTGTTTTATATGGGTTGAGTCACATTTGGGAATTTGTACTGGCAGGAACATTTGGCGTAAGCAGTGTAAAAACCTTCATTATTATAACATGATATGTTTCAAATTAATTCATCTATCCATTCGCTTCCGCTTCTGTCAGGGTCACGGGGGGGCTGGAGCCTATCTCCACTAACTGCATATATTTGGACTTGCAGTACTTAAAATCTCTCTGAAAAAAGTCATTTAAAAATGTTAGCATTATGTTGTCACTGAAATGTTAGATGTGGTGCTGAGTTGTCCACAGCTGTTACATTAGCTTAAGCATCTATGTAGCATTTTCCATTGCAAACATTTCAGCCTGTGGAAGATTCATTTCACAGCAGCATTGCGAGCTCTTTCAAACAAAATGGTAATGTTTATTTCAGATTAACAGCACAAAGTACCTCCATACTGTCTTTCTTATCAATTATTTGGAGCGACACTATTGTAGCAGCTAATACGCTGATGCGCTGTGCTTTTCGAGTTTTGGTAGCAAATAGCTTATATGTAGTGACATCCTTAGTCTCACCATAGACACAAATAGTGCATCACAGAACCAACACTGAAAACCTTTGCGCATATATCTGAAAATTCAGCCGTTTTAAGTCAGCTACAGTACTTTTGTGCCAGTGTCATCAAAATGTAATCCTTGTCAACTGCTATCAGCTACTTAATGCACTATAAATTGTACTATACAGAGTTTAACAAATTTTTTTTTTTATATTTTTGTAGAAGTATTATTAACATAGAGACACATAAATCTAAACCTTAAAGTTAAGTGTTTACTAAGGTGTAATTAACTAGGAATTTCCAATTTATTAACACATTTTAAATATATTTCCTTCTGAAATACGTAATAAGCCTGATAAGTTTTTGTTTGTTTGTTTTTCTGTTGGTTAAGTGTTAGGGTGTTTGATTAACTATGTTTTCTTATAAAACTGGAGCTAGTTATCAATGATTAACTTGCACTGTAGTAGAATAATTGTGCTGCAACTGATAACCACTTTTAAATGGTCAATGTATTGCCTATTTATTTATAATTATTTATACATTCAATTTACAAAAATATTCACCTGAAGAGTTTTTATATTTTAAGCAATGTTAGAGCAATTCATTCATTATTGATTAGTATTAAAAATCTGTTAATTGTTAATTAAACATAATAGTGAAAAAGCACAAATATTTTTTCTAGGGTGGAAAAATAAAAAGACCATGTTACCTTTTACCGTTTGCCTGTAAAAAAAATAATAATAATAATAAAAACCCAAAACACTTTATTATCTTTCATTTGTGACATGACTTTTATTATTAGCCTTTCAGATTCGTGTTGCACAATAGACTGTGAGTTGCTCATTTTGAAAGGTTCACAGTCCCCAGCCCCATTATATTCAATTAGCCATCCAATAAAGACAGAGAATGAACCAGATATGGGAGCAATATTTATTTGGCTAAAAAAGGTACTCCAAAACCACACATAAATGATATTGAAAATTAAAAAACAGGCTTTCAGTACAAGTACAAATGCAAGTTGCATTACACTGTACTGTGTTTCACCCTGCTGATATAAGACTACAAATCACAATAAATAATTGTTTTTAAATGTACAAGCACTGAATCCTCGCTTTTGAATTGTGTCATAATTGTGACTATTTTCAGATTCAGCTTCATATAGCTCAGTAACTACACCTCATGTCACCCCTTTGCCTTTAAGTCAGAAAAGGAGAAACAGAATCTTTCAAGGTTCAATTTCAAGTTTGAGATGAGCAGTGTTTCCTCTGGAGGTGGAAAAAAACGAGAGGTACTTATCTGGACTTTCTCTTTTCCAGAACACAAGATGAACAGTCTCATTTAGCACCATGGACAGCTCCCCACATTACCTCGAGAGATTGCTGCTAAACTCTTCGCCAGTAAGCACAAGTGAGACATTATTAATACTGGTCAGAAAGCTTTCTACTGGGCCACGCTGTGCCGAGCCACTGTTAAATACTCAACAGTGTGTCATTATTTTCATCTCCTCTCCGCTTAACTTTGAAAACATCCTCTGAGCTGCCTTCGTTAGGTGTTTGACCTTCCAACAATAAATCTAAATCGGTGTCTCTAAAGATCAAATTTCATATTTAGACTAACCCAGATCTTCGCCTTTGGAACAAATGTCAAGTGTTGCTTCTGGTGGTGGCAAGAGCGCAAGTCAGTAGGACCGACCAATGCTTGACATTTTGTTCTCATGAGTATTCATTTGTTCCTTTAAAATTACAACCAGTGATGTGAAAAGAAAAGGAAACGTGGACAAATGCAGAAAATGTATTCCTTAGGAGTAATGATGATGTCCACACTGACAGACGACTAACAGCTCAGCAGACTTCTTTGAAAATGTGGACCATAAGGTTGTCTTTGTGTGAATTCCTTCGTTAGCTCCCCAGATTACTTTAAAATCTCAAAATTAATGGTAAAACGTTGCGATGCAGGAAATCGTTTCATTCAAATGTGAAATAATCTGCACTCAGGTCACCAGACGCACACTGGAACCGTGTCACAAACAGAAAATCTCACCACTACACAGCCACAGGCGCACACACCCACACGTCGACGCGTCCACACAAAATAAATTGATACGTATGGAAAAGGCATCTGAATCAAAGCAAGACTCACTCTACATGACAGGGTTGTGCTCCCTCCAAAGCAACACAAGACTGACAAATATGACAAGATATTCAAACTATGAGTGCGCACACACACACACACACACACACACACACATATATATATGTGTGTGTGTATATGCAAGAAACAGAGCAAAAACTTAATGAATAAATGACTTGTCCCATCATCAAGTGGAATGATAAATCTGCTTCATAACACTCGCCAATGATGAGGGTGTCTGGCTTTCTTGAACCCCTTGATGAAAAAGTGGCTCGTGAAATCTGTTCACTACAAGGTGTCGCTGCCCTCTGCTGTCTCTTCTTTCATCCGCTCTCACCCTGTCCTATTATTTCAGAATTGCAGTAAATTAAGCGGGAGAAAGCCTGTTGTCTGATTCTCTCATCTGCGTGCCTTTAATAAGGCTTCCCCAAAGGCAGAGTTCAGACTCTGAAGCTTTGATGATGAAGACAAAGCCCTCATGTGCCTGGAAAAGACAGCTTCTGTACACCCTTTTAATGTTGTTGGTACGCATGTTGGATATGTTGGATAGATATATATGGTGCTCATCAAGTGGACCAAGGTTTGCAGCATGGATCTGCCTGCCTGCTGCACGTCATGAATTATGGAACCCGGCACAAATATGCAAATCTAAGCATTAGCCTAGTTATGGCCCTGTACTGTAAGTTACAGTGACTTATCTATTATGAATGAACCAAGGATTGGAGTGAAGAGGTCCTGGCAGCCAGCTTCACGGCCCTCTCTCAGTTACTCATTTTCACATCATGAAAGAACATGAATAGCAGGGGAAGTAGCTCCAAAATGTTAACTTTCTGCAGCTCAGCATCTCCAAAGACTTGGGAGAATTAGAACTTGCTTCCATGCTCAATTGCCAAGCTACTTAAAATAACAATGGCTTCCAGAGGATTTGGAGGCCTGGAAGATATGTAGGGAATAAGCATGAAGTTGTTGCTAATCCTCTAATTTCCCCCCGCAAGGCTGATATGAAATGCTAGTCTGATCAGTAATCAGTCCACGGGGGAGGCAGACAGGGGATCCAGCCAATTCTACAGACACACACACATATAAATCAGCCTCTGTATGACATTACCATCACAATGCTGGATTAGTGATTGTACTTGGGTGACCTAATCACAGGGGTGTAAATATCCAAAATCAAAAAGCCAGCAGAACTGAGAATCCACTAGGTCAAGAGGCTCAGTTTTGAAATCATGTGCATATTATATCAGGCTGAGAGCATGACGAGCGATGTCCTACGGCTCCAAGATGAACACTGCGATCATTAGGCAGGATCAAAGTCAATCACAAAGCACATGACAGCTGACAACTTCTATTTAACTGGGTGCAGGGAAATAATGATGCCTGGGCCTTGTAAATCTTATCACTAGCAAGTCACTCCATTCATGATGCTAACATGAATAAACCACTCCTTCACTGCCCCATATCAGTCAGGAAAACAGCCTTCAATATTTATTAAAAAATAAAGTTATACCTCAGTTTAATTGATGTATTTTATATTATATTCTTTTTCACAACAACACAACTTTTTGGGCCTAATTGGAGACAGAGAGCTTCAGGCCCCTGGTTAGGAAGAAAGCAGGCTAACTGATGACTAAGAGCAACCACTGACAGGAGATGGCCTTATGAACTCTTAGCTGCACTACATAGATAAAAGATTGTTTCTTACTCTTTCCACACTGGGAACTTTCATTCATTGTGCCTTGGAGTCTGTATTTCACTTTGAAAGTAGCAACCACTGAGCTCGGCTGGCTAGCTTGCTATAGCTAGCTCAGCATGCTAACAATCGCAGCAATTCTCTCTAGAAATGTCTTTTCATGCATGTTATGTTCACACCTTCAGAGTTTCTGGCGGCTACTTATCACTCTGTGATGTTTTTCTCGCATTGTACCAAGGAGACTAGTTAGCACCTGTCATAACTGTGCAGTGGGGAGTTCTGCAACCTCTTAACTCAGCCTGTAATTCCAGGATGCAAATCACAGGAAGTAGCTAATATGCAAATGTATTCAGCAGTGCTGAGAGTGCTCAAATCACAGGTGCTACAAAGCAATGGCCAACAATACCTCCAATCTGGTTACCTGCCTGTGCAATATGATAGGGCTATCACCTTTCATAGTGGATACAGAGCCACATATGTCAGTGTGTGTCTCGACAGCTATGTATCCGTTCTGCTCCACACGGATACGGGTACACTGCTGGGGACTGAAGGGCACTAAACAGTTATTTAGATAGGCAGTATCTATTGTGGCTAAAAACTGTTGCTGTTACACTTAATGTGAAGCGACATAGTTACAGAAAATAATCTGAATTACACTCTCCACTAACAGTCATTGCTGTATAATTAGCACACCAATCAGGCATTTCTGACAGAGCGGCATTTTGAAGCCCTTTTCAAGCCATTTTATGACAATTGAAACAGTTAAGACTTTGGGTCATGGTCGAGGTTAACGGTGCGATCGTGGCTCAGGAGTTGGCAGTTCGTCTTGTAATCGGAAGGTTGCCAGTTCGAGCCCCGGCTCCGACAGTCTCGGTCGTTGTGTCCTTGGGCAAGACACTTCACCTGTTGCCTACTGGTGGTGGTCAGAGGCCCAGAGGGCCCGGTGGCGCCAGTGTCTGGCAGCCTCGCCTCTGTCAGTGCGCCCCAGGGCAGCTATGGTTACAATGTAGCTTGCCGTCACCAGTGTGTGTGCATGACTGAATGTAGTGTAAAGTGCTTTGCGGTCCTTAGGAACTAAGTAAAGCGCTATACAAATACAGGGCATTTAACAAACACGCATTTCATACATTTCATGATATTGTCCTGGCCAGTCTGGCCATTACACGCAAGCAGCATAAATTCCATGACTTAAAAATAGAGGATGTCACCATACAGTACAAGAAATTTCGATTAAAAATATTGTTTTTGTCACAATTGTTCACAAATAAAAATAAACATTATGGATAAATAGTTTAATGGTTTCATTGACATTTGACTTTGATACAGAATTTAGAGCCTTGAGGCTGAATTGTGCCAATTTAAAAGCATTTTTAAAAAAAGTGTTTCGTAAAAGTTGGATCTCCTGAGGGAAAACCTACATCCTCTCACAACCACACACACACAAACACATAAAAGCCAAAGCCTGGATTTCATTTGCATTTTTAACAAAAGTCTCATATGCCTCAGCTAATAGTTTTCATCCTTTAATTCAGCGAACATAACCTCATCAAATATTAACTCTACACTCGTGTTATTTTTTATTGCTCTTGATTAGCAAAACTTGAGGAGGAGAAAATTCACTTCTGTTTTATTGTTCTTCTCTTCCTCCACCCCCAGCCCACCCCTCGTCCCCCACTTTGCTCAAGTGGAGCCAACTGGATAAACTCCATCAAACACAAAAAAGAAAAAAAAATGTAATAACAGGCAATTGAAACTGTTTCTCTCCCACCTCCTCCTCCTTCTTCTATGCTTACCACACGAACCCCTCACGCTGTCGTGTAAAAAAACAACTGACCCTGCGTGTTTGTCCACTCCTACACCACAGAGACACCTTTTGTTTTCTCTGCGGATTTAGAGATCATAACCGCCTCCCTATCTCACCATTGTCTTTACAACCTAACTCGTACACGCTTACTGTCGAGATGATCTCATAGACCACCCGGCTTCACTGCTTTCTGCAATACTTACACGTTTGGTTCGAGCATAGGATGAAGCAAACAAAATATCCGTTCTAGCTTAGCAACAGATGCACAGTCACCACATTCATGTTGATTAGTCGGGTATGAAAATAATGAGGGTGACCCCTTTTTCATGTCGACCTTTTGCCCTTTAATTCCAATTTTCTAGCCAGCTTACAGAGAACTCATTGTGTAGCATTTTCACCATTTCCATACATTTGCCTCTTGATTAACAAGTGTACATCTAGAAAGCTTTTTTTGCACGCGCTCACTATATATTTCAAATAAAATCTTTGAAAGGGGGATTTTCAGTGGAAAAAATATAACAAAAAGACTACAGCACATCTCAATATAATGAGCAGTCTACACCCAAAAAGTAATTGTCAGAACATTAACACCACCACATTACTTTCCAGAGCATGGTTATGTAGCCTAAAGATTGAACCTATTTTAAATACAGAGCAATTAAAGCCCACTTGAAGCAAAAGAGATAGGACAGGGTTTCAGCTGGGGAAAAAAAGCCATTATGTTTCATTTGAATTTCATCACAGAACTTATTCCACTCAAACAACGGTTTATGCCTTGGAGGAAATCCTGCTGCTAGAAGCACCAGCTCACATAAGCCAACACCCACATGCTCATAATCAAAGGTGAATTGCACAGCCCATGGCAATTTGCATCCTGTGACGTTATAATATGTGGCTGCTGGAATTTCACTTGCTTTGGTTGTGATAGCAGATACAGGAGATGAAATGATGCTGAGGAAGGAAACAATGCCACATCAAGGCTACGTTTCCCCGAGTACAGGAGAGGGGTAATTATCATTAGCTGCTCTTGTCTGATTGAGTTTACACGGCGACTCTTTAAAATGGAATATAAGAGCTTTCAGTTTCAATCTGGAGCTGGGAGGGGAAAGTTCTGCAAACGTCTCTGTTTGAGTTCGCATTTTAATCCCTTAAAAAGAAAAAAAAACACTAACTTCGCAAATTTTGCCCCAAACTTTTAATGTGTTAGAAGTGTTATTGGAACGCTTACTTTAAATGTCAAAGCCCACAGGGTTTCGAAAAGACGGTGCTCCCGTGAGCGCTTAAAGTTAATTTATTGGATGCAGCGTTTATTTTTTTTTAATTAGTTTGATCAATACCTATTAAAAAGAATTTAAATGTGAGGTTCAGAAAAATGACGAGGCACCTATTTCACATGAGTGACTAATCATATTTCAAAATGTCAGAGGATCGGCTCGCTGCGAGGCGATAACTGGATTTGTTCGAGCTTGACAACTGAGAAATGAATCACCCGTGAATTGAAAAGAATAAAAATTCAATTCAAAAAACAGCATCCTTTTCTCAGACGCTAGGAGATTCAAGTGTTGCATGAAAGCGTAACGCATGTGTGTGAGCTGCTGAGAAGCAGTGTGTCCTCAAAGTGAGTGGAAATCTTGAGAGAAAATCCGGTTACCTCGCACGAGGGGGGTTCGTGGGGGATCTCAGCGCGCCTCTTTGGATTTGGGTTGATCTCAGGAGCGGAGGATGGAGACGAAGCCGAACCAGGGCGCGCACTTTTGCGCTCGGCAGGTCCGCACGGGAGAAAAGCGTCCGCCTGTGCTCTCGGCCACTCTCATCACTGATTCACTGGAAAGCCGACACCAGTGCAGGAACGCAGTCCTTGTTTATTCAAAGTGGAGAACTCGACTCCGGTCTCCTGCTCACGTAGACGAACCCCGTGGATAGAAACGCGGGCAGAGTTGTGCCCGAGCCACTGCTTTGCGTAGCAGACAGGAGGGAGCGGGGAGGAGCCGTCTGCCGTCAGATGATCAGGGAAAGGTGCTCTCCTCACTGATGCTCTGCAATCCTGAGCTTTAAGGGAGAGCTCCAGCTCAGACCCGAATACAATAGCCTCCCACCCTAATCATATTTATTATCTATTATTCGTTTTATTTTTTCTGTTTTGTCAGACTTGTGCCTTTCTGTGACTAGACGATTGGGTTTGCCTAATAAACAATAGGCTTTACCATTATAGACAATAATTAGATGCCTAAAGAAGACAGAGCAGTGATATTAAACTGTTATATGACTCTATATTAGTACCTTGAACAAACATGCTGGAAAATGCGTAACTTCAGTTTCAAACAGACATATTATACTTCCGACAGAAAAATTCGACCAATGCCATCACACTATTCGTCCTATCACATTATTATGAGAAATGTGCCCAAGACAAAGCACTAAAGGAGCGTTTCTTGAAAGCCTTGGCACCAGACTTAACAGTAGACTGATTTACAATCTATACACGAGGCCTTTTCTTTCTTTTCTTGATTAAAGTCTTGGTTCTGTTAGAAAAGAAGGGTGATGAGTTGTCTAGTCACACTGGAAATCAGACGTGTTTATAGCCGCTCCAAATGGCCATCCTGGCACAGGGAGAAGCCAGATTTCATGGGTGATCATTTAAATATGGAGATGAAGGCGCACATTTTCAGACAGTGTCGCTTGGAAGACAGTCAAAGTGCTGGATTTCATTGTTCAAATTAAAACTACCCTAAATATTAGTGAAATTGTAAAAAGGGGGGAGGGGTAATGTTGTTGCCTTTGGAAATTTAAAGAAACAGATCTTCTTATCTAGAGTTTAAAAGAAGGAGAAAAGAAGCTTGCCCCTTACTTGAACCTAAGTGTTATTAAGTATTACATTTAGATGTCTCATGGTGGATGCACGCTACTGTGCAAAAATCACCATCCATTTTTTGCTAGGAAAATAGAATATAGGTGCAGCAATTTACTGAAAAATGTAAAAAAAAATATACAAACAGAAATTACAAAAAGAGATTCTAACAAGCTTGAAAGTCAATATTTGACATGGTTTCAATCATTCCTCAACACAGCCTGAACTCTCTCAGGCAATTTTAAAAAAAAAAAACGTCTTCAGGTATAGCTCTCCAGGCTTCTTGAAGTACATTCAATTCTCTTCTTTGGATTGTGGCTTTGGATGTTGGCTGTTCTCTAACCACATGACCATTGACTGCTTCAATTATGTCGAGGTGACTGACTGGACATGTTCCATTGTGTGTTTCTATCCAAGTATGGATTTACTGCATTGGCACTGTGCTTGGGATCATTGTCATGCTGAAAAATGAAGCTCTTGCCAATCAGACTCTTTCCAGATGGTTCTGAATGGTGGATAAGAATCCGACAGTGTATTTCTACATTTATAATTCCATCAATTTTGACAAGATCCCCAAATCATGACATAGTTTCCACCGTGTTTTTACAGATGGGTGTAGATATGTACATTTCTTCTGACCTCCTCAATGCATGCTGACAACAATTTGAACCCAAATTTCGCATTTGGTTTCATCACTCCATAAGACCTATCACCACGTTGACAGTCCAGTTCTTGTGTAATTTGGCATAGCTCAGCCTTTTCTTCCTGTTTCCCTTCTTTAAGAACGGCTTCCTGACGACCACCCTTCCTCTGAATCCATTTCTAACAAGGCTTTCTGCAAACAGTTGATGGATCAACTGAAGGCTCGCGTGCATCTCTCAGGTCCTGTGTCAGCTCTTTAGTGGACTTTGTTTCTATTTTCTATTGTTTCTTCCTTCCTATTGTTCTTACTTCTTAAAGACACGACTTCCAGATACTATCCATCTGCTCCAGATAGTTTGCCACCTCTTCTTTTGTCCACCACCATTTCTTTTGTGAGTTAGGTGTCAATTTCATCCATGAATGATTCATAGGTCAGTGTTAAGTGGTTCAACAAACAATGTCCAAAAAAAAGAAAGAAAAACTTTGAAAGACTTTCAGAAACACAGGAGAACTATTGCTAAAGACAACATAAAAAATTCCAAGAAAGTCTGGCTCACTGGAAGCTACTTACTGTAATGAAGACTCAAGACTTTTGCACAATACTGTATACTTCTGCAGAGATGAACATAGAAAATTCTGCAGACCTGAACATTAGAAAAAATGATTGGTTGATTAAGCTTTTGCTGCACCTTGGCTTTCAAGCTACTGCACATATTCTTTTCAGTGACCAGCAGTCCTCATGTCATCAGTAAAAACATGCAAACATATAATCCCAGCCTATGAATAAGAGGAAAAAATAAACAATCGGTGCCTAATAATAAGACAACGGGTCACCAGAGTGTTTAGTTTAGTGTTTGTTTGTTTTTTTCTGATTTGAGAAAGCCCCGCCTAACACGTCACTCCAAAAACTCATGAGTGCTCAAATGGGTCGTGACTCGAGTCATTTTCGCACTCATCAAAAAGTTCGGCGACCCCTCGTGCTCCTATGGATGGGCATACATGCAGAAACCACTCACTTCAGTAAATGTTGAATGCTTCATTATAGACACCTGAGTGTGCGGAAGAAATGTGAAAAGGAAGCAAATTGTGTTCATCCTTTGCTTTTCTACATTATTGTTATTATCAGACACCATAGGCGACTCAAAATATACCATCTTTTTTTTTCCCACCAGTAATTCATTCAGGCTTTTCCCTATAAGACGTCATACATAACAGCTTTAGAATGTCTGTGCTGTTGTGGTTACTGCTATTCTCTTGCTCTTCATGAAATATTTCCACATGTTACAGATGTCTCATATTACTGATATTTCCCTTTGCAGGAAACATTTAGCCCACCCACCCCATCCCTTGTTTTAAAGCATCCGATTTTAACCTAGAACCTTTTCTAACCTCATTTGCATGAGAACATAGCCAAATCAGTCAATCTCTCACCCTCTTTTTAACATCTGCACGAACAAGTCTAAAAACAGGCTCGCCATTTCACAGCTGGGACATAATGTCTGCAAAAGACAAAGCTCTTTTTACAAAGAAAGGGTCAGATATGCCCGGGAGCATCATGAGAATCCAAAATCCCCATCCATAATTGAAGTGTATGTGTGTGTCTAACATCCCCATTGACTGCACTTCCTACAGGAGGTTGTCTCAGAATCCTGGCTGTTGTAGCTGGATTCCTAAAATGAGAGCCAATGCCTGGGCAAGTGAAGGCCGCATTTATATTTCAATAGCTCAGTCAACCTTTAGAGAGAGGGGGAGCGAGGGGAAGACAGAGATCATATTTGAGTGCTTAAAAATGTATGGTGTTTGTAGGACAAAGGATGGCGGCTGTATGTAGATTTTAATACAGAGAAATGGGGACGCTGAACAAGTCGCAGCCTAGTCAGCACCAATGGAGCTGACGTGGGAGTCTGACTCGGGGAAAAAAAGTCACTTTTAGCTCTAATTGAGCACAAAAGAGAACTTTCAAGTGACGGGGTAACAGTTTGGAGGAGTGGAAACTAAAATTCTGTCCTTCTTAATAAAATATAGTGCTGTGCTAGATTTAAAAAAAAATGCTGGGAAATGGGAAATCTAGGACCCCCAAAGGGGTTCTGACCCTACTTTGAGGAGTACTGGAGTGTAAAAGATGGGAATAGTTGCAGGCTGCACTTTGTGGAGTGCCGATGTATTTGATAATTTATCAGGCGCCCGAGCAGAGCTGCAGTGATTACCTACAGCCCACAGCCAGCCAGACACCTTAAGTCACGAGGTCTCAAGTTCAAAATGAACTTTTCACGCTGACTCAATAATATTTTGGTAGATAAAGGCAATATTTCAAAGTCATATTTAACTTTAAATTTTTAGAGGAGACTCGCACGTTAAATCTGCACAGCAAGCTATTATTTATTGAAAGGGGATTTTGTAATGGTTGTAGTAGTTTCACTGGTATTTTAACCACTTCCCCCACCCTGGATGGCTTATATGTGACACCTCCGTATATGTAGCTCCTCTGCTGCTCCTGTGTTTTTATGTCATTTGAATGCGCAGCGTTTGTCATTGTTGTCTGTTGTGTAATCTCTTTTTTTTTCTTCTCCATTTCACAGCCAGAGAGCTGCATTGGTGCTGTTCAGACTTGTCCCATCATGGCCTGGAAAAGGCTCCCGCTGATGAAATTTTCATTGAGCAGATGAAGCGTGAGCGTAGTTTCATAATTCCCCAGTGACTTGCATCAGCTCGTACTGATATCGTTCTATCAAGACCCACTAAAAGCAGATCTGATGTCTTGATAGCCAGGGGAACTTATTCTGTTTGAGAGGGGGGGATCCTCCACATTGCTGGGGATTTGGACTACACATGATTGAGATGTTATTTTGGTTAGAAGTGACAGTTTCTCGTTCAGATCATTTCATTGTGCCTCAACCACCAACACAACAACGCTTTCTGGTTGATGTGACTAACTGATGACCAACTTTGAAGACGCAACAGGCTGGTATCTGTCAAGAGCAGGTGCATATTTTAATAGCAATTGTTTCTTTAAAAAGAGCATAATGATGAGATCCATCTTCTGCTACCTCAGGGTTTTTAATCCCCCGCTGCTCCTTTATGTATAGTATTTACTTGTGAAATCCTCTAGCAGTGTGTTTAAAATTTAATGCTGACTCAAACCTGTAGACATGCTTGAGATTTATAGTTGGCTCGGGCACACATCAAGATGTTAGTTTGTTTAGGGACGCGATAGAGATACCAATGAGTCGTTTTGCCATATTTCCTTTTTTTTAAAAACTATTTTCAGAATTAGAGCATCTTTTTACAACACTTTGAACATGTTCAGTAAATTAAACAGTGGAGTAAAAGCAATGCTGTGTTTTTAGTGCTTTCGGCATCATGAGCCTTTCCAAACTGTTACCAGTGTTGATTTAAAACTCTGGATGTTAATGGAAGCACTTGGTCGACACTGAGCCAGTCTTTTCTTTGCATTTCATGTTTATGAAAGCTGGAGCGTCATTCTTCCTCAGTATTTGGACAAAAAGGCTTCAGATTATTTTATTTTACCTTAGTGGCAAGGACCCAATCAGTAAACCACAGATTTTCCTTTTTATTCCTCATTTTTTATACAGTATGTATAAAAACTTAAAAAATAAAAACAACACTAATAAAAATTTAATTAAAATGATGTATCTCAGTTTAATTTTACAGTCAAAATCAAGGAATTACACTTTACTATATTTATTTGCTCCGAATAACCCATGGCCCAACTGCACACAAGATAGCTGTCACTGGCAAAGATGTCTCAGCATATTGACAGTATGCTGAGATATCAGCAAAAGGGCAAAAACAGAGCTGTTTTCAGAAAATGTCTTCTTTTTTTTTGGTACTACACTGGTTATGAAAAATTTATTTAGTGTTATCTCATTTGGAGAATGTACTGCAGTGTCATACGGTTGGCTTTTAACCATGTATGTCCACCGGCACTGCTGACAAGCACAAAAGACTGTGAAGGCTCAGTGAGAAACTGAAACACCTAGGTCATCTATGTTCATTAAAAAACAACAACAACAACAAAAAAGCATGTAATCAGCTACTTCTTGACATGGCACGTTATCTTTCTGGAAGCAACCGTCAGAAGATAGATACACGGACATGGTCAGCAACAATACTAAGGTTCCCCCACACCACTATAACACCACCACCCTGAACCATTTCTATAACAAAGGATGCATCCATAGTTTTATGTTCTTTACCTAATTCTGGCCCGATGTCACAGCAGAAATCAAGACTCATCAGACCAGGCAACATTTTTCCAGCCCTCTACCATCCAATTTTGGTAAATTTGTGTAAGTTTATTTTCCATAGTTCATTTTTGAGGGGAAAATAACTTGTGAGAATGCATCTTAACTTTGGGGCATCAGTCATAGGATCACATTATGCATTAAGGTCATGTCGCTAACTTGTTTGCCAGAACTCCAACACAAATAAAGAATTTCATTCTGTCTCCTATTTTTCTGATATTAAAAGTGAAGTAGCAAGAAAGGAAACCAAACTTTGATTAGTATAGCTTTAATCTGTGACTCCTGGGATTAATTTGCATCTGTCAGCGTTTATTGCTTTTTTATGGAAATGAACTCGCGCTAAACCTTGGTTAATGCTTATCTTGAACCCAAAGAGCTTGGGTATTTTGAAATAACTCACAGCTCCATTATGAGTCCAACTCCAGTCTTGGGTCTTACTATGAATTTCTACACGAGAAAAAAGGCAACACTCCAGGTCAGTCATTGTGATTGCTCACTGCTACACACTGAGTATGAAGGGAACAACTCTGTGAGCTGGAGCCACCTCCTAGCGTGAGGTGACTCAATCACCATGGTGACAGGGGAGGCCAAACCATCAGTCCCGTGCTTGGTGCTGAAATGTTTTATTTGCCTGGCAAAGAATGGGATAGAGAGCTTTGACCTCCCACCTGGCTTTTCATTCACCCACGACTGATGATTCAAAATGCACAGAGCTCTGATTATCCAGCGAACAAAGCCAAATCACGTAGGAGACTGAAGTGTTGACCTATGCATGAGGTATATTTGAAGCCACGTGTTTCACCGGAGGAGCTGAAGATGCATCAAAATTGATTACAGAGCTGTGAGTATGACTTCAAAATAACTGGGCGATAGGTTTGAACTGGTTAGAAGCTCTTAAAAGCTATTTAAAAATAAACACTTAGCTTGTAGAGAAGATGCCACTTTCACATCAGTGAAGATAAAGAAATAGCTTAGCCTTGCTTAGCCTTAGCATAAACACTGGAGACAATTGGCAAACAACAGAAAACGCAAAACAAATGAAGTGTTGTTTTTACTTTTTTGTGTATTAACTATGAAGATTTGGAGTTACCTGTAGATTCTGTTGGCTTTATATGGAGTAAAGCCAACATTCAGCATGATCCCATCTCCCTATTTCAATGCAAGTTAACAAGCTGCTTGCTATAGCTTCATATTTACCATCCAGACCTGGCATTTAGTCCTCTCGCTTTACTCTCAGCAAGCAGGCAAAGGGATGCATGTACAACCTACTTGTCAGTAGCACAAAGTATAGTTTTTAACACTCATCTGTATAATAAAAAAATACCACTTATATGTCCAGACTAAAAATACAGAGGGTGGTTACTTTAGGGCCCAGTCACATAGGGCTAGAGACCAACTGGCAACAGCCTGTTGAAATGGAAAATAATGTGTATTCCCAGCTGATCGGAAAGGGGTTGAAGGAAGTTTCTTGTTGTTGCAAGGTTAAATCAATCACCTTGAGGGATACCGTGGGGTACTGAACACCTGCTTGTGATTTACCTTGACTGCCAGTAGATGGGCGTGGTAAGTGGTAGTAGTTTGTACTGAAGATGCAGACTTGTGAGCAAATACTCGCTAACTACTGGCTAAGCAATTTTTAAACTGTGAAAAGTGAGCAAACTGACACATTTTGCCTTCAAAGTAGTTTGTAGTACCTTTTCACATGTTGGTTTCAGCAATGAAGCACTTTTAATATGGAGGTGAATAGACCATGTTTCTGGTTTGCGTAGCACTTTTTCAAGTTTAGCTTGGCTAGTTAGCTAGTGTCCACACTAATCTGCTAGCAAGCAAAGCATAACAAGGAGGCTTTGGTAGCAGCCCCATCTTTACAACTAGAAACAAATGGAAACTTCCAGTCAGGGAATACACATTTTTCTTGAGTGACCGGCTACTGACTGACCTTTAGATCTGTGTGACTGAGGCCTTAGCCTAGCAAAACACTGTAACTTACTCAAACCCCATCATAAGTAATACTTTGTAGGATTGTTGTTGCTTTTTAACCGTTTTCTGTCTAAATTAAACAGTATTAAATTGTTAAATAGGGAGTTTTTGGCTGCTGTTTTGTTTTGTGAATAGAGATAGCTTAGCTTTCTTGTTGCTAACCAGTTCCTACTGTAGCTTGATATTTGCTCCACAGATATAGCAGTGGTGCTTCTAAGCAAGCAGTTAAAATGAGCATATTTCCTAAAATGTCTAATAACTCCTAACAATTGCAAATACTTGTTTTTTGTTCTATCTATGTAAATAAGTATCTGAAAGGTCAAAGTTAACATTTTTATATATTACTACTGAAGAAAATCTCAGTGTTCAGACTGTGCAGATTTGTTTTGCTACTTAAGGATAAACAACATTATAAACAAGTCTTTGTTTTGGAAAAAGAAGAGATGTCTGGCTTTAAATGATTCACTTTTTGCGTGACAGAAACCATTTCCAAGCTGTCATTTTCTCTTTGTGTCCAGCAGCAAGGATAAATCCGAGGATCAGCCAAGCTAATTTGGAGCAGGTGATGTGGGAAAGTTATAATTGTGCTTTTGTTCACACATTCACAGCTGACAATGTACCACCTGCCACTGTGTGAATCACACGCTGATAATACACTGCCTGTACTTGCCATGTAGTTTTCACCTAGAATTAGTTACACATTACATATATAGTACTACTAATATAACAATTCAGAGATACTTTGCAAATAGACTCATTAGACGTTAGGAACTCGATCTTTGCTAATAGTGGCATATTAAATGTCTTGGGACTAAGCATATTTAAATATCAGACTGTAAATTCAAGCTATCAAGATATTTGAAATCTGAAATTAGAGCCTTCGCGGTGTAGAAGTGTATCATTTCACTATAATATGAAATGTGGCCTAGCTACTGGAGTCTGTTATCCTTGGCTTGGTGCCGTTTAGAGAGTCAACCTCTGGGTTGGTTTTAGATCACTTTCAGATGAGCATGAGCTTTCCACACAGTGGCAGGCAGTGACATCAGATGACCACACATCTCCATACAAGTTAAACTCATTTACAGCAGCATATTCAGCTTCTCCATGAGCCCCAATTTGTGTGCTATTTTTAGACATGTTATTTGGAAGTGACTAAAGTGAACAGCTTCCCTGTCAATCAAGCCTTAAAAAAACACACACAAAAAAACATAAAATGTCTTCCTTGATTGAAACTGATTAGGCCTACAACTTGAATTAAACAGAGCTGCATGTTCCTGAACTTATCACCTGCGCAGCTTCTTGACAAAAGCAGCGGCGCCAAAAGGTATTTTGTTTCTCGTCTTAAAAACATACATCCTTCAGCATATTTCTGTTTCACACCTTGGCTCCTTGGGAAAAAAAAAGGACACTTCATCAACAATAAACAGGCTGACAGGAGTGTGATGTAGGCCCACTGAGAGCAAATTCGACAGGGCTACACCAAACATTTCCCTCCTGACTTATTAGCATCCTGAAAAGTAGGTCAATCAAAGGAGGAGGGGAGAGGCATGTTAAGAAAAGCACATAGTGCTGGGAATGCTTGGCGGCAACGTAATAGTGAAATCGTGAAACAAAACAAGAAAAAAAACAAACAGAAAAAACATTTGCATTTCAGAAGCACTTTTATCATGATAACAAAATTCTAAATGATCAGAAATGTTGTATTTGTGGAACAGTTTGATAGACAAGCTGCAGGGGCGTTTCACCTTTACATTAGTAATTTCTCATTAGTGTAACATCTTCTTTGTTTTTAACTTACTGAGGTTTTTTTACATGCTAATTGCCAATTAATTCATGTAGGAGCCTTCCAAAAGACTCATTCCCTACAGAGTCTATACTTTGGGTTTTTTTGGTTTTTCCACAGTTGTTGCCAAGCTCTCAGTAGGGCATGGTACATCCGCCTTAAAGCCAACCAGGCATTATTGCTTAGATTTGTTTCATTATTTCATTACATGATGACATTTAAACAGCTATTTTTGCAATCAGGCGAAAAAGTGTAAATTTACAGAGATTATTCAACATTAGGAAAAGCAAATTGATAATAAATGAGTCGGTGCTGAGAGATGTCGTATGTTTACAGTATAAGAAAAGAATAAGGGATCAGGTGTGCTATTTAAAAGGAAAGAGCATCATTAAAGAGAGCTAATGCTGTACATTGTGACATTTTGCTAACGGTGACAGTACTGTCGCTTCCGTTTGATTAGAAGCCCGTTTGAAGTTTGACGCCCATAAAAGTTTTCTGCATTAATAACGGTAAACATGATGTCAGCTGCCGCAAACGACAAATGGTGCAGATAAAGAGAAAGGAAGCGGGAGAGTGGATAAAAGGCCTAAATACACATAAAAAAAGACCCAGTGAATACATTTACTGCAGGAAGTTGGAACTGAGAGTGCAGCAGATTGCATGTGTAAGCACTTGCTCATGTTTGTCTTTTGTTTACATAGTGTATAACTATTTTATGCAGAGGATAAATATTTAATGGTATGTAAAGGCTTCTTTCTGGATATGATGTGTTTGCATATTTATTTGCTTTTAAGGCTCAACAAACAACTGTGTTGATGGCTCACAGATTCAGTAAAGTTGTGATTATGGGAAAGTATTGGCCTCTGCAAATGCACTAGTTGTACATTTATCACTCATTTCACTGGGTCTATAACTCACTCTGTGGCCCGTAATTTGACAACACAATGCACAACACCATAATGCAAATGCGCGTATGCAAAGGCTTTTGATGGATTTGTCTTATAATATGCATACAATATCCTAATTATTCTGGCGGCTGGAAGGGCAGGATTGCCAGAGAAATGCAAAGCTAAGTCATATCGATAGTAAAGCTTTGCCTCGGGTTAACTTTTTTCCTCCTTGTCTTTTGTGGTCAAATTGTTCTCGTGCTGGAGCTTGGAGCTGTCCATGCTCCCTTTGATCACTTCTATAATCACCAAATCACCAAACATGATAGGTTTGTCCTGCATTCAGCTCTGCCCTCATCCCTGGAAATAAAAGAAGCACAAAAAGAGGTAGGGTAGTACATTTAAGAGGGGGAAAAAATCCCATCTTTGCCTTTTCTCTGACAGATCTTTGAAGTTATTTGTGTCCTCAGGCAAAGCAAAAGTACCAAGTGTGATAGCTTTTTATTCGTTGTAAGATTTAGTTTTTGTTTTGTTTCTTTTCGCAACTTTTTTATGCAGCACTGCATATTTTAGATACACTGATGGCAGCTGAGCCTCAGGGAGTTAGAGCTTGTCTGTGTGCCAAGTGCACCCTTTAGGGACTCTAGGTTATACCAGTAAAGATCAAAATAACACTGAGCAAAAAGCCAGTGAAGGGATGAAGGAACATGACACATGGCCTCTTGACTGTCCTGCTCACAGGGTTCGTTTTTTTGTTTATTCTTTGTAGACCTATTTTGTCTCTAAAGTCTATCGACTTTAGACACAGGTTTCTTGACTATTTGTTGTAGAAAACCTCCAAACCTTTTGTTAGGCTTGACTAATATCATAGAACTTCGAACTGGAAGCTTTAAGCTGTTTGTTCTCTCTCCATTGCATGAGTTTTTCTTTTAGAAATATCCACACCGGTGCTTAATATCAGACAATCATGACGACGAAGCAAGATAATGTAGTAATCAGATAACAAATCAGTTAGTCAGGTTGCCAAGATAGAGTGGGAATTACTTGGTGTCCATGTAAAACTTTGACATTCAGCTGGTAATCTATAAATAGATAAAACATTTGTTTTCACTCTGGTTTTTGTTTACCTCTGCAACATATTTGGCTAAATTCCGCCATCAATGTGCTGACTTTCTTAACATGGCAGTGCTTAGCTGGTAATGTTAAAATGTTAACCATCAGACCAATAATATACTAACAATTCCAAGGGGTTTCTTATTTTACATTGGGTTTCACACTTTAGGTACCATGGACAGCGATAGAACTTGATCTAATGGTGGTGAAAATCTTTCATTAAAAACCAAAACTTGTTTGGCAATTACAAGAAAGGTCACAAGAACAACAAGTTCAGGAATGTTCAAGAATGTCAAACTCGTTTTTACATTGTGGGCCACATACTGATCTTCAATGAAACTACCTTTTCTGATAGTTTTACTACACATTTAGCTGAGATGTCTTAATACTGTTAGTATTTTTTAGTTTTTCTGCATGCTAAGGAAGTGCTCCTTGGGCATAAACTGTAAGGAATAAATTTACATTTATTTATTTATTTTTAATGGATATTGAGTTAATCTAGCATTAACTATGAACAGTTGACTTATTTTGTCCAGGAATGATATGCACACAGTAATCTGTTGTCCTGATGGATTGGTAAATAAAAAACTGTACATATCTGTGAATGTGAACGAAGAAACATTGACATTTGTATGTTTGTGAATGATCATGATTGAACTAGCAGGAATTTTAGATCAAATGGCTCATAATTAGCTTGTAAACACAGTTTTGGTTACATATCATCTCAGCAGGGGGACTCACAACAAATACCGTTTTAATCAGCTGATCAGTTATAATCGAACCCATCCTGTGCTATCAACTTAAGAACGCACTTCATACTCTACAAACCTTCCAATCTAGGTTGTTTACAGCAGTTTGATTAACTATTTCCCCAGGCTGAAAAAAAAAACCCTTCAGAGCTTTAAAGCGTATTGAGATTTTGGCTTTTATGTGTCTCAGTGGGTTATTTATAATCAAAGTTCAAAGGCATTTATTGAACATACGAGTATAAATTCCATCTTCATCAAGGTTGAGTGCAGTTCTGATCAGCACTGAGACTGTGTATAGAGAAGATTTTTAAATGAATGTTAAATATGCCACTTTATAATACCTGAAACTAACCTGTAACCTATGACATAACCGCAAACCCCTGTGAACCCTGCGCCGTAACCTACCACATAACCTGACCTGCACCTCCTGAGATATTTAACTACATATCGGGTTGATGCAGCCCACATATGTTGCGATTGTTCAGGTCAGCGCTGTAATGCACTTCTGGGTATTTTTTCACCACAGTTTTTGAATTTATCAGTGAGAGAATAATGATCATCACCTCAGTATAAGGACTTATAATCACAGCATTAATATAAGGATTAGCAAATGGTAGCAAATTCCTAGAGTGAGATTGCTGAAACTATAATGTACAAAGCAGTATAAATACAGAGGGACAAATATACGTATCCCCTAAACAAACTGACCACAACAAAGAGCAGGACCCAGGATTTTATTTTTTTCTTTTGGCTCGCACAGTCAATCATGTGATTCACCAGCACAAGCATAAATGCTGGCTATGATTTCGGCCACTTACGTAGGTTACTTCATAGGCATACACAGAGATTCTCCACAGTAGAGGGAGTCTTTGCACAGACCCCTAAACAGCTCAGTGATGTTGCACTTTAAAGTGCCTTTAGTAGAAGTTTAAAGGTGTTTTTGTATCACTGAGAATCTTTTTTGGGTGTCGGCTGTGCAAGCATTTGCTTGGCTCGGCTCTCTGGATGACCCAGCCCTTCTTTAAACAGCCAAGCGTGGATTACTGAAAAGGCCTGCATGTGTAAAGTGACAGTTAGAGAGCAATCATATTCTTTTGTGGTCACAGACAGCTGAAGATATCACAGTGAAGTATTCATTCTTCTTAGACATCTTTGAAGTACGCTTGAGGGGTGCAAGTATAGTTGGTACATTATGATGTAGGGCAGCACAGTGGCACGGTGGTTAGCACTGTTGCCGCACAGCAAGAAGGTCCTGAGTTCAATTCCACCATCAGGCCGGGGTCTTTCTGTGTGGAGTTTGCATGTTCTCCCCGTGTTTGCGTGGGTTCTCTCCGGGTACTCCGGCTTCCTCCCACCATCCAAAGACATGCAGTTTGTGGGAATAGGTTAATTGGATAATCCAAATTGCCACTAGGTGTGAATGTGCGAGTGAATGTGAGTGCGAATGGTTGTCTGTCCCTGTGTGTTGGTCCTGCGACAGACTGGCGACCTGTCCAGGGTGTACCCCGCCTCTCGCCCTATGACAGCTGGGATAGGCTCCAGCACCCCCCGCGACCCTGAAAAGGATAAGCGGAAGCGGATGGATGGATGGATTATGATGTAGGGTCACAGGTACGCTCCCAGTCTGAAGACAAAATTCAGACCCAAGCCGACTGTAACAAACTCAGAGACGCGGGAACTCTAACACTACAGCTTAATTAAAAGAGCAGATAAAATGAGAGGCATCCTGATTATGCTTTTTTTTTTCATTTTTAATATTAATCAATATTTAACACTGAAGATCTGCCAAAGTGTGTCTTTAATTTCAATGTTGCATAGCAACCCTGAACTACAAAGGGGCACAAATGGCCAAATCATCTTTAGAGACATGTAAGACCCTGCAAAACACAAACAACTATATAAGGTGACCATATCTCAGAGACAAGAAGCACACGATTTCCAATATTAAAATTGTATATTTACAGTAAAAAACACAATTTTACAAATGAAAAAGAGATTTTGTTTTCCTGTCAAAGCACAACATGTTTCACTTTGTACTTTGATCTATCAAACCACCGTGCATGTGGTGGAAAACTTCAGCCTGCTTTGCAACCAGATCTCTTAAAAAAGAAATCATGACGCTATTAGAATGGCTCTGGAGGAAAAGGGTCATTGTGTTCTAAAAACTAGATGTGATGCACCATGTTCAGTTAAGAAAAAGATTGACGGCATGCGTCATGATATTCATGATATACGGCGTTTGTCACAAACTTGTATGATTGACAAAACATGCATGTGCTGTGGTAAGTGAGATTGAGAGGGCAACTGGTATTTACCAGTTGTTTTGTGCCTGCTGAAACGCTGATTGTCATCTGAGTCTCCTTTCCCACAAAACCGACTCCCACAGTTTATAATCCACTTGATTAGAGAGTGATTGTTCCCTGAACTACAAAAAAATCAAAAACAATCTCAGTTACCACCCTGTTGTATAACTGTAAGTGCTATTGACTTAGCTATTTCAGTGATGAGTTTATTACTAAAATTAGACTCATAAAGCCTCAGTCAACTGCTTTTCTTCTTCCTTCAACTTCATCCTCTTGTAATCATGTAGTCCTTCACATTAGAACTAATATAGCATTTTAACAATTTCTTTACCTCACTCCAGTCCACTGCCATTCAGGCTTCTTCCCACAGCTGGCTGAGGCCAAGTTCCACAAAGATGAAACTTTGAATCAATGAAAAAAAAAAATCATGTTCAGCATACCTTCCCCCAGCTTATCACGTCATTAATTAATGGGGAACTTAACAAAGAAACACTGTAATGAAGTTACAGAAAATAATTAATGCTCGCTTAAGCCTTCATTCATTTTTAGCAATTAGGATTCTTTGATTAAAAAGTGGTGTGGCTTGTCATTCACTGTGCAAAGAAGTTGGGCAATTAATTTTTTTTTAATGTCAAAAATATAGACGTTCTAGTGCGCGTGTCAAACAGCATTAATATTATGACCGTTATTACTGTTGTTGTTGTTGCCGTTTCCTTTTCAAAGAATGCTTCTAATACAGCCACAGAAAAGCTCGCCGTAAGCACAAGGAAGGACATCAAAGAGGATGTAGCAATCATGCAGATAGGCTAGAAACATGTTTCAAGCTCAGTGCGCTTCTTCAGGCACCAGGGGCGATGAAAAGGGACGCTATGAATATGTAACGAAGAAGAAGAAAATGGGCGAATGTGACGTAAACTGACCAGGAACAGATCACATGAAAATATAATTTATGTACATTCATATGATTGTGTGATATTACTTATCGTCTAACACAGTGTTTGTGAGGCTCTGGAGGAAAATGGCTAACAGCAGAAAAAGGTGAAAGACATATACAATACCAAGAAAAGAAGATGCGTCTGACATTTCGGTGCTTAACATCAAAAATCCGTTCAGCTCATTCCCTACAGCAGATCACGGTTGTAGGGGTTTGTTTATGAGCAGAATTTCAATTCTGCAAACACAAGTAGGTATTCTAGGAAGTGATTCACAAGGGTATTATTAATACTACTCTAATATTCAACAGTGCATGTTTTCAGGGCAAACATTTAATTTTACCCATAAATTGTAGGTAAGGACACCAAATAGCATGAAAACACTCTTTACCGCCTTAAGGAGGGAAGTAAAAGGTTGGTATAACATGGTGTTACAATGCTTACAAATCACTTGTAAGCTGTGAGTTTTTACCCATAAAAGCCACTGCTGAGATTGACCAATCCCTGATGTTTCTGAAGCCAGTGTCGTTTACAGTTCATAGTTTTATAAAATGTAAATACAGTACATTAACTAGTTTTTGTCAAACAGCACTTTGTTGTGTCCGATTTAGGTGAAGGAGTTTATGAAAATAAGAAAGTAAAAAATGTAGGAGGAACAGCATTTATTTGATTCAAAGCTTATGCATGTATGTGTCCTTCCACCAAAATGTTATTACTGCTCGATGTGTGAAAGGAATGCAAGCAAATGCGCTGCACACTGCATACTTTCTGGTGTACTCGTGAACAAAAGGCTTATTCAAACAGCAAAGATTCAAAAGCCTGTTCACTTTGACCGCAAACAATTTGATGCTGCTCATGCAAACACCCACACAGTCAAATTCAAATTAACAGGTGCCAATAGCCCCTCAGGCTATCTGCGGGCGTTTCAGAGTCCACCTGTGCAGAGCAGCTAGGTTGTGAACTCTACGTGACACCAACGTGTGAATGCGCCGCGGCATTCATCCCTGAATAATTTGTGGGCTGCCAGCTCAACTGGGCTAAATAGTCTCCTAGCCCTTCAGAGAGGCACTTTGCTCTGCAATCTCAACTGGTCCACATTTCATGCATCTGGGGCTGCTATGATGAAAGAAAAAAGACAGTGCGCATGTGTTTAATAAATTATACGCCGCTCTTCGGGTGTTTTCCAAACCATTTGGTTTGACTGATATATACACATATGCTGGGCTTATTCAAATATTGGTCAATGTAAACATTGCACGTATCATCAGCAGCAGGAACATCATCTGTTTATGCTCCCACTGAAAGAAAAACTTCTCTGAGTGGAATAAATGATATGCCGTTTGTAAATATTAGTCTTTGGATCCTGTATTTTGTGATTCAGACTAATAGTACATGCCTTAGGAAAAAAGACTAATATCTTGACATATACACCTCGGCTCTAAAGATTGAACTTGCTAAGGAATGTCTTTGTTTTTGAAAGAAAAAACTTTTTTTTTTTACCAATTCATATTTAATTGAACTGGTCAATCATAAATTACTTTATATTTTTAATGGAATGTCAGCATAGTAATATAAAGACCAAAATTAAGGGCTCGTTCCTGTGTTCCAGTGGCACATTGCATCAAACATTACGTTTTGATTGTAGTCTCAAAGTCCCCCCGAAATCTGTCTATAGAGTGTCCATTCAGCAAAGATACAAGCTGCATATTGTAGAACATCTTTGGATCTTTGACAACTGCTGGTCTGGAATAGCATTATCTGCTTACGCAGAAAAACAGAAGCCATTATCAAACAATTATTTTTGCCTAATGAGATATTGCTACACAAGGAAGTCTTAGTCAGAGCTTTGTGTTGCTCTGCAGAGAAAGCGATGCACACTGCTTTATAATACCTGTAGTACTTGGGTAACTTCTTGCATGGAATACCATTCATTTCTTATAGCAGCACAAGATGAACCATTACCAAAAGATTAAGGTGCCTAATGAGATATTACTCCATAGTAAAGTATAATCAGAACTGAGTTCATTTCCACCACGTAAGCCTATACATCACAAAGATGTAAAGTGTTGTTGCTTTTATACTTTGTGAATTGTAGCACATCCATTGCCGGTGTTTTCTCCACTGATATTACTGATCCATGCTTGACTAAGTAGGAACAATGGGATTATCAATTAAAAAGGGTCTCACCCACCTGTCTGGATGCCTGATCAGCCTGGGCCATCTGCAGGCTTAAGCAGTCTCACAGATAGATCTTCTGGTGAGCCAAAGCTTAGAGAAAAATGTTGGGTTCACAGCCCATTTAACACAATATTAACATAAATCATTGTGGGATAAACACCTCTACTAGGCAGAATTGCAATAGAGCTCACCAGTCTGTGGTTTCCCACTTTGCTACTTCCATATGTTTTTTTCATTTTTCTGTATTATTGATGCATTTCTGTAATTCAGAAGAAAACTTTAGTCTTTTTTTTTAGTTAATGAGCAACAATGGAGCTCAAAGTTTTGCACAACTTTTGTCTAGAACTTAACATCCAATAGAATCCACTGTTTCATTTCTTTGAGGCTTTTACTAGTAGTTTATTTCACTCGGTCGCTTTCCATTTTAGATAGCATATATAACACACATACACTTGAGCAAATGAGCACCAGTTTAATTGCTTTGAACATTATAATCAGCATTCACTATGAATGCATTTAAAAAAAAAAGAATTTAGGAAAACAGGGATCTCTTGCTAACATCATAGAGGCACCCAGCAAATGCAATTTGATGCTGTATGACCTCAAGGAATGTTAGAGATAGATGGTTTAAATACCAGGCATATATTGTGCATTTACTCCCCATAGTGTTCGAGATATTACGCATACCAAATACCCATCATGCTCAGCAGATACTGTGACATTCACTTCAGGTCATTTCAATTCTATTTTATTTCTATAGTGCCAAATCACAACAACAGTCACCTCAAGATGTTTTGTTTTGTAAGGTAAAGACGATACAGTAAAAGAGAGACAATCAGACAACCCCCTATAAGCAAGCATTTGGTGACAGTGGGAAGGAAAAACTCCCTTTTAACCCTTTAACGCACAGGTGTCGAACTCCAGGCCTCGAGGGTCGGTGTCCTGCAGGTTTTAGATGTGTCCTTGATCCAACACAACTGTCTTGAAGTTCTCCAGGCCTGGTAATGAACTAATCATGTGATTCAGGTGTGTTGACCCAGTGTGAGATCTAAAACCTGCAGGACACCGGCCCTTGAGGCCTGGACTTCAACACCCCTGCTTTAATGCAACCTGGACTAAGGACAAAAGACACACTGTGGAAGAGATCCAGAGATTAAGAAATAATTATGAATAAATGCAGAGCAGTGTTTAAAATTGCATAATGGGAAGCCCCCAGCAACCTAGACTTATTGTAGCTTAACTAAGGTGGGGTTCAGGGTCACCTGGTCCAGCCCTAACTATAAGCTTTAACACACTTATGTTTTATGGGAAAAAATAAATAAAAATAGCCTTTAAAATGTGTTTCTTAGATGAGCGCATTTTTCCAATTATGAGTGTCACAGTGCCTATAAGTCAGAAACACGTATAATCCCATCTTATCCTTCTTGTTTTTCGAGATGTAAACTTTTACATCACTCAGACTTTTACATAACTTCACTCAGATAACGGAAATGATTTTTCTGTTATCGGAGTGAAGTGTTGAATTATTCATGTCTGAGATATTGTAAATGACAATAGATTCCATAAAAGCTTGCAGGCTTGTATTGTCTTTCCAAGAAGCAAGAATAACCAAGGACAAGTCGTGCTTTTGCAGCCACTGGGCGGTCTGTGTCACGGGTGTGACAGCTACAGTGACACAGGAATGGTTTGTCCTTTCTTCCTGAGTGACAAACATGATTTAGGTTTGAATTGCAAACATGTGTGTCCTGAGGTTTGTTCTAGGCTGTTTCAGCAAGTGCCACAGAGATATACTGTTTGCATGTGGTTGGAATAAAATGGATTTGTGCATCACAGGTGTATGACACGTTTACATTTATTGAAACCATGTCTGGATGGCTGACATCATCCATCCATCCATTCAACCATCCATAAATCTTCTTTGTCATTTATCCAAGTTTGCACAGAGGCTTGATCCTCTCCCAGCTGACACAAACACATGGTGTACACCTTCTTCAATCCAGTTTTGAACATAAAGATTTAATAATATAAATTTGTGTTCTTCTTCCTGTTTTTGCGGAAGCTTTTTCCAGGAGTTCCTTCCACATTACTGGCTCAGATCTGGAGGGGGCTTGTCTATTTTTAAAAAATCTATAAAAATACCAGATTCTGTTATAGATCAGACATTGATGACTTATTCCAACAGTCCTATATTAACAGAAAGATGGATAGTGAAATACCTAGCGAGGCTAGCTACTTGTAGCTTCTCCTTCCAAATTCATTCAAGCCAATGCTATTGTGATAGGTGAGCCAACAAAATGTGTACCTTGCCTAGCACCTAATGATCCATGACATTTAAAAACGCACTACAAACAAAAGTATTGGGTCACGCCTTGAATTCTGTGTCATGCAGTCTCCTTTTACACAATTCTAAAGAGGTCACTGAATGTGGTACTGCAATAGCATGGCACCATTGCAACAAGTTTGTGAAATTACTTGCCTACTACAGATTCTATGGAAGCATTTAGGAATCGCGCCAAAAAAGCCACAGAGTGGCAGATCACATAAAGTTACACCGAGGGTTGAAATCCTGAAGTGCATAGTGCTTAAGAGTCACCCTCTCAGTAATTCCTAAGCTTTTTAAACCTCCTCTGTCATTAACATCAGCACAAAAACTGTGCACCAGGAACTTAATGGCATGGCTTTCCAAGGACAAGCAGCTCTTGTAGGTTTCCATGTAGGCTGTGTAGATATAGCTAATGCATATACATATAGATTGAGAATGTAGTTCTTATTGGCTATGTACAAATGGCATACATACTAAACAAACATATACTAAAAATAACGCAAAGATCCTTTGTCATAATATTTAAAAATCAAACAAAATGGGTTTATTACTGTAAACCAAAATAATTTCATCCTCCAGTTCAAAACAGAAAGTTTAGAGAAGGCTTTCTTTGGTGGGAGTCAGCGTTATCAGCAATAGGCAAGATGCCTGCAGGGTGAATTATAGTCTGTGAAACACCTTCATTGAAGCACACATGCTGCTTAAGTCTCTGAGCTGTTCTATCTAGTGAATTAATCACTGTTGTTGTACAACATAATACAGCTCATTCTGATGATCCCCGGCATATTTCCTCACATCATCTTCTGGACCCACCAGCTGGCCATCTATAGCTCGGTGGAACTGCCTGCCTTGCTCTAAAACACAGAAGAGGTCAATGCATTCAACTCCACAGTGTTATTATTGCTCTACCCTAAAAAAAACTTCAAATCCTGAAGCTAATTTATTCATATTCTCAATTTCTTCCTGGCCTCCCTTTGAAAACGGTGAAGGGGGCGACGACAGAACTGCCGTATTCTCCTCTTTGAAAATCTTCCATTAAAAATGAATGGTCCTCTGATTTGGTGAAAAGGAGGCTGGGATTGGGAACGTCTCCCAGACACAGATGGGCAGAGTGAATCCATAATGGGTCCAAGTTAAATATCTGCTACTCCCCCTTTTTTCTATTTTAGGCATTTCTTAGAAAGCGCATATATGCTCAGCAAAGCCTCAGTGGTTAATGGTTTAAAAACGTGGTTGCTCTAGCTTTAATTGTGGTTGGCATATAATAGAGAAGACAGCAATAGCTTATTCTTCTGTGTCCCTTCAATATTAAAAAAAATGTCCCATGACTGAGTTAACGTCAGTCAGATCAAAATCTTTTAACAACGCTTCATTTCAGCACTGTGTGACAAGCCAGCAGATCAGAGAGTGAGAATTGTCACAAGATTGTGCTTTGATTAATTCTGCTTTGTTCAAAGAGTCACATAAAAAGTTTATACTCATTCCAAATGCAGTTTTATCTCGTGGTGTGGGGGGGATGCTGAATGTGGTCAATAAAAACCAACCCTAGTAAGTTTTATTTGTGCAGTGTTTCAACTTGGCTGTAGAACTTTGGTAGTGTGTAACCTGGAGAAGATAGAATAGAATAGAATAGAATAGAATAGAATAGAATATTTTTTTAATTGTGCCACAAGGGGTAATTTGGTTGTAACAGCAGCAAGATACATATTTACGTCAAGGACAATAGTTACCAAAAACAGAGTACTGTACAGTTATTAAAATTAAATAAAATTAAATAGAGATAAGAGGCAAACCCAGGTTGTAGTGTGTAAATCATAGTGCATTGTTAAAAGTTCCTCCACAGTATAAGGTAACAAGTAACCTGCTTCAAGTAGGTTTTTATTCACCAGTTTCCTTTTCTCCATTCGAAAGAGGCAGCACAAGTAAACGTAAAACATCTACTGTAAGTCACAAATTCTTAAAAGCATTTGACACCCTTAAAATTAATTATATAAAAAACATAGTCTAGGTTTAGATGATGACAGTGCTTTATATTGTTTCCTTGAGTCCCTTTTTAAGAGAACTCATTGTGATTGCAAGGCAGACATCACCAATAATGGTGTCCCACAGGGATCTCTCCTTGTTCCATTACTTTTTATACGAGTGATGAATAACATAAAAATTGATGACATCCTTGATCATTAATTTTAATGCAGATAATTTTATGTGCTGCTTGTTCAAGCTCCTTAATATAAGGAATTAATGATTTCCAGATACCTCTTTCTAACCATATGCCTTGTTCCATATTAACAAAATTGTATTTTCTACAGGTTTGGGTAGGGAAAAAAACTACAATAACTATTGTTGGTTTGTAAACTGGGCTCTCATTTATGTATTTATCTCTGTGTTCCTCTCACTGATTTCCACCAATTAAGATCCAGGTTAATCTTAAATCAGAATCTGATGATGCACCAGACCACTGTCAGTCACATGTTGTCAATGGAAAATTGTATTTAGTAGTCAGTATAATCTTTTAATGATATAAGTTTGCATATGGTAGAATACTGCATGTAATCATTTGTGTTCAGAAGCATATAGTTGGTGGCATATTGAAAGAATGTCTCATCCTAGGAGGTCTGTAACAACGTTGTGTACATTCTTCTGGCATTCACCCCCACATCCTAGGAGCATGGGAAAGGTCGTACCTTGTCTTATTGTTTTATGGTAGGATAAACATAGCTATATCTGTTTTAGGCTAAGTGCCTTTTGTTTAGATGAACTGCTGGACTTCCAGACCAGCAGGTTTAGGGAAGTTGTTTATGTGGTCACACTCTGACACACACACACACACACACACACATACATCTCCACATTCTCTGAAGTGTATAAATAAAGACCAGGGCAGTCCTCAGTTGTTAGTCTCTGAGCCTCACTCTTGGTGTGTGAGTTCTGATGACTGCCCTTGCTAGCAAGAAAATATGTGTGTTTCTCCTCTCTGATTCTCTGCTGAAGAAGTGTTTTAGAATATAACTCTTAACACATGTAGTCACACCACAGACCACAGGGTTTGTTTTTTCAAAACTATATCTCCATTGATTTTAGGAGATAAATATGTATTGATGGCACTTTTCTGTCACAGGTAGTCTGACTATAACTATGACAGTCTTGTAGCCACAGGCACTCAAATCTATGGTGTCTCTGCAAAAGAAAAAAAAACACTGAGTTCCTCAGTATGATTATGAATGTATAGGATGTTCTTCCTACCATGTGCACTCACCGAGCATAGAGATATAATGACAATGACATCAGGCTAAAGTGTATTTATAGGTGTGAATAAGTAATAAATTCTGAAGATTTAATGATGTGTGCATTGTAATGGATGGAGGATTCCTGGTCAGTAAAGGTCCAAACCCCTGCCTGCATCAGGACTAGAGCAGAATGCCAAACAAGAATGGTAGAGTGAGGATGCTGGTGTTTTGATCAGTGTGTTTGAGTGTATGTGTGTGTGCGTGTGGCGCTTGGGAGTGGTCCTAAGATCACAAGCTGGAGGATGCAAGCAAAACACACATTAATTCCAACACTGTTTATCTTTCCTCCTTTTAGAAGTGCAAAAATCTGAAAAATGTAAAGCGATTCAGCAATAATTTTGCTGAGATTCAGTTGATACACAGTGGAAAAGGCTTTCAGTAAATCCTGAAAACAATCTTCAACACCCTCAGAGAAGAGTATTTACATCAAAGCGGTATCAATAAATCCTCACTGAGACTAATTTCCTACAGGTTAAGCTTGTGTTTGTCCCTGGCAAGCTTTGTAAAGAAGGCACAAGGATAAATCACACAGAGAAGTAAACCATGTCCAAGTGTTTAGATATTAAGCAATTTTTATAATCTATTTACTTCATGCTGGGAAACATACATACAATGCAGCAGCAGAATAAACATAACAATCCTTGTTCTTTTTCTATACAGCCAGCAATAAGTAGGGAATCCAAGGGAGGAAGCCTCTGTGCCTGTAACTGGATTTACTCTGCATTTGCATGAGCCTTTTCCACACTACATTAGGCAGAAAGTGGAGATAGGCCTAATAATGTGAGCCCCTTCTTTTACTACAGTGATGAGCTAATTTCAGCCATTACCCTTGAGAAATCTTTTTTTATTACCTTTAGGGAGAGTTTGCTGAGCAGGCATGCTCTTATTCACATTCAGCGTTCTGTTAAAGGATTCAAACACTTTGACTCCTGGCAACTAACCAGTGAAAGCACAATGTGGTGACTAACAGAGGGCTGAACTCTTTCCTAGTATTTAAAAATAATATCTTACATCACTAATATATGAGCTACAGCTACATTTATAATACAGTAAATTATAATTACAATGCAGTAAAATTGTTTTTCATGTAAAATTTGAATGATATTTGTTACATTTGTTGTTTTGAGTCTTTTGAGACCTTATAAGCATAATTTTGGATTATTTGGTTTATTTTGGTTTTATTTCATTGTCCAATTTAAATGATAAATGATAACAAATGGTTTTTATATTCGGAATATTAGAGTAGACCATGTTATTGCCATAGCTGGACTTTACTTTTTCTTGTTTTGGATGGCCCCTTTCCGCGTCCATCTGCCTGCCTCCATCTCACCCTATATTCCTTGCATCCTCCTCTCTCCCAACAACCCCCTGCATGTCCTCTTCCACAACATCCATGAATCTTCTCTGTGGTCTTCCTCTTTTCCTCCTGCCTGGCAGCTCTGTGTTCCACAGGAGGCTATATCTACTATTCCCTCCACTGCACATATCCATTATCTCTAACTTCGTTTTTAAACCACTCAACCTGAGCTGTCCTTCTAATGTACACATTTCTCTCCAGAGTGTACCTCCACTTCCCGAGGCTCTTTTCCACTGTTCCACAGTTTTGTTTTGTTTTTGCAGTTTCTCCAGTTATTGCATAGTCTGACCTTGCAGTACATTTTATGGGATATCCACTTGTGGTAAAATTGTGGTATTTTGTTAGCACATATCTAAATCCTCCAGAGCAGTGAACTACCAAAACTTATGCTCACACTTAATCAGGTGTATTTGATTACCTGCCTGCTACTTACCCTCTTCCTATGAAAACAGTAACGGCGCACTTTCTTCTTAAATGTATCTAAACCTCCAAACATCCCACAGAAATTACAGGAACATGAAAGGATTAACGGAGAGAGATGGATCTTTATGATTCAAATTCAATCTTTGATCATGAATGGTTTCAAAAACTGACTATGGCTATTGTATACACATGTCCTACAGAAAAGTGCTGCACAGAAAACAGCCTAAAACTGCATGTTCTGGGTGACATTAGGTTCAGATCACAGGTTCGGTGATACCTTAGTGACAGCATTATTTGTCAGCTCATTGCATGCGTAGCTGAGATATAATATACTGAGTGTGAACTCAGTATATAATGAGATCCTGAGACATACTTATCTTTATTCACTGTGTGCAACGTTAAGCTAATGTTTAATAATAACATCATTAAATACCATCTGGTACAGCTAATGGAAATCAATAGTTTTGGAGTTTTTATAGTTGAAATCCTTCATCTATCACTAACCACCTTGTGAAAGTCTTCACTTGATACAGCTCTATTTCGGCAGCATTAGTTTTAGGAAGTAGAGGTGGGGGTGATGTAATCATTACCAGAGCATGTCGGCAATTTTAGTCCCGTCTGAATCTGCCATGACAGTAATTTTTATGGACTGCTAATGCTCTCACCAGTAGAAATTCTGCCCACTTAACCTGCTATACGATACCCAGTGAAGAATTACCTGAGGAAATACAGCCCAGTTCAACGTGACATCTCTGAGATTGTTGCCAAATATTGGGTCATTTCCTTTGGGATGGCACTCCTTGTGTATGGTAGTGGACCATCTGCTCAAATTGCATGTGGCAGCAGGGTTTTTCCTAAAAAGAGCATTGACCCAGGGTCTCAAATCTACTCAGTGTGTGACTTTTTCTGCTTGTCGTTCTCTTCAAATTGCACATCTGATGATTTAGTGGCCATTGTCCTGCAAACAGACTTTAAACCTTTAGCATGTTTAAACAGCGAACACAATTGCATATCAGAGCCCAAAATGTGCTCTATGAGTCTCTGTGATAAAGCACATAAAAGTGGGACTTAATATTCCTTAGGCCTATTAGTTTTTTTCACTTTTCACTTTTTTTATTATTATTATTATTCTCTGAAGAAAAAGACTAAGTTGAGAAATTTTAATGACTCTAGACAGCAATTTCATCAAGATGAAGTCAGAGCAGGCAGGGGACTTTTAACAGGTTTGCAGCTGTTTAATCTCACACTGTTTGCCACAGAAAGTACTGCAGTGAACAGATATCCTTGTTAGTGAAAATTCCATTACTTTCCATTTTCTCACCTTAATTTTATGTGTCACTAAAAGGCCCAGAAGAGGCCTCACAAATAGTGAGACAGCTTAATGCTGGTCAAATTGAGAGGCAAAGATGTAATTATTCCACCTAAACTGCAAACTGCTGTTGAATTAAAGTCATAATAGGCAATAGCTGTTGAAGAAGCCTTCATGTCACACATTTATATCAGATAAACACAGCGTGAAACAGTTCTGGAGAGGCTGGTGTTGTTTATCGGTATCTCTTCTGGAAGGCTGTGTGTCTGCAGCAATAGAATTATAGCCATTCTTCTTATTTCAGTCAATAAAACACATTCACTTGGTGATCAAGTTTACAACACTCTAATAAAATGGCATCACGCGGACATTTTTACGGGTTTGAATCTTTTGTATAGATCTCTGCCTCAGTGGCATCGGTTCTCTTTATCCTGTATGTGCAATGGGATATTTTATTTTGCACATGTTAATGTATTGATGATGCATAAAGCAACGCAACAAAATTCCAATAAACAATCTTTGCTACATTAACAGTCGCACGAGTCTGCTTGTTTTCCACTGTTCGATTTGTGCAAGAACTGCATAACAGAAAACAGGAAATTACTTTTTCTCCCATTGCATAAAATGTCTAAAGTTGTCAGAGTTTCTCGGGGTGCTGTGCAGTGGCTGCAAATTTCACTTTCTTTATATCTTATATATTTTCTTTATATTACTTTCTTTTATAAAGAGCACACATATGTATACATGAAGCAAATTCCACAGAGGAAACTGAGCTGGTGACAATATCCTCTGTGGTGTTTTTGCTACAGCAGGTTCACCAATACCACTGAAAAGAGATTACTATGAAAACTACACTATTATCAAAACAGCACCAATAATATTTTAATCAAACTGCCATAATTCATATTTAAACATGTCAAGAGTAATGGTTTGTTTTTATTACCTAGGAGGTTAGTTATCCTTATTTGGGGTAGATTTTGAGTGTGGGCGTGTCATTCTGCTTGAAAACTTTTGAATAAATTCTCATCAAACTTTGTAGGGGTGTAGAGCGAGGTCGCGTTAACGATCCATTAAAATTTGGCTTACATCCACCGTGCTCTGCAAGGTCAACTTAATGATTTGTTGGTCAAAAATGGACAAAAAGCCTTATAACTTAGAAACTAGGATTCTTATAGCTGTGGTTTGTGTTGTCAACATGTAGAAGGCACCATGTCAAGATTTAAAATATCATGTCACATTTGACCTCTGACCTCTCCTTCAAGGTCAATAGATTGATATGAAGGTTACGTGATAATCGTAATAATAATGCTATACAGCGTTATTTTAAGAAAGTATTGTCCAGAGAAAGGGAGTGAGCTGCCTGTATGACGGTTAGTTAGAAATATACTGTATTAAAATAATAATATATAATAAGTTTGAGTTATGCATGTCCAGTTATTTACAAATCAGTCACTATCATCCATGATCTACTCCTACATAATGTTTGTGTAGTCTGAGTAAACATCTGTCATGCACACTCTTATCTGATCTTATCTTTACTGCACTGCAAACATCAAGTATATTTATAAAGACCAAACAAACCAAAATGAATATATATATATATTAAATTCATTACTATTAACTTAAAAGTAAATACTGCCCACAGAGTTAGCTGCCTTGGCAGCGGCTTATGCTCTCTGAGCATCTCTTATTTTCATTTCTTATTTTCATCGGCTTGTCTATAAGTCTGTGCGTGCGTGTGTGTGTGTGTGTGTGTGTGTGTGTGTGTGTGTGTGTGTGTGTGTGTGTGTGTGTGTGTGTGTGTGTGTGTGCGACTTTAACATTGAACTGCTGTCAATGACGAGTTGAATTTTAATGTCGAATGTTAGATTTTGGCTGCTATGTGATTCCCGGTAAACCATTTTACAAGTAATCACACACCAGTCAAATAAATCATTTCTTTATTTACTTCAGTTTCTTGTGTTGTTTATTCATTCTGGGTTCTGTGAAATGGCATTGCTCATTGGTGGGATAAATCAAGTTTTCGGAATCTAAAATGTATTTTCCCATTATTGCAGCTTTATGGGCCATGCTGAATTCTCTACCTTTGTTGTTAAGATTGCGGAAGTCACACACAACATGACATTTAGACATACTGATGGATATAGTGAAACTTTTACAAAAACATCGTTCTTTTCAGGAATCACAGTAAAACTTCCAGGACTGGATTCTAAACACAGAAATTAGTTTCCTGCAATACGGATCCTTACACCTGGAACACTTGTTCAGTCATGCAGTGGCACAGAAATCTATTTCTTATGCGAGGATGGTGGCTAATTTTCTAATTGGCATTTTTTCCCCCTCATAGTTCCTGCAATGATCTGCAAATGATTTTTTGGATGGGGGGGGGGGGTGGCTTTTCATGTGGACATTGCAGTCGGTCAGACACCAGGATGTACTGGACAATTCGAGCTTTCATGCGTCATTAGCTCCTCTCCTGATCAAACAGAGCTCTACCCAGCCCTTTTTTGTGTGTATCAAAACAGTTACACCCATTTATCTAATACGGGTCGGGTTTGGTTTGACGACTGAAATGACCAAACTGAATGCGTGACCCCATCAGGACCCATAATGTTTTGTATTCTTCTCCCTTATTCCTCTTATTTGCTCTTTTATATTAGCATTCCCCCTTTTCTTTGATTCCAGGTCCTTCACTTCCTCTCCCCCCTGTGCTTCCTGCCTGTGTGATTACCTGCCCTAATGTGCTGCACCTGTGTCTAATTGTCTCCCCTCCTCTGTGTATATAAGCTGTGTGTGTGTGTGTGTGTGTGCATTCCCCTTATCCTCTGCCAGATCATCTTTGTCATGTACTTAGCTTTCCAGCACTGGTTTTCTCGTGTTAGGATTCCCATGTGCTCGACCTTAATGTGTTTACTAGCTTTTGTCTCAGCCTGTTCCATCTGGTTGTATTTGCCCAGCTGGATTGACTTTGTGTGTATTGCTGTCCTTCAGGAAAAACTTCCAACTTTCACCTGGTTTTAAAAAGTTTTGCATTCAGGTTCTTTCTTTCACTTTCTCTCGGGTTGTCGTGCTGAGATTTGATTAGGTTTTATCGTCCCTGGGACGATGGCGCTTTTTAAAGCAAGAGAGTAAACTGGTTTAACTATAGGGAAGACGGTCGGCTGTGCTTTTTAGTAATTGTGCTGTAGACCAAATCTGTCGGTCTTACATTTTTAAGCAACAGCTGTACTTTCAATATTCTGACGGTGAAAGATAGCGGTGCACCATAATTCAGAGTAATTTGATCTGATTACAGTTTTTAGACGCTCGCAGGCGGCTGTCTGCTCTCATGCAGCAATTCCATTTCACTCAAAACTTCCTGGGCAAAATTAAATAAATAAATAAGTAATAGGCTTATACTAGTTCAGGGTTGATTCCTAACAACACAAGACTGTGCATGCAGTCCTTTTATTGTGGGTGTTTACATGACACGCCTCGCTGTATGTGTAGGAGAAAACCTGAAACGCCCTGTTTTACTGCCAGTTATCTCTGAGCCTAATGCATTCTCAGCAGCCATCCAGTTATGTAACTGACAAGCAGATCATGATTGATGTATTTTCACCTCTACCTAATATGCCAAGTCATACTGAAACCCTGAATCTCCTCTGAGTTTAAACATGCTGAGCGCTGCAGTCTGAGTTTATTCAAAGCGAGTCAGGCGTCTTGTTTTATCAGTTGATAATTGGCATAGAGATGGCATCATTTGGTTTTCTAAATGCAAATATATATGTATATATACTTATATTAGGCACTATAGCAGCAGGGTGGCAAACACAGCCATTTGAATATTTAAAAACAAAACATGATCAGAGTAGAGCGTTAGGAGCTTTAGATTCTAAATGCAAGTACAAGATGAAATGCGGCCAGGACAGGACGCCTCGTTGCCTAAAACACGGGACAAGACAAAACATGATCAGAACAGCAGATGCTAAATTGGACTCCAATCCCCACTGAGCATAACAGCTCTGCACCGCAGTACAATTAGAGTTATCCCAAGACCACTGGGAGGTAAAAGGCAATTCCATACCGTCCTGTGCTATAAGGGTGGTAGATTCTTATTAGATCCAGATTATGAAGCGACACTCGTTATTAAACTTTATCGACAGTTCTCCCTGGTAATATGAGAGCTTGCTTATCCACAGCAGCGTGCACTGGAGGAGGACCAGAAGCACGGGGGTATAAGGGATAAATATTTGGCTTTCTGAGTTTACACTGTTTATTGAAGATTATGAGTTTGAGAGAGCAAACACTTTGTATGTGAGGCTATGTCTTACGCCGTCCTCCTGATTAAACTTGTCACCCACCCCCACCGATCCACCTCTCAGTGGCTTCAAGTGCACACACGTGGTGTGAATTCCTGTGATGTCATAAATACTCTGTACGACTCCAAATACGTTTCGCCAGCGGTGTATACGTGCAGATAATCCTGTGGTATTTGACTAATATATGAGGAGAATAAATTTGTCATTCATTAGCACAAACACTCCGGCAGTATTAACTGGATACACACACATCCTCAGAGGAATCAGACTGCAGCAACTCAGATGATGTAAATTGATTTTTTTTTTTTTCGCTCGGTGGAAAATAAATCTTAGGTTGCTTTAACCCCATAAGTAACAGGCACCATTCATCTGTGTCACTTATATTCACACTGAATTACTGACACGATTATCTCCACTGCTCAGATTGCCAACGTTATCTGTTAAAGGTCTCTTTCAAAGCCAGAGCGATTGACTCATGATGTGATGAGAGCGCTAATCTATTACAGGCTTCTAGGTTATAAAGGTATAAAGATATTCACAAATCTTTCCTTATTTTGGCAAACAAACACGTACATAGATTAGCTCTACTGTCCTACTTGTGCTCCATCTATATTTGAAGTCACAGCGGAGACTTCAAAACTCCATCAGTCATAAATTTCCACAGTTCACTTAAGTGGCCCAAAGAAGTCAGAGGTCACGCTCGTTTGTGAATATTTAACAACATATTTAAAAAGAGGAGCTGAGCAGGAGTGCCATGCAGAAACAGTTACTCCTAATTACTCAGGCATTTCTTGTCTCATTTTCATTTTATGGGTATTTTCTGAACCCGACCTCGACCCCATTAACTTCTGACCCTGGTCACTGGTCATAAATTCTTTTTTTTTTTTCTTCCATGATTTCAAAAACAATAATAAACCAATCAGCTGAGTGACCTTTAAAAGAGTCTTATCATTAAGAAGTAATACATTGGGCGACCGTGGGTCAGGGGGTTGGTAACCGGAAGGTTGCCGGTTCAATCCCCGGGCTCTGTCCTGGTCGTTGTGTCCTTGGGCAAGACACTTTACCTACCGCCTACTGGTGTTGGCCAGAGGGGCCGATGGCGCGATATGGAAGCCTCGCTTCTGTCAGTCTGCCCCAGGGCAGCTGTGGCTACAACTGTAGCTGCCTCCACCAGTGTGTGAATGCGAGAGTGAATGAATAGTGGCATTGAAAAGCTTTGGGTGCCTTGAAAAGCGCTGTATAAATCCAATCCATTATTATTATTATTATTACATTTAAAAAGATAATTACTCTCTGTCTACTATGTTGAAGAAAGCCATTAAAAGAGTCTAAAAAGAATCTATTGCACATTAGCACAGGTAGGTTTGTCATATTTTAGCTTGTTTGCTTTGAGTTTTTAATTGCTCACAGCTTTGTGATTTTGATTTGTTCTCATAGTTTCCATTAAATACAATGCCAACAGCAAGAGGCAGTTGCTTTCATCTATGCGATTTTAATAACCCCGCTGCACAGAAGCTTTCCAACACCAAACAGCAGATAGAATTGAACACTTTGCTGGTGAACATACACACAGCAGCCACAGAGAGCCTGGTTCTGTGTTCGTCTACAGCCTTTTAGTGCTCTCATTGGTGATGTTGTTGATGTTAATGCTCATCTGTGCCAGCTACCAGTGTTAACAGGCAACAAATGACATGTTTCTGAACAGGGATGTCCATCCTGGGACAGGTTGATTATGGGGTTTAAATTCTGGTCAACCACATCAGGGGAATAGATCGGGAATGGCGACACCTCCAGATTAAAGTGATCAGGAAAGGTGGTACTGTGATTAGCTGCAAACTGGACACTTTTGAAGCTCTGAAGAAGAAAACGGTTCCTGGTCAAACTGATCCATCATTGATAATCCTGACCATCCTCTGCACCACTTGCTGGATATGCAGAGAAGCAAATTATCTAATGGCTCGGTCACACCACAGTAAAAATATGAATCTATCTTTAACTAGGAATAATTGTGGTTGCTCAGTGATTTTATTTATTTAGTTTTTGGGAGATTATTTCAAGTAGTCAGTTTGACCGCCCAAAATCTGAGCATGCAAATCTCATATCCTCTAGGAGGTTGCCAGACGTGGGCCATGTTGCCATTTTGCAGTTAAATCTAACTGCATTTGTAGAGGGATTTCAGTTTCAAATCCACGAGGTTCTGATTGGGCTCTTTAAGTATACTAGTAGGGCTACATGAAACTTGGTGCAGCTGAGAATTTTAAGGAAGACGCATTTAACTACTAGCAATTTAAAACCATTAGAAATCCAATAGGAATAGTGAATTCTAACACAGTCTTCAGCTATTTATGTTGATCATTATACATAAATCTTCTGTTAATTTTATAACTTTCACCTGCCTATAAATCTTAAACCTGTTTTTAACTGTAAATGTAGAAATTAAGGTGGAAATGCCTCAAAAGGCAACACTTTACCTCTAAGGAATCAACAGCCACACCTGCCGTTCACAGCTCCTTTTATGTCCATCATTTTTCTTTGGGTGTAGCATGCAAATGTCCAGAAAGACTCACCACTCCCTCTATCATCTGTTGTGACCGTCTTTCACCCTCAGCCAACAAGATCACTGCACATGGTCACAACACCAACCAACATTTTTTATTTGTGTGTTTTTGTTAATAGCATTACAGAATGATTCAGCTCTGCTGCCACCAACACAGACACAGGAAATCTTTTACACCACATGCTATCACTGTCTGTAATACAATATATTTCTCTAGCAGAGACCCATCTGCCAGATGATGTTATTATTATGATTATTATTATCATCATTTCAACTGCTGAAACAAAAGAAATTTCCCAAATATGAGATGCAAAAACGTTTTTTTTTTTTGTCTTAATATGTTTACTTACTGCAAAATAAGACCTCTCATCTTAACCATAAATCCACCTGATCTTTATTTATTGTCAACCCACTGAAGGGACTCTGTATACAGTGCATAGTGATATATCTCCTCAGATCAACATTATCATTCCATACAACTGCTACTCCTACCGACTTGCCTATGAACTCATTAATATTTATGTCAGCAAGACTCTAAGCACCGTGTCAAATCCTGCCAGATATCACAGGCAGAAGAATGAAGAAGTCCTGCTGCTTTCAGTATCTCGTGATTTTACCTTGTAAAGACACTGATTAGGAGAGATACAGGGGAGATGAGCCTTTGATGCCACTACTCTACAAATGCATCATTAGCTGTAGAATTTGGAGGAGTTGAGCAGGAATGCAGAGGATATTTACAAGGGGAATGAAAAAGCTAAGCATAAAGGAAATCCAATTGTTTTGTGTAACCATATGTGGGTTTTCTATTGCCAGGGCAAAATAGTTTCCTCCCATTCTGTGCTGTTCTGTTACAGCAAATAATAACTGTCAGGAAAGTCTCATTATTTTTCCGTCTTGCCTTGATCTTATAGATTTGAGGCAAATTAGGTCTGGAAATGTGTCTCGTTGAAACCAAGACTGGCTTTTTATAACATTATACTTTAGTAGCATCCGGCCAATTTGATTCCCTTTATAATGTGTTTAACTGGCAGGTATGTTATATTTAGGGTGATAAATGCAGGAATAAAGGATTAAAAACCTGGATCGTCTTGTGCAAGTTAGTCGCACATATCAACATTTGATCCTGCAAGAAATTAAGCAGTTTTAAAGTTATACAAATACATTTTATACAAACAAAATGCATCATTTAGTTTGCTAAAATATAGCATTATTTACCTTTCATTTAAATGTGAAACGTTACAGATATTATGCGCACTAACCTTTACAGGAGCTATCTGTCCACTCTCGTCCTCATTTTACCCTTCTTACAGTTGAGGAAACTAAAGATTTGATCCCCTATTGAATTGTAACTTTGGGGTCATGTCATGACCTTAATGTGCTTCTTCTTTAGCCACTCCTTCATTGCCTTAGAGGTCTGTTTTGGATCGTGTCATGCTTGAAGACCCATCTGTGACCCATCTTCAATGTTCTGACTGAGGGATGGACGATCTCGTCCAAGATGCTGCACTATACTCTCAGCAGAAAATCAGCCCCATAGCATGTTTCCACCTCCAAGCATCCCCATTCAAAGAACAGTGGGGATGCTGTTCTTTGAATCCTTTTTCTTCTTCCAAACACAGCAGGTCAAGTTGATGTCAAAGGACTTGAGTTTTGTTTTGGTCTTTTTGTTGACCACAGCACTTTCTCCCAAGCCTTTGCACTAGGTGTTCATTGGCAAGCTTGAGATAGGTCTGCACACGTGATGTGCCTTCTTGAGCAGCGGACCTTGTAGGCGTCGCAAGATTTCAGACCATTACAGTGTCAATATAAGTATCATGTAAGTGATACTTACTAAGTATCATGTACAATTTTTGTATCTAATTTTATGCTTGTAATTAATGTGTTAAATGTTTTTGAATAAGCCTCATTTAAGTGGCCTGCAGTCATCTGTGTTTTAGTTAGTGTGAGTTCTGTTATGTGTGTGAAATCATGCTGTAGTATATCAGAACAGAGTCTAGGGTTTAATTATTCACAAATACAATACCTGAAACAACAAATCAATCAAAATGTTGCTTTTATGTATTTTTAATTGAAATACGTTACACTCTGTCTTTTAACCTTATCGTTTTTCTTCTAGCACTCTTTAAAATATGAAACGTGCCAGATGCAGTGTGCTAATCACACTATCCATTTTCCATGTCATACTACACATCTGATTCCACGATATCACGTTTGATTTAAAACATTTTCTTCTCGTGTTTGAGCCATCAGGACCTGATGACTCGGAGATCCATCTCTGGGACGTGCTGTCCAGGAGATGTAATGAATAGCATTTTTGTAGATCCATGTTTGGAAACTGCTTTAAAGTCAAACCTAAAGATTTTTTTTTAAAGGGAAAACATTTCCATTCTCCCTCCAGCTGACTGTGCTGAACACGATCCATGTCCTAGATCCTGCCAACACTGTTTTGTTCTTTGATGACTTTGAACACAAAGGGCAAACTTGTCCAGTGTTTGAAATGCTAGACATGACTTTACACACACTGCTAAAGGAGCAACATTGCCACCCACCTTCTCTTTAGGAGATAAAACCCACGACAGAGCAGGTATGCGGATTTGATCAGCGAGCAATATCTACTGAAATATACATCGATGGGAGAGGCCAACCAATATGTGAACAATAAAAGTCAGCCTTCATTTCTTCCTCTGTCCCTCCAGCTGCTCCAAAGACTGCTGGCATCATTCACACAAATATTAAACCAGCAATAATATCATGTTGGTAAACCAGATAGTCCAGCTCTTAAGAGTCAAACTTGGCTCAGTCATCAAAGCTGCTGGTGTTGAGCACAGCCACATCGTGCAGCCTGTTTTGGTTGTTACTTTTGGTCTTCTGTGGGTAATCTGATCGGTTGCCAACATCATTTATATGTAAAACTTTGCAAAAAAAAAAGGATTCAAAGTACCCATTCTTGCCTTCCACACTGAGGTATCCTGATGTTGTTCTGGGTCTTTTAGTATCAGAGGCAATAGATGTGATCTATCTGTGCTTAGCCAGTATTCACTGTTGATATACATCAAGCCTAAATGTATATAAATGCTTGGGAAATATAGCCCAAGTTGCACTCAGTGTTAGCCACTGGCTTATCAGCGGAAGAATAGAAAAGCACTGTAAAGCTACAGTTAAAAGGCACAATGTAAGTGCAGACCTTTTACAAGTATCCATGCTCATAGCAGGCAAGAGGCAGGGTGCACTCTGAGTTTAGTCTACCACAGTGGATTTAATTTAGCATCACTGATGGTGTACTGTTGTATTTTCTGTCTGGCATTCTCTCCCAAGATGAACACTTCAAATTTCCACTCTGATCTTACATAGAAATACTCAAATCAGTCTGTGTACAAATCCGCCCAGGGCTAGATTATATTAATTTTTTAATGGATCTCAAATGCGTTGTCTGCTTTTTAGATGCCTGGAATTACAGGGTTGGGACTGGATTCCCACCTCAGAGAGACAATGCAACCAAGTTCAACAATCTGTTTGACCTGGTGATGGTAGGTAGTCTTTGTACTGTGGATGTAACATCTAATTTCATTCGTCTGTAAGTCAGGAAGTGGGTGTTTTTAGATATATGTGAAATATGTTTCCAATTCCAGCTGTACCCAGATGTGGAAACATATGGGGAGAAGTTTATCAGATTGTTAAGGAAATAGCTACTTACCTCTACGACTTTAACCACATGGACAGAGAGAGTTTTCAAATATATTTTTCTGTGTATGCTGACCTTTCATCCACATGCAGACACTTTTATTTCACTGAAATTTGGCATTTTGGAAGATTCCTTACAGAGTGCAGAAGCATTGCTGTCTGGATGAAAACTAACAGTATTTCTTCACCAAAGAGGACAGCTGTCAGTAAGTTATCATGCTTTTTGTGCATTTTACTTGAATACAAAGGAGAATGATTTATTAGATCAAATGTTCAGCTAGTTGACTTCATATTGATTTTTGCGCTTATTCTTTCACTCACTCATTTCTCGTCATTCCTCACACTGACACAAACTGAGGCACCCTATGAGTGTGTCAAGAAAGGTGGCATCGGCAGCAAAGCACCTCCATCCGCACTGATGAAGAGACACATAATGATAATGGTCCTTCAGCTGCCACGGCTTCGCTTGACAAAGGGTCCAGCAACTGAAAGCTCACCTGCTGTTCACATAACTGACAGAGTTTCAGGCAGTGGCTGGAGAAGTGCACAAAGGAGGTCACTGAAAAGGATCAGAAGATTTCTCAGCAAGATCTTTAAGATAGATGTGCTGCTGTGAGTGTACGTGTTGAAAAAGTCAATGTGTGACCTACCAAATAACCGGTGGAGTTGTAGCAGTGGTGAAAGTGGCAAAGAAAGTGGCACTGGAGGTTGTAGCTTTAACAGTACAAGTATCCATCAGTCTTATTTTGAAATTTATTACTTTGATAATTGTGAAAAAAATGCCTTTATGCCATCACTGGACCATTAGTGTTTAGGGCAGCATGAAGACTGAGGTTTTTTAACCTATAATCTGCCCGTCCAGCAATGTAACAGATAAAATACACATTTGTGAGTGTCACAAAATTATTAGTTTGAGATAATTTATGTAAAATATTATGTTTGGCACATGATAGTTATGCAGTGATACATGTGTATTAAAAAAAAAAAGATGAATAAGAGACAAATTGGAGTCCCAAAACCAGATGTCAGTGACTTTGTTTCTTACCTATTCTTGAGTTTCTTTAAATTGTGGCTTGATGTGTTGCTTTTTAAGCTTACTTCTCTTTGTCTGACAGGTTGTGTTTAATTGATTTCTTGATTCAACAGGTCTGGCAGTAATCAGGCCTGGGTGTAGCTGGTGAAATTGAACTCAGCTTTCCAAAAAATGTGGTTAATCACAGTTAATTTGTGTTTTAAAAAGGAGCGCATTTACTTTTTCACACAGGCCAGGTAGGTTTGGATAGCTTTTTTCACTTAAATAAAATAATCATTTAAAAACTACATTTTGTATTTACTCAGATTACCTTTGACTAATACTTGTTGAAACATTTACATTTGAAAAATATGCGAAAAAGAAGAAGAAATTAATAAGGGGGTAAACACTCAGTAAAGCAGCAGGCTGTCCACTGATCACAGACCCTGTGGTTTGAGCCCTTGCTCCCCAGTTCACCTGTTGAAGTGTTTTCCATGCAAGACACTGACGGCCTAAAAATGAGGTCAGCAGTGTTGCAGTCATCGCTCAAAAAAGCAATCTATCACAAATTATACGTTCATGCATTATGTTACTTACCTCCACCTCAGAGAAAGTAAAGGCTTGGGTCAGGATACACTCAGCTTTAACATCACCCTGGGTTGTTTGCTAGCATTGTGTTAGCTTGCTGTCTTTGCTGATGCTTCCAAAGAGCTTTGTGTTAGCAGTATAATGCAAATATATCATCGTGCTTTTGTCTTTCCACGCAATAAAAACACGCTCTACCAAGCGTGTTCACATTACTCCCATCTTATATTCTTTACATTGGCTCCCAATAGAGTTTAGAATTCGTTTTAAAATTCTTGTTTTAACATACAGAGCACTAAATGGCCAGGCTCCTGATTACTTATCCAAGCTTCTTATAAAATACACTGCTGCTCGTCATCTCCGCTCACAGACTCAGAGTCTCTTAGTTGTTCCCCGTACACGATTGAAGACAAAAGGGGACAGAGCCTTTCAGTCTGTTGCACCAAGGCTGTGGAACAGTTTACCACTACAATTACGTTTGCTTGACTCTGTGGATTCTTTTAAAAAACAGTTAAAAACTCTTCTGTTCAAACAAGCCTTTTGTTGATCGACATATTTTATATTTTTTACATTATTTACATTTGATCTTTTACGTTGTATATATTGTCTATTGATTTTATTGTTTATTTTAATATTTGTGTACAGCGCTTTGTGATTGTCTGTCTGTGAAAAGCGCTTAATAAATAAAGTTTACTTACTTAAAAATCAATGAAACATCCATATGGCAACTTTTCAAAAGTCGTATTGAACTCTAGCACATAATGTGACTAAAGTAACATGTTGCTTTGGAACACGGTGCACCCAACACTGGAGTCCAGCACCTGGTCACTTGCATCGCTGTGTGAAAGTGAGTGAAGTGGAAGAGAGAGCTTGCATTGAATAGAAACCCTATAGTTTGTAGTGAATACAGTCCATTTAGAAACACGAGATACAACTTTCAGGTTGAGGGGGGCAAAAAAGAATAAAGTTGTGAAATAGACTGCATGGAAAAGCAGCAGCACCTCAAACTCAAAGAAAGCGTACCTCTGAAGCTCTGATCAAATGTTCCCAGAACTGTGTACATCTGATAAAGGGGCTCACTGACTCTGCAGCTCTCACACAGCACATATTGCAAAGAAAGACTGCCTTTCTCTGCAGTATGCAGTCATAAAAAAAAGGCCATATTTCATCGGCTGAGGGTATTGACTGTGTAGGCTTGTCTTCACACATGATCAGTAGCGATGTATAATGTCTGCTCTCCTCCAGTCTTAATAATGAGCACCGACCACAGCCAAATTCTCATTTTGTTTGGCTTTGAAAGAATAACAAGGTTGTTAGTTTCAAAGGTTACATTGATTAATATCCCTTCTCGCCCATCAATGGATGAGTAATTCTTGGTAATGGAACATGCTCGAACAATCGATCGGGATTCATGGAAGTGATGAAAAAGTAACAGGCTGATATGAGAGAAATGAATTAAAGGACAATCACAGGGGGCCCAACGAGCCGCTGCCTTCTCTAGATGTCCTGACTTGACGGAGCAGAAACAGATGTAACGTTAAAAAAACAAAATGCACACACACACACACACACACACACACTAGCAGTTGCTATTTTTTGCCCCAAATGTAGAAAATCTACACAGCTAATTCTTCCATACAGCTTGATGTGCAAAATTCTACTGTACGTGGGCAGCTTGCATCAAGCCCACATCCTGCTTGTGGACAGATTTATAATGAGTCATTTGTTTTGTAGCCAGAAGTGATTATACATATGGTAGATAATGCACACTGCACCTTTAGATAAACCCTCTACTACACATTAAATTCAGCTTTATGAAGCGTGTTTTGTTGCATGCTAAAAAAGAAACCGGGCTTTCGCGTTATTTTAAAGAAGCCTAAAACAAAACATTCCCTCCTGGAATCCATGTCACAGCCCTCTTGAGGTGATCCACCGCTCCATTCTATCTCTGTGACTGAGGCAGACACCGGTGGAGGGGCCAGATGGTGCGTGTTTCACTTGTTTTGCCGTTGTGCCGCTGTTATTTATTCGCCACACAGGCAGCGGCAGCGGCGGGGCCTCCTCGACGAAAGCTTTTGTTTTCGGAGCTTGAAAGGAAGAGAGGAGGCGAAGAGGCAGGGAGCGAGCGGGAGACAAAAACAAATGTCCCTATTAGGTTATCACCTCAGCTCCCGAGGAAGAACTCTCTACTCTTGTCGTGTGTATGTGTGCGTGTTGTGCTGGCGTGGGTGTGTGCCCCCCATTGCCAGGGACAGAAAACAGAGGTTTGATATCTCAATATCACTGGTATTAGCCTGAGAAAGAGGCCATGGATCATTTTAATGCCATCCAGTGTACAGGAAGCCCAGAGTAGCAGATCGATGATACATGTCCCCCAGCCACCCATGACACCTACCAACCACAGGCACACACATCCCTCCACCCTGCCAGGCCTTTTTACTCTGTCCCACACACACACACACACACACACACACACACACACACACACACACACTCCCCTCCCATATTCACTCAATAAACTGTGAGAAAAAGCAATATCTCTCTTGAAGGCAGAGAATATGATTAAAGCTCTTTGCGCTTCCGTTATCATCCCATGAGCTGTTAACAGCAAGCAAAACGAAGCAAAGTGAATTACCTCTAGCTGTCGCACGTAGCCTGCAGACCCACAGTCAAGGGCCCATATAATGTTCAAAGCATAGTTGACACTTATAATGATGGATAGGAGTCAAGAAAACCGAAACCAGCGCCGGTGGAAAATTTTTGACCATATTTTCACTGTTTTCACTCAGAAGTTAAAGACAAATAGGAAAAGGAAAAAATTCTATACTGCTACTGAATCTTTACCTTGAGTGTTGAGAAGCCGTATGCTGCCCTTACTCACATTCATGAAATCACACGTTTCCTCTACCTGTACCATTTTCAAATTAAAAGTCTAAAAACTTATCGGCAAGCTTTTAATTTAGGACATCTGCAAGAACAGTTTTAAAATACCAAAAGACTGGAAGCAATAAATATACTTTTAATTTAAAAAAACACATTTCTTTTCTTTAAAAGAAAAGAAGAAGAAGAAGAAAAAGCCTCGTGCTGATGGAATTAGTGCTGTAAAAATGGAGAATCTTGCCTCCTCTTAGCCTTTAATAGTAAGCAGACTTTGTTTATTCATGCTTTTACTTGAATATTAGCTCTCAAGTATGTGGAGAATAAGCATTAATTTCATTTTCTTTATTAGACTGAACTCAGCAACTTCTTCTGTATTTTCAACAAGATCAAATAACCTGACATTATGTTTTAAAAAAAGTTTGAGCCACTCTGTCAAGAAACTGACAACAAAATAAACCATCCATCATAAAATATTTGCTATACTTATACTGTATGCCTTTAGTTATATTGCTATGGTTTTCACGGTCTGGCTGGCAGACCGTGGGGGTATGGGGGAAAAGGAGGACCCAGGCACGGAGCTCTATATGTAGACAGTGCGTTTATTTACAGTGAGGTAACAGATGCACAATAAATTCCCTTTGCTCCCAAGACTCCCATGTGTGTGTTCCCCTCCGACGTCTGTGCTCGTGCTCCCGGCAGTAGTGTTTCTGCACACCCTGTGCGTGCTGCCCTTCTGGTCCCTTGTTCCACCTGCAGGACAATAACAGAAGCAGCCATTAAACACTGAACCCGCACGCACACACGATCCACACTTCCTAATACTACACACACTGACTTGGAGTCTTAGCTTAATGATCCCACGCCAGTGGGAGCTCCAACACTCTCCTAAGTAGCTCCCCCGACGAGCCCTGATCACCAACAGGTGTGTGGCAGGAACTTCAGGTGTGGCCAGTCCTCCTGCAGGGCCACACCCATCAGGCCTGCATGTGGCTGTCCTCCAGCCACACATGTACACACCCTGCCTCTACATATGAGTGGAACACCGAACACAGCATAGTGCAGAAAAACACACATCCTAATGAAAAATTCAAATGAATCAAATGAAAAAATTGGATATTACTGCATATTTTGCTGACAACAAACCACTCAGAGCGCTGTGGTCAAAAGACTGTGGCTTTCTTAAAAACCTGAAATGAGATTTGTATCTAGTCGAGATATTTTTGGCGGCTTTGATTCAAAACTTTTTATAATTACTTTCTGCTGCTTTTTTCATAACCATGTGCTATAGTTACTCTTCTTGCTTATTTTTTATTCCTTTCAGTCACTTTTTATAACCCCAGTTTAATCTAAATACACTGATGTTATCAGGAAATGAATATAATGGATCGAAATAAGTATGATTGGACCTGCTTCACCATTAAATAGTGATGTTAATGGGTCGCTTTACTTAAATTACTAAGATGATAAAGAGTCATTTCAATCACAACGTAGATGTAGCAGAAGTCGTTTCCTTTGTACGAACAGATTTGACCTGCCTGAGATTCTTGGCAGGGAAAAGCCTTTGCTAAGCAAAAAGAACATTAGAGCAGCACATTGCAGTTTTTCAGCAAACATACAGGCAAAGAACTGGCCATCTGGAACAATGTGCTCTGGACAGATGAATAAAGGTTAGAGTTGTTTGGCTACAGTGACATGTTTGGCACGGACTAACATTTTCAGAAGAGCCTCAAACCAACTGGCAAGCATGGTGAGGGGGTGTGGATCAGTGTCATGGATTGCACTATAAATTCTGTATCATTGTGTTTCTTCTTTGTGTTTCTTCAGCCATCACGTATAATACAATAAGCACAGGTAGCATTAGCAGTAAACAAAGCCTACAATCTGGGTATTGAGTAGTGACTGAGGAGCTGTTGATCTGGATGTTACCGTTTTAAAGTCACTCATCCATGTGACTTTTTAGTGTGAGCTGACAGACAGTCAGTGTGACTTCCAGTTTGATTATTAATATGTTGATATTAAATGGTAAATGATATTAGCACCTTTAGTATTCCTAGTTGCATGTACTGTTAATATAAGAGTTTAGTTTCAGTCTCAGTTTCAGTTTTCCTTTTGTGTCTCCCTCTGTCGTTTCCTCGTATTAAGGTTTCAGTTGCGTCTGAGTTTCTCTGTTTACTTGTTTCCTATTTTAGTTTGCTTGTTAGTTGTCTCCCGTGCTTTGCGTTTATTGTGTTGTTATCCTAATTAGCTTCACCTGTGCCTCTCCAGCTATGTCTCATTCCTTGCTTAGCCCTCTGTATGTGTATTTATAGCCCCTATATCACTTTATCCTTTCTCAGGGCATCTATTGTGTGCATGTATATTTTAAATTCTGTTTTCCTTCGCCTCTGGACTTTTACATTCAGAAGATTCTGTACCAGTCGTAGTAAAAGGCTCACTTTTAATTATTCTGTCTGTTACAGAATCATGCATTTAGTTCCTAAGCTTGGAACCCTTGTCAAACAATGAGCTAAGATAAGAAGTATAAGCTATCCATAAACTATATGAAATGCTTGATACTTTTTTTTTCTTTTACACAGCCGACATCCTTCCTCCCAGAGGATAGGTGTTGTTTGTCTCTTTTTCAATGTGGGAATGACCTTTGTTTATTTAATATCTTCAGGGAAAACACCTCTTTGTAAATATTTATTAAAAACCTCAGGTAATAATAGATATCTTTTATATTTCTGAAATAAATATAAATAGTTTCCATATATATGGATGGAAAGTTCACCAATTTCTTTTAATAAATCTGTTTGAACATCTGGTTTCACAATTTGACATCGAAAATGTTGCCAACATCAGAAAAAAAATTAATTAGAACCTTTATTATCAAACATAACTTTGAATTTTAGATGTTTTAACCATCTTGTAATGGATTTAAAATTGGTTTTTTTAACCTTATTTACTTGTATTTTAAGGTTTTAACACCCTAATGCAAATGGTCATGCTTACTCACAAATAAAAGCCACTTTAGATTCGGTTCCTTTCATACACTTGTCTCCTTTTAGCATTATTCCAAAGCAGATGGACAGGACCGGTATTATTAGCTTGCTCAGAGTGTTCATTATCACCTCTGGTTACGTGCAAAGTGTAAATGGTTATTCCTGTTTTACGATCTTGTGGTGTGTTGAGCCACTGAGCGCTTTGCTGACTTTAAAAAGGCAGCAATGTCAGACCAAACATTTAGTCATTCAGAACATATCATTTACTTTGTTAATCTCACCCAGACTGTTTTTATGGGGCGGGCTGGAAAGATAAACACTGTGATTAGAAAATGTTCACTGCGACCTCTTGAAAAGTCAGAGATTCAGCAATCCCTCAAAGTTACCATTACAGTTCACTATTACACAAAATTTCATCTGCTCTGGCCGCCGTGCTAATCGGAAGCAGTGAGACGAGAGGGAGACTCTGATGAGGAAGGAAATGAGATATAAGGACGAAGTAAAAAAGATGAAGTCAATTGGGAGTATGAGACTGATTGGAGGTGGCTATCTGATCCTTGTCGGTCTTCCTCTTTGATTGCACCTTGTCATCGTGCCTCAGATCTGCGTTTTTGAAGCCGATGGATAATATAATGGCTTACTTTGTGATCAGCACTGAATGTAGGAAGCGGCGCATGTAGAGGTCTTGTCAAAGCTCGGAAAAGATTTGCATTAGAAGTAGTGAGGAGGCTAAAACTGATTCAGTGGCTGCAACAGCTCCCATGTGAATGGAAAGGCAGTGTGTTGATAAATTAAGCCAAATAAATTAGGACGGGGACTCATTTTGTGCCAGACTGACAATTAAAGATGCCTTGGGATTCACCCAGTGATAACATCCATCTTCTCTTTTACTCCATTAAACAGGCAGCAATCAAGGAGATTGACACAATGAGTGCTTATGAAAAAAGATCACATCACATGTCTACTTGCACTAATGTTCAATTATCTAGTTTCCTCTGTCTACTATGGAAAAATACTTTGGAAGTTTAGGACATAGGTTGACAGATGACTTATACGGGAAGATTGATACCACTCTTTAATCTCATTAACCAATTATAAAAAAAAATGTTTTTGCACTTTTATTTATTTAGTTATTCATTTTGTTTTGATATTTTTCCATACTAAATTTGAAGCATGAACAGATCAAAATATTGTTGAATCTGAAATTTGAGGGGAGGAATCAGGAACTCTGGAAACACACATGGTCTTTGAATCACGGGCATCTTTCATAAAAGCCATTTGTATACTCTTCTTACATGCACATTGCAAACGATGCCAGGATACTGCTTCACTAGTGATTGCTGCTTTCAATTTGCTGATGAACTTGATGAAATTAAAGTGAAATAAGGCCTAATATTTAAGATGACCTCTTGCACAGTGCAGACGTCTTGAAACAGGACCCAGGTCAGGTCACATAAGGTCAGGAGTGCGATGCCTAATGCCAGGGCCTTAGATATCAAACAACCACTTCAAACTGATGTTTTACACCAGCAGTCCCCAACCTTTTTTGCGCCACGGACCGGTTTATGCCCGACAATATTTTCACGGACCTGCCTTTAAGGTGTCGTGGATAAATACAACAAAATAAAACTAGTACCGGTACCGTAAAAAGAAGATTTATTCATAACACACGTGAAAAGACCCAGGAAAACAGAGTTAACGATAAAAACGATAACAAAATAACGCTGAAAACCAATAAAAACCCTGAAAACCATACATTTTACACCTGAGCCTCTTCTCTCGCGGCCCGGTACCAAACGACTCACGGACCGGTACCGGTCCGAGGCCCGGGGGTTGGGGACTGCTGTTTTACACAGTTCTTACATCACACTGCTTCCACTTTCACCTTCATAAATGGCAGCCAAAGTTTAAAGGAGAAATGATGCCAGGTTAAGAATGCCCATCAACTCATTTCCAAATTTATATTTTTATTTGATATTTATTCATTGGGCCCTGGTGTAGCCCATCAGTGCACAGTCCAGCGTCTGAAACAAGCTGCTTTATATCTCTGACGGCCTCTTACTAACAAAAGATGTGAATAGCAGGTAGGTGGAGCTTCTGCATTCACAGCTGGAGCTGTGTGCCTCAGATGATCACAGAGATTTTGGATTTCTGCTCTCAAAGACATCATATAGAGCCCAAAGAAGAAGAGAATTTTCAGTAATGGAGCATTTAGAGCAGTCTGTAGCCCAAGCTTTAGACTCAGAGGTATTACTTGTGCAAACACTAAACAGTTTGCATATCATGCAAACAGATCCACAGAAGACACCATCGCCATAGCCCTCCACTCTGTGCTGAGCCACCTAGACCAGCGGCAAAGCTATGTGCAGATGCTCTTTGTGGACTACAGCTCAGCCTTCAATATAATCATCCAACTGGTCACTCTTGGCCTCCCCCTTCTCACGTGTGCATGAATAAAAGACTTTTTTACAAACTGGCTCCAGACTGTGAGACTCAGACCTCATGTCTCCTCCACTCACACGCTGAGCACTGTCTCCCCACAGGCCTGTGTGCTTAACCCCCCTTATGTATTGTCTCTATAGCCACTACTGCAGTTCAAGCCCACATCAAACCTCATCATGAAGTTTGCTGATGACACCATGGTAGTCGGACTCATCTCAAAGGGAGACGAGGCAGCCTACAGGGAGGAAGTCCTGAAGTTGGCAGCATGGTGTTCAGAGAACAACCTGCCACTGAACACCAAGAAAACCAAATAGGTCACTGTCGACTTCATGAGGCACAGCACTGACTTAGCCCCCCTATACATCAACAGGGAGTGTGCCAAGAGGGTCCACACCTTCCGGCTCCTTGGCATCCTCATCTCTGCTGACATCTCCTGGACAGACAACATCACAGCGGTCATCAAGAAGGCCCAACGGCGGCTGCACTTCCTGAGGGTTCTCAGGAAGTACAAGCTGGACTCCAACCTGCTGCTGATCGTCTACCGCTCATCCATAGAGAACCTGCTGAGATACTGCATCACAGTATGGTACGGCAGATACACTAAGGCGAATAGAGTGAGGCTTCAGAGAGCAGTCAAGGCAGCACAGAAGATCATCGGCTGCCCTCTCCCCTCCCTGATGGACATCTATTCCTCCCACTGCCTCAGCAGAGAAACAAACATTACCAAGGTCAGTTCCCACGCTGAGAACTAATTTTAACCCGTTCAACCTGCTTCAACCTGCTTCACTCAGGGAACCGCTACAGGTGCATCAGCACAAAGACTCAAGAACAGTTTCTTCCCAAAAGTCATAACCAGCCTGAACTCACACATGCACTCATAACACAGTTCCACCCCTCATTCCAAGGACTTCTCACTATAAACCACCACTGTGCAATACTTAATTTTACATGCAATAACCCAAACTGTAAATCTCTATAGTGACACTAAAGGCATTCTATTCAATTCTACCCTCAATATCAGAAACCTTAAAACTGTTTAATATGAGCAACAGTGATAGTAATATATGTAATATATGACAGAAAGTACAGTAGCATAACAGCTCATGTTTAATCTAGCTTATTTGAAGGGATACTCTACCAATTTTTACACACAGAGTATGTTTTGCACTTCTTATGAAAGCAAAAAGTTGTATAAAGTCTTTGGTGGATCCAGAGGGAGTTCCGTGAAGTCTGCTATATCCTCAAGCAATGTCACTTAGCATTTGAGGGTCTGAAGACAAGTTTTAAAATGGAAAAGATCTAAGGGTGTGGAATTAGACAGAAGAGGGCTTTCCAGATCATCGTAGCCTGCTCCTTATCTCTGCTAAAGGCAAAGAGGCCTGAGGCTATGTTAGCCGCTACTAGCATTACACGCCTAAAAGTCTGATCAAACTGACTGAGTTAATGTACGTAAAAGAGGAAGAAGTAACATCAGCAGTGTTACAGTGTTACATCAGTGTTACAGCTCCACAAGGTTAAATCAGCGTACTAATCTTTTAAGCATTGAGACCAACCAGTGCTTCTTTTTGTGTGTGAGGATAACGTTAGCCTTTGAGGAGGACAGAAAAAAGTTGAAACTGATCAATGCAACAATTAGGTTAAATTAGGCCAAACTGATAGGATTATAACAGTGGGACTCAAACAAACATTAACTGAAAAATAAAAGCTGTTGTCGTTTTGTAATGCAACAGATTTCACACCTACTCTCCCTCCATGGAGTAAAACTGACTACGCAGAAGCTGCCAGACATGTTGACAATGATCTCTTTTTAATATGATGATTTAGTGATGGTACATTTTTAAAGTGCTGCCTTTAGCAAGTTAGAAATCCAAGAAAATGAAGAAAGCAAAACTCTAGATGTTGTACCTTTTTCCCTTGTGGAAAAGTGTGTTGTTATCCAAGAAGTCTAAAGGTAGTATTTACCAGATTTTGTCAGCCTGCATCATCAGCTCAGTCCACTAGGAAGGCATGTGGCGTGGCCCTCGAGGGTGTCCAGACATAGGTGTTTATTCAGCATGAAATGAGGTGAAGCCTAAAAATACATGGGGGTCATGAGGGCAGCTGGGCAGGGTTAAATGGTTGGCCCTCCATTCAAAGAACCACAGAATGAAGAGCGCCGCCTCATTAGCAGCCTGATACGGAAGCAGGTCCATCTGGAATAGCGGGAAGAGCAACGGGAGAGACTGGGACTCAGCACAGAGGGAGAGGGGTCAGAAATAGCTGAAAAATGAACAGACTGACCGCAGTGCACATACACACACAGACACGCACAAGAACAGAGAGAAAAAAGACAAAGAAAGTGATAAGAAGCTCAGACACACTCGTTTTCAGTAACTCGAGCACATTTGCACATAGAACATAGGCAATAATAGATTTACTGATTTGCTCATTTTTCCAGTCCAGGATATTACAAATATGATTGTTTTTTTGTTTGTTTGTTTTTAAAATATTTTAAACCCACACAGTATCATGCAGTTTTCCCAAATACTGAATGTGCCTTCCACTGATTTCTCTCTCTGAGTTGTCATGCTTGAATAGGGTCACAGCAGCAATTAATTGTTGCACTTCAGTAAATTGGAGGTCTCATGAGAGAGACCTTTTTTAAAAGTGCTGTATAAACCTGACGAAGCAGGTGCTTAGATACTAATTGTACTTCTTAATTATAGGTACAAAAATCCTTGATCTTAGAACATCTTGGAAATGTGTGCTTGCTGCACTGATGAAAACTAATTTTAACTTTCTAAGAATGATAAGGTGAAGATGAGGTGGATATAGTGCTGGCTATCATTACCAACAGCTGTGGTCATTTTGTAACAAGTAGTTTTACAGACTTTTTGTGGAATGACCGGGGATTATCCACAACTACTCGGGAACAGTCCCAAATCACCTATCTCTCTAATCTTCATTCTTCCATTCCCACAGCATCATCAGTAGTACCACCAGAGAGTTTACTGTAACTATTACGAGTACAGCAGCAACATTAATTCAACACACACACACACGTACACACACTCACCTTCCCCACTACCTTAATCTTGTAAGCTCCACATCCGCCACCCACCAAATGTGGGTGATTTTTTTTTCCTTCCAAACCCTTCAATCACGTTGGCAGATAGCCTTTAATGGGTCTGACAGGACTGGAGCAAAAGCTGCAAGGAAAAGAATTCCAGTATATGCAGTGCAAATTGTGATTTCACACCACAGATTGAGTATAGAAAGAGTATTTGTTTTCCCCACTCCATTTCCATCTTCAGTCTGATACTTATTTGCATGAGGGAAGAGTTTCCGTTTCTCCTAACCAATCACTATAGACCAATATATAGTGAGTCTCAGGTCATCTTAAGTTAACACTGTGAAAATGCTGATATACTGGGTGTGAAAGTCAAATGAAAACAGTCCAATATACAGCCACAGCTCAGGGTTGTTGAAAAGAAGTGAGCTCTGACCATTAAAAATATCACTGTGGCCATAACTGCGAGAGGTGGGTGGATCAATCCAAATATTGATAGCATCAACTCTGGTATTGGTATCAGAAAAATACTAGTCTGATAGGATTGATACTTTGTTTCTATCCTCTAAGTTCAGGATGTAGTCCACTGAATTAGGTTAAATTAAAAACGATACCTCAAGCATACTCTGTGAAAAATGTCTGAACCTTTTTGTGTTGACTGTCACGTCTGTTTTATTTATAGCCTATAGAACATTTAAATAACAGAAGCTGACCCAAAGTGCTTTAGAGACAGACACATTTACATTCCAGCTCTCAAACAAAAGCCCAGGTGAATAGCTGGAAACAGATGAATAGCTTAAAGGTGTGTAATTATGTGGAAAGTAAAAATCACAGTGATTTCTTTGCTATTAAAATGTGTTTAGAATTTCCAAATCGATAATATTTCATCACTAAAATCAGGACACACTGGTCTCCCCTACATACGCTGCATTCATAAGTTAAAAGTATTGGTATTGGCAACACTAACCCTGAATTTATTTGGTATCAATCCTGAAATTTACAGTATTGCATACCACTGGTAACTGCATATATTTATAGACTTTATGTAAAACATGCACATAACCATCATATCAGTGTCATCTTACAGTTATGGACCACATATTTTGGAAGTAGTGGATTAATCAGTGCTGTCAGGGAGAAAATGATGCAAGGTAATGTGTGTTTTAATCATATGATTCATATAATAATACTGTAGCTGCATGTTTACCGTTAGCCGCTTATTGTTAGCTTGTCACTTCCACAGCTCCTCCGGCACATTATTGTCTTCAGTTGTGTTTGGCTTCTTCTTTTTCTGCTTTTCTTTTGTTTTGCTTGTCTACTTCCATTGTTTTGTGTGCTTATGGAGAACTTTTCAATTAGCTGGTTTTCTTCAGTTGCAGTGCATCTAAACTCTCAGCCATCATAGTATATAATGTATTAGCATCTTTAAATAAGGCCATAATTAACTTAAACTTCCCATCATCAGTTTACAGGCTCATTCTATTCCATTTGTACATTTACTACAACATAGATGCTTCCAGTTTATTTTTCTGGAATTACAATGAGAATTATTAATTCACTGTAGCAAAATGTTGCTCTCCGTTAGTTAGTGACAGATGCAACCTTGCAGAGATTATACATCAGTGATCTTTACAACACAGACAAAAGCAAAGAGCAAAGAGACACAGGCTGACATGTTGATGTCCTCATATATGCATTCATAAATGCTGATGTAAACAACCATTAGGAAGGACTTTCAGCTGCGTGCGTGTGTGCACACAAGTATAAAAAAGTGCAAATGCATAGAAAGACAAACAGATGAGATTCTCTCCCACGCCTGTTTGCCACAAAGCAGAAAGCACAGGAAGGAGCGGAGTGCAGTGACATGTTGCAGCAGATGGCTAATCTCCTCCTCTTCATCCTCCTCTTCTCCTCCCATTCCTCTGCCACCTGTGGAGGAGGACACACACTCTCTGAATCCGTCCGCCCTCCCAGAAATCAAGGATGTAGGTCATTTATCATGAAGGGAGCAGGTCACCTCGAATTAAAGTTCCCTGTGAAGGAGCGCATGATTTTTCTCATGCTCTCTGTGCATCACCCTTGATTTTATAAGCCTGAAGGAGGCTGAAAGTCACTGTGACACCAGTGGAGGGTATGCCTTTGCGAGGAAATTATCCCCAAGAATCCAGCGTAAACATCTCTGCTAATCACCCACGTCTCCAATTTCATTTGTTTTTCTAAAGCAAATTAAAATTGCTCATTTTCATCAGAAACTCAGGAGAAATTCAAATCCAGTTTGAACCAGTCTTCTTGCCAGACAGTATTAGCTTAAAATAGAAATGTTTATCATGATGGCAGCCTTTAAAAGTCTTTCTAATGTCTGTTTAATGCAGATGTCTCAGTGCTCTTCTCTTCTCACTCTTTTTTTTTAATGTTTCAGAGTCGGCCACTGCCATGCATCGGCTGATTTGACGTTGTGACAGGCCTTGAGACGCAAGGATACACAGTGTCCTTATTCTGTCACCTTCCCCCATTGGCTTTGACTGGCCCTAACACTTGCATTCAAGCCCCTGCAGCACAGCCAATAAATCACTGTCTTCTGATACAATACAAGAGAAAGTTTGCTCAAGGAGCTCAGCTCAGACGTTATCAGTGTTTGGTCCTGATCTATTTTGGTCCTCTCCTTTTCAGTTGCTGTATGCCTGGCATGAAAGGATAGCTGCGCCAGTGGCTCAAACTGTGATGAAAACTGATGTTCTTTGCTGCATTAACGCCGTGGACGATAATCAAAGAGCTCTTTCTTTTTGTTTCTGGCATTTCATCCACAGATGCTTGCTCTCACCTCTGAGGAATGTGTCCACATGATTATTCACATGATGTGCGCACACTTACACATCGTGACCTTTTGTCATGTAACCGAGATGAGAGTGGCACTTCATATTCTATCTCAAGACCATCTCCAGGGAAGCTTTATGGCTGATGGATGTTCCCCCAGGTACATGTGTCCTCCTCAAAGAGTCACCCATTAATCTTTGAGCACTCCCCATCTATGCAATATCATCAGCTCTCACAGCCAACCTCATCATATATGCAGTGACAAATTGGTAGAGCTGTAGAATGACCCAATGTCAACTTACATTGTAATGTATCCATGGATGACTTATGAGATATGAATAAGAAGGAGGCCCACTAGGAGGAAGACACCCAGACTCAAAGTTGCAGATGTTTTTATTTATAATGGGTTTTGGCTTAAAGTCATACTGTACATAACATTAGAACTTTAAAAACAAGCTTGTGTTTCTTCTAACTTTTTGATCATTTATAGCTCCAATGCATTTCTTTTGTTTGCACTTTCCCTGCCCATCTAATATTTTGTGTCTTTGCTGATAGTTTTTGCACTGTTGAAAATTAATTCTTTGTCTCTTTCGAAGGGTCCATTCAGTAATCCATCCATCCATGAATGTATCACAAGGCACATGCTAGTTAAAGTCAGGAGTTGGGCTGCAATGCAGCAAATGAATGAGACCCGGCTGGCATATACCATCAAAATGTCAATACAAAGCTCCTGTGCCGTGATGGATCTGCTCAACTTAAAAGAATGGGTGTCAGATGGAGATGATTGAAGGTGTTTGGAGCTGGAATGTCACCGAGAGAAAACTGGGGAATGGAAATGATTGCATAGGTAGAAATGAAAACCGATTGGATGGCAAAATACGTTTTTGTCAGCAAATCAAGCACTTTTATGCAAATTCGGGCGAGCAATTTTTCATTTATTCACACATCTGTCATCTCAGTCAGACCTCAGACATCAAGCATGCAAAAAAAGGCAGTGTTTGCCAGACAGCGAGGAGCCAAAGGCGACAATTTGCATAGAAAATGGCCACATGCGATTGGCTGAAAGTGATGAATAAACAAATTAGCTAGATCTGAGTTGGACCTTTGCAAAATCTGTCTCTTTGGACAATAGCTAGTTAATACAAGCTGTCAGAACACTCCTGTGTTACTTTGTGAATTTTTCCGTTTTTTTTTTATTTGTGCAGTGGTGCGTAATAGTTTCATTCAGCTAATCTTTTAACCATCCTAAATATGGCTAATATATCCTTGTCCATATTTAATCAATTCATGGACTGGTCAGAAATTTGCCTTATATCAGAGTTTATAGTAAAATCTGTCAGTCACCTGGCTGTGCTCATACTGTGGCAGTTCAGCTATAAATGCCAGGATTTTTTCAGATAATGAAATGATCATTTACACTGGCAAACAAGCTGGGCACACTGTTACTGATTTATCATATAAACAACATCCACATTGTAAAAATCCATACTACAAAACCCCTACCTGGGAAGTGCTTATGACAGGTGGGAAACATTGCTACACAACTGGCATCTATGGGGTATTTCTTCAGTTTTCTCTGGGTACTCTCACTTCCTCCCACAGTCCAATGAATGCATGGGGTTAGGTTGGCTGTGGGCGTGAAGGTGAGCATGGACGGTCATGTTATGTCTGTCTGTGTTAGACCTACAAAAGATTGTTAACCTGGCCAGGGTGTACCCTGCCTCTCACCCTATGACTGGATGGTGTATTCATACTATGCACTTAAATTATGTATAACCTGACTGGACTGATACTTGAGCCATAAGTCTATTCTTAGGCACTCATAGTTTCAATTCAGTTCAGTTCAGTTGTGTTCATATATAATAATAATATTATATATTTATAAATCACAACAACAGTCACCTCAAGGTGCTTTATATTGCAAGGTAAGGATGCTACAATGATACAGAGAAAACCTTAAGAATCAATTGACCCCCTCTGCGCAACCACTTGGTAACAGTGGGAAGGAAAAACCTCCTTTGAACAGGAAGAAACTTCCTGCAGAACCAGACTAAACAAAAACTGTTTAGTTGAGCTAGTTTTCAAAGTAGTCTCCTCATACATATGGACATCTTCCAAAGAAGCCTCTACTTTTTACTCAGTGGAAGGTGTGAAACTGCACTGAAAAAAAGGGATTGGCCAGCTCTTGGATTTACGTAAGCATCTTGCGTGTATTTAACACAATTGCCTCATGCTTTAAAGTTAGGTGTAACTATATAGTGTAGAAACTACATGATATGCAGAGAGGGTAGATTAAATTGTTCATATCATGTTCAAGTGAAGTAAGTCAATAATATAGCAATGTTAAATCCCGCGACACTGCACGGGATTTCAGTCTCGCACTCTTTAGATCGTGGTTTCAGGAAGGCATCCATCTCAGTCAAGTCGAGCAGCCACCTCTACTTTTTTTGGTATACCAAAAAAAGTAAATTGGGTGGTTGTTACATTAAAAAAGTCTACCTTGTAATTTGAACACAATAATTTCATGTTTCTATGAACGTAATTAAATCATGTAGGATTTGCATGGGATTCAAAAACTTAATTTGTTCTTGTTGAGATGACATGATACAATCTAGTGAGAGTGGTTAGTTGCTGAACTCATGAAATTCACAAGATCGCACAAGATTTCAAACTACAGGAAAATCAGTGGAGTTATAAGAGGCAGAGAACTACACACACACCACGTGCATGCTATTGCTATTTATTGTGGATTAACCTGTCAAGGACAAAAACAAAAAAATTCTGCATCAAACACAGGAAATCATAGCTTTCCTGTGTTTCCTAGATTTTTGGCATGGTGGTTAGTGCTGTTGCTTCACAGTAAGAAGGTCCTGGGTTCAAATCCACATTCTGGCTAGTTTGCAGTGGTTTCTCTCTGCGTATTCTGGTTTCCTCCCACAGTTAAAAGTCATGCAGCTATTAGAGCTAGGTTAATTGATGATTCTAAATTATCCGTGAATGGTTGTTTCTTTCTATGTGATAGACTGGTGAGCTGTCCAGGGTGTACCCTGCCTCGTAACCTATCACTTCAGGGTTATTTCCCAGCTCTCCTGCAACCCGGAGGATGGTAGTCATTGTAAATCCATTCAATTTTTATGGTAACCAGGATCTAGACTTTGGGGTAAAAGTTATTGAATAGTGTTGAAATAAAATGACAAAATTGTGAAGGATTAAAATATTCCAAGAGCTCAACTTACTTCATCTGAACATGTTTCAATCGCGTTTTAGAAACACAAAATGCACAGGTTTATTGAATATGAAAAAGTTGTGTTGATTTAACTCAGTTCTTTAAGTTTCTGCCAATGCAAAACATTTGTGTGCAACAAATGTGTAATGGTCCTGGGTCGGTGACCCAGCGCTTTCAGTTGATGATTATCACTTTCTAGTTTATTCTGATCTTGTATTGGTTGTTGGTGTTTGGTTGTGTTTATCTTCCCTACCTGCGTCTCCCTCGGTACTCTTCATGTCCTCGTGTTATGTAAAACAGTCTGTGTGTTTCCTGTTTTACTTTGTAGGGTTGTGTCTCGTTATGTCCATTAGTTCCAGCTGTGTCCCCTCCTGTGTGCCATTTCCTGATTACCTGGTGTGTGTATTTATAGTGGGTGTCTGTCTGTGTTCGTTGTCGGCTCGTCTGTGTTTCATGGTGTCTGTTCCTCGTCTGTGTCTCTCTGCCTCCCACCGCCTCCCACCCCATTTGTATGATCCGGTTTGTTATTTAGCTCACCCAGTTTAGGTTATGTTCTGTCCTGCTTTCAGTTCTGTTATTTGTATACTGTAAATAAACCCTCACTCTCATCATCTTATCGGCTGTCTGCATTTTGGGTCCTCCGTTTCCTCCACACCACACGGCTCACCCCACCAGCCGTGACAGTACGAGCCGACCAAACATGGACCCAGCAGCATCCGCACCCTCCCAAGAGTTTCGGGAGGAATTGGTTGACTCTGTTTCAAGGTTGGTTAACCTGTGGCTTGAGCATGAGGGGGAGGCATTTCACCGTGCTGTAGAAGCCAGGCTACAGCAGCTAATCCTTGCTCACTCCTGGCTACTGGACTCACTTCACCCGCTCGCACAGAACTTCATTCTGAACGAGCTCCGTCTTCACCCCCCGGCTGCTACCACCCACCCTGCAACTCATGCTTCACTTTCGACAGAGGATGTTCTGCCCGGCCCGTCAACCCAGCCTTCAAGGGGGAAAAGGCGCTCACGCCGCCGACGCTCCTCGCCACAGTCGGACCTGGGGATTTCTGAGCGGCCGGCTGTGGTGAGTGGACAAGACACTCTTTTGGTTTCACCAGAACTTGTGACGGTTTATACCGGGGCTGTGTTTTTTGAGCCTGCTGCACAGCCGCAAGCTCGTTTAGCTGCACAGCCGCAAGCTCGTTTAGCTGCACAGCCGCAAGCTCGTTTAGCTGCACAGCCGCAAGCTCGTTTAGCTGCACAGCCGCAAGCTCGTTTAGCTGCACAGCCGCAAGCTCGTTTAGCTGCACAGCCGCAAGCTCGTTTAGCTGCACAGCAGCATTCAGCTCGGCCCCCGATATCCCCACTAGCCCAGTCATCTGCGCCAGCTCCGTCTTCACCGACTCCCTCTGTACGGGAGGATGTGTCTGTGCCCCCCGTTTTGGACTCTTTTTCTAGTACATATTTTTTGCAGAGAGACACACCAAACAATCCTGAAAACACTCCTCAAGAGCTGGCCAGTTCTGAGATGCACTCCAGGGCCTCCCCAGAGGCTGGGTTTCAGCCCCCAGCAGACTCTGGAGGTAAAGAAGCCAGCTGAGTACTGCACCCGGCTGTCGCTGCCTGAGCTGAGTCGATGCTCGTTGCAGTCAGCCTTGTGTTTGCCAGAGGTCTCCGCGCCTGCTGGTTCTGTTCTGCGCCCGCCAGAGGTCTCCGCGCCTGCTGGTTCTGTTCTGCGCCTGCCAGATGTCTCCGCGCCTGCTGGTTCTGTTCTGCGCCTGCCAGAGGTCTCCGCGCCTGCTGGTTCTGTTCTGCGCCCGCCAGGGGCCCCTGTGCCCGCTGGTCCTGAGACTATTCTCGCTGGAGGGCCCGAGGAGCCCGTCCAGCCTCCTGTCTCGTCAGCTGGAGGGCCCGAGGAGCCCGTCCAGCCGCCAGCTGCAGCCTCATCATCATCCTCGCCGGCTGCCGCTCCATCTACGCCGCCGGCAGCAACAGCGGCTTCATCTACGCCGCCGGCAGCAACAGCGGCTTCATCTACGCCGCCGGCAGCAACAGCGGCTTCACCCTCGCCAGCTGCAGCCTCCGTGTCTTCACCCACGCCGTCGCCTGGTCCAGCCTCGGCTTCCGCCTCGCCTGGTGCTGCAGGGGCCACGCCACCTTCAGGTCCCAAACTGCCGCCTCGACATCGGCGGTCGTCTGCCAGGCCGCTTGTTGGGCGTCATCGTCGATATGGACGACCTCCCAAAGGCCGCCGCTACCTTCCATGCGGCCGGCCTCCGGACTTGTGTCGCCGCCGCCGTTGCTGTCCGCACGGTCGGCCGCCTGATCTGTTTCCCCGTCGCCGCCGTTGCTGTCCGCACGGTCGGCCGCCTGACCTGTTTCCCCGTCGCTGCCGCGTGCACGGTCGGCCTCCTGAACTGTTTTCTCGCCGCCGCCGCCGTCCGCACGGTCGGCCGCCTGAACAGTTTCCCCGTCGTCGCCGCTGCCGTGTGCATGGCCGGCCTCCTGACCTGTTTCCCCGTTGTCGCCGCTGCCGTGTGCATGGCCGGCCTCCTGAACTATGTTTTGGGACCCTGTTCAGGAACTCCAGTATGTGTTGTGTTTTGGACAATTCGTTTGGCCCACTGGAGCTTGTTTTTTGTTTGGTTGTGGTCCCTCCGTCCTGGTCCCCCGCCACCCGCCCTGGTCGGGTCGTTTTTGGGTTTTGGGGGGGGGGTTTGTGTTTCTGTTGGGCTGTCTGGAGCCAGCCCTTGCGGGGGGGGGGGGGGGTACTGTAATGGTCCTGGGTCGGTGACCCAGCGCTTTCAGTTGATGATTATCACTTTCTAGTTTATTCTGATCTTGTATTGGTTGTTGGTGTTTGGTTGTGTTTATCTTCCCTACCTGCGTCTCCCTCGGTACTCTTCATGTCCTCGTGTTATGTAAAACAGTCTGTGTGTTTCCTGTTTTACTTTGTAGGGTTGTGTCTCGTTATGTCCATTAGTTCCAGCTGTGTCCCCTCCTGTGTGCCATTTCCTGATTACCTGGTGTGTGTATTTATAGTGGGTGTCTGTCTGTGTTCGTTGTCGGCTCGTCTGTGTTTCATGGTGTCTGTTCCTCGTCTGTGTCTCTCTGCCTCCCACCCCATTTGTATGATCCGGTTTGTTATTTAGCTCACCCAGTTTAGGTTATGTTCTGTCCTGCTTTCAGTTCTGTTATTTGTATACTGTAAATAAACCCTCACACTCATCATCTTATCGGCTGTCTGCATTTTGGGTCCTCCGTTTCCTCCACACCACACGGCTCACCCCGCCAGCCGTGACAAAATGTCCACTATTGAATCAAGTAAATCCAACATGGCCTTTTTTTCAGTGTGGAAGTTGTTGACATGATTAATCATTTTGGAGGAAGAGAAGGCGCAGAGGACCAAAGCATGCTTTCTGGTTGGGTGGTAAACCGTTTATGTTTGATAGGTCAAAGTGATGTAAGAGGGTACACACGATGCTCCACACGATCCTCCCTCTCCACAATACGGCCCATATGTGAACTGCTTTGCTCCAGGTAGAAAATACACTCAAAAAAATAATTCATTGGATGAACGTAATTTTATCTTGCCACTTATATTCCATCTAAACAAATCATGTTATATTAATCCATCTTGGGTGTGTTGTGTCAACACGATATATGTGTTTAACATAATATTAACATTAACATTCAATTCATTTGACTTTTGTTCAATCAACATGTTTGTACCACATTAGTCTAATTAGATTTATTTAAATTCATCTTATATTGTTTAAACACTTTGGCACATCAAAAGTCAGTCTTGTTACATGAACTAGTAAAATATTTGTTTGTTACACCAATGATAATCTTGTTGAATGAATGAAATGTAACTTATGTCTTTAGTATATGTTGTATTCATATTACATAATGTTCAACAAAAAAATTCAAGAGATTTACAGCAACTTCCAATACACCCATCTTCTTATCTTTATGTGGGCTGCAGAAGTGATAGAGTAACAGGGGCAGGGTACAGACTGGACAGGTCGCTAGTCTATCATACAGAGACAAACAACCATTTGCACTTCAACACCTTTGCGTAATTTAGAATAACCAGTTACCCTTACAACTGCATGACTTTTAACTGTGGAGGAAACCAGAGTACGCAGAGAGAACCAACTGCAAACTTCGCCACATTGTGGATTTGAACCCAGGATCTTCTTGCTCTGAGGCAACAGCACGAACCATGGCATTAATCTGTCAATACAGACTTAACAAAAGTAGGAAAGCTATGCTTGATGATGCTTTATGTCATTGTCCTTGACAAGTTAAACCATAAGAAATAGTAACAGCATACACGTGGTGTGGTTGTCTGCCTCTTGTAACCCCACTGATTTTCCTATGATTTGACATCTAATGTGATCTTGTGAATTTTGTGAGTCGACTCAAAAAATGAAATTGGGTGGTTGTTACATGCACAAGATCCAAACTTGTAATTTGAACTAAATAATTCCATGTTTCTATGGTGAACATAATTAAATCATGTAGCATCTGCATGAAATTCAGCAACTTAATTTGTTATTGTTGAGATGACATCATACAATCCAGTAAGAGTGGCTGGATCCAGGCAACTAACCACTCTTACTAGATTGTATGATGTCATCTCAACAATAACAAATTAAGTTGCTGAATTTCATGCAGATGCTACAAGACTTAATTACGTTCACCATAGAAACATGGAATTATTTAGTTCAAATTGCAAGTTTGGATCTTGTGCATGTAACAACCACCCAATTTCATTTTTTTGAGTGTAGGTAGCCTGATTTCTGGGGACAAATTTACTGTGCAAAATCAATGTTCATGTCAAAAAAACCAACTAGCTCATGCTGCTCTTATCACATGACTGCTGACTCTTTCAGTTACTGTGCAACTGCTGTTTGATTAGGACCACTGCAAAGTTGCAGGTGAACTCATACAAGTGATTAGACTTCCAGGGAGCACTTCAAATATAACAGAAGCACTGGAAGTCGTCCATATGTGTGCAAAGAAATGAAAAACTGTTTTTTAAAGTTAAATCAGGTATGGGTTTTGATTTTTTTAATAAACTTTTAATCAAACCTTGTATTGCTCCACAGGAAATTAACTCTTATAGAAGCACGCAGCATTACCCCGCTGTACTCAAATCTTTGCTTTTCAGCTTTGCAAACAGTTTAAGGTCTTCTGAGAGCACAACAACAATGTTGTTGTTAAATTGAGAACTATAGCCTTTTAATCCCTTCACACTTGTGAATTTTTAATGTGAAAGTAGCAGAAGATCCAATTTGCACTTGAACAACAATTAGGAAAAAGAGAGGTGAACAAATGTACATTTATTGAGGTCAGCTTGGTTTTTATTTTACTCTAGAGAAATTTAGAGACAATTTCTGTGGGGGTTGGGGTAGAGGGGATCCGCCTTCATTTGAAAAGTGAAAACATTAGATAACCCTGGAGATCAGGGAGCCTGTTCCATCTGGTTAACGCTGCAGCTCAGAAGCTTTAGAGTTTGTTTTGTGTCAGCAAGGTTGAAAGAGCAGCTCAGCGGGAGAGAAAGACAGAGGCCAAGAGGGAGAAAGTAGAAAGAGGTGGGAGAGGGGGAGGCCTGGGTTGAGTCCTCAAAGCGCCGGACTGTTCTACTTAAAAATCTTTAAATAGGGTGAATCACTAGAATGCTTTGCTCTCATCTGTCTCTGCTCTTGTTGCAGCATCCTGGGATAAACCGGAGGCTGAGCATCAAGAAGAAAGTGGGTTGGGGGATGAACAGCAGGGCAGGTCATGTCATCACTAAAGGAGCAAATCAGACGTACCCAAACAGCCCGCGGGGATCAATAAAGGTTCTTCATTAGAGGATCACCGTCCTGAAAAAAGGACACAAATCCTGATAAACAACCGCCATACATAAAACATAAGCAAAGTCAAAGCAATAAGATAATGGATGCTGGGGAGACAGAATCGCTTTGGCAGCCAAACTCCATTTGTGTGTTCAGCAAGCTCGTTTACCTTCCATCTGAATTCTTCCTGATTTCCCACTGTAGCTGATTGCCTCTAATTTCAGCCAAGCATCTGGGGAAGTGGATTCATCGGGGAACAAAGAGAGGAGACGACTGGTCTTTGGATAGGGGAATGCCAGTTAAATGATCTCCGGTGGACGTAGGCTTAAATGGAGGCTAAATGGCGACGCGGAACGCTCCTCTATCTGAAGCTCATTACCCGCCTCTCAATCCCCCAGAGACCTGGCTCAGCTTCACACTGAGCACTTTCCTGCCAGGAGGAGGGTGATTACAACATTTTGCTCGACAAAGAGCTCCCTTCCCCCTCACTTTTCTCATCGTTTCCTGTCTTCTTCCTCTCCCTCCCTTTTTCTCAGTGGTCACCCCCTTTACTGCCTTGTTTCTTTCAGGCTCCCTTTCTCCTGCACCTCACAGGCACCCCAGGCGACTCATACTGACTGATTAGTCTTTTTATCCTGCCTATGATTGCAACACTTAGAGACAGGAGCCTGTGAATGGTACGGGAGAATGTTTATTTGCTGGCAGACAATAGTGAATAAGCAGAATTATGAATCACACGTCGTCATGTAATCTAGACAACAACAATATTGGCAACAACAACAACACAAAAGTGTATGGAAATCAAAAGCTGTTTGAAAGTGAATCACAGGAGAGCCACATAACGGCAAGCAGATGGGATAAACACTGATGTATGCACAGGGTATCATCCAGCCAAGGAGGAGCGGAGGCCTACGCATTTCTCTGCCAAGGCTCGATGTACTCGAGACCCAGATGGGCAAAGATGTCCTTTTCAGTTGTAGCTGCCAGGAACTCTTTCTAGAGAGAGGACACACAAACACAAAGTCAGTGACTTGTGCAGGAATTTGTCTCTAAGTCATCAGTGCAGATCCGTGGATTCTCAACTTGAAGTTGTGCCATTCCACAAAATGTTTGTGCCTTGCGCTCGCAGCCTCAACTGTGCTTGTATTTCAACTCATATCTCCACCACAAGCTGTCTTTCGATTTAGGATTTTATTCGCCTAGTGTGTGCCAAAGCTCAGACATGCTGTGATTCTGCAGATTTACATTTGAGCATCCACCTCCCTTCTAAACCCATAAAACCCCAACCTTGCTCTAAGTGATTGCTCTCTTCAGCAGATGAGTATTTTCCCTGGCAAATCACAACAGGGCTATTAACTACTGGCCATCTACCAGCACCATGTGATGGGTTATGTCTTTATAGGAGTGGTGACAAGGCCTGACTCACCTTGGGTTCGAGACAGCCTGGAGAGAGAGGGAGCTGTGATTCTGACACGTTCTGCCCTCAAGTGCTAAACTGGACCTGACACGTGCTGAGAGATGGTGGAAAAATCAAGAGCAAGTCAGCTCCCACAGCCAGCCAAAGGCAGAGATAACTGAGAGCAGCAAGTAGGAAATGAAGAGAAGGGAAAAAACTATAAGGCACAGCTCCCTCTATAATGGCTTGTTAATGCAAATGACACGTTTGGGTGGACTTTTTCAACTTGCAGTTTTTGCCATCATTTCTATCAGGAATGGTTTCTTTGTTCAGCAAAGTTTAAGATGAAACAAGCAGTTTAAATAGATCACCTTAGCCACTCTATTTGGAAGTTAAAGTGTCAGTGAGCACAACTGTGATTACCCAACTGTCAAATAATGCACTAAAAAAAGTATACCAATGTTTTTGCCTTTCACTGATCTACAGTATAAATTTTCAGAAGTGGTTTGCAGTCTATGATCCTCAGCTAACCATAGACTGCAAGTAAAATATGTGGAGTCACTTCAATTTTATTCATATAGCAACAAATCACAACAACAGTCACCTTTATTACAACCAGTTTTACGCCAGTGACTGCCAGCAATCTCCAGCAACCACTCTCCAACTGGCTACAGAGTTTATTCCCTATCAACCAGTGGTTACCAGGGGTCACTAACAAGTCTAGGCCTCCATAAATGGGACATTAGCAATTGATTTCACAGTGACTACTAGCAACCATTTGTATCCAGTGTGAGAAGTTTTTTCCGTCATGACCTGTGGTTTCAGATGGTGCTAAGCCTGTGCAACTAAAACCTAAGACACCACAGCACCAACTTTACATTCACAGACTGGAGGCTCGTCATGTTGAACCATACTCTGAATTATCCATCTTTTTGACTCTAACTTCAGATGAATGTCTGAGACTATGAACTCATCAGCAGTGACTGAGCCTGACGGTAAAATAATGTAGCTGTTTCTGTGATGGATGAAGTTTGCATCACCTGTCTTTTCGTGCATTCAACAAAATAAAAGTAATGTCCATTCCCCGAAAGTTATAGACCCCTCAACCGCCGTCCTCCTCCCTTCACACAGACCAAAATCAGCAGATTTCACTGCAAGCGCACAAGAAAAAAGACACATTTTCTCTTTTTAGTCATTTTTTTTAGTCATTTGTCATTTTTTAGTCAGGTAGGAGCATCTATTATCCTCTGACATCTTTAGTTCCTTGTGTTGTTGGTCTTGATGTTGCAGGACCTTGGGGATGATTGAAAAAAATGGGCAAAACAAGTCCAGATTCAATAATCATGTTTCCTAAAATTAGATTAATATCTGTGGCTAGTCTCTTCAGTAGCACTCATTTTTTCTCTAGCAAAACACATTTAATCAGCACTGGCCAAAGAAATATTATCTCTCTTTCCCAAATAAAAGTGTGCTGTTGGTGAAACAGTATTACATTTCAGTAAAGCCATCCTGAGGCCCATTAACTAGTCCACCATTGCCTGTATTTTTCACTGTTCTCATAACCCTGAGCCCATTTATTGCTCTAACCACTCAAAACACATGAAATGCAGACGCACATCGCTGCAGTTTATGATGTGGCAAGCTATAGTGTATTAAACATACAGCTGATAAAAACTTAGAGGCAGGAGAAGAAAAGAGAGAACAAACGAGAGTGCTGAACAAAGCCAATGTGATTTGAAGTAAATACATATTTCTAACAACACATGGCAGGATTTATTGTCGAGAGGAAACAGAGGACAACTCGAAAGATCCGACTAAAGGAGAAAACACAAGACACAGATGAGATTCTCAACATTATCATTTTAGCCACTGTGCTGGATCAGGGCTAAAGCTGCACTGTCCACATTTCTCAGTTCCTACAATCCTTACACGCCCTCAGGGAGACGTTGCTTTATTTACTTACCACAACACAGTGTGGTTCTCAGAGAGAAATGCACAAGCCTCGTGCACCTCTGGGTTCTTCCATTTGAGCAAGAAAAAGGAAATAATATGTGAAATGGCAAGCTTTATTCCAGCGCTGCTTGATGGATAAAAAAAGGAACTTGGAGTTGAAGAACAGAGAAGCAGTTAATTAGAAAGAGAGGTTATCTGTCTGAGGCACTCATGTTGTCAGTGACTGGCAAGCCATCAGCACCACAAGCCAAAATGGCACCGGTGTATGTTACTGCGAGCCAGTGTCCTTGACTTAATAAGGCGCTAATCAGCTACATGTTTCTCTGTCGGCCGCGTAATGACATCCCTCATGGATGTGAGAGCATATCAGTTCCTGCAAAACATCTGGCCCTTCTCTGCTGCCCGTCATCCTCTCTCTGCCACCCGTCCCACTGCTTGATGGATGGAGCTGATGGATATGGCTGCCTGCCCTACTCCGGCTTTACTCAACTGACATATCAAAGAGAGAAAGGGAGACCGAGAGACACTGAGACAAAGAGACGAGAGGGAAAACTTGGATAGCTGTTCACACCTACCCAGCCAGCAAGCATCCAAAAGGACATCATGAAGGAAGCTCAATATCACTCCAAACTGGCACAATAGTCTCACCACTGAAAAATCAAAAACCTCCACAGCTACAACATACCGGCAGTAAAATATTCAAAGTTAGGGACATCCAATAACTTTACCTCATCAAGTGAACGCATTTGCATATGCTCTAAAATGTATACTTCATCTTGTTTGCTTAAAACCAGATGTGGTGAGTAATAAAGTACAAATATTAGCCCGAGGTATCTGAACTTTACTTGAATATTTATATTAACTTTTCCGTTTTACTTCCTATATTTTCAGACAAATATCTGTACTTTCTACTCTTTACATTTCTACAACATGCTTGTTACTTTACATTCAACACATTTGATGAAAGTCATTTTTCCGGACTTTGGGCACTTTAAAAACATCAAATCGATTGAACCTAAATGGAGGGAACAATAATACATAAAAGACAATCCTATTGGTGTATCCATTATCAGGGCTTATTACACATGACTGACATAAAAGACACAGAGATGAAAGAGACACAGAATACCTAATTTATACATTATTTATTGCACTATGGTGCTGATGGAGTTGAAATGGGCCGGAATGATCCGGAATAAATGAAGCTTTTTCAAAGGGCTCAACAAATATCAGCAAACAAACAAACGGGTTATGTGCAGTTTGTGTATGCTAGCTAAAGCCATAGCTGTTGTATTTCACAGGGAGATAAGAGAATGAGACATAAATTCGTTCAGCGATGGAGAAAGAGGAAAATTGTTTGTTTTTAAAGGTAAAGACTGCTCAGTCACATTTTATAGACTGGAAATTTAAAGCATGCATAAAATTTCTGATTTCATTTTAGAGTTTACTTTTTATCATGTACAGTAATGGATCGGTATGTGATGTGTTGTAGACGGGTTTTTTCATATTGTGAAACATCCTGAAAAACAAATTGAAGTCTGAAAAGTGTTTGAAAAGTGAAGTTTTAAAGTTTAAGATGATATTTAGATAAACTCAATGAATTCCACCTTTATACCAGCTTTATATTGTCTAGCAGTGATTAACTAGCCACAATAGCTCGTGTAGCATCTGCCTATATCTTGCTGAATTTCTTTACACAAAGCGCAGGAGTACAGCTCACCTATCACAGCCTGTACACACACAAAAAAAATCGATTAAAGCACATAATAGAAATTATTGTGGCCCATTTCTAAGTGATTTCTTTCCCCACACAACACTAGTACTATACAACCAATCTTACAGATCCCACACCTGCCAAATCTCACTTTAACCTTTGACTATTCTTATTTTCCTGTTTGGTGTGAAGCCAAAGTCATCCAGTATAAAGTATCTACATTACAGGCAACAGTAAACGGAGCTTTCTTTTGTATTTCCTTTTAGTTTTTTCTTAGCTTGTATTCTCCCCATTAGAATTATATTAAGAGCTTAAATAAGATTGTATTCTTTTATTATTATTTATTATATTAATTTAACTTGAGGGCCAGTTAGCTTTGCAGAAAAATAGCTGGTAGAAATATTATCCGAAGCACCATCTGTAAAACAGGCTCTGTCATCATTTGTGGCTCCATTTCAGCCAGTATTGTTGGGGATCTTGTCAAACTTGATCGAATTTTGAATGTGAAAAAGCACAATCGGGTTTGATTCATCATGTAACACCATTTGGAAAGTTTCTGACTGGCAACGGCTTCGTTTTTCGGCATCACAATGATCCCAAACACAGCGTCAGTGGAGTAAACGCAAACCTGGATAGAAAACACACTCACTGTAAGCCATGGATTGGCCTCCCTTGACGAGGACATCAAGATTAACAATGTGGTATCATGTTGACAGCTAACACAACAAGAGGCAGCCAACAATCAGAGAAGAGCTTTGAATGTCCTTGAAGAAGCCTGGAGAGCTATTATTAAAGACTACTTAAAGAAATGACGCTGTCAGAGCAAGCTCAGTCTGTTTTGATGAATGAAGCTAATTGGAATTGTGTAAGCTCTGCGTTTGCCTGATATAGTGTGTTTTCATGTATGTTTATGCATATTTAAATTTTTCTAGTAAAATAAATGAAAGGTGGCCTAAGACATTTGCACAGTGCTCTACATCAAACCCTTTATGAATGAAGCCCCTGCTGCTCATCTTTCCTAATGCTTTTTGATTAACACAAAAATCAAGAGTTAGTGAAGTGGAACTACATGAGTTCAGTCTCATACGGAGCGACAATATGTCAAAGCAGTCCAGCTGCCAGACAATAATGAGTTTGAATGGAATTTAAAATAATACATGTTGCAGTTCAACGTAGATCCTGCAAGAGCTGGACCTGCTTATAGAAATAAAGCTTTTACTACTTAACTACCAGTTCCTTTCAGCTTCAGCCTATTTGAGCTCACTGAAAATTCACTACCACGTTTTAGTTTCTGTGCTTATTTAAGTGCTGCAGCAAGTTGGTTCTTTAAAAAAAGAAAAGTGCGGTTTGCTTCACCAAAAAATACAAAACCAGGTCCCAAAAAAGCTGATGTTGGATAACCATATGGTCAGAAAGATGCATCTAGAGGAGTTCTATCATGTCATAGTTGAATGTGTAAACAGTGTGTAAACAAGCCACAGCTTTTAAACCAAACCCTTGTCAGGCATTATCATGTCAGTGTTTCACAGCTTGTTGAGCTACTTGACGAAAAAAATTTGATGCAGACATAAAATGTTTCATAGTGCAGGTGTTGATTGTTGCACCCAGTGCTTGGTCAGCCACTGATGGCTGTTCAGCTAGCAATGTCAGCTATTAGGACATGCAATCAAGAACTTAAATCATAAATAACAATTTAATATGTGGGAAATTGTCTTACCTAACTTTACTCTATTAGATGGAAAAATAGCTTTAAAAAAAACAGAAGAGAACTGAGCTAAAGGTCATGCAGACAAGTATGCAAACACGACCTGAAATCTATGCAAATTCACCCACGTTGTATAAGCCCTTTATGAGGGGAAATGTATCTGAACAAAACTAGACAGTGCTGTCAACTCACTTTCAGTACTGACTGTCTGCTCAGCCGCAGGAGCAATGACCATGTATCAAGAACACGAGTGTGGAGGTCAGACTGAATGGCAGACACAGACAAAGCTTTCAAAAGCATCCGTTTCACCATGTTGTATTTTCGCGGCTCTAATGGTACAATGAGCACATTCAGAGTAAAGTATTTAATGTGTGAGTCCATCAACCTTTAAATAAAGAGTACAAGGATTCCATCAGAGAAAGCACACTCAAAGGGCAGAAAGGAAGAGGACAGCTTTTTCCCCCCGCATAAATTGAAGATTATGAAATCAACTAATGTTCTCAGTCTGCTTTTTTTTATTTGCACTTTCGTCTTTTCTCTGACAGTTAGAAATAGTTAGAAATAGATCACTTTATTGCCAAGAGATCAAGAAAAAAAAAACTCTGATTGCCTCTAAGTTAATTTGTCTTTATTGCAGCACAAGGGAAAGGGCTGACAGGGGCAGAAAAAGTGGGAAGTCGATTACGCTCCTGTGTCTGCCTCCCCCAACGATCCGCACACCCACACTTCCCCTGTGCTCCGGTCTGCAAGAGCTCAGTGCACAGGACAGCCTGAGCAACCAAAGAGGGCACAGACACCTCACTAATCACACCAGCAATTAGTGCAAGCATCATAAAGCACCGCTGCCTATAAAACAGCTATTGAGTTTAGTGTTATCGTCATTACCCATCCTTCCCCGGCTTGCTAATCAGCTCGTGCACTGGGCAGAGAGGCAGACGGGTAGAAAATAATAAATTCCTAATCAGAAACAATGGGACTCTCACTCGACGTCCCTGGTGTTATGGCTCTCTGCTCCCGTGGAGGAGTAAACATTTGCAAATCAAAGTTATTTAGTTGATTAGGCTGCCCAAAGGCAATGAAAAGACACATCAAAGAGTCTGAGAGAAGTGTTGGATAAGATTCTTTTTTTTTTTTTCTGTGCACTGACAATGTTGCCAAAGCAGCAGCAGTTTGACACTTTAAAAACTTATATTTTCATTTGCCTATTTTGCCACTGATTAAAGGAAGTAGGAATGACAGTTTCTAACAAATGTTTGCACAATGCTACACTTGAGTACTATTGTGTCTTGCTCAGCATGAATGCAAGATAAATTATTAGTCAGCGCATTTAACGCCTGCCCATTTTTATGGATAGCGTTACCCATTTAAAACAAGCTTCAAACATTCTCAAGTGCCTGTATGCAGAAAAATCCACATGAACAGTGCCGACATACTATATGCATGAAAGTGATATAATGTGATATAATGTTGAGACCCCATTTTTAGATGACTGAAAGCTTTTCTACTCTGACTGAGAAGTGAGAAGTGGTCACTTGGAGCTTTAATAGTTTGAAGTGGCAATAAAGGACTTTTTTTTTTTTTTTTTTTTTGCTTTAACGTGTCATTATAAAGTAAATGTTGTTTGCATTGCTATGAAATAATAACACCATCGGCCTCTAGACAGACTCTCTGTAAGCCTTGCTTTCATTACACAATTCTGTCTGCCACCAGAAACAAAATCCATCCTTCCATTTTCTTCTGCTTATCCAATTCGCATCTGCGGGAGGGCTGGAGCCTATTCCAGCTGGAAAAATCAATAGCGCAGCCAAACTAGGAAGAGGGTGATGTTTTTTGATTTCCTTGGTAGTTATGCACAGGTAGCTGAAATGGAGACTGGGTGAAGAACTGAAGGAATTGCTAAAAAAACAAAATATCCCTGCTGTTGGAAGAGACAAAGAAGGCTAAAAGGGAGACTGACAATAACCTAAAGCAAAAATAAGCATGACAATTTTATAGTATAAGTTGTACAGATAGTATTCACACCCAGAATTCAGCTGGCATTACTTCTATAGCACAGGCGAGTTATAAAACCTGTCTATTTATCCTCCTACTTACAAGCAGGCATTTTAATATGCTGCAGATACTTCAGTGGGCACGATTTCCTTCAGCACATGTCATAGCAGTATTCCAAATATTTGCGTTTAACATTACGGAAGACGACTGAATACTTATGTACAGTAATGTGCTCGCAGATGTACTGGCAAAAGGCAACGAATGAGACAAAATTCCAAAAATATGCAAAAGTTACGAACGCAGTACAAACAAAAGCCTGACTAGGAACACAGAGAGAATGTTCGAAGACAATCTGGTAATGTAAATAATTTTCTTAGCCGCAGAGGGAACATGCTTAGTCATAGAAAATCCTTTGTTTTTCTATGCTACAGTTAGCATATTAAATCTAAATTAAAAAATACTTCACCTCTAATTAAAGTCAGACTAAGCTCATGAGTACAATTCAGTGATTTGCAATATTTTTTTAAAAAATAAACAGCAGCTATTCTTGCACTTCTCGAGCCACAATGAGGCGTACCAGGAAACCAGTTTGTCAGTTTTGAATTTGCTTAGCATAGAGACTAGTGATCACTACGGAAAGACGCACCTGACCAATTGGCAAGTGGTTGTTGGAGATTACTGGTAGTTGCTAGCTAAAAGTGGTCGTAAAAACTTTTATGGAGCTGCACTGATAAAAGAAGATTCCCACGTTCACCCGTAGTCTCTATGCAAGATGCTGACTTCTCTATGATTACTCACCACCACTGAGCGGTATTGAAATAAATAAAATATTGAAATAAATAAAACTAAATCTAACGCAAACTGGAAACAGTATCCTTCACCTTCAAAATAAAAGTTGCATCTTTTGAAGGATTTTGTGGTCATGATAAGCTAAAGCCTTTATTTTGAAGGTAGATATTCTGCAAGCGACCATATCAATCACAAAGACATTTTTGTTACACCAAATTTTTGACTATCTGCAAACCTTCAGCAACCACTTGCCAACCAGTCAGGGAATACACATTTTTCCCTGGTGACTGCAGATTGCCAAAGGGTGTCTGACTAGTCTGTGCTACTGAGGTCTTAGTTATTGACAACCAAACTGTTTAGTTAGGTTAGAGAAAAAATTATGTTTATATGAGTTCAGAGAAGTGACACTATAGTGTGATGCCAAGGGGATCTTGCCCAAGGGTGCTAGGAATGGAGATTGGGCTCATGCAACTGCCTGAGTGATAGGTTTGACTCCTATGTCTGACATATGTTGGGCCTTAATTTTCTTTCTTTGCTCTTTTCTTCTGTCCAGTATCTACTGTCAGTTTGCCCCTCGACATTTGTTAGGCACTCAAAATATCATGCATAGCTAAACCCAACAAGGCCAAGCCACATGTGAATCACGCTTAAAATATTATTTTTCTTTTAAACACAAATAATAATAACACTGCTGTCCATCTAATAGTATTTTAAAACAACCTTTGCACTCCTTGATGTTTATTTGCTGCCAGGCATGTCATTTCCATTTGCTCCATAACCACTGACACGAAGTTCATCACTTGGCAGGAGTCTTGTGGATTGTAGGAGATTTCTCCCACAACTGTACAAATTTGCAGCTCCTGTAATTGTAGCTTGACTCATCCTCATGTGGACTCAAACAGAAACCTCTTCTAATGATAACAATAAATTAAGTTTTCCTGCTCCACTGAAGCCCATAAATAATTAATTGGTTTGTTGGCGAGGGGATGGTTTAGCATGACCAATTTGCTTCCTGCTACAGACAGTGTGATCAGATGCTGCTGACTCAGCACTCCGCTCATTCTGGTCAATTAGAAACAGCACATTAGTGAAATATGAGCTTTGTTTAGAATGTTTTTATGACACATTTTCTCATTGATAGGAGCCGAGAGCTCAGGAATCATGTCATTGGGCACTACACTGAAAAAATGGAATGTTATACAAGCAGAGAACATCTGAAGGTTAGACATGTAAGCTTCTCTATACCTAATCACAGTTTTGGACATGCATCCAAGCCATCTTTGCTTATATTATGCAGTGCCAATATTACACTTTATTAGGTCCATTTTTGTCTTCAGAGTTACTTTAATTCTTCGTGGAAGAGATTTAGTGAGGTGATAAAGGGTTGGTGCTAATCTCCTGTTCCATTACATCCCAAAGGTGCTCTGCTGAGTTGAGATCTGATGGCGGTGGAGGCCATTTAAATACAGGGAACTCATTGTCCTGTTCAAGACACCGGTTTGAGATCATTTACAATTTGTGACATGGTGCATTATCCTGCTGGTAGCAAACATCAGAAGTTGGAAACCCTGTGGTCATAAGGGGATGGACACGGTCGGCAACAATACTCAGGTAGGTTGTGGTGTTTAACAGATGCACTAGATGTTCCAAAAAATATGCCGTATGCCATTACACCACCAGAAGCCTATAAGCCACTGACTCAAGGCAGTGTGGATCAGCATGTCTCATGCTATCTATTCTCAATTCTAACCCCACCATCTAAATTTCACAGTGGACTCATCAGACCAACAAATATTTATTTTTCTAATCTTCTGTTGTCCAAATTTAGTGCTGACAAAAATGCTGATCATGTTGTTGTCTTCTGCTGCTATAACCCATCAGCGATATTTTTTGGACTGTTCTCTTTAGATTCTAGAGATGGTTGTGCAGGAGAATCCAAGTTGATCAGGGATGTCTGAATTACCCAGACCAGCCAGTCTGGCACCAGCTGCAAAGAAAATCACTTAAATCCTATTCTGATGCTCATTTTAAACTTCACTGTGTTGTCTTGACCATGTCTACATGCCTAAATGCATTTAGTTGCGCCCATGTGACTGGTTCTTTAGACATTTAGGTTAACATAACAACAGTACCTAATGAAGTGGGCAGTGAGTGTAGAGTACAATGCAAGTATTGAGCTATTCGTCCTCTCTTTATTTTTCGGTTCAAAGGCAGCGGCAGACCTTTCTAAGAGTGGTCTTGTAATAGTTCTCCATGCTTTCTGAAGATCCTTCAAAGTTCATCTTTGGAAGCTACTTAAAGATATTACAAGAAAAGCTTGCCTAAGAGATTTCAAGCTGTGTTGAAGAATATGGTCATATCAAATATTTACTCTGAAGCTCATTAGAAATGTACAAATGTCATACTGGTTTTCCATTTATTTTTGTGGGTTTCAATAAATCATTGCAGTTATTTCCCTTTTTCCTAGAAAGGAAAAGAGGTGCATCTCAAGACTTGTGCACAGTACTCTATATATTACTAATATCGTACTATTATTACTGCACACTCACCCCCTTTATGCTGAAAGAAAACTTGAAATAAAATTGAGTTCTTTCCATAAAATCAAGGACATCATCAGAAAGGCTTAATAAAAACCCTTTTTACATCTAGGTTCTGCTGATAAGACAATAATGTAAATGTTTTACCATTCTTAATGCGACTTTTGAGACTTTAAAATGAAAAATTTGGACTGTTGAGTGTGTTGGGTAATTATTCACTGTGATTAACCCTAGTGCCTGATTCTGGATGCGGTGAGACCAAATAAATCAGGCATGAGGGCACACAGGGTTCTGTTTTTATAACAGTGTGCATTTTTCCCAGATGCCCATAGCTGTATTTTGTTAATAGAACTCATTTTGTATTTTGGGAAATCATTGTGGTGGTAAATGTACCACTGGAGAGTCAAAGGTGTGCAATATTGTGTGTCAGTCATAATGATGCAGTGCAGGGTAATTTGGATGTCGGAGCCTTGAATCGTGTGCTTACGGAGAATCAGAGTTTCATGAAAGTGAAGGCAGCCATTTTCTATTATTTTCATGGCTTTAGTCTGCATATCAATTGATTCTAACAAACAACATGTTTAATTCTAAGGCACTTCATCATCCAATGCAGAGCTATGCATCATGACGCCCAGAGTTAATAGGCTGTCGAGCCATCCTTCGTCTTGCAGCTCATGTACAGTTTCCTACTCTTCTCTTGGGATCTGAGAACATGTAGCCAAATATGTTATCTCCTCTAAAAGCGGTTTGATTTAAAGTACCATATATGTACCTCAGAGTCCCATTGGGAGAATCGTTTATGGCAGTGAGTCTTTTGTGCTAGAATTTTACTCCATTACAAAACTGCCTCAGTGCGATTGATCAAAGCAGACTCATTTTAAAAGCAATGAAAGCGTTCTTATTTGACACGTTGAATCCAATGCACGGCCAGATTAATGTATTCCTCCTCATCACACCCTGGTTCTAATACAGTGTCATTGTTCCCAAAAGGTGACAAAAAAAAAAATCAGTCACCACATCCTGTTTCCTACATCATTACACATATGGAGCTCTGGAGGAACTGTAGCTTGTCATCTTTGCTTTGCCCCCCCCATATTTTGTCCAAGTGTTGGTTCTGCACACAGAAAATGCATCACCTCTGAGCAGGAGGACTCTGATCAACAAACAGTGCTCAGAATAGCTCCTAAATAACCCTTCATGAACTTGGTACAGGCTGAATCATCACATTACGACATCTACTGACGACAGAGTTGCTTAACACTTTTTACATAAATTTCTAAGCCTTGTTTTTCAAACCCTTGCACTTATATCACCATTCAGTGCACTTTACAATGTACACTGGCACCTAAACACATCCCAGCCTATAATACCAGAACATTTATGTCTTTCAATTCAGTCAGTAGAATTTTTTTTTTACCTGTTACGTTTGTTCTTTACAAACCAGCTCCATCTGGAGCAAACATCTGGAAGTTGGTGACACTTTCTCTCAAGCAGGCAGCAATGGACAGCTTTATCAGACATGGAAAGTTAACCAGATGTGCGAAACCATTCAGTCCATCTACACCCTTGAATTTTTTTTCTTGTAAAATAATAATAATAATAATAATGGATTGCATTTATATAGCGCTTTTCGGGGCCCTCAACGTGCTGTACAATTCCACTATTCATTCACTCTCACATTCAGACACTGGTGGAGGCAGCTACAGTTGTAGCCACAGCTGCCCTGGGGCAGACTGACAGAAGCGAGGCTGCCATATCGCGCCATTGGCCCCTCTGGCCAACACCAGTAGGCGGTAGGTGAAGTGTCTTGCCCAAGGACACAACGACCGAGACTGTCTGAGCCGGGGCTCGAACCGGCAACCTTCCGGTTACAAGACGAACTGCCAACTCTTTGAGCCACGATGAGCCACTTTTGCTCTCAAAAGTCAGCACAGCTCGGGTCAAAGTTCAGCTAATTTGAATAGATGGTTTTGCTGCTAACATGTAGACTTGACCCTGGCACAACCACAACAGATAATATACACAATTAGCTAACTACCCCATATAAACACACAAAAAATGCTATTGCACCACATGCTATTCTGTGTATGATGGTCTGCTGAAAGTAAAGCCTGAACTACATAACACTGCCGTCTACATCAGTTTTTTTTAAAGTGACAGCATGCTGTGATTCAGTTATTCAAATATAGATCACTTGTATATTAACATTCCCAATTTAGATATACCCACGGCACTGACATAACAAGACATAGTGCATGAGTAATATTGTAGTACGTTGTGCAATTTTTGACAGTAAATCAAAGCAAGATTAAAGTTGGGATTTCTTTTGGGTTTTTTTTTTTTACCACGGTAAGTTTATTTTGATCATTCACAAAGTCATCCTACATGTAAATTTAGGGTGAGTAAATTTTTACTTTCATCATTCTGTCACATTGCCGCTATTATAGCACAGCGAATGCATTTAACTCTTGTTTGAAAACACTCGCATGTGATGCTGCGGGTATGTGATAAACTACAAGCGGGACCATGAGAGGGAGACTGGCATCAGGGGTCTCATGTTGTTGCCGTATCGAGCGTTCTCTTGAAGAACGCTGTATTTCAGCGAGCTGAACAATTCCAGATGCTGGAGAGACACATGCACAGTCTGTGAGAGTCTATTAATGTGAGGCACGCATCGGGACTTAATGCTCCGTTGGATGTGATGCAGAAATGGTACAAGGTTACGAAAAGTAACCGCGGTGCACATTCAGACTGCAGCTGACATGATTACATGCTGTCGGAGTGCATGTCTAGAAGGGGGTGGAGCTGACAGTAACTCAGCCACTAGTGTGGAGCTCCACTGCAGATTCATTTAGTGATAATTGAGATTCAGCAAAGCCACTTTACTGTGAAAAATATATTTTTCATACATATACATGATATGTATGTATATGTTTATACATATTTTAGAGAACCATATTTTAGAGAACCAAAAACCACAAGACAAGGCTGGAGAATCCCAGTGCCTTTTTACTCAAGTGTCCCTGTAAATAAATCATCGGGTAAACTGAAACGAGAGCCTGAATGGACGGGTGCCTGCACCACCGCAAGGGCTGTGTCAATTAATGTTAGATGACAAGCAGACAAGGTCCAACACCAGGCCTTCCTGAAACCTTCTGCCATTCACTTTCATCAATAATGGACGAGGATCTGTCTCTTGAGTGAGCCAGCACATCCTGGATCAGCTCTATCTCTCATTATTTTCTCGTTTTTTGTCCCCATCTCCCAAGTTTACAGAGCAACTCATTTCTTCTCTTTGTGTAATTCCAGCAAAATAGATTGCAGGTTGCAGGATTCAGGGATAATAGCCTTCTATTGAATTTTTCTTTTTTTTTCTTTTTTTTTTTAGTAATGCAAAAACACAGCCTCAATAGAATCTATAAATACTTCCCATCCTTTTTTCCACCAATTAAGCGCTGGTAACAGGCACTGTGTGGGTGGATGGGAGGCTGGAGAAGTGGAGGCAGATGTACACTGGTGTGGTGGTGGTGGTGGTGGTGAAAAGGGTGTCAGGGGGAGAGAGGTAAGAGAATTAAAATACAGTAAGTGAACAGATAATATTCATGCAATTATCCTGGATGTACTTTTCTTCTTTTAGAAATGCTCCTTCCTCTAAACATGTCCATCACTCGTTTCACCCCTAATTCCCCTTAATTTCAGTCTATTTTTCAACAGTTCCACATTCCCTCCTCTATCATTACCCCCTTCTGTCAAGCAGTAGCTGTCAATATGATTTATCAGTGATGCTAACTGATGTAGTTGTCCTACTGTGAAGGCTGATTAGATGACCATCCTGCTGATACAGCCTTGTCAGGGACTACAGTCTTCAAGAACGGTAACAGCATTGCCCTGTCTCTGCCCTTCTCTTCATGTGTCACTCTTGCTTTTTTTCCTCCCTTGTTTCATTGTCATTGCTGTTTGCCTTCCCTTTAGTGAATTTCCATATTGAGTGTTAGCGTCGAACATCAGCCTCTGAAAACTGTCCGCATAAATTGAAAATTACAGCTGATTTTTTTGAAGCCCGTTCCCTTTCTTTACAGTGCTGTAGATTTGCCCTATATGCCCCAGAAAAACTGCAGGTGTTAGACATAAACAAATTCTACTCCATCTACAGAAAATGATAAATTGGAACACAAGACCAAAGCACAAACTGTTTGTCAAGAAGCACTTAGAAGCACTCCATCACCAGAAAGTAGGATTCAGCATTATGTTGCCCTTTATAGCAAGCATTGTATGGCTACAAATTCACTAATATTCAATTTGATTTATTTATATAGTGCCAAATCAAAACAACAGTCTCATCATGGTGCTTAATATTGTAAGGTAAAGACCCTACAATAAGACTGAGAAACAGCAACAATCAGATGCAAGTATTTGAGACAGTGGGAAGGGAAAATAAAGAAGCCTCTATCTGGTCGTTAAGTGATGACGTGACGAATCCTACTTCCGGGCCTAAAGTAGTCTGTGTTTAATATGGCTTTTGTGTTGTTAACATGTTTAATGTTATGTATTTTCTTCTATTCAAAAAGCTCCTAAAACAGTCAATGATCACTGTTGACCTCCCACGACTTTTATTACCGCTAATCATTTATTTAAGCTCAGTTTTTAAAACCTTAGGATGTAACTACAGCCCAGCCCATGCAGCAGTATATGAATGACTAACCTCGTATTGTGGATGGATTATCTCAGTTGTTCTCCTGGCTGAAGTTTGGTCCTTTTACAGCATCCTGCCATGCGATTACATTTGTTCCTGACCACCGAGAACACTCATGTTAACTTTTATCGAGTGGAAAAAAAGTTAGCTTGTTCATATTATGCTAACATAGCTGTGTCGCTAGCGGTCACGTAGCACATCATTATATACCAGCTAGCCAAACTTCAGTAACTCTACAAACGTCACTGCTGTTTAGTTTTCTGTCTTCATTTATGTTGTAAGTGATAACAGAGCTGTACGTTTTAATTTGTTTCCAAAACCCCGCAGTCAGGACATGCTATATTGTATTTAGATAGAAGCTAGCGAGCTAACTTCCTGCTAACTTCTAACTCCATTAAATGTCATAAATTCCGTTTTCATGGATGCCTGGATGTTAAACTCAATTGTTACACCTGGTAGAGCAGAACGCTGATCATTTTATTAAAGATGAAAGACTTTAGACAGTTTTTCAACTCTCAGTAATGCCATAGTGATCGTTTGATATATGGACCTGCAGCGGAGTTTAGGCCCAGACACGGCTAGTGACGTCAGACTTAACGACCGGATTAGAACCAGGCTCAGAGAGGGACAGCCATCTGCTGTGACTGGTTGGGGGTGAGGGGCAAAAGAGACACTTTTGAAGTTAGCCAGAGACTGATAATAACTATCTATCCATTCTCTTCTGCTTATCATTATCAGGGTCGTGGGGGGTCTGAAGCCGATCTGAGCTACCATAGGGCGAGAGGCGGCGTACACCCTGGACAGGTCGCCAGTCTGTCGCAGGGCTAACGTAGAGGAGCAGACAACCATTTTCACTCACATTCACACAGGCTACTGAGAATCAACAATTAACCTAACCCCACTAACTGCATGTGTTTGGACTGGAGTTAATAATGACTAATGATTCAATAATATGAAACTCATAGCGGCTCGCATCAAATTGTGATTTTCTTATATCTCAACTTTTGGGCCTCATTCACTAATATTTGCGTAGCAACATTCCTACACTAGGCAAAATAAGAATTTGCACACGCGACTGGATTCACGCCATGTGTGTGCTGGCCATTTTTTCCTCAATGCATGACACGACTTCAGTGTCGCCATCACTAAACTCCTGTGTTCAGTGCGATGATGTTGAATATTCCTGATAAGTTCTGTAACTTCTCATTTAGTTAAACACCTTCGCAGTGACACTCAGAGCAATATATATTGTTTAACAAAATGTGAAAATATCTTTATCTTTGGTTAACCAAAGGCCATCTTCCTGATTTGGAAACAGGCTCAATTTTTCATCAAGTGTCAACTTGGAGTTGACAGTTATTTAGTAGAACCGTTTTGGATGAAAACTAATGACATTTACTTCAGCTTCAGCTATTTTTTGTATCTTATATGTATTACATATTGTTATATTGCTAACTTAAGCTGGAGAACTGTAGCGATTTTTCCTGTTCTAAAATACTGTCAGCCTGTTAGGATTTAGCTTACAGCTTTGCAGTGTCCTGAGCTCCACTTCAAAGGATCACAAGTCTTTATTCTTTTCTCAAATGCTTTACCAAAGTTCTGAATTTAGATATAAAAATACATTTTAAAAATACATACAAAAAAAGCAAAAATATCTAATACCGTACTTCCATCAGTAATGTGAGTAAAAACAGATAAAATCATAAACTGGTTGACTACTTTTTAACTGGCTCTGCACCACTAATCTTCATCAGCTTGGACCATTATTATGCCAGCCATCCCACTCCACACTCCCCAGTTCATCCCATTAAAGTCCCTTAATTGTTTCCCTGACCTCTGTGTGGAACGACCCAATCAAATAGCCAATGCATCCTGAAATGAATGTCCATATTTGCATTGTTCACTTTTCATTAGGGTGTCATTAATTTAGTGGCTGGAGAAAACAGGGATCTTATTCAAGGGGAAGGAGGTCAAAAGAAGACCTTTCACAATTGTAACATGGTAGACTAATGTGCCTGTGTTAATTCTGCTCTAAAATCTACAGGAACTCCTTGCAAAGCAAATGTTGTCTGCAAATTACTTTTCCATTCACCTAGACTAATATCTGAATCCTTCCCTCTAAATTTAGTTGTGACCATATTAAACATAGGGATCATACCAAAGGGCCTAAACCCTGCACTAGAAACTGATGCTTCTCTATTTGGGCCAGACTGTGATTCACTCTGATCAGTCATCTTACTTTTACCCACTACAGATTATGGTGGCCAGATCCTGTCGACAACGCCAGTTGTAACACACCCAAAGAAAGATTCTAGGTCTGACCCACCGTCTCAGTCGTGGGCAAAAAGATGACAGTCAATAAAATTCTAAAAGATTTGAATTAACACAGGCACATTAGTCTACCATGTTACACAATGAGAAGGTGGACAGATGATTTTTATTCCACAGCTCTTCAAGAAATATTAGTTGATTAAGAAATCAAAACTCAGTATTTATACTCTGTATATAAACACAAACCACATGTGCTTCAAATATAACAAATCAACACAAAATAAACTTGCTTCCAGTTTTGTATTACAGTTTCTCAGAAATCCTCAAATGGACTGGTCAGAAAATATCTGGAATGAAATCAGACATCAATGTAACACCTTCACATTACACTAACTGAATGCTGCCACTGTATAATTCATGGTGAATTCACCCCGATTTAACTGTCTGCATTCCACTACAGTCACAACCTTTCACGACCGACTCAGGGACTTGCCAGAGAAAACATCCAAACTGATCAAAGTAAATCCTTGAAATGAAAAATTCTTTGAAGCCTTTTTGACTGTCAGAGAAAAAATTGGAAATATGTGCTGGGCTTTTATGGCAAACATGCAAACCCCAGTCTTTGTAATGCTGAGTGGCAGCTCCCTTAAAGGAGAGCAGGGTTTTTAATCAGAATAAATGCAAGAAGACACTGAGACTTGTTGTGTGAGGCATTAACACGGTCAGAGGATCAGCAAGGAAATTTGAAGCTCTTAGTGGAAATCCTAATTACAATGCCTGGACACAGACTGGAAGCAAATGAATATCAACTAAAGATAAGAAGCCAGGCAAAGTGCAGCAATACATGGTCAATCCAAAAGCTTTTGTCTAAATTGTCTTTTAGCAACTACTAAGCATTAAAGACAATCCCAGAAATATGCTGTTTACTGCAGGAAATACCATATGGATGTGGATTTAGTAAAACATGAACAATCTGATGGTATTTGCTGTTATCTTTATTCCATCTCCATTGTTTGACTTGTATTCCATCTACAGTGCAAGGCAGGTGAAAAGGTTAGATGTTGAGGAAGAAAGTGGCATTTCAAAATTAAAGGCCATGCAGAAAGAAGCGATTTGTTTAACAGTGAAATTTACCCTTGGTGATTTTTAATTTTCGTTTTTAGGCAGAAACAAATGATAGATGTAATTATGAAGTGTCGTGGTACCATAGGAGTGAACATATAAGGACATCTTATCATTCTGACACGTATGAAACATAAGTAAGTACTCGGGGACCAACAAAGTAAATAATCTGCTCCATACTTAAATATCCCACCACCTGATATGGTAGTATCTCAGACAAGGGCCTGGAGTACCCTGTTTTTAAAAACGATGATGACAATATCAGATCTGATGGGCATATGCTACTTTCCACTTGCTTCATTCAATTTCATCCCCAGTTGTGTGCTAGCACTGACATCAGAGGAGTGTGGTGGCCAGGTCAAACTGGCTATTATATCCCACAACTGCACTGTGATGTTATCTTACTTCTTATGACCTGAGCCACTGGATCCATCTCTCACATCCATCTTCCAAGGGCAGCCAGCCACAGAAGCAGTATTTTGCAAATGCCACCACAAGGTTCCCAAGCAACTCTTTTGCATTGTGACACTCAGACCTCTCTGGCACACACAATCCAGCAGCAGAGTCATCCTTTCTTTAGTATTAGATAGAATCTGTGAATGCTGACGCTCGCACATGCATCTGGGACTGTTGGACTTCCTTCCTTTTTGTTACCTAGTATTTAAATCTAAAACAAGACAAAGCAAAGATACCAAAACATGATAACATCCAAGTGGTGCTTAGATTCATAATTACAAATGCTGCACCGTTCAAACAGCTTCATAGCCAAACAACTATAAACTAATCTTTTTAGACTTGCATTTAGTTAACTCTTTTTAGGATCTCTTATTTTTTTGTAAAGTATTTTGTGATCCTTGTCTTGAAAGGTGCTATATAATTAAAATTTTACTCACCTACAGTGCCTCTATGTGCCACGTGTGAATATTCTACCATATGCACATTAGCACTATATTTAAAGCAGCTGATAGAAATGTAAGTGCTGTATGTATTTGTTTATAAATCACACTAAATAAAAAAAATACCTAAAGATTGAACTTTATGAAAAATTGCATCAAAGTTAAAATTAATAAAGAGGTGGACATAAATGAACGCTATGGTCACGCTAGTGGGAAAGTTCAGGTATCATCTGCATACATGGAAATGTATCCAGTGAAACCTTGTCAAGGCTAGCTGTAGCAGGCAGGAGGAAGGACCCAAATGCAGGACTCGGTACACACGGGGATGAGCTCAAAAAGGCAGCTTTATTTTGCTGTAAAACACTAAAATACTACCAAACAAAACCCAACTCGGAAAACTTGAAACTAAGACTAGGGAACAGGAAACTAGGAGTTACAAGGCAACATGGAGCATGGAAAAACCGCACAGCAAGACACTGAACAGAGGGAACACCGAGTACAGGGACAGGAGCGACAGGAGACGCGACTGACTGGGAACAAGACAAACACGAGGACAGAACTAACCCACACCAAACATGGGGGCATCAGAACAAAACCTGATAACTAGAATTAACAGAGCAAAGAAGGACTAGAGTGATAAAAACAGAAACCAAAAAACTAGTAATCATAAACCATGAAGTCACAGATTAATAATAACAAAACAAATCCAAAACACTGGGTCACTGACCCAGGACCATGAAATAGCTGATATTGTTCTATATTATGTTAATATAATATATTTTTTCTTATTGTTTTACAGAATATATTGAAGCAAAATGATAAGCGCACTATTTAAAAATTCTGTGATAACATAGTCTGTACAGTAGAGCAACTATTCAAAATTTACAAGACTCTCAGCACCGTCCGCAGTACATGCAGCACAGTATGCATCACAGCTGGCAGAGGTCAGCAAGTGTCTTAATGGTAGGTGCTAGCTTGTTGGTGAAATTCACTGCAGAAACTAATCAGTTACATGTCCATGCAGCGGTCTCTTTTAAGAGTGCACAGTTTGAGCCATTTTTACATTTCATAGAATCTGATCAGTGACTACAGGCATTCTGTGGCCATTAGGAATGTTTCAATTTTTGTGCCTTTTGAGCCTTAAGATTGATTAATATCAAATATATTCACTTCCTTTAAGAACATTTATGAAAAAGTATTCCCACTGTAGCTCCATGCTTGTCTTGAGTTTGTCACCACACACTGCAAAAATGCACATGCGTGCAATATTTGGGACGGTCCAATTTTCTAAATCCTATTTTCAAATCCGAATGCATCTTGTAATCTGTCATTTCCTGTCCTTATCTCCCCGGTATAGGTGGGAGCTTCTCTTGGAGCGCAAGACGAGGTTTTATGACAGAAATCTGCAGCAGACGGCCTGTAAATACAAGATATGTTGAGACTTTTTAAATCCTGAAGTCTGATCCCTTCTTAAGAAGCCATTCCTCATCCAGCTCTCCTCTGCTGCAAGATGTCTTCATGCTGTATGTCAGTCTTTTTTATAACTGCCTGATTTTTTGCGGGCAGTGCTGTCACATCAAAGAGCGTTTTTTGTTGGCTCCACAGATGATAATCATCCATTTACAATAAATGACTTGGTACTTTATTGCCAAATATGACGTTTCCACGCAGTGATGACATTTATGTCTGCATACATGGTGTTTCCACCTACAGTGATACCTACTTCCCCCATGATGAGGACGCTTCTGGTCATTTGACATTTCTGCATTGTGTTCAAGTGACAAAGATTTTTATTGATACGTTTTAAATCAGGGTTGGTATAAAACTAATAGTTGAGTCAGATCATGATGTGTAACTGGATTGCCAGTGTTCTGCCTCCAGCACACTTTACCCAGACATAACCCTTTGCCAAAACTGAATGGGAGCTTTTCCAGAAGAATGTCTCTGAAATATCTTTTATTTCTGCTGTGTGTACATCTGGTCCTGATACTTCTTTCATTACTCTTATTCCAAGTGTCAAAAGCTTTACTGTAAAGTGTCTACATATTTCAGAATGCACATTCCTTTTTTCATTTTTAATTAAAAAAAGAATGTATGTCGCTTTAGAGAGCCACTTCACACTTTATTCAATTTAACAAAATTTACTGTGTTGCAGAATAATTATAAATGAGACTGATTCAGACTGATGAAAAGGTGAAAAAAGTCAAAAATGAAAATTTCTTATATAAAAATGTATTCACAGCCTTACTGGTTTATAAAGGCTGTTTTAGAAGAGGCAGTTTTTTGTTCTTGGGAAAAGCTTAATTTTTACTTCTGCAATAAATCTATGCAGAACCTACAACAGCGCCTAAGCAAGTGGCTGATGTTTTTGCTAGGTGTGCATGCATTGGTCTGCAGTTTTAATGCCAAAACACTGATTGGGTTTTGGTCGCACTCTTTGAGGTGATTTTGTCATGGTCCGGGTGAGTACGGGGTTTTTCCACTCTGCTGGGCTCCACCTTCAGGCAGAGACTCCAATGAGCTTCCACACCAGGTTCCAATCAAGTCACCAGCATATAAGACCAGCATTCACAACAGACCTCTGCCAGATCTTCTGCTAACTCACGTTAGTGCTAGGCCGCCAAGCCCTTGTGAGAGCCCTTAACTACTGCTTTTCTCCTCACCGTGTTTTCTTTGTCATAGGACCCACCTGGCAGTCGCACTTCCCAAGCTAAACTACTCACATCTCCCCTGGACGCTGGTTCTGTCATCTGGTTGCTTCCTTTCCATCATTGGGCTACACCTGCCTGCCTCCCTGCCAAGTCCCTCACTCCAAGTATATTCTGGACACTCCTCACCCGGAACCCCTTGGACACCCCCTCTTCGCATGACACTTTAACCTGCAACACGTAAGCCCTAACCACCACAGTCTAATCCTTCAGCTGTGATTCACTAGACTGCCACTGACTACTTGTCTCCTCTCATTATAGTGACTCCGTACCTCCATCCAAGCCGCTGCCCCTTTTTCCATTCCCAGGATCCATCCATGAAATCTAGCACCTAGTCATAGCACTCAGAGTTTCATGTTCATAGTTTGACCTCATAGTTCTCAGTTCATAGCTTCCACAGTTCATATCATTCATAGTTTCCTGCTTTGTAAGTTAACTAGGCACTGTAAATAAAGCACTGTCTTCACGCCCGTTTTGCCTCCCTCTGTGTCTGCATTTGAGTCCACACCCACAGCCTGGCCCTCTCGGCCGTAACAGATTCATTCTCTGTCAGCTGATTTGAAAAATAGTAGCAGAAGAGCAACTAGCTTGAAATGTGTAGGAGGAAACAACAGCACCAAACCGTTCAGTCAAAAGCTTTGCAGGCTGTGTTGAGGTAATGTGTAGTAACACTTCTAAAGAGCTGTATTTCAGACAGGCTTTTAGAAGGGTTTGTGATTACAACATATCTGCAGAACAGCTTTAATAAAGAAATATAAAATCCTATTTAACTATACAAGCTTTGCACATGTGGATTTGGGCAATATATCCCATTCTTCCAGGCATGTTCTCACCAGCTCTTTACATTAGTAATACTTAGAGTTCAGTTTGTGTCTCGTTCAAGGTTTCATTCAAGACTTCTGAGGCTCTGTTACATTGATTGTCGGCTTCTTTTTCACCTCTTTTATGAAATCTTTAGATTGTTTTTCAGCTTCTTCCTGATCAATGTACATAAATACTGATAATTCTAGTACCTACAGGTACTTCATCTATTGTTTTATCCAGATTGATTCACGTGTCTAGGAGGAGTTAGTGCAATTTAATAATTACTGTAAGAAATAATGAACTTAACTATAAAAGGTTTTACCTGTCAGTCCTAATCACCACTAAACGTGCTGTTCCTGCATCAAGTCAAACACAGTTATTTTTTCTTATCCTTGTACAAGTTTTCTTACAAGGTATAAATACACATGTTGCTTGCTCTTTGATCTAACAGATCTGAGTTCTTGGATGAATAAGGGTTAAAAGTAAATGAAAGTGGTTGCAAAATAAACGACTAGCAACCCGCTCACAGCTTATAACAAAACAGACCATCCCCAAACTAGAAGTTAAATAAAGGAAAGAAGTAAAAAAATGAAATCAATTTCTGTATCTGAAACTAGAACACCAAGTGTAGCAATTACTGGAATAATGTTCCTGGGATGCTCTGTTTCCACAGCAGTAATAACAAGTGACTATAAGGCAGCCTGTAATCCTCTTAGTGTGTATAAACATATTGTTTATACCTGTGTGAGACGAGGAAAAAATTAACTTTTCCTCTTAGTTGCTTACCTACACTCATCCTCCTCAGCTTTTTCTTGTTCAATAAATGCTACTATTGCTACTAGTTGTTTTTTTTTTTAACAAATATGGGCAATAAACAGGAATAGTTTAAGATATTTTTAATTGTAAAAAACTGAATTCGATTGTAATCTAAAGGTTTAATGAAAACACCAGTAAGATGAGTGTGAATGGTGCCACATTCTCAACATTATAGGTTGAGAAGGAGGACTTTATGTGTGCAAATTAGAAATTGGTTCAGAACCACATTCACCTCAGGTTTACTGTCTTTTCCTAAAGATCTTCGTTTTATTGTCACTTGTCTGCATCACCAGTAAGAGGTTTCTGTTTTACATCAAAGCTAATAGCTGAACACCAGGTACAGAACTGAACTAGAACATCTGACCTTGGGAGAAAAAAAACATCTTGATGTGTTCTTTCAACAGCAGCTATCAGGTCTATTCATCTACCTCTGTTAATTAAAATTCATAAAAACAGACGTGCCACCAAGGTCGACAAGAAACATTTGCAAATGTGAATGGTAAGAGAACAGCTCACCCCCATCCCCGCCACTCACTCCACAAATGCTTCCCTTTAGAAACGGAAAGTTTCCCAACTATGTTCACCTGCCAGCGGGATGTTTAGAGGACAAAGACCTTCCCGCTCCTCGGCTCAATTGTCTGTCACAAAGCACGTTCGAGCATGTGTGCATATTACACCGCGGGCCGCCCTGAGGGTCCACCATCGCTAAATTAAACCTCTGCTTCCCCTCTCTCTGCTCATGAAAAGGGGCCTCCTTCCAGGCAGCTGCCTGTTCTCACTGCAAACACTGCCTGTGAGCGTCAGCCATCCGGCCAGGGGAGCTTTCAAAACCACGGCTCCCCAAAGCCCAGTGCAATTGCCCTGTTATTGTCCACTCATCCACTGCTCACAGGGTGGAGGAGGTTGGGAGGGGCGGTCAAAAGAGCTGTGAGCACTCTACATCCAAGATATTGTAATTTGACGGCGAGCTTCGTATTAAATTCTGCTCTCACCCCAGTGGTGAAGGAAAGCATGTGTCAGATAACACAACCATCATGATTTTATCATCGCATTTAAACATTTTACGTTTGTCAAAAAGAGTTAGGAGAGCCACCTGCCGAAATATTTTCTTTTATGTACATAAACCACTTTAAAAAGGACTCTCCTGTGGACTTTTATACTACTGTTTGTGCTGCAATGCATGTGCAAGCACTCATAAGGCAAGCCCCTTCCTTTTTTAACACATAAAAATCTATCCTTGAGGAATCCAATAATGGTACAACCAAAAAAAATCCATTTGAATTTTTTATGTTTCCTTCAGGACTTTTGAAGAATGAAAGCCCTCCTGGAGGTCAAAGTTAATGCTATATTTGCAATTACATTACAGCTGCAAAGAAGTTCTTCACGGACCCTCTTTGGAGTCAGAGCATGTGCAATATTCTTCTAATTAAAGCATTTCCTTCGTTTTTCTAATAGAATGAATTTTGACCTCAGAAATTGCCGGTAAAAATTAATATTGTATGTATGTATCCTCACAGCTCTCATCACAGAAAAAAAATCATTTAAATTTTCATTTTTGTATTTTGTACCTTCTGAGGTTGATAGATGAAAGATAAATACACCCGGAAAGGAAACGAGTGTTATGTAGGTGTAAGCCTTTCTTTAATGTTTAACACTGTTATTTCAGTAAAATGATCCCACTGGAGCAGAGATGTACAATATCTCCTAGGCGCCGTCTTCTCGTTTCGCTTAACACTGGGTTGGTGGAGGCCTACTGTCCGCTGGAGTGTGGTGTAGAGCTGCTGGATGTCAGGTAGAAAGAGAATATGAATGGCCCTCTCATATCAGTATATGTGCTTCAGGACCAAAGCCAGGACATCTATGCTCCCAGCCTTTTGACCAGAACCTCATTAATCACACTCCACACATGACATAGAGTAATTACCCTCTGAGAAAGACACATTCAGATACACACACACACGCTCGCAGTATATAGCACGCTTTGAGAGCACACGCCAAAGTACGCACAAAAAGGCAGAATAAACGACAGTGAGTTTGATGTACATGAACACATTTTTAACAGGTGTACTGTGGTTTGGAGACTGCAAACACGCCGCACATTCACAACACACACTCTGTAATTTTCAAGGGTAGATACTGCTACACATAGAGGGGCGAGGTTTTTTTTGGAGGTGTTGGGCTGGGTCATAGATCCCTCCTGCCCAGGGAGGGAGTCAGTCTGTCTAGGCATGATGAAATCCTCCACCTGTCCTCATTCATCAAACCCACTACACATATTAATTATCACAAACCTTCAGACTTACAGCAGAGGACACGCACGCCGACCAACACTTACACACACATTTCTCTCCCCAAACCGCCCCCTCCGACTTGCACCTCAGTTAAAATTCAACTATGGTGGCGAGGAACTGATGCTGGGTGTAAGTGCCTGTGGCAGTACAAGTCAGCAGAGTATTTTCAGAGGACGACTAGATGTCAGTTATTGCTAGCAGGGTGTCGCAACCCAAACTTGACAGTGGAGGTGCAGTCATATCGATCACGCCGGGGTGCCAAAGATTTCCTGTGTTTTGTCCATTTCCCTTCACGCTGACCAATTACTAGAAAACCCAACTGACTTGGCAACTTCTTTATTGGAAAAATAGGCCTTTTCAGTGGGGACATTTCTAAGAAAACCAGACAGCCAAGGATCTGAGACTTTTGACATTTTGGAGTAGGAAAACCAAAGAGAAGAAAGATCACACCAGAAGAAAGATCAATGACTTCTCATGAAAAAATAATGCCTAAAACATTTCATGTGTGTAGAGAAAAGACACCTCATATGGTAAATCAGTAGGTTAATTACACATTACAAGCACCAGTTACTCATTACTCCTTTATGTGGCTACTTCATTATTCAGATCTAAGTTTAAGTTTTAGTGGGTTTAACTACACATCTTAAAAAATATCATCACTGTATCTTGTCTTGTTGCAACACTGTTGCATCAGCAAAACTTGTCCCCTGACAGACAGGCACATAAAGACCTGTAACCACAACTGCTTTTTTGAAAAGTAGGTGTACAATAGCCATAACGATACACACCCACTGCACTGTTGTAGTGATAGCTGAATTACACTTAGGAGTTTCAGTTTGCTACTCCTGGAATTGCTCATCCAAATTCACTGACACACCAACTATAGACCTTCTGGTCTTTAGTCGTACAGCATTCGTTAACACAATAAGCAAGTGTTAGCACCCAGTTTGATTTAGGGATTGAAACGGGGCTGCAACAGCCACATACATGTCTCATTTACTGCTACCAAGCTTTACAATGATTCATTAACCTGTAGGACACGCCCATATTTTTTTCAAATCTATTTTCAGAACAAACATTACAAACAAACCAAAGAAGCAAATTGGTACTAGAAGTATTAACAAGCATTAAAAAGCTACCCATTTCCACCAGGAAAAAGCAAAGCTAAGTAAGGGTAAATATAGGACACACACAACTTTAAATAAATGATACTGTTGCTCACTGGATAAGGAGATAAGAAGTTGTTTGCTAACACGCCGGTTCACCATATCTGCTGAAAAGGCTGTATTATGTCAGTGCATGGTGAAATATTACCAGCACTTCTTCAGAAAGCTCATGAAGGCATCTTTAATTAAAGTGCTTTCTTTCTCTGCCTTGGAAAACAAATCTCTCAAGCTGGATCCAAGAAATGTTTGTCATATGTTGACTGACACAAAAAAATAAAATAAAATAAAATAAAATTTCATATTTGTTATTTACTTTTCTTGCACAATAAAAGCAGGAATAACAATGATAAACTGATCACAACACACATGCCTTGTTATTTAGGAGACCGGCGTGTTTAGAAGCTCTCTCCACTTCTCTACTGCTTATGTCACAACGAGTTACAGAAAACCACAAAAAAAAAAAAACAACATGACAACTCTGTCACTGTGTGTGAAAATGGCATCTCCCCCTCTAAAGCTGCATAATCTCGACAGTTCTTCAGATGTCGTGTGATGGAAACACTGATTAGTTCCGTCTTAGGGCTCTTTATTTCCTTGGACTGTCTGGGAACGAAGAGGGGCAAATGTTTGGAAACCTGTCAAGCTGCCAGTTCAGAGGATTAAAAATAAGGGAAAATGTAGCTTAACATCTCAATAGAGCAATGTTTCTTTTAAGAAGCAGAGAAAGTTGCTACTCAGCCCTTCTTTCCAGTGTAGTTTGGCCCGCTGTGTTATGTAAGGCCTTTTTTTAACCATGAGGAGCTCCAGCTATCAACATCTATCACCTTACATCAGTAAAGCAGATAAAGAATGTGTTGTTCCATTATGTCTAATAAAACTTTGTTATGGCAAATGTTTGAACCTGGAAACATCTGTCGTGTACATAAACCCTGAATGACTGAGACAGTTGTGAAGACCTCTCCCACAGTGACTCAAGGATTCCCCTTGAGCTTAGTCTTAATTGGGAAGAGATCATTAGCTTGAGCTTCACCCTCTAATCTTTTTTTAAGCATTTCATAATAAGACAGAGACCAGCTTGTGTCCACTGAGAGCCACTCTGAAGCTCGCAAGATTAAAGTCCTCTAAATGACCGCCTTTGGTCCTAAGCACGGATGTCTACCCTTTTAATCAGACATCAGTCCTCATCGCTCCCCTGTTTCCTTGACACCAGTCACACTGGCGGTGCAGAACCTCTCCAAATCTGCTGGCCAATTACAAGGGACAGGAAAAAGATGAAAGCCCTATTACCGCCCTGTCCTCAGCCATACATCGGACCAATTAACAACGTGAGTGTGGACAAAATAACACAAGGGGGAGGATGCTTTTCCTCTCCTGCTCAAGTTGAAGGCGTGAACACAGGGAACAGTCAGCGTTGTGTGAAGGCAGCAACAGGACAGACACGGGACAGTTAATTGATCTTCATTACGTTAATTATGGTGGAAAAGTGGAGCGTGGAATGAAAAACGGGTCACACTGCTGTACAGTTCCACCCGGATGTTCCCCTGTTAAGCTTTGTGACGACCTTGAAACTACAGTCCTGGCAAGTGGTGACACGGCTTCAGTGACAGAGTGTGTGTTTGGCCTGTTTTCACCACACTTTTAAATCCTCAGCAGGCTGATGAGTTCCCACTGGCCTGTGGATGCATTTTTTCACCTTTCTCACATACTAGAATCTGAGCCTCTGTTTTGTGTTTAACGTACCATCTTAGCGAATCAAACTCCAAAAAGAAAAACCAGCATGCAAGGTTTTTCCAAGAATTACTGTGCGTGCGTGAGTGTGTGTGTGATTTTCCCCTGTCCACCCCAGTGCATGGATGGCTGCACTGTCAGCAAGCCTGGTTCTGCCCTTGCATTTAAATAAACACCATCTGAGTTGGCTGGATGCGTATATTATCTGTCAGGAAGCTGCCACCCAGTGATCTCGGGGACTTTGACCTCTTTCCCCGGGGAGCAGCTGATGGGACGTTGCGGTGACAGGGTGTCTTCCCTGTCGATCTGCCCGCTGATACGCCTTACACCCTTGTCCCGCTTGACTCGCGACTCAAACGGCTTGCCTGTCTCCCCCATGCATTGGAAATGAGCCGCGTGTGCCTACCAGGATGCAATGAATAGTAGCGAGGATAGGATAAACACGAGCTTCGAAGACGTCTGTCATGAAGATTGATGGTTCCCTGGAATTTTTGTTGTCGTCTTGTCAGTACTATAAACTTTTCCCTGCTGAATAATTGAGTCCTTCAGCTGAAGAGTCGTGTCAGTCTCTTTTTTTAGGATTATGCTGAGGCACTTGTACTTTTTTTAGGAGCGTAACTCAGTCTGAGCTGTGGCTGTAAATCCGAGGTTTGTGTGAATAAATAAAGCCGCGATTCCTGCTGGTAATACAACGTGCATGTGATTAGGGTTAACAGGGTTCACAGTGTTAAAGGCACAAAGTCATTTTAGGGTTCGTTTTCACTTATGTATGTATTCAAACATCCTCACTTGTTGTTGCTGGCGTGGAAAATGTAAATATAACCCAGCTGTCTGTCACCACTGCCTTCCTGCGATCTCATCAAACGTTGTCACAGCCAATTTTCACATGTGGAAAATGACTTCTCTGCGTGCGTGAAACAAACCCTATAATATATCTCACATGCCATGATGGAAGTGGATTCTCTCACAGGTTACTAATTATGACAGCCCATCTTATCATCTCGCTTTTACCACCGCCACATGAGACATTCAGCTCACAAGATGAAGCACACCTACTGTCCTCTTCTGTTCTTCCCAAGAGCCAATTAGGTACAAAGTTACAACAAAGAAAAGTTGTTCCTAAGCAAATTTTAATTAGATCTACCGCTGTAGGCAAGAAAAGAGTTAATTGGTTGTTAAATTGCATAGGTTATGCTGTGAATAAGCTTTCCCTCTGCACCGTGCACCTACATACGACTGTGCCAAACATAATGCTGTTTATTTAATTTGGAAATGTGTAAATGAACCGTGAGCTCCCAAATGCAATTACCTTTACTTTAACAAGGTTTTTGCTTTTGTATACTGAAACATTAAGATATATTTTTGCTCACTAGACTTGCTCTGATGAACTCGAATATGCAGTGCGTTCATTTGTTTATGCGTGTGTGATGGAGATGGAGCGCAGTGCTGCATCGAGCCCTGCCAAACTCTGCCCACCTCCCACGAAGCGCAGTGCTATAATTAAAAAATGTTGTTCTCGCTCTTGTTCTAAGTTTCTTCTTGCTCGGAGAGGAAAACTCGTGTTACAGTAAATAACTTTGAGCTTTCTTCGCTGTAGCTGTTCAACACAACAGCTATAATCCACACTGATCGCCATCCAAATAAAAATCGTCAACCAGTGAAGTGAGCAACAGTGTAACATCGTCTCATTACAATACAGTGTTCTGCTCCGTAAGCTTGGGTGTTGCTGTTTGTGTAGATGATACTTTTGATCACTTTGACTTTTTTTTATTTTAAAGTGCTTTCAAATGGAAGTTTAGATTAAACCATGGTTGTGTGCACAAATTGCACAAATTGCATTACATGTATTTCCACCCAAGCACATCAAGTCTTCAGACAAAGCACATCTCTGTTGGTGTTAGCAAACAGGATCAAGAAGTACTCATTACACCAGCACAGCAGCAGACCCTTGAAATAAAAAAGCGGGCACAACACAGCAAAGACCCATTACAGGCAAATAAATCAAATTCGGCTTATGGTAAAATAATGTTGAAGCTATGGCGTACCGATGAGGTAATTTCCCTTTTCTTCAATTTTATGTGTCGACAATTACAGTTAATATGATAGCCAATATATAAACCCACTTCCAAAGCAGCTTGACTGATGTGCACAATATAAAAATGTAAGAAAAAAAGCAGAATGAAATGATTTGTGAATTTCATAGAGCCATATTTTGTTCACAACTGAGAAAATGTAGCATTTTGAATTTGATGGCAGCAACACATCTCCTGGAATCTGAGACGAAAAAAGGCTGAAACGTAAGTGGTGCTAAAAACAACAGCAAGAGGGATGTTTTGTAACTAGTTAGGCTAACTGCCAGCAGGTGAGTAACATGATTGGGGTATAAAGAGCATCTTGGAGAGGCAGAGAAGTTCAGCAATCTGCAAAAAAAAAAAGGTGTCATCGAAAGATTCAAACATTGGGAAAAAATCTTTGTGTGCAAGGGACAAGGTTAAATATCAATATCGAGTGCCCACAATCTTCCAGTTCTTAAAACATTAATAATTAAAGCTTAAAAAACAGGCAAGATTTTAATGTCATCGAAGTTCTGTTGTTGCAATCACTGCACAGGCTCAGCAAAACTTACAGAACACAGTTTGCTTTGCTATCCACACATAGAAATGCAAATGAAGAAGCCATGTATGAACAAACTTCTTGGTGCTGCATTAGTTCCTATGGAAGCTTGTAAATCTGAAAAGGCACAACAGCATGGCTCTGTTGTAAAAGAGTCCAAGTGCCGAACATTCTGCCTGCAATCCAGACCTTTCACCAACTCAAAACATTTGGTACACCATAAAACATGGTAGCAACTCAGTACACTTAGACATAGTCCAAACCACCTGTTGAAGTTCAAACCGAGCACTGAAATAGATGTGCTTCAAACAAGTGCCACTCCTGTCAGCTAACAGGAAACTGAGGCTGCTGTTCAAGTGACCTCACCAAAATTGGACAATAGAAGACTGAGAAAATATTGCCTGGTGAGTCACAATTTTTGCTGTGATGTTCAGATCGTATACTTAGAATCTGGTATAAACAACATGAAAGAATGGATCCATGTTGCCGTGTATGAACCACTCAGGTGGGTGGTGCAATGATGGGGAATATTTTCTCCTGGCACATTTTGTTCCCTTCAGTACCAGCTGAGTGTCATTTAAATGAAACAGCCTGTCTGTTGCTGGCCAGGCTCATCCCTTATGACCAACGTCCACCAATTTTCTGATGTCACAAAGCTCAAATCATGTTAAAGCTACAATTCTGCCTGGTCAGAGTTCAATTCATCTAAAACTGGTTTCTTGAACATGACACCACAGCAACTAGTTACATCAACTTGCTGAATATATGCCACAAAGAACTGAGGCAGCTCTTAAGGCAAAAGAGGGTCCAGTCCAGTACTAGCAAGACGTACGTAATGAATTTTCCTGTGAGCATATGCGTTTGCATATATAAATGAATCATGCAAACTGATTTTCTAAGTAGATAATTGATACCAAAAAAGCTTATCTCACTTTGCGTAATGATATGGCTGTGACGGTTGTTGCTAGAACTGTTAACTTAGCTGGAATGCTAAGTGGAGACGTTAGCAGAACAAGGCATAACTATTGCAGGCAGTCGTCTCAAGGCTGAGATTGCGGCACCAAAGCTCTGCGTCCATCATGTACTCCTTCACTGAGTCCTTACCTTGAATGTCTAGAACAAAGCCCCCCCATATTTAAGATCCTTGGTTATGCTGGCATTTAATGTAACAGAGCAGAACTTAAAGGCTGTGGAAAATAGTGTCACGGTCCTGGGTCGGTTCGACCCAGGACCGTGACACTATTTTGAGTTTCTTATGTTTTGGTTTATTTTTGCATTATGGATTAGCTCTTATTCTCTGGTGATACTGTTTTGATTATAATTATATTCTGATCCTGTTGCTCATCCCTTGATTGCTGCTATGTGTATTTAGTGTCTGTGTCTTCCACTACTCGGTGTCATGTCGTTAACGTCTGTTCATCCTCTTACCCTCAACTAGCTGTGTGTTCTGCTTCCATGTTTCGTCTCCTGCTCCAGTTTAGTATTTCTTTTCCAGTGTTCAGACTTTTGTTTGTCTTTTGGTGAGTTTAGTTAGTACAAGGTTTTTCCCAGCAATAAAGCTGCGCTTTAAGTTTCACTTCCGTGTCTGAGTTCTGCATTTTGGGTCCACCACTCCTGCTTGCTTGCCTGCCTGCCACACAGCGATTCATGACAAATAGTCGCGCAACACATGATAGGTACAAGGCACGCACACAAGTAAAGTTAATTTTTTCAGCAGTTTCCAGTGTTTTGAGATTGTTTCACTAAGACATCTATTACATACATAAATACTTACATAAATATTTTTTTTATAAAATACACTTTGTATGTGCACATGACACAGTTATAGCAACTTAATTATCATGTTGTTTACTCGAGTCTTAAAGGAAATAATGTTTTACGTTTGTCTTTTGCACAGATTTCAGGTTTAGACAGCAAATTTGTTTTTAATCAGGCTTAATCTCTTCTCTGAATGAGTTTTTATCAGAGAATACCTGGCCCAGCCTCCACAGACTCCATCATTTCACCCTAATGAAAACACATTTTTCCTTCTTTAGTTCTTTGGTCCTTCATAGGTTTGGCCTATATTTATATATTAGTGCATTGTTAGAAGATCAACCAACCTTGTTTTGTGTGGGGTTTTTTATTTGTTTCAATTGAATCATGCAAATTTGAGACTGATTCCTTTGCCTCTTCAAAGACAATACTTATTGTCAGTTCATAAAACCTGTGCACAGTGCTTTGTGAGACAAAAAAGACAGAAAAAAACTTCCTTTTAACAGAGAGAAACCTCAGAGGGAACCTGGCTCAGGGAGGATAGCCATCTGTGTCAAACAGAGAAAAGCAAGGAAAAGAAAAGAATAAGATACAATTTAACACTGGCTTTCAGGTTAGTAATTAAGTCTACTCACTGCAGTATTAATTTGGTTGAGACATCTCTTTGCAAACAACTTGCAGACAAGCTGTTTGTGGTTGTCTTCTAATTAAATTTGCAATTCATCATGGATATTGTGGGCAATGTCAAAAACACCCTGAGATTTTTTGTATGCGGAATATTAGGACATAATTATTATTTTTAAAAAGACATTTAAACTGAGATGAGTTAAAACAAAGAACAGAAACACTGCACATGAATTTGTTTCATCTTCAACACTGGTTACGCTAATTAAGCAGTTATGATACAACTAATGCTAAGAGTTGGTAACCGGTAGATTGAATAGTGCACTTTAGGTTGTCCAGTACATTGCATAGTAACATGCTGTGTGTCTTAGGTTAGAGACGTTTGACTGAACTCATTTGTTTGACAGTGTTATATTTAAATTGCTGTCTGTTTTAGAAAACCTTGTATGCACAATTAAAACTATCGTATTTCAAGTGCGGTCTGCATGACTTTAACTTTTATCTGTGATCAGACCTGACACCTCTTTATGGGCTGTCTTGATTATAAGAAATAATTCAATTGAAATTTTAATTTCTGTGCCGATGTCCTCCATGGTAACCATTCTTTACAACGATTTTGAAATGCAAGGGAATAACACTCAAATCTCTTGACCTTTGATTTCTGAGTTTAAGACTTGGTAATGGTAAATGGTAAATGGCCTGTATTTGTATAGCGCTTTTCTAGTCCCTAAGGACCCCAAAGCGCTTTACACATCCAGTCATCCACCATTCACACACCCATTCACACACTGGTGATGGCAAGCTACATTGTAGCCACAGCCACCCCGGGGCGCACTGACAGAGGCGACAGAGGTGGTAGTTATTTTCTGGGACAGTTAAATGTTAATTTTTCACAGAAATGAATTTAAGACTTTTGAAATTTGCAAGAGACAATATCCAGGACCAAAAATGTTTAACTTACTTTCTGCTGTTTTCTAATTATATGACTTGTAGCTTACACAGGATGGGTTTCAGTCATGTCTACATCACGTACTGTCACAAATACTGACACTGCTCTTTGTTTATGCTTTAGATAAATGATTTACAGACACTGCCTTATGGTAAAATGCCACTTACCTGCAGGTGACAGAAAAAAGACGCATGCAATATATCACATTCAAAACGGTTGGTGCAAAAAGTTGATCTGCAAAACGCAAATCCGTGGATTTCCCCCTCATTTCAGACATGTTCTGTGAAAACTCAACATCTGTAGTATCGCAAGTAAAAGGTGAGTTGCTGAAGAAGTGGACGCCTTCTCACAGGGGATCAGCAAAATAAGCTGACTGTCAATGAGTCATAAAGCTAAATATTGTACATGTGTGAATTAACTACTCCAACCCATTATTGACATTAAAAGTAAAGTGCAGTTAGAATTTCTTATTTTTACAGTTATTTACCAAATAATGTTTTAATGAATGAATAAATATAAATCACTAATAGAATGAATATAAATGCAAAGCACTTCTACTAGGTTTACGTTGATCATGCAGTTGAATCATACGTTTATCATAAATATGCCCAAATTTAAAATTATCAGCTAAAAATGAAATGTTTTAATTTAAATGTTACCTTAGTTTTGTCATACAAAGCGTGATTGTCCAACAGCATTCGCCGCTCCATTCGAGCAAACCTCCTCAGGTCTCTCTCAAACTGCTGTGAAAGGAAGAATCGATAGTCTGAAATTAAATACCTATTTTCCTTGTCAGCCATATGACTTTAAAAGGAAACAGTGATGTCTAAATGCATTTTGTATTCCTGGAGGACTTCTATGCCTTTTCATTATTGTTATTAGCAAGATGGTTTTAGGATATGAGACTTTGCTGATACGAAATCATATTTTCATCATGTACACTTGGCCTTAGATACCAAATTGTGGTTTCAAATTGTGGTTCAAGCACTTCTAAGATGTACTGAATAACTACTAGTACATTTCTTTCTACTCACACCTTCTTCCTGCAGCTACCTAACTTTCATTCATTCTCTATAATCCTTCTTACCCTGGAGCCGCTCCAGCCAAGAAGAGTAAAGGCGTAGCGATCCACAGGTGGAGATACCAAGTCCACGCGTACAGCCCTCCAGCCTCTCCTGTTTTCCTCAGCAGTTTGGAGACCTCCCTCTACTTGGCTGTCCTCCAGACGCAGGATCAGGAAACACTTTGCAAAGTGGTCCATGGCCTCAAACCTGTGGTTGGGAAGCTTCGACTCATCGAAAGTAGAGGCCTGGTATTCACAGTAGAGAAGAATGCCCTGTAGAAAATAAAATAAGGATGTGTTCACCGGTCTTTTCCATCTGCTTCTCAAAGGTACAAAACAGTTTATAAAATGTCATCTGTAATATCTTAATATGTTGACCCGGGCTTCAGAGCAACCAACACGTGCAGGCGATGTCTAAGATGCACCGCTTGCACATGTTGCAGGCTCACTAAAATAAAATAATAAAGTATTATTCTAAATAATCTGATGATTAGATTAGATTAGAAGTGAAAGAAACCGAACTATTAAAAACTCTAAGACTGACATAAGAATGTAACATTTGTAGTATTTTGTCCCCTTAGTCCTAATACAAAGCCACATTCTTGTCAACCAGAATAATATCTTGTCAGCGTTGCAGTAATTAAGACGCACGGACATAAAAGCCTCCATTATTATGTGTCCGCTGACTGGCATGAGCTATCGAATTTGTATTTTAATAAGACTAAATTACTAGAATCCTGTTCAGTGTTTAAACCTGGATCAAAAAGCACAATTAGAGTGAAATGCTTCAATTCACGGTGAAATGTTTTTTTTTCTTAATAACCAACAGATTTTTTTTTTCCCCGTGCAAACTTCTCTGTTAATGTAGATAAGCTGGAGAGTTTTCTAATATCTTTGCCAAAAAACTGTTCAATTTGTGTTGATATAATTTGGTAAAATATTTAATTGGAAGATTTTGCTGGATGGGCAGCACGGTGGCACGGTGGTTAGCACTGTTGCCGCACAGCAAGAAGGTCCTGAGTTCAATTCTAACATCAGGCCAGGGTCTTTCTGTGTGGAGTTTCCATGTTCTCCCCGTGTTTGCGTGGGTTCCCTCCGGGTACTCCGGCTTCCTCTCACCGTCCAAAGACATGCAGCTTGTGGGGATAGGTTAATTGGATAATCCAAATTGCCACGAGGTGTGAGTGTGTGAGTGAATGTGAATGGTTGTTTGTCCCTGTGTGTTGGCCCTGTGACAGACTGGCGACCTGTCCAGGGTGTACCCCGCCTCTCGCCCTATGACAGCTGGGATAAGCTCCAGCACCCCCCGTCACCCTGAAAAGGAGAAGCGGAAGTGGATGGATGGATTTTGCTGGATATTCTCAGTGTAGCATTGACAGTAGTAATCGCATCCCTGTCTTACCAAGAATTGAGTCTTTAAGCATACTGAAGCTATGAAGAGAGCCAGGTTTCATTCCCAACTCTTCAAATAAAGATATCAGATCCTGTATTTGATGTGACATTTTCCTCATTCGGTATTATTTAGCTTAAAGAGTTCCATATTGTGCATTGACCAAACTCTTTTATTTTTTCAATGCTTTACCGCCACCATATTTCTGATATTATCAAAATGGTTCAGCACAGGGTGAGTGAAGAAGTTCTCTCTGAAATCTGAATGAAATTCTAACAAAAAGTATTGCTTTACATGAACGACTTGCTTCAGAACCTGATTCTTCATAAAAGGCTGCTTAGACACAGGCCTGAGGGTATTGAAAAGACTGAGTCATGGTAATGTCTCTTTAAGCAGTGCTGGATTTTTGCTCTTCTTAAAATAGTGAGCTGAGGAATGAGTACATTTTTCTTGACATGACAAATTGCTGCATGCTCACACTTGATGTAAATTTCACACACAAGTGTTGAAGAATATAGATGATAGCCATGTGATAAACTGATGGCCAGAGAATAAGAGTTAATATTCAAAATGACTGAAGGGTCATTCACAAGAATTATTAGTAGTGAAACTTGCACACAATGATCACCTAATGGGTCTTTACCTAAACTGTGATCAATGTCAGGGTCGCATTTGTCATTTTAAGGGAAGTAACCTATGAACTCCTGATTTGTTAAGTGTCTGTTGGACAGGCTAAACATTTCTGTGCAGACCGGATTATTAAAAATTGTTTGGCCCATAAATTTAGCAAAAATATATATGGTCCCCATAGAAGGAAGGACGAATCGTAATGACTTTGGTGAGCTCTCCTGTACCATCACATCCATTAATACAATTTTCTTCCTCAAGCCAAGATGGGGAAACAAAAAATACATAAGAAGCAAGAATCATCCCGCTGACCTTTACAGAACCACAGGAAAAGGCATGCAAAACACTTAAAATTTCCTGACATGACACATTATGTTCTTAAAGTGGTACACCTTTGTGTTTCATGTTTCACAGTTTATTGCCAGCAATGTAAACATTTAAAATTGCCCCATCAGATTAGCTTACGTTCACATCAAGACAGCAGTGATTGAAAGAAAATAATTCTTACCTGGAACTTAAATTAGAGATAATAATTGAATGTTAAGCATTAACCCACATAGCAAAATTGGTATGGCCCAGATCTGGCCCACGCAATGTGCTTACACATGGCCCACATACCGCAAAGAATGACGACCCTTTGGTGGCCCAGATCTGGTTTGCCAGAGGTGGCCCACACATGGGCCATCACAAGGCCAGTTGCAGACACGCTGCTGGTTCTGTGCTGGCCCGTGTGTAACCTCTGGCAAACCAGATCTGGGCCACCAAAGGACCGTCATTCTTTGTGGGATGTGGGCCATGTGTAAGTTGTGTGCAGCCACGGGCCAGTTGCAGACACACTGCTGGCCCAGAACAGTTTCAGCTCTGGCCCCAGATGTCAGCCTAATGTGTACCTTAATCAAGCCATGTAATAACAACATGTGCCGGAACATAACAAACTGTTCAGACAGTGAATGGACTGATTCTTATATAGCGCTTTTCTATCTCATGGATTATTCATCATTATTAAGTGCTCTACACAACATGCCACAGTCACCCAATCACACACTTTCTCTAACTTGAGTGCTTCCTAACTACATTCATACACATTCACACTCTTGAGATGTAGACGGGAGGAGCCAGGGATTGAACCACTCATAAGCTACAGCCCCCCAGTGCTAAACATGAGTAAACCCTCACTAGGTTTTGGATAAAGTGTACACTCACAAACCTGTCAAACCTGCATTTGAAAGTTGGCTACCATAGCAGTATAGTATTGCAACATGGCATTTGGGTCTTCTAACTAAAATTAAAATAGGAACATAAATAGTGCCATCATTGCCAAACCTGACCCACATTTGGTTGACATACACCCTGCCATGACACCAGTCAGTCAGAAGTGCCAGCTTGATGCCGGATCTGGGCCAGACCTGTTTTCTATGAGCCTGGGCCACATAAAACAAACCACACTCGGGCCAGATGTGGCATGCCATCACATAAACAGCGCCATCTATGCCAGGCCTGGCCCATATCTGGATGACATACCACTTACATTGCCAGAAGCCAGCCAGCAGGACCGGTTTGACACCAGATCCGGGCCAGACCTGTCTGCTATGTGGGAAATATGTCTGTTTTAAATAATCTAATAGAACGGACTGAAATGACAATTTAAAACAAATTTGGTAAAGGGTGTGAAGTACACTGATTCTATGGTTTTGAGCAAACTAATTTAAGGTTTTAATGGACAGAATGCCATGAACATTGGTATAGTCATTCACAATTTCCTTAAATTAAATGTAAATGCCTCTGAGATTTTCTGACTTCTGATGCCAGCGTGATGAGTTAGAAGTTACGTGTAATTTCCATTCAGAAACTGTAAAAGGATTCACATCAGTGCGATCTTTACACCCACTAAAGATCGTCATTTATTGTAAATGTGTTAGCAACATTATCATGTAGTGTCAAATGTTGTGCTGAGGCATAGTCTCACAGGGCTTAGACCAAGTCAAATAGCAGCCAAAGGACACATTTGCCCCCAAAAACAGAATTCATTGGTTCAGTGGTTACAATTTGATGGATTACTCTTTTCATACATCTTCTATGGATTTAAAATATACTCATAATACTGGAACATTTAAAAATGAATAACTAATTTCCATTACAAACATTAAGTAGTGGCAGTTTAGCACAAATAAATGGCATAACTGGGAAAACCTCAGAAATCCTGAAAACCTGAGGTGCCCATCTATACTAGTTCTTGTCCGTCAGCCCTCTAAGTACCTTCTAAGTGTCCTACTTAGGGAAAAGTTCATTCAAGGCACATTCTTAATGCATTGGGATGCTAGCATCACATGTTGATTGTCTGTTTTTGTTGTTGATCTGAATAGTTACATATCAAATGTTTAAAAATCTCAAAAGGAAAAGAAACAGAACTCTAAATCTGTATAATCTGACGTTAGACGAAATCCTGAGAAATTGGTTGTCATTGTTAAAAGAAATAAAACACTGCATCATCACCAAGGCTGCAAAGCTTCTTCTTTCAGTCTTTTGTTTCCGCTTTTAAATATGGTAAATGGTAAATGGCCTGTATTTATATAGCGCTTTACTAGTCCCTAAGGACCCCAAAGCGCTTTACATATCCAGTCATCCACCCATTTACACACTGGTGATGGCAAGCTACATTGTAGCCACAGCCACCCTGGGGCGCACTGACAGAGGCGAGGCTGCCGGACACTGGCGCCACCGGGCCCTCTGACCACCACCAGTAGGCAACGGGTGAAGTGTCTTGCCCAAGGACACAACAACCGAGACTGTCCAAGCCGGGCCTCGAACCGGCAACCTTCCAATTACAAGGCGAACTCCCAACTCTTGAGCCACGATCGCCCCATATAAATATATTATTATACAAATATTTACATTGATTTATTAAAATTTATACTGTACAATCAAAAAAAAGCACTGACTTTGAGCTGTGGTAATCCATCAGGTTAAACTAAACTAACTAGAGAATGAAATATGTCTACTGGTTAAACTGAGAGTCTTAGTGTGAAAGTCTCAACTGTTTCAATAAAGCTCTAAAAAGTAGCTCTAGAAGGTAACAGTGGTCGTGAATGTGCACACAGGCTTTCATCAGTAAAGCTATGAATACCAGGGAAAGAACTCGGGCCAGTGTGTGAGCATGTTTTCAGACTTGTCATGGGCCTAGAGAGTGCTAAAAAACGGGGGATGGATGAGTGTAAGACCCAATAGAGAAACAAGCTTTCAGTCAGCAATAGTAGATGGCTGGAGCCCATTCTCTGGTAAATGGCTCCACTCCTTAGATAATGAAAATCTCTGCCAAGTAAGATGTCAGTGAGTTGAAGAGAGAGGATCACTGATGAGAAACAAAGCCATAAGAGTAGAGGAGAGTGAAATGGAGTGAGTGCAAGAGGGTTGGAGAAAAACGAGTAGATAGGGGAAAGAAAGAGAGGTAAAAGACAGATAGTCCATGAATTGATTTCCCGGGACCTCGCCCTGGCCGATTTCGCTTCTCCCTGGGTGTAGCAGTGTTAAGGCGATTAAGATTACAAATTGTCAATTTAATTCCAGCACCCAGAGTAATTGTTGGGATACTACTCTCCTCTCACTGGCCATAAATTTGCTTCACTCTCCTTAAAGAGCAATAATTGGGGAAGAGAGTGCAGTGAGCAGCCACTCTGCCTGTCCAAGTGATGACTGAGGTTAATCACGAAACATTAAACACCTTGTCAGCATAGCCCAGATAGCCGTTACTAAACAATCCTGCCTGACCGCCGAACGGCACGTGTTATCAGACGAGGACAGCTCTCCCCACGGGGGCCACCGAGATGGAGGGCGCTGAGGTATCTGAGGTGGTGACACACCAGGGAGCAGATCTCAAAGAAATCACCCTTTTCCTCTAATTATCTTTAGGAGTGAGCTCATGTGTTGTGCAACTGCAGGCAAAAGAAATCTACGATGTCACCCGCTGCTGCACCCCTGGACCGCTCTCCCTGTGCAATTACAGATAACCGTTCGCCTTCTAATAAAAGGCACGGACAGGAAAGTTCCCTTTCCATTTAGTAATAGCTTAGCTACAGGCAGTGACAGTTCTCACTTGGATAATGAGGGCAGAATGACAGCATAAAAGCACTTAAATACTGACTAATCTGAAATTAAAATCCCCCCGAGCCGCACACTTGAGACGAGCTGTGGGAGAACGTCTGCAGCGCATCTGATTCAGGAGGCCGCAAATGTAGGTCACTGATTCCGACCCCTCCTGAAAAAAGACTTTTTTTTCTCCAGCTTTGAATCGTGCTGATGCCTTCAGAGAAAGCATTAATGAGCTATGGTGACAGTTGCACAGACCATTAAGTACCTGAATGCGGATGCCCTTCGCCGGATGAGGTTTGCGGCCCTGCTGCCTACACACATGCAGTACAGTACAGCGGCGCTGATTTCTCTCACTCTCTCCCTTTTCATCCTGACACGCAGACACACACAAATCCAACATAAAAACAGGATGTCATGAAGTTCCCCATCTCAGCATCGCCGGGGGCTGTTTAGCCCAATAGCGCTCTGTAATCATCTCCTACACAGCAGGTACTGTCAGCGAGCATCTGAGAGTAAGCTTATTCCACCAGAACTGTTTACAGAGGGAATTACAGAGGAGGACAGCAGGGAGATAATCTTTCCCCTGAAAGCTTTTGCATCTGAGCACTGGGTGAAGGGGGGTTCAAGTGAACATGACTTTTGAAATTGTGATCAGAAGGTTGAGTGTTTTTCTTATTTGATTATTTACACCAGGTATTTTCTTGAGAGTGTGATGAGTGGATGCAGAAGCCACCTGCATCCAGAGGACAGCAGCATCCTTATCAAGCACACTCTGATCTCATCTTGAATTCTTTCTGACTCGCAAAAAAGAGACATCAAAACCTGCCTTCAAGTTGCAGATTAGCGTGTTAGCCAGGACCATCTGAAATGCACTTTGACTTTGATACAGGGCCTCGCCAGAATGAAAGAAACTGATTTGTGAAATGAAAGCAAAGCGGTTTGTTCATCTGTCCGCATGTGCGTCCTCTCAGTGTCAGTCGGAGGAGCCATTACTGCTCCAATTTTATTTAGATCTCAAAGTGACTAAGCCTCCGTGACTGCCGAATAACCTCGGCCGTATGGGCAGCTCCGTCTGAATCACTGATTCAGCCACAGCCAACTCTCCAATTGCCAAGCATGCTGACCAAACACAGAACAATAAAGCCTTAGTTGAATGGCACCATAATGACTGCAATGCATGCAGACCTCAGCCTTCGCAAAGCAGTGCTTAAACAGTATTTAGAGACAGAGATGATAGATGGACGGAGGATGAGGCATGGCCCTCTCCGTCTCTTCGTCGCTATAGCCGGGGCCAAGCTGAATCTCATCTGTCTGCCACAGAAGCTGGTGGCTGACCTTGCTTCTGCCCCCAAGTTATGCTTTCAGAATTTCAGCAGTAGAAGGGGGGTGGGCAATGAGGGGGGGAGGAAAAAAAATGATGAACCCCTTTTTACAAGGACGTTTGGAGATGGATGTATTTTTAACTCCCTTCAGGCTGTGGAGGGGTGCTGGATGAAGGGGGGATGGGTTGGGTTCCAGGGGCTGCCTATGATATTAGGCCTGAGTGAAGACATGTCTGCCCCCAGGGGCTCGATTGCAGATGACAAGGTTACACGACTTAGAGTCAACCTCTGCTACCTCCACTTAATCACTGTCTCTTGTGTCCTCGTCCCTCCAGACGGTCCCCTCTCCATCCCCATTCTGCCCACCCTGCTGAGAAGAAAGCTTCCGGTCTTATCACGCCGTCCCTTCTTGGCTTTCTAAAAGCCTTTTCTAACACCTGCCCTTACCTGCCTAATTCACTGTCTCACATCCATTCTGCCTCCCTATCCCCGTACATTCGCACATCCTTTCACACCTTCACCTCGCTGCCTCTGCCTATAGTGGATTTAAGTGGCTGCAAGTGGTGAGAGCTCCGCGCGATAACATGCAATAAGTAGGAGGTAATTATCGTCAGGATGGACCTCTGAAGGAGTGCAGAGATGCAGAGGTGGGGATGGAGGAGGGTTGGAGGGTTTGGAAGGGTTTATTTTTAAACTCCAGCGATGTCAAAAAAGAAGCCAGTGGCTAGACTAGACTAGAATAGGCAGCGTGATTCTGCTCTTTATCAAACACTTATCTCTTTTTCATGACCCTCTTCAACTATGCATTTATGCAAGGTTGAAGACAGTGTTGACAAAGAAAAGTCCTTCCACATTCACATTTTCTTGTGCTGCCCGTTTTTATCTAACCAGTCTAACCAACACTGTCCATGATGGCCTTTTACAGATCAGGTTTTTCTGTTGCATGTGTCACCCTGCTCAGAGGAGAGGTATCTGCCTGCAATTATACTAATAGGGACTTTTTAGCAAGCAGCACTGAAGGGAGGCATAATGACTAGGATGTCATTTAGTCCTGTTAGTAGGAAATGTTTTCTTGGTGTTTTCATGGGCAGTGTCTCTTTGTTGGGGAGTATCAGACAAAACACCTGCAGCAAAACATGCAATTCAGCTAACTCAGCTTCATGTACAGCCACTGAGGAGACTACAGTATGTACTCGACATGATTTTTAAACCAAGACAGAACACCACGGATTTCATTCATTTTCAGCTCAATAGACTTAATGTATGTGTTTTTGGCGGGGGATAAAAAACAATAACATGTTTGACTTTTATGCTTCAAACCAGCAGCAATCTCTGGGGTTGACCAGAATATAGCATTAAGGAAATGCCAAAACCTGCAGTTCCTTTAATGGCCACTTGAGGCTGACTCCAAAGGTGAATCCGTAGTTATTGTGCCTAACTAAATAGCATTAAAACAATGTTTACTGCTGAGTACAAGTATACAGTTGATTGAATGACTGAACGTTAAGCACACAAAAATATATCTCCAGCTGAAACTAGCTGCGTTTTCCGAGCTAAAAGGATAAAGCAGCCAAGTCCCAAAGAAAAACTTGAAAAGGCATCAGAACTATTGCTCAACACCACTTTTAAAAAAATTATGAGTCTGGCTCATTGGAAGCAAAATATGAAGAAATGAGAAGTGGTTTTAAACTTGTACTGTACGTGCATCGGTTTATAAATCCAAGTTTGCACACCAAGCTAGCTTGTTTTCACTGCATACTTACCACTTCACCCTCTTCCCCAAATAAAATCAATTCTGGCTCCAAAAGAAGAACTTTGCAGCAGCAAAAGGACAGGGCTTTGGTTTAATTAGTAACTTTCCCCCAATAAATTTGGAAACGAGGCAAGGAAAGGAAAAGTCCAGTCTTAGGAAGAGTCAAAAGTGATAGAAACAACATGAAAACAAGTGACACTCTCAGATATGTACAGACTGGAGAGAGCTTCAGGATCCCGCAAGGACACGTGTTAAATCTGTTAGATCAGTGAGAAACAACACCTGTGTTTATTGGCCTCGTATAATCAGGTGTTTTAAAATAATCTGGCCCTCGTGACATCGGCGCAGTGAGGCGAGATGTGGGAGAAGTTATTAATGTGAGTCACAGAATTTAAAAATGTCTTCTTGTGTTAATAGTTTTATTCAAGACTGTTAGATTAGTAAAAATGTCATGTGTCTCTTGGCACCGTGACTTTTCACGGTGCCTAACTAGGCCACTAGAGAAAGATAGGAAATACAGCTTTAAAGCCTGCTGCTCTTCAATAATCACGAATCACAAGGACATTATTCATGGATGAAAAAAAAAGTTTTCCATCACATTTGAATTTTATTCCTGTTTCTCAGAGTTATCTAACTATGTATCCAATCTGTTGAGCAGTTCCATAACTGAATGAACTAGTAGACGGTGAATAAACCTGGCCTATTTCATTGATTTCCTCCTCCCATGCACAGAATAAAAACTTCAAAACTAGAGGAGGTAGGTGTAATACTGCATACGTCTATCTATAATTTAAACACCCTGGATATTTGTTTCAATTGTTGTGCTTAACACCCCAGTTCCATGTAATTGCAAATGTCTTTTATGCAACAAGTTGAAGTAGAGCACTTCTGGAACCCACTGATATTTGTCACATTACCATGATATTAGCAGGAAATAATTGTTGTCATTTGAGTACAGTCAGTAATTAAATCACTGCGTTTATGTAAACATAATCCGACATTAACATTGTGTCTCTCTGTTTTATCTCTTGTTCGTATATTTTCTCACTCTGCTCACAGTCACTGTCTGTTTCTCTGTCTCTCTTTCTTCTCCCCTCTCAGCCACTTCTCATTTTCTTTGCCCATTTTCCATTAAAGGCTCCATTTTCCACCATGGGGCATCCGGTGCTGACCATGGTCCCTGAAAGCCCTAAAAGAAGTTCTTATGTAACTGCTAAATTGTACTTTTTTGTTCCTAGAATCACTCACATCTTCCAAATCTCTTTTCATTGCAGGCAACTAAATAACTTCTTTCTCTCTAATTTTCACAAAAAAGGGAGCTGTGTTTCCAAGGACACAGCTCTGAATCATGAAAAAGTGACCAGCTCCTTTAAGTGATTTAGTTTTGAATCATGCTGAAAACTTCAGTATCTTACAGCGACCGCGAGTAAAAGACTGGCTTTTGGTTTCAGAAGGTTTTTCAACATATAGTGCAACAGTTATATATATATTATGTGCCAGAATATGCATATGTCCCCTCTGTGACTTGACTTATGGTGGTGGAGGGGTCCACAGGAGCTATGTTGTCGGCTTTTGCCCGCTAGTACGGTCTCCCTTGGCAAATTGGTCCTGGGTGAGGGACCAGACAAAGAGTGATTCAAAAAACCCTATGAGCCCACAATAGGGATAGGGTTAGATGGGATGGTCTGTTTATTTCACAAACTGCTGATCTACCTTGATTTTTCATCTCTAGGATTTACAGAGAATGGGCTGAAAAAGGGAACCTATCCAACAAGCAGGATTTCTCTGGGTGAAAATCCTTTGTTGATGCCAGAGGTCAGAGAGGAATGGCCAGACACCTAAGGTGATAGTTAGGAAACAGTAACTCAAGTAACTAGCAGTAACTCATTATACCCACTTATGCAGAAGAGCATCTCTGCATGCACAACAAATCAAACCTTGAAGCAGTTGGGTTAAAGCAGCAGAAGTAACCGGGACCACTACTGTCATCTACGAGCAGTAGTGAATGAAGGTAGCATGGTCCCTGGTCGGAAAGCTCATTTCCTCTCAAACTAGTTTATTAAAAATGGAAATGAGTTCACTGGACTCCTCCACAACCATCAGATCCCAGTCAAACAGAATTGATGTAGGTCACACAAGCATAGGAATAAAGTCAGGGGAAAATGTTCAAATGGGTGCTAAGAATTAGCCCTTTTTTACCCATATTTGAAGATATTCCATTAAATCGTGGCTCATTCCCAAATGATTATTGAGTAATGATTTATTTTTTTATTTATAGCATTTTGCCTCATTTTTTTTTAACTTTAGATGAAATAAATTTGTGCTTTTCCTTCAAGAACGACAGCATTAATATGCAACCATTTTGTGCAGTAATACAGCAAAGGGAAATACTACACCCTGTTCACTAGGCTTTGAGGCTTGCTGACAAAATGTAAATAAGTTCTAATAACTTTAAAATTCAATGAATTTACTAGTTAATCCTCAATGGCATCAATTTTAGTTTTTCAGAGAAAAAAAATATTTCTCCCAACTTTTTGGGAGCTTGAGGCTCCTTGTTTATATATGAATCAATAAATTATCCCCTAAATAAATGATAAATGGACTGCCATTTATATAGCACTTTTCTACTCTACCTGAGCTCAAAGCGCTTTATACAACATGCTGCATTCACCTATTTGCATACATATTCATACAAGCCCCTTTTCTACATCTACGTACTTTCTATCTAACATCCGGACTCTCCTGAACACGCTGGGAGCAACTTGGGTTCAGTATCTTGCTACAAGGATACTTAATCAGCAGCTGATTTGTATGAATTTTATGAATTAGTTGGGTGTGGTTTTGGTCAAGGAGGTGAGCCACAACCACTCCCAAGTAATAAATCACAAATAGCTGTGTGTGTTGCTGTTTGTGTGTCTGTGTTATCTGCCATACCATACATTACATATAGGTTTGTATGTGTGATTGTATGTGTTTCTATGTGTCTGAATGTATCTAATTAGTCTGTGTGGAACTTTATGAATCAGAGGTGGATGTCACATATCTGTCATTTGGAGTAGTATTGCATCCTGGTACCTTATATCTCCCTTCATAAAGTCTGCTCCAAACTATCAATTCCCACACACACATGAACATGAACATACTATTGTTTCCCCACACACATCACATATGTATAGCCTTTAACTGACCCATAATCTCCTAACTGTTCCTCAGACCTGATTCTGGGATCCTTTCATGCTCGCTGTCCTCACCAAGGCAGTGACCTTATGACCTTAACTGTTCAATCAAATTCTTTCCTCCCATAAAATGTCCTCGTCCTCACTTCCTGCAACTTTGTGCATGCTTTTCCAGTGCATGATTTGCTTACACATCCCAGGCAACAAACTAGTAAATAGTAGTAAAGTAGTAAAAGTAGTAAATACATTAAATCGGAATCTGTCTATAAACAACATAAAATACTTCTTCAGATGTTTTTGAACATGCACAATTTTTAAATATATTTTTGTTTCAATTCAAACATGCATAAAAATGATATTCTTCTCAGTAGATGGCACTCTGTCACATGTAGCTTTGGCACCTAAAAAGATTGCTCCACCCCTAGGTCAAAAGTCAAACCCTCTGCTACTCATCATTTAACTGAAGACTGAAGTGTTTTATGTCACAAAATAAGTAAATAAATTTGAAAAGATTAAGGGACAGTGTAATAAACAAAAATTTGGTTTGTTGCCTGAGGGCAACACCATGCTACACACCATGCCATAGAGGGAATGGCAATTTTAGGAATGTGCAAATTGGTGTGTAAGAAACCTATTTTATTCTCAACCTAGATTTTGTGGTGCATCCTTTTGAAATTTAGCAATGTATTGAGCTCCAGTATAACAGTGGGCTTAATATGATCTTATGAGAAGCTTGTTTGTTACTCTTACTGTTATTCTCCATGGTTACGACTGTGGTTATGTTGAACGTGGTACACTGGTGCACTGATGTTTGTGTGCACCCTAAGCACAGCTCTTTGGGGGAGTTTTCTGTACTTCTTTTTCAGCATTGTTATAGCCTTGAGGGGCTCATCATACCGATTAGGAGAAACCATGCTATAGGCAAAACACAAATAATACAACAGGCTGCAAAATGCAGAGATTACAATTCAAATCTATTTCCAAAGCAGCACAAAAATTCATGAATATGTTCACAAGGATGGATGGATGTTCACGTGGTGTTAGAGAATGAGCGAACATGTTGAGTTTTTCAGCACATTGCCAGCTATAGCCCGCCAGTTAAAACAGTCTGATGAGATACACAAATGTAAGCATGAAACAGAACCCACAATATGTGATATCATTGGGTTTATCAACCACAAACGCATGGTTTATTAAACCAGATTTTGATAATTCATCTACTACCTGACTATTAAAAACTTTAAAAACTTGCAGATATGTTTTAAAAATTGCAACTTGGAGGACACAATCCATCCTCATTGCAAAAGTATCAGATGCTGCTGTTTCATAAAATCCACTGATTTTAGATTTGCAAGATATCCTTTGATGTTTAGTTTTGTTGCTATTTGGCTAGACATCTTGGTAACTACATGGTTCCATTTCATCACTGAAACAAATTGGTTAGGGCTGGGAAAACAGGTGGCTGACGTACTGTTCGTTTACCGTGCACACTGAAAAATGGTGTCAAATGTGCGTCAACATATGACAGCAGTCAGTCCTGAGCAGGGATTCAGATGCAGTAACTTGGATACCAACGCAGGTTATTACTGATGACTTTGTCTTAAGAGACTTTTCACGTGATGTCATATGTGCATTGCTTAAGAGTTGTCCAGCGTAGTGGAAGTGATACAGCCACAGAAAACAGAGAACATTCACCTTCAAAATAAAACTAAACCTTTTACTTTGAAGGAGTAGTTTCCAAGTGTTTGAGCTCTCCTAGCAACCATAGCAATTGCAAGGAAGTTTCCAGCAACTGCTTGGGAAATACACATTTTTCCTAAGCAGTTAATAGTTGCCAGGAGGTCACTGATTTGTCTCTAGGCCTGCATGACTCAGGCTTTAGCAACTGATTTCACAGCAACTGCCATCAAACAACAATTTACCAACGGGGGATAAATGTTTTTCCCTCAAGACCAGTAGTTGCCAGATGGTTGCAGACCAGCCTGTAGGCCTGGGTAGCTGCTGATTCTTTTGACCTTACAGCATCACGCTTCCATCATGGCAGACAAGATAACATGTGGTTAGAAATCACATGACTGCAGAACCTGAATTGAGCTATGAATAGTCTCAGCAATCTAGGTTAAGACTTAATATAAGCATAATTACAGATGTCTGCGATGACGTATGAATCACGCCACCAGAATGTTAAAACAAACCGCCTTCCACATTCTCACATTTCCCACACCGCCGACAGATAGCTGGCTTCAGTATCTCTATTACTCAGCATGCAGCAACAACAAGCACTTGTCTCAGCCGTGTCTATCACTGTTTTGGTGCTGCTCTGGAAACACTTGCCTTGTAGTCTGAACTACCGCTAGCACCTTCATGTATATCCTTGGGAATTTTTGCATTTGCTCATTTTCCCCCCTCAAAGCCAACCTTGCATTGTGCAGTCAATAAAGATGTTTTCAGTATTTGCATGTGCCTCATCACGGTGCAGTGGTGCGAGCTTGCTGTGCCACCGTGGCCCAGGATGTAAGGTGGGTTTAATTAAAAAGGGATTGTTTATGAATGCAGGATATAGAAACACAGATGGACACCTAAACCAGTCTCAGTGATTTAACATCAAATGCAAAGCAGTGTTCAAACGTTGCTCTGAACTCCCGCTTATTAAAAATTTAACACACAGGCACTCCACAAACACAGGTTTCAAAAAAAATATTAGCATTGCTTTGTTCAGTCTATTGTTCCTCTCAAGAATATTGGATCGTTGTATTTACTTTAGCCTATAGTGTGTTCATTCAGGATACTAATACTATGCTTTAAGAAAGACCTAAACAACATACTTACTTGCTGTTTTAGTCTATCAATAACGCTGGTGAGAAGACGCTCCTCCTTCCCCAGTTGTGGTGTGGTCACGATAAAGTCTACATCGTGGCCAAAATCCTTCCCCCTGGAGACAAAGACATAGCACAGTTACCCACTCACTGTATCCTGGAAATAATGAAATGAATTATCTTTTAGTCATAGCGTTTAACTGATGAAGAGGGAGGGTGGCAGACGGTGCTATTAAAAGAACAGGCCAAGCTAATGGCACTGGCTCTTTTTTTTTTTCATTATTCAAACAAGTATTTTTTTCCCTTCAGTAGCTAAGTGTAAAAACCCTTTTTGTTGCCTCAGCTGTCAGAGCTTTAACTTTTATGAGAATCATCATTTTCTACTTGGATCGGTGTCATAAAGCGGACCCATATGGACCCTGAATAGGTTTGCACAATGCATTTACTCTGTCAGCACAACTGCACATAAGAGATGTTGCAGTACTGAGTGATTATCAAGTGATTATCTGGCAGAAGAAAAAGCTCTGCACGGAACCGCTGTATGGGCAGAAGATATGTGCACAAAAGGCATATCAAAGCTTCTGTCTGGCTCACTGGATCCATAGGCACTTGAGCAGAGGAGCAAGAAAAGCAAAAGCATCCCCATTATTTAATCAGGAGGAGCAAATGTAGTTTTTTTTTTCCTACCCTACTTTTCTGTCGCTTGAAAAGTAAATTATCATACACTTCTCTGCAGCGTTTTTATTAGAAGCCTATCCTTTTAAGTCACGGCACAGCAGCGAGTTATTCAGACTAATCAGAGGAAACGCGAGAAATATGCAGAAATCTATTGTAAACTTACTGAAATTTATCCCTGTGTACCCCGCTCAGAGGAAACCGTCCTGCTACAGAAGTGAGCGTCACAACATTTGTTTATCAAAATCTTTTGAATGTCAAATAAGCGTGTTGCACTATGCGTAAATCTGTCACACCCAACCACACTAGGGAAGCCTGATCAAACAGTAAGGACTGTCAGGCCGACTGAGTGACCAAATTTAAACATGTGGAGCCAAGCAAACACTGGGGTGTTGGCATCACTGGTCAGTTTGTGTACACTTTGAGAAACTGTTTTTATTTAGACTTAGTTGTTGGCTTCTTCAGAATACAAATGGTTCGGAGTTAGTACTAAACCCGGGCTTGATGGTGCAAATGCGGCGTGTAGATATTCTTCGGAAATTACAGTCCATATAGTCTAAGGAGCTTGGAAAGAAAAGCATCTGGACTTCTTTAAGTTGCTTGAAGACATTTCACGTCTCATCTGAGGAGCTTCTTCAGTTCTAAGGTCAAAGGATGTTGAGTCCCAGATTTAACCCCTAAGGGAGTGTCCCCCAAAAGGGACACGGACCCCCTATTGATCCTCTATCTAATCACACGAGCCAAGGTGTGAAAACGGGTGAGGTTCACAATCAGCCAAGGTTTCGAGTGAACACACTGTGAAACCTAGTCGCAACTTATCATGTGATTTCCTGAGGTCCATGTCCCTCTTCGGGGTCACGCCCATATGACTTAAATCTGGAACTCTCCACCATTTGACCCTCGAACTGAAGAAGCTTCTTGGATGAGAGGTGAAACGTCTTCAAGCAACTTAAAGAGGTCCAGATGCTTTTCTTTCCAAGCTCCTTAGACTACGATGACCTGGATGACTGAGAACCTTCGCAGACATACAGTCCCATATAGTTTTCTAACTCCCAGCTATAGACTAATTTTCACTTTTTGTAATGGCCAGCAGGGGGTGACGTCAGTGAGAACTGCTGGTTGAGTCGAGCCGTATTGGAAACCTTCTCCTGTGAGCTATGAGTCTACAGTCTCGGTTGCTTGTTTCAATTCTTCCTAAATATAACAGGATTGAGGCAAAAAGCAGAATTAAGCAGGGTGTGCTTCACTATGCGACTGACACGTCAGTAGACTGTAAGTGTGCATTATCAACCGCAAACAACCTTTGTGAGGTTTCACAATGAGACTAACCAAAGGGTGTTGTCACAGTGGTGGCACCGTTCACTTTGACTAAGCCTTGAGTTCTGGCATTTTTGCTGTCTCTATATTATAATTTATTTTTTGTTTGTTTGATTGATTTTTGTTAGCAATAACTCACTGTAATATTAAAATCCAATTTAATTTTGGCTAGCAAAAAACTGCCATACAGGACACCGGCCTGTGAAGGGAATCATCTTTCCACGGCAACCTTGTGGCATTCTGAATCTTTACAGGGGGCTTTATTATTTTCCCACGTATCAGAGACATAGAGATCAGAGAGCATTTGTTACTCTGATCGCCTGCCTAATCTCCAGGAAACTGTCTCAACTTATTGAACAGGCTATTACTAGGAACCACTAAATTCATATCTTTGGTTATCAAAGCCATACGGTGACCACAGATATGCTGAAGAAAGTTTCGGTTCAAGAATTATTTCAGTTTTAATGTCTTCAGAAATTAGCATCTCTTTCTTGTTTTTGGCTGATTTTTGCTTTCTAAAACCCGGTTGCCTGTTTTCTGTTTGAGGACCACCCACTGTCCGATTTTCATACTTGAAGCTAAAAAACATTTTCAACAAATTTTCATTATGAGTGAAACTGATTTGATACACACAGCAGGCCTACAGGTTACACACATAGAGCTTATGTATTATTAGTTGCATAAATTGACAGGATAAAAGAAGTGCGTGCACAAAAGTAGGAAGTATATTGCTGCCATTCATCAGACAGAAAGAAGATGTGGGATTATATAAGTTTAAGCCTGTTTCTTCTTCTTCTTTCAGAACATAAAATTTTAGTTACTTATACATATATAAAGACAATACTATATATTGGGTATTTTGTTTTGTTATATATATATGTTCTATCTGTCTAACAGCCTTTTCACAATGTATATGGGGAGTGCTGGTCTGCATTAGTATATGAGTAGGTGATAGGTGTCAAAGTAATATCAGAGTGAAAGCCAGGAGCCATAGCTTCCCGGCAGAACTGTGCATCATAATTGGATGATCAATGTTATTCACCTGTAAGTGTTTTTTATGATGTGGCGGTCTGGTTTATGTACTATATTTCTGCATCGAGTATGCTATCTTATTACAGTTATATTACATTTACATTGTACATATGCAGTCATGCACATTATAATACTGATATATTGTTATCATATCAGTTTAATAGAAGGCACTTTGGACTGCCCCGTTATTTCCCAGGGGGTCGCAACAGCAAACAAATATGTACATTTGATTTGGCACAGATTTTACACCAGATGCCTTTCCTGACATAACCCTCCCATTTATCCGGGCTCGGACCAGCACGAGCAATATACACTAGCTTGTGAACTTCGAACTGGGTTTTATCATATCAATTTAGTAATATTTAATCATATATATCCATTATTATTTAAGTTTCAGAACATAAACTGATGGGAATTTACGACTGTCCTTGAAAGGAGGTTTATATCTGTGCTTTGAAGCTCTTGAGAGGAGATCAATTTAGTGGCTGTGGCTGAGGTCCACTCCAGTTCCACCTGCTGATAATGCATTCCTCCAACGAGCAATATATTTATCATCCTCCAGCCAGTTAAGATCAGTCCGTGCTGTGCCAGGGTTTCAGAGGCGCTTCCAGTCAACACAATCGCAAAAGCAGTTGGACACACCCACGTGTGCCTTACACCACGAGCAGCATCTGTGCTTACAATCATATTCACAGAAGCATATTCACTGCTTTGAGGTTTCCTTTAAAATTCTCAATCACGTATGTGTATCTACCAGTAATGATGCTCTGAGAGTACTTTGGCGTGCTCATTGGCATTCAAGCCAGACGATAATAAAATTAAGCCTTCAAGACAAACGATGAGCTGCTCAGAAGTGTAAATATGACTGCAAATGGGTTTGAATGTAAGCCCTGCGATGGACTGGCCCACCTGTCCAAGGGGTTTTCCTTCCTTTCACACAATGCATCCTGTCACAGGCTGCAGGATGACTCAAAAACAGCAGTCAGACAGAATGATGACAAGAAACTGTGGGTTTCTGGCGATTATAGTAGCTTGCCTCATATGGCAGGTTTTTCCACCAGCCATGAAAAATGTGTAGACACAAATACACAGAAACAAAAAAACCAGGGCTAAAGTTGTGCCCTCAAATAACAGAAGATACCCCCGACCGTCGTCAAGTTTAGCTCTGGCCTATGCCAGCGCTACCTGCCAGGCGGCCTTGCATTATTTCAGCAGCCTAATCATTGCCCGACACCCACTCACACACACCTACACACGCACACACAAAAGCTTTTGAAAAAACAACGAGCGAAAAATCCTACATACGTAAGCACCAGTGTCACAGCAAACAACAAAGCAAAGTGACAATGAATGTTGGGGGCGATACAGCTCTAAAGAAGCCTCTGCAGGCTCGGTGTTTGATCTCTCTTTGCTGCTGCTTGACAGCAGCGAGAGTGAAGAAAGGTGCAGAGGCTGTGAATGGCTTGCGGGAACGCTTCAAAGGTCACTGTGGCTAATTCAGGGAGCAAGGAAGTAATAGAAAACAGCCATTAGAGCTGCAGAAGGCATGATAATGTTAATGGTTAGCATTAGCAGTAGACAGCGTGTACCCCTGTGGCATTTACAGAATGAGCACCTGGTTTACAGGTTCACTCTGCAGCTGCGTCTTTGGTAACACTTATTCAATTTGCCTTGAGAGCCTGTATTATTTTGTATTAAATATCAAAAGCTGTTAAGTGAATTCATTTTAACACTCGTGTTTAGACTTTGCAGTATATACATACACATATATAGGCCTCGATGTGAAGAGTTGGCACTTCTTTAATGAGTTGACTGTTAGGACAGCGCTACTTGAGAATGCATCACAGATTTCCATCTGCTGACCGAGCAACTTTTGCCTACGAAATCTCCCAACACTCAGCTTTAATTGGCAAAGCTGAGATTCCGCAACACTTCCAGCTCGTAGAGTGCGCTTAAGTTGTTAAGTGAGTCTCGCTGTTAGCCTCTGCTGCGCCGGCAAAGCCCACTCGAGTGCACTGCATAAATGTGTGCCGAGAATAGCAAAGAAACCAAAGCGGGAAGGAGACAGAGAGAGATCATCAGCATAAATTGGGTTTACCTCCTATCAGAGCTTAAGAACGACCTAATCTTGTCAAATAGTGGTTTTCCGTGTCTGTGTCTGTGTGTGTGTGTGTGTGTGTGTGTGTTAGTGGATAACATGGGAACTGGTGGTTATTTTAGGGGAAGCAGCATTTACGCTTTTCAGCTCCCTCCCATTTGAGCATCAGTATGTGTCAGGTCAGTGCAGATAATTCAGCAGCAGTCAGCGGAAAGGCGGATGACAGCATGTCGTGCACATTCTTCCAGCATACCAGGGGTTCTCCTTCTTCTTCTTCGTCTCTGCCTTTAGCAGTGCAACTTCAGAGCTCTGTTCCTGATTAGCATTAGACACCCACTCCTGCTCAGTGGGATGGATGGATGGATGTGAAGATGTGGGTAAAAACAGAAGAATTGATAGGCGGTCGGGCACAGCTGCACGTCGATAAACACCTGGTTTGAATTTAGGCCATCTAGTCTTTTATCGCGTGAGGGAAAATGCTAAATTATTAAGTGTTACTGCACAAAGACAATGAAATACACGTGGTTATTTACAGTTTTGTGTGGACGACAAGGTGACACGCATGAATAATACAGATCTGCGAAGTGTTAGGCTGCGGGCGTCTGCAGGCTAAGCTCTGCAAAACTTAGGTCACAAAAAAGCAACCAGGCTTTGTTTGTGACTATGCATCATTTTCCCCTTCTATCAGCCTTCCCATCCACATTTCTTGCTAACACAGCAGCGCGAGGCGATAATCAGGAAGATACGGAATGAGAACAAGAAAAAGCAGCTAAGTGTGGCCTATTCTTCATGACCAGATGGCTTGTTTTGCTCTTTCCTCCCCTGCAAGCTGATAATGAGGTTTGTTTTAGAATCACGACACCCCGAACTAAGCCGATAAGGAATACTTATCTCAGCTGTTGTTCAAGGCAAACTGTGCGGTGGGACTCGGCGGCTGTTTGCGGATTTGAGAGGAGACACCAATGCCCCCCCTCATCAGTGTCACTTTGAGTCATATTCCAGACAATTTGATGTCCCTCAGTGGGGACTTGCCTGCCTCATACTGAAATAAACAGTGTTCCGCTGACACTGCGTGAGCCTTCACATGCAGTTGTGGAAGAAGCTGTATTTTCAAGTGTAATCTATTTTTAATCCTCCCCTCCAACAAAACCGCTTTAAGACTTGTCACCCGCCTTCCACAGCTGTCCTTTCAATAAGGCTAATGTCAGTGGCATCAACAAATCCTCGCCACGCTGTTTCTCTCTGAAGTGGATGACAGCCTGAGTTTATTCCAGCACACGAGTTATTTTGTGAAACTTTTGGGAGTCGCGGTATCTTTTTGTGCATCTTCTGCCGAGATGAAAGATTTACCAGAGCCGGGTGCAGCTATTTAAGGAGGTATATAGGATATGCACATTTCCATTTTTGACAAGGGGTATCGGCTAGAAAGATGAAGCTAATAAGAGACTCTACACCAGGCTCAAAATTATAGGTAATTAAATCGAGCTTTGACAGGACTTTAGAAGGGAACATTTTCAAATATGTCACCGTGAAACGAGTAAGTGGATTATTAGTGGTACTGCTGGCATCTTAGAAAGCATATGAACTATTTTGGTGTAATAGACCTCATACTGCCTCCCACTGTGTTTAAACCATGTCTGGAGAATCAGCCTTTCAACAAGATAAAGGTAAATTACTTACTTGCTTACTGATAATGCACAAGTTATCGTTCTTCAATTATAGCGCCGCATGATTCCAATTAGGTCTATCTCGCTCTCTCTCTCTCCAAAGTCTGCACCAAATATGGGGTGAAGTAAATGTGTGTTTCATTTCCCCGAATTTGAAGCCATAAAGGCGCTCTCGCAGGCCCCTTTACACTTTGCAGCAGACTCCTGGCCCATAAATCTTGAGCTGTTCCTCTCCCTCATTCTTGAAGTTAACTATCCATGATGCTCTAATCACCTTCCTCGACTCTCTTACCACATTTCCCCTCTGAGCAGTTATTTACATAATCAGACATCATTCCAGCTGTCATTTAACTATTTGAAGATTGGAGCGTTTTTGTTTTTTTTTCCTTGTGGATTTTCACAACATCCTTATTTAGGAAATTTGTGAATCTTTCCCATTTACACATTTGCCAACCCCTCCTGATTTCTTAGGTTGTTCTTGTTTTTTACATATTTGCCACATTTACGTGCTTCAGATCATCAATCGAAATTTAATATTAGACAAAGATAACCTGAGTGAACACAAAAAAAATTTGGTCTACTATTCTTTTCAGAATTGTTTTAATTCTTCCACCCTGGAGGGTTTAAGATCATGCCAAAAATCAGTCTGATTTAAGTACAGACTTTGACAAGGCCACTCCAAAACCTTCATCTTTTCGTGTGTTTTGGACAGTGTTGGGTAAGTTACTTTAAAATAGTAACTTAGTTACATTACTAGTTACTTCTATCAAAAGTAACTCAGTTACTTCAAGTTACTCGTTACTTTCAAAGTAACTAGTTACTAGGGAAAGTAACTTTGGTTTTACTCAGAATTCTCTTGTTAATGTGTTGCTTCCACAACTTTGCCAGTCTTCTAGCTTGCTTACTTGCCACAAGTGCACTGTGCCACCTACCAATAGAAAGGAAAAGATAATGTGCATATTTCCACGAGAGAAATCCCACGCCTGGACCATCATTGACTGCTGCCATGATTCTAGCCTACGTCACAGCGTCATGTGCGCCTTTCACATCCAACACAAAAACTGCAGTCGTGGTGCTTTGATTATACTCAGAACTCGGAAATTCTGCCTTCTGACTAGGAAGATGTAGGCAACACCAGACTGCAGATGAGCTGCATACAGGGCTGGACTGGGACAAAAAATCGGCCTGGGCATTTCGACTAGAGACTGGCCCGCCATTATAGGAAAACTCATAAAGCCTTTGAATGAAAACAAACGCTGTTGTGACAGTGATGTACACTGTTCTGATGGTATATATGCATCAATCTATCAATCCTTTGTTGTAAGATTCAGATAATTATTTTTTAAAAGCTAGACAATTTAAATGAGAATAAGAAAGAAAATTATTTCTTTGTGCCCACCTCTCCCTGTTAATGCCCTACCTGGCCCCCCTGGCAAAACTTTGCTAGATCCGCACCTGCACAGTTACCAACTGTCAGCTACCTAAAAAAGGATCCTGGGGTTATCTGTCTCTCAGAAACAGTTCATAACTTCCCTTCAACTCATTCATGTCACCTAAAAGGTAAACCTGTTTCTCCATCACCTGTTCAGCTCTGATGATTCAGTAAGGACATCTCCTGGTTTCATCTTCATGTTTCCCTCTCACCAGATAACCAAACCGATATCATGACCAGCAGCTTTTTTGCAGCTGTGGCTCCAGCAAACATCAGCTGATACTAGAAATTAATATTAAATAAATTCTAACAACAGCTGATCAAGCTTAAACGTGCTGCTGTTGTTTAGCGCGACATCGGCTGGTTTCCTCTTTCTGGCGCAAAGTGGGCGATAAACAAACAAGAGAGAAAAGCCGATCAGCTGATCACTGATCAGTTTTCATGATTGAAGTAGAAACAGGAGAGGGAGGGGGAGAATGAAAGAAGAAGAGGCAGCTGTGCAGCAAAGACACAGAATAACTCCAGCTTTGTCTTTTTCATTGTAGCTGAATTACGGGACAAACTGTTCCTTTTCACCTCAATAAGAAACGCGTAATATTTTCTCTGAATACCAGACGGGACGGTTGGCAACTCTAATAACTTATGAACAAAATAAAGTTCAACATGATTAACTTCATAGCACCCACCCAGCTGTATAGAAACTCCGTCATGCTAGCTAGTACGCAGTACGGAAAAAGTCAGAATAACGAAAATAAACTCCACCTAAACTTGGTTTATATCTGACCCAGATAGACTGCAGGTCATAACTTCTTACCTGAAGTTCAGTTCACACTCGGACCGGCGGCCGCCTCGGGTCTCTTTTCCTTCTGCATTAACCTTTTGCTAATGTTACTGAATCTGTGGAAGCTCCGCGATAGCCACCACACGAAGTAACGAGTAACGACCCTATCTAAATCCCAGTAACGACTAACGCGTTCCTGATTTTGGCATAATAACTAGTTACCGTGCTCGTTACCACAATAATAACGTAGTTACTGTAACGCGTTACTTAATAACGCGTTAGTCCCAACACTGGTTTTGGATTATTGTCCTGCTCCATAACCCAAGTGCGCTTGAGCTTCAGGGCATGAACTGATAGTCAGACATTCTCCTTCAGGATTTCCTGGTAGAAAGCAGAATTTATGGCTCCAGCAATTACAGCAAGTTGTCCTAAAGCAGGAAAACACACTACCACCACGGCTGGTATGATGCTCTTTTTATGAAATGCTGTGTTGGTTTTGTGCCAGATGTAAAGGGACTCAAAACTTCCAGAACGTCCAAAAGGTATTTGGTTTGTCAGTCCACAGAATTTTTTCCCAAAAGATTTTGCTTTGGAAATGTCCCATGCATGCCATTTTACCCAGCGTCTTTCTTTTTGTTGAATCATAAACAATGACCTTAACTGAAGCAAGAGATGTCTGCAGTGCATTAGATGTTGTTCTGGGTTCTTTTGTGACTTCCTGATTCTTGGAATAATTTTAGTCAGCCCAACACTCCCGGGAAGGTTCACCACTGTTGCAAGTTTTCTCCATTTGTGAGGCTTACATCGTGGTTCACTGGAGTCCCTAAGCCTGAGAAATAGCTTCGTAACACTTTACAAACTGATCGATGTCAGTGATTTTGTTTCTTTAGTGGCATGATGTTTTTTTTTTTTTAATCTTTTAACCTACTTCACTTTGTCGGACAGTTTCTACTTAGGTAATTTCTTGATTCAACAGTTCTGGCAGTAATCAGGCCTGGGTTTGGGTAGTGAAATTGGACTCAGTTTTTCCCCCAAAAAAATGTGGTCAATCACAATTAATTCATAATTAAACAAGGGGGAGGGGGGGGAATCAGAGGGCTAGGTAGATTTGGATAGTTTTGTTTTTTATGTAATGTATGTTTTGAGCAGAGAAATAATGCCATTTCCTTAATAAAATGAAGTTAAGCCATCCCTAATAAAGTGCCCACTGAGTGTATATATCATATTTTTCACAGGTGATTTTTAATAAAACACTCGTGTGATTCGTGTAGGCAGCAGGTATTTCTTTGATAAAGGTGTCCTTGTCTGCTAGTTTGAGTGTTAAAGGTTACTTTGTATCAACCTCTGATTGGTCTACAACTGCAAATAAAATAGATTTCATTTACAGTCTTAACACTGGTCTAAAAATCCACGAAGGGACATGTGTATGGCCTACAAAATGATTTTAGGGTTTGGCTGTTGATTTACAATTTTTTATTTATTTTTTTTTTGCAATGCGCAAAGAAAATGCTCACAGCAAGAGAAATCAAAATGAACAGTGGACGTGGGCTAAACGGCTTGAGGTAAGAAACAGATTTCAGGAAAAGGACCATGCTCTCTCTTTGTTTAGACAATTGTGTCATTCTGGAGTTGCAGTCGGCATCTGGTGCTGCAAATATTTCCTCCTAGTATAAAATAGTGAAGTAGTGATTTGCTGCAAAGCTAGTATGCTATAAGGATCAGCATGTAAATCGGTGTTGTATATTACAAAGTGTGTTGAATTTGGACTCAGAGCAAAGCCTTAATGCTTTGCTATTTGGCTACACCTGACAAATGTGAGATAATGCCACGATACCGGTCCTGCAGCTAAAGTGACTTTTTTTCCCCGTTATATAAGTTGGCATATAGTAATTTTCTACCAAACTCTGACAAACAGAATACAGCAAATGCAGAAAAGGAAAACTTTAATAAGGTTTTAAGGGAGCAGGAATAACTCCAGTAACATGTGATGTTTGCAGCCCAGACACTATTAAAGACCATCAGCTAAGCCGCGGCAGCTCTGTTACCCCTGTAGAGAGGCAAGCGCCCGTCCTTACTGCCAGACTGCTTTTGAATTATTTACCTCACACGCCACTGGTTACGGCTGGATTTTTACAACACCACAGAGCGGAGTGCTCCACACTTACTGAGCCACAAAGCACTGCGCATAACAAAATAAACAAATAAATAAATGAATGAAACAGCACCACAAAGACGTGCCAATGGAGGGAGGCACCGGCTGCGAGTGGCACTCAGTAGGTAGCTTTACAAGCGCACTCACTGTGCACTCTGAGACTGACAAATGTAATTCACTTTAGCATCTTAATGTAAATGCAAAACGTTAGTAACCCGTGCTATCTGGCGTTCTGTTTTACTGTCAAGAACAAAGGCGTGAGATGGGGAATATTCTGCGGTGGTAAATGTCCAATTAATCCGTTTTGTCTAAGAACCCTCGAAAACTGCAAGATGCAATTAGACACCAGCGGCTCTGACGCTTCTACCCAGACACTCACTCTGTGACTTCTATGCTCTGATATCAGATAATAATAATAATAACAGTAATAAGATCCACCTGGGAATCAAGCAGACCTCTTGAGGCTTTGCTAATGTCTTTGCTTTCCCTGTGTCTAATATGAACAGAACAATAATGGGGGATGGGGAGGGGCGAGGAAAGACTGAAGGTGCCGTTGTATTTCATCGTCAAATATCAACACTGAAAGGAGGAGACAAGTCTTGTACCTGCGAAAGCCACCTGTCAGTGTGAGTACGGCGTCCGGTGTGATCGCACGGACAGCTTCGTCAATAATGTTCCCCAGGGCTTGGGCCTCTGCTTTACTGACAGCCCTGGAGATGTCTCCATAATGCAGAAAACCTGCAGGGAAAAAGACCACGTGGTTATTAGTCTGGAAGCCAGCCATCAATCATAGCCATTTGCTCCGGGGAACTGGAGAGTCAGAGTGAATTAAAGGTACGGTAAAAATGGGATGTGTTCTCCTGGCTGATAGAAGACGGCCGCCGGTGTTCGACCGCTGCAGACACAAAACGACTGCGGCGAGCGCAGAAACGGTGCAAAAATTATAATTCGTGGATCAATAGGTATCTCATTGATTTGTATTTTCTTCTGTCTTTGTGCTACATGAAAAGCATTAATTATCCATTTCTTTTTTTTGTCCCCCACCGAAGAATGGAGCTTCCCCCAACAATTAATGAGAAAACCTTTAATGATATTTCTGCTTCCAATGAAGTAAATTAAATGGGGTTATTGGTGTTTCTGCTCTTTTTCAAGACTCGTCGAGCACGACGGAGGGTTCAGGGTTCAGACAAATTTTCCACGTCAAAAACTCACACGGTATTTCTCCGCACGGAGTCGACACCGCAGTGTTCCGAGTGATCGATTACGACCAGTTTGATGAAGGTGTCTGTCAGCACAATACATTATGGGACGGAGTTTGAAAGTGAATGGAAACCTGTGAGCGATGCAGTATACAGTGTTTTGAATTACCATCCAGCAGAGGAAGCAGAGAAATGATGCAGACGAATGAAAAGCTGAATATCAGTATTTTGTTTTTCATATGTGAGAGCACTGTGGGGTATATGTCACTGTCGAAAGCTGATGCTATCTGCATGTCTGGCTGCTTCTGTCTTGGTATATTTCTTCATATTTCTCACTCACGTATTCCTTTCACATTTGATCACATCTGTTTCCTTTATATTGTTAAGAGAGGCACTCCAAACACCTTTAATTCTGTCTGTTTATGGTTTCTTAAGCATGAAGCCTAAGCAAAATTTTTCCTTTAGCACCACCAACAGGTTCACATTTGTGGGTTTCATCTCTGTGGATTGTTATATTTGATGCGGGCCCTCGCTTTTCATCAGGTCATCATTTTAAACTTTACGCCGAGCACTTCGGTTTATGACCGCGGAAATTAATGACGTTCTCATCAGCCTCGGCTGACCTCAGCTCCCACTTGTGAGTGAAGCATCCATCAAATCTGCGTTTCGTAGTCAGAAACTCCTCCAACACAAATAAACAATGAATTTAAGATTAATGACAACGGCTCACGGAAAATTTGCACGGAGGCTCCGAGTTCATGTCACAGCATGTCGTGGAAGCACACGAGAACACAGCGCTCCGCCTGAACTGAAAAACATCTAAGGCCACACAAACCTGCGCTCTATATGTTAATTAGCAAATGCTAGCTTTATAACACAAAGATGGAGATTCACAAGATATTTAATTACCAGGGGACCTCGTGTGATCGCTAATACCAGAAGCATCTAATAATTTGCTCATTTCTAGGGATGGGTATCGTTTAGGTTTTATCTGATACCGGTGCCAAACCGGTACTTTTGAAACGGTGCCGGTGCTTAAACGGTGCTCGAACCGGTGCTTAAAGAATGGAGAACACAAAATTGGTCCAAAAACCTCTCATGTTCAGCTGTTTTTTTAGTAAAAAGATAACAATGTTAGCCTTTTCTGCAGCTATAGGGCATATATGGTATCACTCTTGGCTGGAAGCAGTGCTTTAACAATGGAAAAAACAAACATAAACTTCATGTTTAACTGTTTCCCACTTTTTATTTGGTCATTTTTGCCTTTTTGGCCAGGGTGAAGGGAGTATCTGCCATCAAACAAGAAGACAGCCGCATGTAGCTATGATGGTGTTTGCTAGTTCACCTTACATACATTAATGTAATAACGTGGTTAGCCTACTCAACGTAAATTATACACGAACAACATTAAGCTACTCACGCAGAGAAGAACGGCTGCTGCTGCCATCATCATCCTCATCATTTCTGCTACACTGGCAGGGCTAGGGGCCAGGACTCTACTCTTCAGCTTTTTGGGGGATGTTGCTAACTCTTCGTCCGATAACAGGCACCACACCTGCAGTAGATGCGCTCGGTGTGAGGTCTCGCAGCAAGCTATCAAATACGGCGCATTTTTCGGCTTTTAAAAAAAACGCTATGCGTCGCCAGGTGTTTCATCGGATTTCAGGTGTTACCTCCTTTCCACAGTATCACCTTAAAGCACTTGTTGCAGGCTGCTGAGTTTGCATCTTTTGCTGTGAAGTACAGCAAGACTTTTGACCGCTTCGCCTTGGGCATTTTTAATCTGTAGCTCTGCTCTAAAAGAACGTACGTACCTGGACCCGCCTACTATCCCCGGAAACGTAAAATGATTGGCTAGAATTCAAAGTGTATCACATCTCAGGAAAAAAAAGCACCGAAATAAAGCACCGAAATGTGCGCTGCTTTTCGGTCTGGTTACTACCGTTTATGTCAGAACCGGTGCCATCATGGCACCGGATACCGGTACCCATCCCTACTCATTTCACAGCTCTTACTAGTACTAGAGGTCGAATAAGTGCATGTTATCTCCTTCATGGAAAACCTGGATGCTTCATCTGTTTTTTTCATCATGAACGAGAGGCCTCATCGTGTGAAGAGCACGGCAAATCCTCATAACATCACACATCTGCGCGCCGTAAAAAAACGTTGTTGTAAATTGCAAAGTGAGCAGCAGGATGGAGCGGTGTCTCCCAGCTGCGTGCTTGCTGATTTTTAAGTGGCATAAAAGAGTTGTTCATCTCAATAACGTGTGACATGCTCTCGGTTGTAATTTCACTCAAAAGCCAAACGAGCCAAACTAGTGGACAGAATAAATATTGAGGGGAGTTGGGGGTATACGCTAAAATTTATGCTGTCGTATACCACAAATACCAGCCTGGCGACGGTTGCTGGAGGTGAAGTTTGGTGGTCGTTAAACTGTTTAGAACACGTCATCTGGGCTTTATGAAAACCAAGACAAGACGAGGCGTCAATCCATGAAGTATTTCACAGGAGAAGTAAAGAATCTGAGCTGCTGTTGGAGCTACGAACAAAAGCAGGGCGTCCTCGCATTCAGAATCATCCTCTGTGCATAAATGCATGAAATATCTCACCCTCAGAAAAAGCATCTTTGTAGAATGGCTCAAAAATAACTAATAACTACCACAAATGAAAAATGAATTGTCAGCTTTTGGCCAGTTTGCTTTTCTTTTAGCCTCACAGAGCCACTCTTGAGGCCGTGGGCTGTAAGTTGTTGGAAATTTTTTAGCACCAACTTAATTCGACGGCCCGCTCTGGAGTGACTGAGTGGTGAGACGTCTGCACCATGCCTCCCCTTCAGAGTCACTACTTATTGATTTAGGTTGGGTTTTTTTGTAAGAAAAACTCTCCTGTTGTGTTTTTTTTTACAGTAAACTCCCTGCTGATCATATCTCACTTTAGAGAAAACACATTACCGCTAGAGGCTCACATCCTTTGGGAGTAAACAAAAAAAAGGCACAAATAAAGTCCCAAACGACATGCAGCCCCACCCCCCCGGAGGGATTTAACAATTAGGCCTTTGAGTCTCTCTTGGAAGCGAGCTCGACTTGAAATTTTTCCTCTATAATTTGTAAAGTGGCGGAGCGAGGATGGTGTGATGTTGATGTACCACTTTGTTGCATCCGGTTGAGATGAATGCCGGGCTCCGCCAGAACGTCGCTGAATGAGCGCAGCCCTCTGCGGTACCACTTCTCAGCTGTCTTAGGTCCAACCCCAAACACACTTGTGAACAGCTGGCAGGAAACGAGGTAAGTATGTAATCAAGGAGACATGCTCTGAAATGACAGGTTCTTCTGAGAAGAGGTAAGCATTCAAAGTTTCCAAGAGCTCCGAGTTCTTAAGAGGGAGCAACAGAGCGCATCATTTCCACAGCGAGTTAAAAGCTCCAGAATGGAGAAAGCGAGCCATCGACTGAGTTCTTATTCATCCACTGACCTTTAGTATTTGATACCTTTCATCCGAGAGTATTTTCTCGACTTCAAACGAGCGGCCGTGTTGAAGGATCTCCTGCAAAACACAAAGGCGGATGATATTATCATCAAGGAAAGCAATGTCTGTGTCAGCATCGGCGTGTTTTCCCCTGGGTTCCCCCCCAGCCGGCTATTAACAAATGGGCCCCAAATCGCTGCTTATTTGAGAAGCCATCCACTTATATCAGGCGTCCTTATTTCCATTTCTTTTCCTTTTGACAAATAACGACTTTGTTGTTGCGAAACCAGGATTAATACCTGTTTTATGGCAATCATAAAAAAAACCCCAAGGTAATGTTTTCCTCTAGATTCTGTTGTTTGCTCCAAAACCGCTTTGTTCTGCATTTAATTGCCTGCGTCTCTCAGCGAGAGTGTCGCCAATTTTGCTGGTCACATTTTAACTGTCTTCATTATGCGAAGGCGTAAAAAGAATCAGGTAGCAGCTATCTGGTTAATATCAGCCAGGGGGAAATGAGCCTGGATGCTTTTGCTCTGGGATACGTATCCGTGTGCATTTTGAGCTCGTGCATGAATGAATGACAGCCTGTATCGGTGAGCCAGTGAACCTAACATCCACACTGTGAGTACAATGCAGTTTGAAGCAGCCTTCACTGCTCAGTGATGCATCCACCCGTCCACCTCTGCTTTTCAAGCCCCCAGCTAAGGCCAACCTCAAAACGCACGGATAATGCTTCAACACACTCCCCGCTCCGGGAAAGACACACTTTACATGCACGGCTCCTCTCCCTCTCTCACACAAACACACACACATATACAGCAAACACATATACTGACTATTCATCCCCCAACGCTGCCTCAGTGCTCCCAGACTTTCATGTCAGTAGGTTTATATCTTTTCCCCACTTTGGATGTTCAGTCAGCAGTGAGCAGTTCAGTCGCTGCTGACAGAGTGTCGCTCCGATGTTCACGGGCACATCAAGCGTTTTGTTTTCACTCTGTTTGGTTTCACTTTGTTTTTTGTGTCATGTCATTTTTGGTGTTTTGAGCAGCAAACTGTTCAAAGAGACAACCCCAGCGAAAGGCGTGCGTCTGAATTGTGCAAGGAGAACAAGAAGGAGAGGTCACTTGCAGGCAGTCTAATTTGGTCTCCCCGGGACATTTATGCTATTTTGTTTAATGAATCTGACTCGGCGCTGACAGCTTTGACAGATTCGGAAACGCGCTGGGAGTCGCGCAGCGTGTATGTTAGGTTTAACGTGTCAGAGAGAGCCGGGTTGCTGAGCTCACCTTGTTATCCTACAGGGACCTGGCGTTCTCACAGAGCGAGCATCCGCACTTTCCCTGACAACCTGCCATGATTCCTGCCCTGAGCTCGAGTGTATATGTGGAGATGTAGTGACCCAATAAGACTTTTTTTTGTCTCAGAGACAAAATATATTTGTCTGATACCCATCAACGTGTGCCGCATGTGTGCAGCAAAGTTTTTATTCATACGTCTGTACGTCTTTCTTTCATATATTTCTTAGAGACTGAACTCAGCATTGAGAATCTCCTCCAGAAAGGCTTATGTGTGCAGATGGTTACTGATTCAGCTACATTCTTCTTGCTAGCACAGAGAAAAAAAACTATTTCTAAGTAATGGAATGCTTCATATACAATAGAGCCAGCCTGTTTAAACTACTTCTGTCACATCAATGCCTCCTTATTTAAAGTGGGCCTATTATATTCATTTTTAACTCCATATTTTTACTCTTGAACTCCACCGCAGACGCTTTGCATGATTCACAGTCCTTATTAAACCTATGCTGTGCCTTCGTGCAGCCTCTCAACAGACATTTTAACTTCCTTTCATCAGCCTTTGAGTTAACTTTTTTCTGATTCGCTGCCCCTCGCAAGCAAAAGGTTTGGACAGGTGGGTGGGGATTCTTTGCTCACAACCAGAGCTGTCGCTGAAAATGATCATCTGATCTCACTACATACGTACAAAAAGGGAATAAAACCTTCTGAAATAATACACAGCGCTGTGCAAAAGTCTTGAGCCATCCCTCATTTCTTAATGTCCACAGTAAATGTGTTGGCACGATGTGCAGTATGTGTTTGGAAAAAGAAAACTGAGGAGAATGGACAAGCAGAGGGTAAACGATAAGGTGCGGGTCTGAAAAACAAACTACAGCAGATGAACAGAAAAGACCTGACACAGGACCTGTGAGATCCAACTGGCCCTTCAGCTGATCCAGCTACTGTTCACTGAAGCCTCACCAGAAATGGTGATCTTAAGGAAGGGAAAGAGGCTGAAAAGGCTGTTTGATGTGACATCACACAAGCAGTGGAATGGCAATTGTTGGCAACAGGTCTTATGGAGGAATTCAAATTTGATTTTCTTTGCATCTGTCACAGTCTGGTGAGGGCAGACTGTAGAGGTTGACAAAAGGAACCGAAACGCAGACTCCAAGGAACAGGGAACAGAACTTGAAATGTTAACAAAAAGCGAGCCGTTTAATATGGCTGGTAAAAAAGGTACAAACGAAGGGCAAGGCAAACTGAAGCGAAATTAACACAAACCTAAACTGGGAAATCTAAACAAACAATAAGAAAAACCTAGACAAGAATCTTGGAAGCATGGCATGGCATAGGAAACATGGCGTGGACAACAGACGACCTGACAATGACACACTGAAAACAGAGGACTTAAATACACAGGAGGTGATTAGGGGAAGTGGGAACACATGGAGGAACAGCTGACTGACATGCAGTGTTGGGTAAGTTACTTTAAAATAGTAACTTAGTTACATTACTAGTTACTTCTATCAAAAGTAACTCAGTTACTTCAAGTTACTCGTTACTTTCAAAGTAACTAGTTACTAGGGAAAGTAACTTTGGTTTTACTCAGAATTCTCTTGTTAATGTGTTGCTTCCATAACTTTGCCAGTCTTCTAGCTTGCTTACTTGCCACAAGTGCACTGTGCCACCTACCAATAGAAAGGAAAAGATAATGTGCATATTTCCACAAGAGAAATCCCACGCCTGGACCGTCATTGACTGCTGCCATGATTCTAGCCTACGTCACAGCGTCATGTGCGCCTTTTACATCCAACACAAAAACTGCAGTCGTGGTGCTTTGATTGTACTCAGAACTCGGAAATTCTGCCTTCTGAATAGGAAGATGTAGGCAACACCACACTGCAGATGAGCTGCATACAGGGCTGGACTGGGACAAAAAATCGGCCCGGGCATTTTGACTAGAGACCGGCCCGCCATTATAGGAAAACTCATAAAGCCTTTGAATGAAAACAAACGCTGTTGTGACAGTGATGTACACTGTCTTGATGGTATATATGCATCAATCTATCAATCCTTTGTTGTAAGATTCAGATAATTATTTTTTAAAAGCTAGACATTTTAAATGAGAATAAGAAAGAAAAGTATTTCTTTGTGCCCACCTCTCCCTGTTAATGCCCTACCTGGCCCCCCTGGCAAAACTTTGCTAGATCCGCACCTGCACAGTTACCAACTGTCAGCTACCTAAAAAGGATCCTGGTGTTATTTGTCTCTCAGAAACAGTTCATAACTTCCCTTCAACTCATTCATGTCACCTAAAAGGTAAACCTGTTTCTCCATCACCTGTTCAGCTCTGATGATTCAGTAAGGACATCTCCTGGTTTCATCTTCATGTTTCCCTCTCACCAGATAACCAAACCGATATCATGACCAGCAGCTTTTTTGCAGCTGTGGCTCCAACAAACATCAGCTGATAGTAGAAATTAATATTAAATAAATTCTAACAACAGCTGATCAAGCTTAAAAGTGCTGCTGTTGTTTAGCGCGACATCGGCTGGTTTCCTCTTTCTGGCGCAAAGTGGGCGATAAACAAACAAGAGAGCCGATCAGCTGATCATTGATCAGTTTTCATGATTGAAGTAGAAACAGGAGAGGGAGGGGGGGGAGAATGAGAGAAGAAGAGGCAGCTGTGCAGAAAAGACACAGAATAACTCCAGCTTTGTGTCTTTTTCATTGTAGCTGAATTACGGGACAAACTGTTCCTTTTCACCTCAATAAGAAACGCGTAATATTTTCTCTAAATACCAGACGGGACGGTTGGCAACTCTAATAACTTATGAACAAAATAAAGTTCAACATGATTAACTTCATAGCACCCACCCAGCTGTATAGAAACTCCGTCATGCTAGCTAGTACGCAGTACGGAAAAAGTCAGAATAACGAAAATAAACTCCACCTAAACTTGGTTTATATCTGACCCAGATAGACTGCAGGTCATAACTTCTTACCTGAAGTTCAGTTCACACTTGGACCGGCGGCCGCCTTGGGTCTCTTTTCCTTCTGCATTAACCTTTTGCTAATGTTACAGAATCTGTGGAAGCTCCGCGATAGCCACCACACGAAGTAACGAGTAACGACCCTATCTAAATCCCAGTAACGACTAACGCGTTCCTGATTTTGGCATAATAACTAGTTACCGTGCTCGTTACCACAATAATAACGTAGTTACTGTAACGCGTTACTTAATAACGCGTTAGTCCCAACACTGCTGACATGAGCCTAATGACAGGACAAGGGAAGTGAAACTAAATACAATGAACAAAGAACACACAACTCCTTAAAATAAAACAGGAAACATGAGACAGACATGATAATACAAACTTGATAACATAAGACGTCATGATGGATTCTCAATCATCCAGGAAAATAAATCTCCAAAAGTTGATTCTGTTCATCTGGACGTAGCGTTTTCTGGGAGAAACATTTCGTCACTCATCTAAGTGACTTCTTCAGTCTCAGCTGACTGCAGGTTTCAATCTTATAAACAGTACATTTGCATAATGACTGAAGCCAGCCCACTGAAGGAACAATGGGCTGTGAGGCCAGTTCCTTAATCATAATTATGCAAATTCTCATGACCATTGATCAACAACCACTGACCAAAACCCACTGATCAAAGACCACTGATCAATGGCCACGAGTACCATTCACAGAGAGTTGGGGAATGGCTGCAATCACAGAATTGTAAGATGGCGAAAGATGTACCCTTAGGCCCCCTCCTCGATTCAGAGATGGTCTTTCCCTTTTCACATAATTGGCCTCCTTGACTCCACGCTCAAACCAGCGTTCTTCCCTGTCCAGGATGTGTACATCCTCATCCTTGAAAGAGTGTCCACTGGCCTGTAGGTGTAAATAGACTGCAGAGTCCTGGCCTGACGAGGTAGCTCTTCTGTGTTGTGCCATCCGCTTCGCCAGAGGTTGTTTGGTTTCCCCGATGTATAAATCCTGCCAATCCTCCTGGCACTTAACAGCGTACACTATGTTACTCTGTTTGTGTCGGGGGACCCGATCCTTGGGGTGGACCAATTGTTGGCGCAGCGTGTTTTGGGGTTTAAAAGCCACAGAGACCCGGTGTTTCGAAAAAAGGCGTCTCAACTGTTCCAATACTCCTGACACATATGGGATCACTACAGGTTTTCACTTGGGCAGCGGTTGTCCTTCTCTCCTGGATCGGCTGGAGCTTTCTTTAGGTGCCTTTCCAGCTTTGATAAAGGTCCAGCTGGGATAACCACATTTAGTCAGGGCCTTTTTGATGTGCTGTTCTTCTGCCTCCCTGGCCGCTGTGTCAGTGGGGATGGTGTTTATATGGTGCTGTTTTTAAGATTGGGGAAACCTGCAGTCAGCTGAGACTGAAGAAGTCACTTGGATGAGTGATGAAACGTTTCTCCCAGAAAACGCTACGTCCAGATGAACAGAATCAACTTTTGGAGATAAGGGAAACTTAAATACAGGGGAAGAAAACACAAGGAGTCTAATAACCAAATGAACTTCGCTAATCTAATGAACTTAAACAGAAAACAACATCCAAATAAACCAAAACTTAAAACGCTGGGTCAACAGACCCAGGAACATGACAGCATTTCAGACTGTAGGTTTGGAGATCACAGTTTTAAATAGCTCTATATAGCAATATTATCACTTTGACCTTCAATTCAATCGATTGACCTTGATATTAAATCTTTTATATTTATACAGTACTTTCTATATGTTGACAATACACACCACACTGCAAGAATCATAGTTATAAGGCTTTTTGTCCATTTCAAACCACTAAACCATTAAGTTGACTTTGAAGACCATGGCGGCATAGCCAGATTTAATAGATTGTTAACATGACACCACTACACACCACTACAACGTTTGACCTGAATTCATTCCAAACTTTTCAAGCTATCGTGTTTACGGACAGAATGACACGCACGTACACAACCAAAAATATAACCTCCTCGGCGGAGGTAATGAGGAGTGGCTTTTGCCAGGTTTTGTATTTGTCCATCTCTTGATGTGATGTGTCTTTTTTTCTTAATGTGAATTTTAATCTAATGAAGCTGGAGAAGTTCATTCGTTGGAAACTATTTCCAGCAGCACATTAATAAAGATAGTGATTTATCGTACGGGTCCTCATCAATCGGCACTGAAATTACACCCCCTCCCCGTTATGTGCTGCATCTTACTTTATTTTATTTTGATTTATTTCAGAGCCTGGTGTTTACAGAGGTGACATTTGGTAAAACATTAATTTTACAGTAATGTAATGTCAAACCCCAAAACACGTCCATGTATTGAATTTATAGCAAACTACTCAACCTGGAAAGTTTGCAATTAAGGAAAAGAAATGCCGACGCTTTCGTCCTCATCATTAGTGAGCTGCTGTCGCTTCACACTCAGTGATCACATGTGTGTTATACAGTTCAAATGCTTAGAGCCTAACTACTGTCAAACCCCCACACACAGGTCCGTGGGGATATTGTCAATATGTAAACAGTCTATTGGCCACGCAGAGGGTTGGTCACGGTCTTGATCACTGCAGTAAATTCTTGGGTTTTTTCTTGCCTTCCTTTGCAGAGGAGCAAAAAATACGAGTAGTAATAGTTGTGCCAGAAAACGTATCGTATTTGAAGTGAACTCATTTGAGGCCGTTGCCAACATGCGCTACTCAATTAGGTGTTTTATACAAATGGCTTTATTGATCCCTTATTTGCTAGTGCAAAGGATCAATCAGTGTCAATATTTTACGCTGGTGTTAGTTAATTCTGTCACGTCATATCACATAAGCATAAATATTAATAATGGCCATTGGTTTTGAGTGCTTTAGCTCATAAATCACATGCTGTGTGTTTCGAATCATCGCCGACGTCTTCCAAGTGTGTTTCCAAAATATTCAACTGTATCTTCATGTCAGCAAATTCTTTTAGATCATTGCACAACTGTATAAATAGGGTCCAGGAAGTTGCGTGAGTTATGGTTTGCACACCTAATCTGAAAGCTTTGATTTTGCGACGTTGCATTCAAAAGACGTGTTGTCAGAAAATCCAACCCAGACGATAAAATGAGGGCAACAGTTTCAGTTTTCAGGGCATTAGACATTTCTTTATATTTAGTTTTTAAGTGACACATGACACCAGAACCAAAATACAGAGGGAAAATGCATTGGCTATTAACTAGACTGCTATGGATTAAGTGAAACTGGGCCTTACCTTTATGACACACATAGTGTGTTCCCCCAGGCAGGGCAGGTCTTTTGTGACCTGTAAATTCTGCACTGTCCAGGGCAGACTCTTCAGCACAGATGCAGCCCTCCTGAAGGCCAAGCACGGACCCTCCATGTCATTGAATTCATGGCTCTCTGCCAGCACTTCAAATGCATCCTGCAGGTGCAGTACAGGTGAAGGAATAATTAAGAAAGCAGATCTTATGCACACCTAAAGGATGTAGATTAAAAAGCATAACAAGGCAAAATTGTTGAAAATAAAGGAAGAGAAAACTGGGAAGAAAAAGAGAAGCTGTGCATTCACATGCGAGATGCATTGACCCGTAGAAGGAAACCAGACAGAGAGAGAGGTTTCCTCCCCCCATCCTCTATCAGTACTGGCTGTCTCTGCTCCTGTCCCTGTCACCGTCCCTGTACAGTAGAAACCTGCTGCATGTTGTTTTTCTTCTAGATGACTGGACAGAGACATTAGAGGCTGGCAAACACCAGACAGGAGCCTGTTATTTTCCACTTGTTTACCACAGCCTCCCATGGGGCAAGCCCCAGACTTTCTCTGTACAAAGGCAGGATTTTTGGACCCTGGATTGACAGAAAGGAAGAATCTACCACATTTACAGCTCTCTATTTTTGAAATCAGAAGCTGTTTTAATCATTATTTCATCATTAAAAATCAAATTGATCAAGAGGCTATGAGTGTTTTTCATCTTGTTGTTTTTTGTTTTGTTTTTTACTCATGAGGATTATTCGCAGACACAGGAAACAAGGTTGATGCAGGCACGTGCATAAATGATGGGTAAATATACTGTACATGCTCAAGTTTGCCATATCCACTTCAAAGACAGACAAACTATTAACAGCTGTTTTAAAAAATCTGGTAATTGTTTAAGGAACAACAGTACTCTAATGCCATAATTGGCCACTTTGTACTACAGAAACCAAGCACAGTTCAGTTTTGCACCCTTAATTATACAGAACCAAAACAACTCTTTTCTGACATTTTATTAACAAGCTGTTTATTGTTTTTCTAGGAAAAATGCTCCAATTAACTGATAGAAAAAGCAATAAGTGCCCTATATGATTTCATAAAAGTAAAATACACTACCTGATCACTTTATTGGGAAATCTTAATCATCTTGCTACAGTTACAGAGACGTTAATGAAACAATTACTGACGAGAGTGAAGGGGTAGCACTTTAAAATAATGCCACACACTATTAAGCATTAGCATGTGCTTAACTCATCATTTGTTTATCATTACTCATCCATAATAGTGCATTTATAGATACAGTTATTTTTATCTATCTGTTCCTATACATAGTTACACCATATACAGCTATCAGTGCTATTACATCACTGCTAGTAATAATCATAATCATAGTCATTGTATCTGTATTTATAAACGGTGTGTCATTAACAAGCCTCGCTTCTCTTTCCCATCACCTGCCAACCAGTGGCTGCAGATGTCTGGCTCTTCGTGACTCTTGGTGCCTTTCGAGATCTCTTCCTATATAAAAGGGAGTTTTTCCTTTCCACTGTCACCAGGTGATCCTCATAGGGGATCATTTGATTGTACAGCTTTTTTTAGTATTGTAGTCTTTACTTTGCCATTTAATGTACCTTGAGGGAAATGTTTTGAATTGGCACTACATAAAGAAAGCAAAAGTGAAATGAAACAGATCTTCCAAATACTGCTGTGCAACATATAATTTACTTAAAACTAATAGGGTGCCTCGTCTGACTGGAGCAATAGTACTTAAGCTCATGCGTGGGCTTTAAGAATTTCTTTTTTTTTTGTGGCGTCTTAACTCAAAAAGCTTAGAAAGTGGTTAATAAATGGCCACATGGTGGTACAGTCATTGCTAAATCCCAAATAGCCATTCATTATTAGTAGTAGTATTATTTATATTGGTTCAATCTCTCAGAAACTCTATAGTGGTTTAAAAAAAAAAGGGAAAGAAAAGGTGGAAAAGGAAAAATACACTTGATCTACATTAGTCACACTCAAGATTTAAGCCTTTAATTAACATTAACAGAATGACGAGAGAGAGAAAAGAGCTCATGAAACAAGTGTCACACTTTCTAATATTGGAGTATACTGGCACGCAGCAGTACATTTGGCACCAAGTTCAGCTGGACCGCTTCACAGTTTGAAGTGATGGGCTACCGTTGCGGAACCAAGCGGAGGAAAACATGTCACCACAGAAAAGTTGGACCATCATCATTATTGCAGTCATTCATTAGCTAAAACAAGCAATGCTGTTGTGTGGGTTATGATAAAACATGTCAAAAGACTCAGAGATGCAGCAGGTTTGGTGCAGTGAGGAGTGAAAAGAGCAGCAGGTGGGACTGGACTCAAAATACTGTGTGTGAATTACTCTTCTTTCAAATATGCATCTCTTTTTCTGAAAAAATAAGATAAGTTTATTGAAGCAACATGGCATTATTCTTTAAAGCACCGTGTGCTTTAAAGCTGCTCAAAAAAGGCATCATGTAACTTGTCTAGAATGACAAGGAAACATTATTTGATGCAATTATCACGATTAACTCATTTATAGAAGCAGAAGATGCAAAATAGAAATGTGTTGCTGCATGAAAGTCCTCTGAGTATTCTTCCTGCCAAAACCCCAAAGCATGTGCTACTAAATCATATAAATGTGATAATTGCCTCGTTATCACAAAAAATGTTTAGTTTTTCAGCTCATCCCTGTTCTGTCACTATTTTACTGTGCATACCTCCAAAAACAATGCCTTGCTCACTAACTCGAGTGCTGTGTTTTGATATCAAGTCAGTGTCTATCTATTGACAGTAATGCAAAACTGAGACAATGTGCAAATCTGCTACCTGTACAAAAAAAGCTTTTATTATATGTCACAGCATGCATTTCCAGCTGCATGTACAAAGGGCAAATCAAATGACTTGAATGAACTGACGCACACTGTGAGTGAAACTGGAGTGCTCAATTAAATTTGTCCATTTGAGTACTCTCTTCGCCACAGCAAGGGCCAGGTTTGCTTAAAAAGATCTGGTTACACATGACTAAAGTGGCACACTTTTTGACAGACAGGGCCTTGTAGTTTTGAATTCATTTATCACCAAGTGACTCACACATTTGTAAAGAGTCAAATGTGAGAAAGAAGTTCAATTCAGGATATCTTAGACCAATTACTCTATAAAGCGAGCAAGGTTGTTAGAAATTGCAATATTTAACTGCTAAAGAGCCATTCAGTCACCAACAAGTAATCTGACGCATTGCTACTAAATTCAGTATTACATTACAGTCACAATTATGTTATTACTTTACTAACTTTACTTGCATGAGAAAGTAGGAAGGTGGAAATCAAATTGTGTGTTTAGATAAAAATAATGAATGGCTTGTAACAGTATAGTTGGGACAATATGTAATGTAGCATTTATAATTTGGCAAACTCTTGCAAAGCTGTTTTCTATGTAAAACAGGTTTCAAAAGAAGGATGCATGCAGACACCATGCCATTCACTTGGCAAGCACAGAGGAATATTTTATTCAGTACATTCACACGTGGAGTTTTTTTTTACTTTGTTTTTCATTCCAAGCACATTGGTTTTTTTTCTAATTTCTCACGCATCCATCTGATGTGCATCTTAAAAAACACAAAAAAAATATCTGTGTCTTTTGGAATCTTTCTTTTTACTGACCTGTGAACTATCAACAACACTTCTGAGTGCTGTGAAGAGGTATGTAGTGTAATAAAAGGACCACAGATGCTTCTGTTTTCCTTTTTTTATGCACTCCCATAAATTTATCCTTTCATATTACATTGTTCAATTCAGCTTTAATAAGAAGCTTTTAACTGGGTCATTTTAGGTTAGTTTTTCATATTATACTAACTCTAATGTGTTGTGATACTGCCATTTATGTGGTGCATGAATCAATAATGTTTAAGAATAATAATAAAAGCCGATGCCACTTTAATATCATATAGCCTATCCATCTTCCACCCCCCCCCCCCACCCCCCCTCCAAGGACAGATATTGAAAAGTAAGGGATTTGAAATCCTAGACCTGAACTTTAATGCAGCTCAGTGTTATCAGAGCTCAGGGCAGACCTTCATTTCCTCTCCTCTAGTCAAGGCGCTATCTGAGGTCAATTCATCACCCGCAGTTCTGTGCAGACATGCAGCATCAGGTCAGTGAGCAGCAAGACTTAAGCACAGCTCACCCAGGAGACGCAGTGACCCGTTTACTGCAGCACATGGAAAAAGAATGACCCTTTACAGCACACAAACACACACACACACACACGAAGCTAGGTTCTCCTCACAGCATGTGACAAATTGGAAAAGCAAGCTTGTTACTGGATAGGTGAAAGGGCACATTGGTATTGTGCAAGTGTTTAGTGAGAAGGATGTGTTACTAGCAGTTTAAGGAGATGTGTGTGGAACAGTGCTCTAAGGCTACCCGAATCAGACTTGACATAAAATCCACAGGGTAAACTTCAGATTATCCAAAGTGTAAACAAAAGTTAGAAAAGACTCTTCCTTCATTTCATCATCGAATGAAAAGCAGGGAGGATTCAAAGAAAGCTTTCAAACATCTCGAAGGAATTTTGCATCAAAAAGTGATCAATAATAGTCGGAAAAATGTACACGACTTAAATCAGAAAATATTTAGCAGGTAAAGAGCCAAATATTTCCAAATATTTAGTTGGTGGAGACCAAAACAGAGCTAAAAACAAAGAGGATACTTTTCTGTATTTTTGCCTCTGTACACCACCACTTCAAACAATCAATATGTGACTGAAGTGTAGACTTTCAGCTTTAACTCAAAGGCTCTCTTAGGTTCCCTTCTTATTTCTTGACAAATTCAGCTGATTTTTGAGCAAACGTTTGCGGGTGGTATGGTTGTATAGCACACGTTTTTATTGTCTTGAAAAAACAAAAATTGGGTCTACATGCTTGAATTTATTGTTCACATGAAGTCAAAAGTACATTCAGGTTTAAATATACACGTACACTCATTTGAATCTTCTGACAAGTGGTGTTGAAGATTCCACAGTGTCTCATAATTTGACACAGCCAAGACCTATTAACTTCTGGTAAGTCACCATGATTGACTGCAAGTGGAAGATTTTCTTTGCTAGAATAAAAAGGATTTATTTAAAATAACTCCCTGGACCGACGTAAACAAAGAGTAAGGTCAAGAAAAGTGATGATCTATAAAGGACAATTGTAGATTTAGATAAGTAAGGAAGATCTTATGAAGCTATTTCTGAACAACGGCAGATACCAAAGTCATCAGTTCAAACATTTGTATATAAGTAAAAGTTATACGTTGTTTAATTGTTTAACCAGCTTTCCCAGGTCTGGAAGAAGATCCAAATTGTCACCCTCAGACGAGAGGAAATTGGGTAGAATGTTGAGGAACAGCCCAGGGACTACTAAGTCTCAAACCAGTCATGAGCTGGAAACGGCTGAAATACCTGCATCTCTGTCCACATCGAATTGAGCTTAAGCTCACCATAGACTAGTGGTTCCCAAACTTTTTTTACTAGGCCCCCCTTTGTATTATAAGAAAAATGTTCGCAACATCAACATCAACATCAACCAATTTAAATAAACTTTACCAATTTCACCAAAAAGAATGGTCAAATATCCCACCAGATTAATGCCAGAAGCTTGTTATTGGTTACCAAAAGTATCTGATCGAGGTGCAACTCTCTAAGGGACATTTAACTAAATATTGGTGGAGATGTATGTATATATTTGAGCTTGAAAATGGTCCTCAGGGCCCTGAATCATTTACTTCTTTTTCTCTAATTGCACTAAATGACTTAACCACAGTAATAGGCAAGATGAAACCCTCATCATGCTCATTAGAGAAATGACCTCCCTTCGGGACTTTCAATAGCATTGGTCCATTGTTGCTGTCTATTATTAACAGTTCCCTAAAGCAAGGCTGTGTTTCCTTCAATATTAAACATGCTGAGGTAAATCCTTTACTAAAGAAATGTAATCTTGATCCCTGCGCTATTGGTAATTTTCACCATATTTTGTCATTTCCATTTGTCTGCAAATTATTGTAAAAAATTGTAGAAAGTCAATTCAGAGCCTTATTATACAGATTGGAGATTTTGTATCCATTTTGTCTGGTTTTCAAAAGCAGTACTTCATTGAGACTATTCTTTTGAAGGTCTATAACATTCATCATATATCATTCGACTTGACCTCAGCACAGTCTTTGATACTGTTGACCATACGATTTCACTAAACAGGGTTAAGGTTGGCTGGTATGTGACTGTCCATTAGACTGTTTTCCTTCATGTGTATCTGATAGGACTTTCTCTCTTAGGATAAACAAGTTCTTCTCTGACTTTGCCTCCATAATCTGTGGAGTTCCACAAGGTTCAGTCCTGGGACCCTTATTATTTTCTTTCTACATTTTTCATTTGGCATTATTCAGTGTTTTTCTTACATTTCTATGCCAGTGACATTCACTTGTATATGTCTTTAAGCTTCACCAGCTGGATAGGTTGTCTACCTGAATCCACTCTTTACCCGAATTAGGAACTGGCTCCCTGTCTTAAACACCAACAAAACTGAGACAATGATCCTGAATTTTTATCCTAAAATCAGTCAGGATCTTGCTTCTTTTTCATGCAACTGCTATGTCCAGCATTTGAGATATTAGCATAATATTTGATTGGTGTTGATTCACATGTAAAATCTACTTCTCTCTTTCCTTCATGCAAGGAACTCAAGAAAGTTATTTGTGCATCTGTGTTATCGTGTTTATATTACTGTAGTGTTCAGTTAAACAATCTCTTTTAGCCCTTTTTCATTAGTACCTAGTTTCCATTAGATCTGCTCGAAGAATCTCGATGGGGCTTGACTCGTTTTCCATTACACTTAATGTGCGAGGGGTTGTTATAGCAATGCAGCTGAATGTCACATGACATCATTTCTATGTGACACGAACACCACAACAAAGGAGGACATCATGGCGATGGTATACCTGCTGCTTGGTGTATGGCTTTTTGTCAGACTCGTGGATCACGGTGTTGTTTTTGTGCAGCCATTTCTCTTGTTTCCACATTTCAAAAATGTTGCTTTGATTTTTGTAAAGGAGATACTCTAGTGTAGCCACTGACTTGCTATTTGGTGTTATGCAGTCTGCTGACATCACATTTTCGGTTCATCTTGGAACTCTTGCCGAGTAGGTACTAAAAAAGTACCAGGTACCAGTTACTGCCACCTAATGGAAAATCCTGACGACTGTGTCGAGCCACACAGAGTTGACCTGAGCAGGTACTAGTGGAAAAGGGTCATTTGACATCTTCAAGTGATACAAAATGCAGTGGCTCTACTTGTACTTGCAAAGACTTTTACAAAGAACAAGTCTTTAATCAATGTTCCAAGATACTGGAACGTTCTCCCACTACAGCTGCATTTAGCTGACTGTGTGAAATCTTAAATATCAGTTTAAAACTTCGGTGTTTAGCCATTTTTTTAGTGTAAGTTTTTTTATTGACTGAAACTGTTTTTAAAAGTACTCGTTCATGTCTGTCATTCCATGTCTTAACTTTACTTTGTATTGCTATTAAAGTACTTCATTTTTCTAATTTCTTTTATTCTCTTTTGTTGTATACCACTTGTGACAACTTGTCTATGAAAAGTGCTTTAATAATAAACTTTATTTACTCACTGTATGTACAGTAAGTAGATTATGTACAATTATTTGATCTCCTGCTGAATTTGCAAAAACAAATAAACATGTCTCTAACTTTTATGATAGTTTAATTTTAATGGAACGAGACCGAATAAAACAAATAAAAGAATTAAATTTAATTGTTGGTAAATGGCCTGTATATGTATAGCACTTTACTAGTCCCTAAGGACCCCAAAGCACTTTACACATCCAGTCATCCGCCCATTCACACACTGGTGATGGTAAGCTACATTGTAGCCACAGCCACCCTGGGGCGCACTGACAGAGGTGAGGCTGCCAGACACTGGCGCCACCGGGCCCTCTGACCACCACCATTAGGCAACGGGTGAAGTGTCTTGCCCAAGGACACAACGGCCGAGACTGTCCGAGCCGGGGCTCGAACCGGCAACCTTCCGATTACAAGGCGAACTCCCAACTCTTGAGCCACGATCGCCCCGCAAAGATGAATGCTTAGTAATTATTCCACCCTTGAAAAGATTAGTTCACACAAAAAAAAAAGCCATTCATGCCCATGATAAAGTTTTGACCACAACTGCGTAAAAATGGCTCTAATTTCTAGTCGTTATATATACAATCATCTCACCTGTGGAAAACTAGAACTTTAAAGTGTCATATACAGAAACACACATAAACATGCACGGAGCCTTGGCACCAGTCTGTCAACTGTCATGTTGTCAAAGCAGCTGTGTGGAATCAGCACTGCAGGCTTAAAAATCCACCCTGCAATTGTGTTCATCTAATTAATGAGGAGTTAAGTCTGATAGGGAGACTTGGTGTGCAGGGACGTTGATATAGCACGCCGATTTACCCCCCATCACCGACTATCATGAACATGCCTGCAAACCATGTTCGCACAGCAGCCCGCTTCACCGCATGCTCAAAATGAAACCATGAAAGAAGGTCAGAGAACCCACTGAGAAGAGTTTTAACACGATTAGCATCTAAGAGATGGATTTTATCTGTCCCATATCTAATGAATGGGTAGCGGGCACATGCCTCCATCTTTTTTTTTTTTTCATGTAACATTAAGTTTCATGGTTCGAACAATGAATAAAAAAGAATTTACTTTTTATGCATGCTGTGAAAGAGACGTTTAAGGCATTTTGTAATATTTATTATCTTTAGTCTCTCTAAAACTCTAAAACCAAGCACAGACAGGGCCTCGCTGTTTGCTCCAGCTTTGATCCTCTCTGAGCCGTTTCTTTGTTTCCTCTGTAAGTTGTGAACTCCATCGGGTAAAGGATGTATTCAGTGTGATGCATTTAAGGTTCAGTGCTCCAATATCCCCTCCAACCATCTCCTCATCTGTGACATGTCAGTGTTATCAATGCACTCGAGGTCTTGTACTGCAAGAGAAAGAAGTCAAGATGTTTAGCTTCCCTGCCTCTCTTCCCCTGTGTTTGCTGGTATATATCTGCTTGAGGTTATACACCAGTCAACCAGAGCATTAAATGGCAACTGTACTCTTTAACAGCAGCAGCCAACTTCACCCCATACATCACAAAAATTGCCCGGGAACCAGCTCCCAAAACACAAAAAAGAGCCCAAGGTGTTGATCCAGCTTCCAAAACTCCCTATATCTCGATCCAATTAGTATCCAAGCGATGCACAAAAGGGGCCGATAAGTGTGTGCTACCATCAGAAAAAAATAACCGATGCTCACCCAAGACATAAGTGTTGATTTTTTTTAACACTCTGCATCAGACTTATAGTGGACATATTACAGCAGATAATTGGAGATAGAAAAAAGAGAGAGTGTAAACTTGACTTGTGTGTGTAAGTAAGCTGTGAATTTCCCAGTCACAGCAAGACAGCGAGAGTGGGAGAAAGCACAGGAAGAATGGGTAGGTGGCTAGGGTGGTGTTATACATAAGAAAAGGGCATGTAGAAGTAATGTGGGAATAAAAGAGTTTGAGGCAGAGATGGTGAGAGATAAAAAGGAAGCAGGGTTGAATAAATCAATAGTGCATGGCTGTGGAATGAAGGGCCGTTTGCTGCCAGCATGTGGTTGACACCTCACTGGGGTGCTGTTGCTGGGACGATGCTCATCCTCTCTTCATGACTCTGACACCACTCTGAACCACCACTTCCTCCTGCTTCACTAACACATACACTGCTCCTCTGGATACGCTCCTTCATCCCTGCTTCCTGAGATCACTGCAGGTTTTCCCACACTTCCTTTGTTTGTCTAACGGATTACCCTATATAGAGAGCTGTAAGAAGAAACTGCATCATTTAAAGCCCATGGGTGTTGATTATTTGCTTCACCACATTGTATCTTTTCTAAATAAATTGGTTTTGTCCGATTAGAAAAAAGAAAACAAAGCTTTTGTGTAATAGTGAAATATGACCAACTTTCCTCTGTTATTGTTTGGGTATTACTACAAAAAGTAAGGGTTTTTATTTCAAAAGGGGGATGTTAAGACAAATCCAGATGTTGTTCACCCACAGTGTGCCTCATCATGTGTTGCAGTGGTCAGAAGGGTAGTGAGCAATAGTTTTAAAGTTTAGTAAAAAAAAAAAAATTAATCCAACCCTCTCACAGAAACTGGGATTTAAATGATTGGGTTTTTTTTTTTTTTACTTATCTGTAAGTGAAATTATGACTTCCTATCCATTTTTTCACATTATATTTAGTGGTAATGCAACACTCCACGCGTCACATGTCTGTGTGTTGAAGTATCCTTGGAAAAGATAGTGAACCTTGTAGTGGAAAATCCTTTGAGTGCTCAAAAGACAAGTGCTTTATAAGTACTAGTTTGTGTCTGCACCCAGCTGTCAATCAAGGAGGCCACAATCCCAACAAGAGTAAACCTTTCTAATTTAAAAAAAAAAAAAAAAAGTGAACATTTTAAAATACCTATTGTGACAAAACCACATCTGTACCAGGCTGGGAAAGTACTTGTTTCCACTGCAAAATTGGGTATTTTAACAGGGTAGTCTATGTGGACTGACTTGCTTGTGGAGACTAAACTGATCACTCAAACACCTGCTGCTTTCAGCACTATGCTTAATCTTTTTAATACCATATTACTGCTTGATTGCAACAGTTAATTTAATATCTCAAACTGATGGCAGACATAAAGACAGTATGCATTCAGTTAAATGAAAACTGCCCACCAAAGCCACAATTTACCAGTATCTAGGTTTACTTTTGTGTTGTGTGGCCTATTGTAGATTTGAGTTAGAAAACCCACTCGCCCTATATTCCTCATACTCTGTATGTCTGTACTTTACACTGGGTAATGATATCACAAAATTGCATTTCTGGGCTTTTGGAACATTTTCCAAATATCCAAAGAATAATTGACTTTATAATTGGTTTGCACTACCGAGGTTAAATAATCATATGTCTTTTCTTCCTTAATGAACCAAATCCATCAAATTTAATGAAAGATTTGTTTTACCTACTTTGGGATGCTTTGTGAGGAAAAATGTACTGACTGTTTTTCAGTGATTGCTTGGAAGAAAAACCCTTTTCGGGCACGTATGCATCAGGAGGGGAATTTAGAAGTCTTAGAAACATTTTTAAACATCCACGCAGATATGTTGCAGCCTGTTAGCTTCATCCTGTTAGCTTCATTTTGTGGAGCTAGTAAAATTGAACCTATAGACCCAGAACTTGTGGGTTGTAGCCTCAGTGCAGTTCCAAGTTCCAAGTGTGGTTTGTTTTTAGTGTGAACGTGATCCGACCCCGATCCGAACTAACTACCAGGTGTATGTTACAAGTTTGAGCTAAAAAACATCCCGTAACAGCATCTGCTTTGTATTCTCAATGCAAGAAGGTACTATGGACGTGCAAAGGGATGTGCGGGAAGGCAACTAGCCGTACAATGAATGCAAACTCTCTGTTTTCTTACACACCACCTTCTTCTTATATTTACTTTTGTTGCTCCTGCTCCAGACACATCTGGCCAATAAGCAGGCTGAACACTCTTATGTGGCTTTTAGTGATGTAATTTGAGCCACTTGGATTTATTCATGTTAAAAAAAAAAAAAAAAAAAAACACGGGGAAAAGCTACAAGTTTACAAACTCATTAATGCCTTTGGACCAAATTAAATGAATTATAGGTGGGAAAAAGTCCTTAGATCACTCCCAGGAATTCCCTTTATATCCATTTCCAATGGCACGTTTGGCATTATCATCTGCATTGTGTCAACTTAGGGAAGGATAACTGTTAGGGATCCAATCCTGTAACTAGTATATGTACCATGAGCAAGCCCAGCATGCCACAGTTCAGGTCCTCTGTTCTCAGTGTTCCTCTTGAGGCCTTTCAGGACATTCAGTAAAACTGAGTTTGGCAGTCCGACTGTAGAATTTGAATCTAAAGTTCAGAAATCTGTGATGCCCCGATCCTAACCTTCTAACCTTCTTCAGGATTGGTAACTTTGGGCTCTTTTACTGCTGTTTGGTCTCTGGGTCACAGCTGGACACCAGGCACTTATCACCAGTTGCAATCCTCGAAGGTCGGGTCAGATTGAAACTGATATTTGCAGAAGTTGGAGGTGTGTAACAGTCTTTAGAACTTGACCTCCAGGGAGTGCTCTGAAAATAGCACCAGCACTCGAACTGGTTTAAACCTGTGCAAGGAAATGACCTTGAAGGGAACAGTGGTAAAAACATTAAGTCAGATAATGTTAAAATATTATATGTAATATGCAAATCTTCTGAATAATTGCTAAAGTGCCATAGTGAAGCTCAGATTTTGAGAGTCATGCAAATGCTTGACTGGTAGAGACTGTCTTTCACTTTTATTTTTGGTTACAAGGTATTATGTTGCTGAGTGACGGTAGTACTGGCTAGCCATGGCACACAGCAGTGTATATACCAAACACAATAACTCGGATTCACAACGACAGTCAAATGACAGTTAATTCCACATAGAAAGGCCCAGACTGGATTTGAACCCAGGGCCTTCTTCCTGCGACCTTCTTGCAGAGCAAAACACTGTGCCACCATGCCCTCTGCTTTATCATCTGATAATAATGTGAGTGTGTTCTGTAGCTGTTCTGCATATTAACATCCCTTTATAAGAAACATTACAAAAGCTTTAGAGTTACAAATTGTCCTTGCCTTTATACAAGCTTCTCCTCTGAGACTATTTGACAACACAGTGCTGCCAGCTGACATCTAACTCGCTAATGAGTAAGAGTGAACTTTTCAAGCACTTGTTATTGAAAACGTCCATGAAGGAGCAACATTGATCCATTTTTGGCCACTTTCCATCAATGCAAGGCAGACGATTTAATGCCAAGGCTGCCAACCAACAAATGCCACTGTGCAAATTGTTACATGTTAAGTAACATAATACCTCAGATTCTCAGGATTGGAAGATTGGAATTTCCCTTTGTGACTAGTCACACAGGCATGGAGACTGGTTAGTGACTGCCTGGTAACAGCCAGTAAATAGGAAAAAAAAAAAAAAAACATTACTCCACCAACCTTACTCCCCAAGGTTGCATGCAGTCACTAGGTAAATTTGGTCACAAAAATGTAAACAAGGTTTCACCAAAAAAACCTCCCTGTAATTGCTTCGGTAGCAGATTGTACTGAAGATGCCCAAATTGCCTGCAAACACAACAAGTGGATATTATACATGGTTATGCTCAGGATATGTCAGCCTATTTCTACTTGAAATGCCTTTTGGTTAAACTTTCAGTAAGGAATTTGCATTTGCACTGTTACATTTTTATATAGCTTTAATGCACATAAATAACAGCTGCTTGTTTAAGTGAAAATAAAGGGAGGGGGGGTTTGTTGCGCTAGTAAAGTTGTGGAGTTGTATATTGTCTCGCACCAATTATATCGTCAGTTATATCGTTATCGCAAATTTCCAAATATATATCGTGATAAATATTTTTGGCCATATTGCCCTGCTCTAATACTGACCACTGCAGACCGGGAACACCCCACAAGAGCTGGAGATTTGGAGATGCTCTGACCCAGTCGTCTAGCCATCACAGTTTGGCTCTCATCAGACGTGCTCAAATCCTCATGCTTGTCCATTTTTCCTGCTTCTAACAAATCAACTTTCAGGGCAAAATGTTCGCTTTCTCCCTAATATATCCCACCCACTAACAGGTGCTGTGATTAAGAGATAATCAGTGTTATTCGCGTCATCTGTCAGTGGGCATTATGTCATGTCTGACTGGTGTAGTTGTTACCACAGTCAGGTTCGTAGCCCTGAAGCCCTAATTCACACACTCAAAGGCTTTTTCATTAGATGGGTATTCACAAGGTTACATCATTACTGCCCCTTGCAATCAGGCAGACAGCAGGACTGCTGAAGGATTACTTCACCAATGTGGATCAATAGCTTGCTGCTCTTTAGCACTGTCACTACAGGTGATTGGTTTCCAGTCACAGGACAAAATTTTATTATTAGTATTATTATTTCTCTACAATTTGGATAGTTAAAATATTTCTTAACTATAGGGAGTTGTACCTGTGGTTTTTCTCAGGTCCACAGCTAGAACAACCTTTTACTTTAATCAGAAATTCTGCTTTGATGCGGCCTTCCTTATGCAGAGATAATTAGTTCATCCCTGTGATAGTGAAATTGAGTGGGATTGCTAATTATGCAGTTAATGCTGTGGAAAGAATTGGGGAGATAAGAAATTGAACAGCAACGCTCCCCAGGTGAGACGCAGGTGAGTATGCACATCTGTAATTGCTCGTCCATGTGGGAAAACACGTGTGCTTTTGTGCGTGTGTGTTAGAAGGTTGCAGCACACGCATGAACGTACATGCGGGCCAATATCCATACACGTGTGTGCGTCTTTTATGTACATTTGCCATCAGTGGGAAGTAAAGAGTCATTATGAAACAGATGCTCCACAGGCCCTCTGCGAGCTGTGCTTAATATGTCTTACGGAAACTCATCAGTGGGTCTCCGCAGTCCCACATAAACACACACATAGCCACTCAGTTTACGGTAATATTGCACATTTTAAAACTTCAAATTCATATTCACATCCAGTTTTAGTTACAAAAAAGCGCTTCTGTGACAGCCCAAAAAAAGAAAAGAGGAAGTTCCTTCAGGTCACAGTAGCACTATTAAATTTAGAAGTAATTGCTATTTTCATTATGGATTAATCTGCCGTTCATTACATGGCAAATTACTTGTGAGATTCATTGTTTAGCCTACAAAATGTCAGACAATGTTGCTCAGAAGTTAGAAGGCCCCAACACAAGCTCTTTAAACTGTTTTCTCTGAGCAAGGGTCAGAACCCCAAATGCGTTCCACTCGACAATAGCTGACGAAGTTTGGTAAACGCAATGTTTGCTGACACTGGCTTGTTTCTGTTTTCTGACTGATGCTCTCAACACCCTCAGCTACATTGCTGTTATTAATGCAACATCGTTTCTTCCTTTCACACTCATCAACACTTACGCCAATTAACTACTTTCCCATTCTGTCGGGTACCCTGAGCAAACCCTTCTTCAGCAGCCCAATTTACCCACCCCTCTGTCCTTCCCTCCTTCACCCGCCCACACCAGATGGCGAAGGGATAGATCCATCATCGCTTGTGAGGAGTGTCACGTCCGCTGCCCATTTCAGCGTAACGCAGCGCCTCTGGGCGTGTCTGTGCCAGCCCCCGTGCCAGGGTTCGCAGGCATGTCAGCTGTTGCACCTCGAACGTGCCGCAGCTGCAGATGCTACTCATTTGCAGGTTAATGTATTTTGGGGGAGAGCTGTGTCAGAGCGCCCGAGAGTGAAGCGAGCCAGCCATCCAATTAAAGCAGAACAGATTAGGGGAGCTTTTTACATTGCAAAGTAAGAGCGACGAGCCTCTGGTGGCTCAACATGTAAAAGCGTGGTTCAGAGTGAGGCCGGAGAAGCAATTTCCCACCGTGAAAATCTTGTTGTTGTTCTTTGTGGTGGTCCGTCTCTGGCAGGCATATCGAGACACCGTGGACACAGGTGTGGGTGTTGTAGCTTCTGGCGATGCAGCCAAGGTGTCCTGTGTGCAAAAGAAAATAACCGGAGAAGCATGAACCAAACACACACTGTCATAAAGTGCGTTAATTTCTCAGCCCAAATTGTTGACAGGCTAAATGTGTAAATGTATGTGAGGCTATTCCTGACGAGCGCAGAGCCAAGAGTTCAAATTGAATTACATAAAAACGTAGCCATTTGCCTTGGAGAAGTTATTTTTATGACTGTGTCTCCAGGGCAACAGGCTAATGACACTCATCTCACAGTCTGGTGGCATCCAAATCCATTATGCTGCCTAACCCGTGGCATTACAAATCTGCTTGCCATCATCCAATTTGCCTCCTGTAAATTGCCTTTTCATTCTATAAGAAATGGTTTCCCATTTGTAATATATGTGTCAAAAGGATTACCAATGTAATATTAATATTCTTGGAGACAATTAGACATCACAAAAAGGGAACATTGTGTCCATAAAATTGCCTGTGGATTTGGCAGGAGAGTGACACTGAGAGGGGAGGAAGAGGAGGAAGAGAAAGATGGAGGAGATTGTCACCACAGAGCGTTGACTGGTACCGATGCTGCAGGAGGAACAGTGGCGTCTTGAACAGATAATGAAAAGGAGTAGTACCTCTCACACGCCTGGGCTGCATCAACAGCTATGGGATTTTAAAAAAAAAACGTTCATCATTTATTCTCTGCCAGGAGCCTTTCCTGTTCTTCAAAAAAAAAAAATTGAATAACTTTGAATATATTTCACGGCGAAAATTTTCTGCCAATCAAAAGTGAAACTCTCTAACTGTTTTCCTTCTAAATACAACACGGGTGTTCTTCATCACTTTTCCACCTCGGCTGCAGCTCGTTTAATCCAATATGAGATTGTGGGTCCATGGAGACCCAAAAAAAAATGCGCCTGTGCATCAGCATGCAGAGGTTGGTTCCCCCCCTCCCATCTGGGCTCGGTTATTACACAGGCCTTTAACTGTGTGGAAGTTAAAGCTCACACACTGATCTCAGAGGCGCCGTATCCCCTCCTGGCTTTCTCTCCAGCGTTCTCTCCACCTTTGCTGTGTGGCTTTAGATGTTACTAAACTAATGTGTGCAGTCTGCACACTGGGGCCTCATTTCTTCGCACACCATCTGCTGAGATGAAAAGGTACGGCAAGAATTGCAGAACCTCTACGCTGTGAAGCGTAGAGACACTTCCGGGCCTGCTCCTCCCATCCACGTTAACGTCTGTCACACGGTCAGATGAGGCCACTTGGGTGAGTTAATAAAAGCCACTTGATCCAACGTGCACCACAAAGGTCAAAGAGGTCGTACATCATAAGGGAAACTGCTTGGCCTTTTGCGCACATGCTATCCCCCAGACATCATCCCCAGCCCACCTATCTCCTAAGCATGAAGGCAGACACACGTTCACAATCTCCCTAGCACCTGCTTCCACTTTTATTCCTTTTGAAGCAAAGTATCCTCACATCTTACCACATCTCCACTCAAACACACTAAACAGCTTCTCTGCGAGCCAGGAAGTAATAGAAAATATTACATTTCAATGGGCTCAATACTTAAAATTCCTCCCTGACTTGCTGCAGAATATTTATGATAGCGAAAAACACATTGCATCTTCAGACTATCATGACGAGCCGCAGGCAAATGTGCCCAAGAAGTAGCCTGTTTGGGGAATATTTTATCTCCTCCTGGTAGCTCCTTAAATGGATTTATCACTCATAAAAAACAATCTTCTGGAAGCACCACACGCATAAATGCCACCGCGCGTTAACTCGTTTGCTTCAGAGAGGAGCTGCATCACAAAACAAGCAAGAGGAACGGGGCCTCGCCGGTTACCTGGGGAGATGGGTCAATAAATGTCAGCGTGGCATCATTAGCCCCGTCTCCTAATGACGCAGCAAGACAAGAGTCGTGCCATTGATGCGCCACGCGTACGTGGGCCCCGAGGAAACACTGCCACAGCAGTCTCTCACGTGGAGGCACAAACAAGGCAGATTTCATTGTGACCATTAAGGCCGTCACAGGCTGTTAGGAGAAAGCATAGATGGAGCCTGGCAAACTGGCAGAACTTGACTGTGGGTTTTTTTTCGCTTTGTTTTGTTTTTTACCCCTCCTTCTCCACGGTGGAAGGAAAAGAAGACAGCATATTTCTTTATTTTGGATACATATGCCGCCAAGCTCTCGTAGAGCCATTCACAGGGGGAAAATATGTCCGTCTGCGAGCATGTGTATGTGTCTGTGTTAGTGGGCTGCTCTGAGCCCTGACACCCAGCTGATGGGTTCATTTGACACTCCTACGCAATATGGAGGATGTTTCTCTTGCTATCAGCGAGGTGAAGTGCAGTAATATGAGCAGAGACAGAGGGAGAGTTAGTGTCCTTTTTATATGAGCTCCCTGTTAGGGGGTTGACGTTATAGATTTGCAGTGGCAGGAAAAACCTAAATGCAATATATCCAATGTATACCTTCACAATATAAGTGTATTTCTTTTCTTTTTTTTTCAATGTATCACATTAGTCCACACACAAATCTTTTTTACGCACACAAAAATCTTTTTTACACATACAAATCTTTTTTACGCACACACAAATTCTTTTTACACATACAAATGTTTTTTACGCACACAAAAATCTTTTTTACACATACAAATCTTTTTTACACACACACAAATTCTTTTTACACATACAAATCCTGATTTACAAGTACAAAATACTTATGACCACATTTTGAACCCATACAACGGACCGGTAACCCATGGCAACGCATGGCAACGCATGGCAATGGACCAGTAACCCATGGCAACGCATGGCAACGCATGGCAACGGACCGGTAACCCATGGCAACGCATAGCAATGCATGGCAACGCATGGCAACGCATGGCAACGCATGAAAACGGACCGGTAACCCAGGGAAACGCATGGCAACGGACCGGTAACCCATGGCAACGCATGGAAACGCATGGCAACGGACCGGTAACCCATGGCAATGGACCGGCAACGCATGGCAACGCATGGCAACGCATGGCAACGCATGGCAACGCATGAAAACGGACCGGTAACCCAGGGAAACGCATGGCAACGGACCGGTAACCCATGGCAACGCATGGAAACGCATGGCAACGGACCGGTAACCCATGGCAATGGACCGGCAACGCATGGCAACGCATGGCAACGCATGGCAACGCATGGCAACGCATGGCAACGGACCGGTAACCCATGGCAAAGCATGGCAATGGACCGGTAACCCATGGCAACCCATGGCAACGCATGGCAACGGACCGGTAACCCATGGCAATGGACCGGTAACCCATGGCAACCCATGGCAACGCATGGCAACGGACCGGTAACCCATGGCAATGGACCGGCAACGCATGGCAACGCATGGCAACGGACCGTTAACCCATGGCAACGCATGGCAACGCATGGCAACGGACCGATAAGTTATTTTTCAGTACGTAATCATATCCTGTTTTGTTTGTAGTGCCATCTAGTGCTAAACACTTATTAGCCATTGTGCCTGATTTTCAACACACAAACCTGTATAAGGTGTCTGGTCTCCACAGCAACAGGTTTCCCCTCTCTCATGCTGTCAGTGAACCAGCTGATGTCCAAAACGTGCATGACGGGCAGATTCTTCACAGGCCCCCCTTTTAGCCACGCCCAAAGAGATGAGGCCTGGCTATCCTCCGACACCACGTGAGTCACCACATCGCTGTGGGGAAGTGGGAAAAGAACCGTTTCAGAGCACGTTTGGCAAATTCTATACAGTGAATGCCAGAATAATATATATATATATATATATATATATATATATATATATATATATATATATTTCCGCTCCAAGAATATTCATATTCTCATTTCAGAGACCTTAAAATCTCTTCCTTTTTTTTTAGATTGCAATTGATAAAAAATATGCTACGATTTGCCCGGGTTGGTTGAAAATAGTATAATGGTGGTGGTGAGAACGAAACACCACAGAACCAAAAGAAACATTTAAAACAAGCTAAAATGCTGAGAGCTGAGAGGAACTGCAGAAATCCTTATTACATGCAGAAATGCAAACTGTATCAAAATCTAAGCAGCCTCTTGTGTTTAGGGTTATTATAGTGAAGTAACACTTTACTCAAGACTAAAAATGTAAAATAAAATGGGTTTTAAAACTAATAAACTGTTGGATCCTGTGTAGTATTTTTCTGTAGATCAGGTCATCAAACATATCATATTAGCAAAAGCCAAAACTAACACTGAACTAATAAAAACTCAACTAAAACTGAACACTCTGAAACAATAAGAGCTAAACTGAAATAGACAAACTAAAACTGAACTGACCTGAACAACTTTTTTCACATTTTTGAAGTGGAAACACTACTTTGTGAATTTTTGGACGTGGAAAGATTAACTCAAAATGTGATACTAACACAACACGCTACTGGCAGCTTTCTCCTGCTGTCTGCCCTTTTGCCCCTCTGAGTTTCTTCTCCTTCACTAAAGGTTAGCTTAGCATCACATTCAATTGCTAAGCACCACCACAGGTTTAATGAAGTCGTGACTCTGGTAAGTTAAATATAAAATATAACGTAAATACCTTGCAACAATAGTTTAACTGCAGAATGGCATGGACACTCTGCAACTTTTCTTTTATACTGGAATACAACCAGAATACAACCAACGAGTTGCCTACTACAAAGAAGCACATCGCACCAGTGCAGATTGCCTCAGACTGATTGCAACATGATTGCAATCTGCCTCTCTGTTTAAAAACTGAATAGCTGTTATTTGGAAACCTTTGCCAATCTGTCTGAGAGTGGTTGCAGTGTGTTCAAATTGAACAGGCAGCTGTTTGGAGAAAGGTTGCCTCCCACCAGGTGACCTTTGCAACACTTTAAACCAGGGGTGTCAAACTCCGGTCCTCGAGGGCCAGCATCCTGCTTGTTTTTGAGATATCCCTAATTTGCATGTTATCCAAATTTGACCAAGCACCAGTGACATATCATCTTTCATGAATTTTAGCTAATCTTTGACAAATTAAATAAAACATTTTCCAACATTTTCTAACCACAAACAACAACAAAAATCACAAAAGCAAATGTCAAAATTGAATGACACGGGAGCTTTCTGGGACATTTTATGGATTAGTAGGATTGCTTCACGGGATGCCTTCATCTTATTTGATCGAAAGGTTTCCTTCGCTGCTTGTCTTAACAAAAAAATGTTCACGTCTAGGGCTCGGCAGCTTTTAGAAAGAGCAAGGGGTGCAAGCGAAGCTTTTGAAATGCAGCTCAGATGTCAGCATTGCAGTCTAACTTGTGTCATTTGGGGATCGACTGGGTAAACAACAATCACCACAGACCCCCAGTGCCTCTCTCGATTGTTTGATAGCTGAACTCATTCAGCCAGTGCATCTCCACCGAGACCATCTCAACAGGCTTTTTATCAAGGCCTCCTCCCCTGTGCTTCCTGCCTCAGAATCTAACAACCAAACCCAATCAGGCTGCCCAGCTGTGCATAATCACACTCGGCATGCTCCTCCTCTTCTTCTCCTCTCTTAGCACGGATAAGACGGTGGAAAGACTCCTTATGGGAGGTCCCAGCAGAGCTCAGACTGAAGCCTAATTGGTCAAATCACTGGCAGTCTGGCCACTGATTGTTAGTGTTTTGCAGAAAAATCCTCCTTGTCCTCAGTGCAAAGACATGCTGAAGGAGCTTCTCAAACAGACACATTTGAGCGGCACAACTATGATCTCCAAAGGCTCAACGTGAATGATTGTCTAACCACAGTCATCAAGATTTGGCTCTTGGGTTGCTTTCTCTCAAAAATCAAAGTGGTTTGAATTGTCTATTTGGACCAAGACTTAAAATTATGAAGAAAAAAACACTCTTTTCCTTCAAACTATATGTTTGTATATCCCCAAAATTCAGATCCTTATCTTAATATGTAGCTGAGCAGAATGTGAAATGGCAGATTGACATGCAAATGAGCAAGAAAGCAAAGCCAGAACCAGACTGTTCTTCCCTAAATCACTGGGACTCTGAGCTCAGACACAAGGACAGGCTAAAGTCAATGGGCTTTGATATGGAGAACTCTCTTGAGTCATCTGTGTGCCCAGTTCCTGTCAGCAGCTTCCCTCTGTCCTTTCCATAAGTGAAAACAAGCTAATCAAAGACTGCGAATGCCCAGAACAGACTTTTACACCACAGTGAGGTTTTTGTTTGCATAGACATGATCAGTAGTGCAATATATTTTCATTATAATGATAAAATAAATGCACCAAAGAGATAAGCTGTGGACTTGGCTAATTTGATTTAGAGTTTTATCTAACTTGTTTGTTGATAAGAAGCCTAAATACGCTTTTTAAAATACAAACTGTTATTTTTAACTGAATGAACAGAGGCATAGTTACAGAGCAGGTCTCTGTACCCACCTAAAAGGAACTATCTGTAATAAAATCTGAAAATAGTCTTGGAGTTCACTATTACACCATTACGGTGTGTGCTTTTTCCATCCAAAAGTCCAAATATCTTAATTATGATCACTACTGGAAGGAAAATAATTTTTCTTTTATTAATCCACATTTAAAAAGCTGGAGCTCTGAAAGGTTAGTCTTAAATAAAGTATAAATAGATTAGATCCGTGCACTGTATTCCCTGTGGGACCCTGACGCCATGAGAATGGTGTCAACCTTTAAATGTAGGAAATGCACATGAGGAGAGGAAGCAATAAGAGGAAGATATTTTTATAGTACTTTTCAAGCAATGGCAGTTGTTCGAGGCTCTTTGCCTAGTCTGTCTCTGATGGCAAAATGGCCTGAAAATGTCAGCTGACAATATAATAACCATCCAAAACACAGTGCTCAGTAATATAGTAACTGCAGGGCATCAATCCAGCTTATTTATTCAAGAACTATTTGTTGCAAATCTACAATACAATACAATAACTTTATTTATAGAGCACTTTTAAAAACCAACGGTAGATCTAGGTGTGACCTACTCTTAAAACAAAAACTAGTGAAAAATGTTAAATGTATTGCTAAAGTAACTCCTGCCATCACTCCAAATAACTGACAACTTTTTTTATATAAATAAAAATATCTCCTATTGAAATAAAAGCTGGAGAGAAGCATAGTAATTGACCAAGCCATGACTTCCAACGTGCATTTCAAGAACACACATGATATATGTAGTTGTATGACAATAACTTTTAAAAAGAGACTACACTCAACCCAGCTGCCATCACCACCTCCATGCTCCGCCATTCGTTTATGTCCATATCTTTTTGGATGTTGACACAACTTTTGTAGTTTTGACACAAGGAGGAGAGAGAAAGACTGGGAAGCACTGCAAAACTGCAGTATAGCCGCAGAATTCCTCCTGCTACCTCGTATCAGCAGCCACATCATCAAGAAACACTAGAGGCCCAGTTCCACATGCTAGTCGTACATGCCCTTTCTATACCCTTACCATTTTTAACAGATAATGTGGTATGCTTCAGATCATGAGACGTTTCTCTCCTTTTCCATACCTTTCTCCTTTCCCATTTTTGGTAAATCTCAGTTGCAACTGCCAAAACCATTGTCCAATTACTTTTGAGCCTATGAAAGTGGCGGTAAGTCTTAAACAGCACTGCTAATATAGCGCTTTTGTTGCCTGAAGTTAAAAATTCTCAAATTCAATTACATACAAATTGTTTGATTTAAAATCCAGTGTGGTGGTGTACAGTGAAAACAAATAAATGAATAAGTGTGTTAGTGTCCACAAAAAAAGTAACAAAAAGAATGTGAAGGTGGCCTGCGAAGTGATTGCTAGCTTGCTAGCTTGCTAGCTTGACGTGGGTGTCGAGGTACGGCTTTCATTGGGAATGAAGGTTCAGTGGGAGGGAATAGTTAGTAGTGGAACTCGGGTAACATATGTTAGAACACGAGCATACGATAAATATTGATGCATATTGAACTAAATGTTTTTAATTTTCTGCCACTGATTTTTGTTTTACAGCAGCTGCACCAAAGGCTCATGTGCACAGTCACATCCAACATCATACTGCTGTGACAAATTAAAGGATAAAACATCATTCCTCAGAAAACAAAGCGTTTGGAAAATGGTACCTATGACCTAAACCTATGGGGTAAGCACGTGTGTGTGTGGGTGTGATATTCCCATTTGCGAAACAGCATGTAATGCAGCTCATCAGTCACCCAGGACAAACATGTCAATATTTTGATCCATGTTCATGCGCGCAGGCCTTGAAATTCATACAGTGTGGAAACTTCTGTGTATGTACGGAGGAAAGCAGGCAGCGCATCTGACCATATGCTGGAGGCAGCCTGCCTATAACGTGTGTAAGACTAGGCACGTGAGGTGTTGCTATCAAACTGCAGCTGATAGCAGTTTTGTCGGCTTGCAGAATTAATGTCAGTTTGAGGCGGGCACGCTCTACTTCCTGTCGTTGGTTTCAAACAATTGTATCAAGCCAAGTGTAACCGTAGGAGCGCTCAAGCTGTGTTTCTGGGAATGCTGCCATGGCCAAGCTGGTGCACGGCTGGCAGGCCCACTTAGACACGCATTTAAACACTCTCTCTCTGTCTCACGCACAAACACACACAGGCTTTTACGCTGGTTATAGCATACTCATTGGGACCCTTTGCCTAAACCCTGTACATACACCCTACATCATATGCTCAACTTCAACCATTTTTCAACCTTGAGCTAATGTTAACTTAGAAGGAGAAATTGCCCTCACTTTACATGAAAGCAAAGCAATGAAAAACACAAACAAAAACACCTGCTCACCAGAGGAGCTCAAACTCTGAGCTTAACGCCCAGCACTGAAAACAAAGTCGACTTCTAAATAACGGGATGTTGCGTTAACAAAGAAGCCTGACTCTAAAGCATCTCTGGTGTCAAGCGGAGGACTTCTGCTGTGCTCACAGTTTGGGACTTTAAAAAGATACTTTCAATTAGAGGCAGAAAAAACGACGGAGGCACGCCACGTCTGTAATTACCGTGCAATACATGAATCATCATCCCAAGGAACAAGCTCACAGAACATCTCTTCTTTAGTGAGACTTAACAAAAAAAAAAACTTCCACCAAACTCATTAAAAAGTTTGCATGGGCTCTGTTACCTTTCTTCTATTGTTTGTAGTTCTCTGGCTGCCAACAAGCTGCAGCTGGTTTAGCCAATTTCTTGCCCCTGCTTTTAACGTATTTATGTGTGGAGCTGTGAGTAATGGCTGGGGGGGGATCCACTAAGGTGTAGAGGAAGCAGGATGGATGCCCTAACCCTTCTTAATTAACTATTTATGAGACAATAGTCGCTCTCTATTTAGCTAATTGGGCCATAGCTTCTAAGAAAAAAAGAAGTTTGCAGGAAAGTGCCAAAAAGTAACTTTGGATGTCTCAGTGTTGAAGTCCTGGCATGTTTTTCCCACTCCAATCAGTCAAAAATTCCGTGAACAGGCAATTATTCCACAAAATTGTAATTGTGGGGTTTTTTTTCAGACTATAATAAAACTTTTTGTAGGCATGGAAAGTATTTAATTTTGAAGTCATAAGCTTGACTGCCAGAAAATGCTTCTGCTGAATGCTTCTAGGGTTAAACTAGAGGCCTCAAAAGTCAACCGCCAGGTCAAACCACTCTGTTTGCTTCCAGGAAATACAAACCCAGAAAATAAAGGTGTACTCACTCCCCTCCTCCCCTTACACTAAAGCTCTTTTCAGCTTCACATTGAGAAAAGCTTTTAGGTGGCAAGCCCTGCTAAGTCTGTGAATGACACAAATGGCAAGCTTTTTTTTTGGTTCCCAAACCTGAGGACGTCTTCCACAATAAAGCCCTTTGACCTGGCCAGCTCGGTCAGAAAGCTTCTCCTGCTGCGGCCCATTTTCCTCTCCACCAGGTACAGCCTGACATCCTCAAACTTCACCCCTTCACGCCTGGGAGCGCTTGCTTCGGCCGGCCTTGACCGCTTCCTCCCGCGAGGCACAATAGGAGTGTGGAACATCTCTGAGATGAGCTCTCCAAAGTATTTCTGCACCTCTAGGAATCGCCGCTTTTGTGAGTTCGTGTCGGTGTTGTTGTGCGCCACTTAACTTCCATCCAGGAAAAAAAAGAAACACCTACTTTGGTAATGGCGCTGTTGTTTTTTTCACTTGTGGCTCTCTCTCTCTCTCTCTTTTTTTTTTTTTTATATTTGGGAGCAGAGTTGGTGAGAGCTGGCAGACAGAAAAAGCCTCTGGCAACAGGTGTTGAGGATTTGGTGTTTACCAAAAACCACCTGCCAAGATCAAGTGATTGAGGATGTGAGCGAGAGAAAAAAAATTATATTTTTTTTCTTTTTTTGAAAAACACTGTGCTGACGTGGTATTACTCATTTCCAGTGGAGTATTTTCAACAAACACACACTTGGAGGAAGTAAACAATTACTGATCCAGTAGGTGCTTCTTTGTCTTCTTCTTAAAAAGCTGCTCATAAAGTTTTCATGGACTTTAAATTCTGCTCCTCTCGACTGCCAGCGAGGCCTCTCGCTCCTGGGAGACGCCTGAATTCTGGTCACCTCACAAACCCCTCACAGCTGTCCTGCCATGTCCAGTTCGTCTCGCCACTCACCGTCTCATTATGTCCGGACCAAGCCTGCACCATCTGCTCTGCCGCTTTAATTAGCTTACTGCCTAAAAATGTGGGCATTTCCCCAGAGAGCCCGCAAGCTCGTGCACGGCCTTTGCACACATACAGGTACTGTATACGCAAGCCGTTGATGATTAAGAGCGTTTATCTGGGGAATACGGCTGCATATGGATTGGACAGAAATGCAGACTGAAATAGATTTAATCAGCTGAATTCATCTATTCCTTTTGTTTCCAAAGAGGTAATTACAGCATGAGCCGTTGTCTCCTGTTGTTATGATTCCTGTGCTATGGGGGTGAGGAATGTAAAAGAAAAGGTTTCAGCGGGTCTTTGCTGTAATTATCTGCAATAATGGGTCTGCTTCAGTAGACCAAACAGCAATGATTTGTTGATTTAGGCGATGGTGATGAAATCATTACAGGCCTTTATTCTACATCTAATTACCACAGGCTCTGTTCATTTCATCACTTTAATAAGCACACCTTGTTTCTGTCTGCTACACAGAAATTATTACACAGATCTCATTACCGCCAAGTTCTGGGGGTTAACGGGTGTCACGGGGCAGACGCCACGTAATTGTTTGACTGTTTACCCCCACCCATCCGCCATCCCAATCAGTCAGTTGTATATGAGGGTGCTGGCCCCCATCCAAACGTGAGGCCGATGAAATTCTAACATCACTAAGACAAATGGCTCTCACACTGCCAGCAGCAATCGGTGCATGAGCAATGAATCCAATTTCTCTTCCACCTTTCTTGAGTAGCTCCGTGGGTGCAAGAGAAAATTGTCTAATAATTACAATTATGGTGCATATTCAGTTCCATTTAGAAAGGACAAAGTGACAGTCATATCTTGATTTTTTTTTTTTTAATTTACCCCAACACAACTCTTGTGTTGGGGTTTTATAGTCTTGTTAGACTATAATAAGCCATTACAAGCACACAAATATTCAAACAACGCATGCTGTGCTCAAAGAAAGTTCACGTACAATACTGGAATCAAAAGAAATACAATAAAAAAGTAGCCAGACCTCCACATATTAGACAGACAGACAGACAGATAGATAGACAGACAATTTGTAGATAGCAACCTTTTGCAACTTTTACTTAATAGTAAAGTTTCAAGATACCAGTTTGACATGATGCACTTTGTGGTGACATGTGCATTGTTAGAACCATCAGAACATGGGTGCATGCATGGATAGCGTATGCAGTAATACGCAGGTAGGCTTTACCTGGTACTCTTTGGACTAAAGGGTCCAAAGAGTACCAGGTACAAGGCAGGATGGGATACATGCTCCATTTAGCTTAAAACTCATTTTAACTTCTTTCTGCTAAGACGACAGTATAGTCAGTTTACCAGAATTTTTTAACTGCACTGCTCTGCTGCTCCAAAAAAATGTTAAAAATGGTTAAAACTTACTGAAAAAGCTACAAAAGTCTTTAAAAGCTCAAGAACAGTGGAATGGAAGCTCCACTTTCATTCCAGGAAGTGGGTTTTGATGGCCGAGCAGCTGCATCCAAGCCTTACCAAGCCCAATGCAAACCGTCAGATGCAGTGGCACAAAGAACGCCACCAACGGAGCAGTGGAGAGATGTTCTCTAAAGTGATGAATCACGTATCTCCATCTGGCAATCTGAAGGACGAGTCTGGGTTTGGTGGTCAGCTGTCATAGCTGCAAACCCTATGGTTTAAAAATAGGATGTTAATGAAGTTCATATGCGTGTGAAGGCAGATGAACAAATATGGCAATACAGTGTATCATGCAAATAGCAAATATTAGCAGCAGGCTCTATTAAGTTACATTCCACCACTTGTTCTGTCCATGTCCTCATCTGATATCACTTTGCATTGCAAGAGTAACTGCACTCTAGTCAAATGGCATTGGTAGGATGGCAAGTAGTGATGTCTGACCTGAAAGTATCATCCCCCCCCCCCCAAAAAAAAAAAAAAATATAACAAAAAATGTAATTAGGTTAACTTAAACTTATCAAAGTTTCCAAAAAAAAGCTAAATGAAGGAATGCACTCTATATATGGCCATCTTTCCTCATAGAATAATGCAGCCTAAAGAGTCTCATGAGTGTAATAAGATCACCCCCTGAAATCAAAATAAACGCAGAGTGGATTACATCCTTTAACTGTAAATGAAGCAGGCATGAGCTAGGATGTAAAAAAATAAGTCCCACTGTTATGAAACTTTTGTTTCAGAAGTATTGATATAGAACGAGGAAGTCCCCGCTTCCCTATTCGTTAATGGCTCATTGTATTCTATGGGACAACTTTAAAATTTTATGAAGACATGAATTGCCACACCACTTATGGGTTAAGAGAGAGAGAGACGGGAAACGTGTGTTGGTTTTAATGAGGTGACCTTGCTGTTTGTACTTCTCCCTGCTGAAGCTGCGCTAGAGCCGCGGTGCGTGACGGGTCAGTCTATTACTGTACTTCCAAAAGCACACTCGTACTCAGAGGTTCCCTGTAGAGACAGAAATGAACCTGCCGTCCAGAGAGGAGTGCGAGGGGTGGGACCAGGCAAGAGTAGCCTTCTTACTGTATAAGGTGAGTCCACTGGAAATGGGAGAGATGCTTGTGTTTTGTCGCACTTTAAACATTCACCAGTTCATTCTGAGGGTCATGTATAATGTTAATGTTAATGCACATAAGCAGCTAAAGTGTTAAAGTAAGACCAGGACATTAGATGACTGGAAGTTAAATGTTTGCTTGATTCAATAAGTGTGTGTAATTAGTAATTTAAAAGTAGTGAATGGATATGTTTACTCTCCTCAGAATAATATGCAAGAATGCGCCGTCACCGTAAACAGACTGAACATTAATGGACAGAGATTTCTGGTGAGTCTTTCCTCATTTGTACCTGAATAATCCAGAAATGGCTCTTTCTCCCACGCAGTTACATAATCTACTAATCCACCCAGGATCATATCGGGGTTGTGGTTGTGTTCAGTTTGTTATTCTAATTAAAATGGTCAAATCCTGGCAAGCAGTTGTTATTACTGTGATTATGACATTAACAGCAGCAGAATAATTACATTTCCTCGAGCTGTTTATGCCATTTTGCTAGAAAACACACACACACACAAAAAAAAATTCAGTTGAGGTTGGTTTATTTGTAACACTCTCACTCTCTGTTACTCTGGCAGACTTTTTTTTAATTGTTTTCTTGTTAAAATGTCACTGCTTGACGAACACACTTTTACTATGAATCTAAAAGCACGTTTCAAGTTGAAAGACAGGAGAGTTCACAGGATACAAAACATGACTAAAGCCGGTTGCATTACTTCCCACACTTGCTCTTTGTGTAAACCGTGGCCCTGCTAATGTGGAAGTCTGTGTATCTGTTGTAACCTCTGCTTTGGTTTCACCCTCGCTGCTCTGTCTCCATCATCCACGCCGTGCGTACAGTCTCTGAGGCCTTTCTCATAGCTACAGAGAAGCAGGCTGCCAGCGCAGCTGAGTGCCCCTGTTCGGGAGAGAGTAAGGAGTGTGAAATGAGTCTCATGGCTAATAAAGCTGTAATCCCCACTTACTTAAGTAAGTATCTCTAAATCTGCTTCAGTCATGAGGGGGAACGCTGTTTAAAGAGGATTTTATGCAGCAAATAACTGAAGTGAGGGTTTATAACTCCCTAATATTTGGTGTTTTGAGGGATCTTTATAATACTTCAGTAAAAAACTCCCACACACTGGCAAGCCTGAAGAAGCTTTCATTCATATGCATCTTTTAAGTGGACGCTTATGCACACTTCTTGCCACATTCTAAATTAGAGCAGCAGCCTAGTCGCCTATTCATTATTCAATGACCCTGAGCTAACTCCACTTTAGGTGGGATATTGCATCACTGAAGTGTTTGGCCTGGATAGTTAAAAAAAAAAAGATGCGGATTTTATCCGTCAAATTGATTAATACTTCAGAGCAGAGGCTTTGATGTGCACATTAACATCACCGATCTGAAATATACATATACATATGGTATGTGTATCGATTGATAGATCTCCTTAGCTACGGATCCAGCCAGTGCACGCTTAAGTAAACCCATGCTTTTATTGAGTGGCTGCCCAGCTTTTTAGTTTAACTAGCTTCAAGGTTGCGGTGTCTGACAGACATTCCCCAGTCAAACTTTTAAGCTTTTTTTTTTGGTCTAGTTGATTATTTTTTTAGCCAGTATTTTTACTGCAGCAAAGGGATTTGATCTATAAACTAAAATCCCCAACCAGCTTCTCGATGGATCGCTTTTGGATGAAATTTCCTGCTGCTGTTCGGCATCTTCAGAGGCTGAATCATGCTGACTTTTGTGAACGTCTAACTTTTTCTCCAGTGCCGCAAGAGGTTGACATTTGTCAGCAACAACTGGGTACACGGGCATGAAATTTGCAGCAAATATTTTGTGTCAATAGAGGACTTTGTTTTGCTCTTGACTTTATAATTTGCTCCACAAGCAGGTTGGCATTTTTAACTATTGTGTAGCATATGCAAGCAATTTGCACAAATCATAGACTGTATATAATACTTCATGTTATATAATCTGTTATTTTAAGCTCTACAGTACAGATATTTGTGGTTTGATTACCTCCTGGTTGTTCCTCCAATCAAATGCTCCCATCAGTATCAGCTTGTTAGCATTGCTACTGGAATATATTAGCAAGCTGATTTTAGGCTGTTTTGACTGTATATAAAATATGGACACCTGCTAGTTTGTGAAGGCTTTAAGCATGTTGGCTGTCACAGTGAAGTGGGATGTGATGAGCAAGGGCCTTGACTGAAAAATCTGGGCACTGTTGTCAATCACAAGTAGCCATAATTTACAAAACGACCATGATGTAACTGAGAAGATTTCTAACTCACAACTTATACTACAGCCCAGTCAGGAAACTGTTTTCTGAAGTTATTAGTGGAATCCTTTTCCTATAGACAACCAGTCTTTGTCATACAACCAGAGAGGTCGCCCCCTAATGGTAAAGATAAAGAATGCAGAAGCTTCACTTTTCAGATCTGGAAAGTTACAGAAGAGTTATGACACTACATGTTCACTGGTGTTTATGAGCATGCTTACAGAAAGTGTATAAAGTTGTCTGTGTTTGACAGAATAGCTTCATAGAGACATATATTTGGAAAATATCTGAAAAAAGTCATTACTGTAAAGACATTTCTGTCTTTGAGAAAGGTTTTGTTTGGATTTTCAGTTGACAAAATCCAGCAGATGGTGCTCTTTACTTTCTCTACTACAAGTGACGCTGCTCATTGCAACTATACAGTTCCTCTTCTATTTTTGACAAACATCCTGAAATCGCCCCTGGCAGTGTAATGTCACTTCCTTTATTTTACAAGAGCAACCTTTTTTAAAGATTCAGTGGTTGAATCATCAGTGTGCTTCTGAAAATATGCGAATATACATTTTTGTATTGTTTGAAGGGGTTGTGTTTGCCTGTGTTGACCTAAAATCACATTTGACAACAACTGCAGTGTTTTAACACTCCAGCGACATCACTGAAACAACTAATTATTAATAAACGGAGAATTTTTAAAGGCATTATTTGCCTCTTCTACAGGTTTTTAAAGTCCAGCAAAGAAGAAGAAACATTTGTAGTAAGTTATTTTTGACTCATCAGGAGCTCAGCGTGTGTCCAGAAGCAGAGCAGGGCCTGCACTTTGGTATCTGAATGTCATCCAGCGAGCATGCTTCTGCTGAGCATTGCCTTTGGCTTATTTTACATATTCATGTGATGTACAGCGGCTGGAGCAAAGGTCATAAAATCCATTAAAAAAAAGAAAAGTGTAAGCATGCAACACAGATCTGAACTGCTTTCATATGGCAACGTCATCGTCAGCTCCTGGCTCGAATGCATCTTATTTCCATTGCATCCACAACACGTGGTCACGATTTAGTGGTAAGAATGAAAGGTGGGAAAAGAAAAACAGTTTTATTCCGTCTGAGCGGTGGATGGCTGTATAATATAGTACGGAGCGGAATGACAGACAGTCAGCGCAGCGCAGATAAAGGTAATCTCTGTCTTTTTGATGCCACATTCGCTCACACAGGTAGACAGGTTAAAAGCGATATGTAGAAGCAGAAGATCAAAAGGACTGTCAGCTTCCATCTCTGTGATGCCGCCTGTGTGTGGCGGCTATGTGGGGAAGCCACTTTCAGCTTCTCTGTATCACATTGACATTACAAACAAAGGCCCCTCGAAAAAAATAAAAAAATATGCTTCCATTGCAGATGCTTCCTATGGAGCACATATAGCACATCTGCATATAGTTGCCACTTTATTAGGTGCAGGGTTGGACTGCCTTTTGCATTCAGAAGTGTCTTGTGCTGGAAACATACCTCAGAGATTTTAATCCATATTGACATGATAGTATCACAGCTTCGTGTCCGTAATGCAATGCTCCCATTTCCACCTGTTAAAGAGCAGGTGTGGGCAGTGTTGGGGAGTAACGGAATACATGTACCGCCGTTACGTATTTAAAATACAAAATATGAGTAACTGTATTCCGTTACAGTTACCGTTTAAAAAGGTGATATTTAGAATACAGTTACTTTGTTGAAATAAATGGATTACACGGCGGTACTTCCCTGTTTCATATTGTGGCGGGTCAGGACTGTTTGGGTTTTGTTTGACAGCTATGTTCTGTTGTTCCAGGTGGCAGCATTACGGTTGCCATGGTTACAGGGTGACGCTCTCTCTGTTTCCTGGGTGAGAGAGGCCTTTTTGTTGTTGTTGTGCTAAGCTAATAGGCAGAATGCTACTGGTATAGCTCTAAAGAATGTAGCATCATAGGCAGTGTAGTCCGTACTGCAGGGAGAATGGACTGCCATACCCGTTATGTGTCTGTGAGCGAGGGAGGGAGAAAAAGGAAAAGTACGAGCTGTCATCGAGCAAAAACGGGAGCTGGAAGCATGTAAATATAATAATAACCACTGCAGCCAAGAAGAGTGCCTGACGAGCCCAGTTGTAAGTAAGCTATTAAGACTCGACTGTACACTGTGTTCGTGTTTTCCTCCAAAAACAATAAGTTCCGTTGGAGCAGCCTTTCAACGCCTCTCTCTGTCTCTCGCTAGCAAAGTTGACCCACACAACAAAGTAAAGCTAGTTTTCGGCTACGAGCTGACACAGAACCCACCGTATTAGCCAGAGGTCCCTTTACTACGGTTCGGAGCCGCGGACCTTCAGTAACAGTAATAAATCACAGCAATAGTACATTCATGTAGTTTTAAACAGCATGATAATATATTAAGTAATCCAAAGTATTCAGAATATGTTACTCTCATTGAGTAACGTAACGGAATACGTTACAGAATACATTTTGGGGCATGTATTCTGTATTCTGTAGTGGAATACATTTTAAAAGTAACCTTCCCAACACTGGGTGTGGGGTGTACCTAATAAAGTGACTTGTATATGGGCAAGCAGTGTATATTTCTGTTTTGCCGTTGGCCTTAAAAATCTACAGCGGCACTCTGCAATAATATATCCTCAGCGTAATAAGCAGTAATTCTTTAGTCTCACTGAATCTAATTTGAATTTTGACACAGCTGCCTCGTAATGGATAACAGAGCCACAAAGCAGGAAAAACACCTTAAACCAGAATTAGCTTGTCTACATCCAGTGAAGATTTGTGAACATGTGGAAAGTCTCTCACCTAATGACAGTCATGAGACCTTGTGCAGCTGCCGTGAAAGAACCGAGGGGTAATTTTGTGGCCGTGTAGCTGCGAAGCTGTTCTCTCTATCGTGAAATGAAACTCGTTTCAACGAGAAGTATTAACAAATGTTCTGCGCGTCAGACCCTCGCCCTTGCTGTTTGCCACTCCGACAGCAAACCACTCATGAACAGAAACAAGAATAGTGGTCGTCTGTGCACCTGGTTTAGGGTGAAACCGAGATTTCACACTGACGCAGTGTAGACTTTCCAGTGGGATATTCTGTGATTTTAACGTGTTTATTACTATCAATAGTTTTGAGTCACATTTAAATAACAGTTGGAAAATTTCCTCATTTATTTTACGAGAAAAAACCCACCCTAGGGTTGGTTTTTGCCAGGCCTGCTTGGCTTGTTTGCTTTAAACATGCTCTCCACCTTTTTAGCAGTTTTTCCCTTTCACCTCTTTAATTTGTGTAATTATTATATAGATTATGAATGGTATTGATTTTGAGGGCCATTACAAACTATGTTAGACTATAAATGCTGTTGTGTGCTGCCTGGTTCATGTGACATACTTGTCCCTGTTTAAAAATAAACTACTTCTACAAATGAAAGCTAAAATCTCACTTTGGGTTATAACATACACATGAATGGCTGCACAGGGAAGTAATTTCAGATATAGCCTTTATCTTGCTAATGCTACTATCAGTATCGTCAAGGTTAAAAATGTCACATCATGACAATGAAAAAATGGTTAAAAAGAAGACTGGGAAAAGGAAAAATGCCCCATTCACATTTACTAACAGGCCTGACGGAAGATCTAAAAGCATGTAAAGCATTGCAGTGTAACCATGAGCATTTTTAAAATGATAAAACGTGGACTCTGGGCCTACTGGAAAAAAGGAACGGATGCACCTTGTAGAGCTGTTGTGTCTCATTTGAAGAAGCACAGACACTCCTATAAATAATTCACTGTGTGAGCTGTGCCTGAGTATCCACTGGGGCAGACTATTTGATATTTCATTTGGTGTCAAAAGGCTAAGTCTGATTTTATACAGATGTTTTTTTCTTCTTCCTGTAAGACTGCGTGATGATCAAGTCTGCGAGGGCAAGGATCAGTGCTTTGAAGGAGGCACAGTCTTTCATATTAAGTGATCTCACTTTTAAATTTACAGATGATTAAGTCCCAATCTCGGTCTTAAAGTGCTTCCGCTATGCTATGGGCTTATTCCTAGAGGTAATGCGGCTTTTTGTTCAACCGAAACACACACATCAAGGTAGTGTGAGCTGAATTACTAACTCCCCTCCCTGTTTAATTTCTCTTATAAATAAACAGCTACCGTTTAATCAGCTTAACAGCATATCATTACACAGCTTTCACATCATACTTATTGAATAAAGGACCAATTATACGTCATTCTTACGTTAAATTCAGACGCTTTATATTACAGCCTGTTATGACACGCCTCCGTTGGGTCACGTGACGTCTCGCAAACTAAAATTCCCAACTTTTCCCAAACATTTGTGGCCGTGGATCCTCATTACCTTACAGCAAATTTAAAACGGAAGAGAGACAGAGCAAGTAACGACCTGGAGCAATGAATTATGAATGAAGAGGGGAATACATAATTTAGCGGAATTTGTTGCATATTTTATGGTAATCATTTTCCTTTCATTTACAAATCACAAACGCCTTACTGCAACACAGACATTATGAATACGACACAAAAAAAAAACTGTAATACAGGCGCAGTCGGCTAAACTTTTTTTTTTTTAAATGTGAGATCATTTAGAAAATTGGGTAATATGATAATATGGTTGGGATTTGTTTGTATTAAGACGAGCGAGCCAAACCTGAAGGGCGACAACAAACAAAACAGCCAACGTTCATTTAATGTTGATTTCAAAATTATTTTCTATCAGCTTTTAGTTTAGAATTCATTCTTATAAAAGCACTCTGTTAATAAAAATATGTTACTCCTGTGTTAGTAGATATTTGGGCTCATAAGCAAGACGCTCAGCCCACAGATTTCCTGTGAAATTACTGGAGTATGTTACCAACAGCGCTTTTAGGTCAGTGTGTCTGAATGTGGCTAAACTGTGCCCTTTTTTTGAGCTACAGTGAAGTTTGAGCACATGTGCCTCCAAAAAGGCCCTAAGTGAGATGCTGCCATCTTTTGTTTCTAAAGAGGTAATGCATTCGTGTCTCTTCTGCTCCAGTAAAGGTGACATCCTCGCCGTATCATCTCTGCTGAAAGGAATCACAGCGATCTGTGATCTCTGTAGTCTCTTATTTTCCTCCCATCCTGTCACATTTTTTTAACAGTTGATTTCTCTGATGTTCTTTCAGAACCTGAGTGAAAGTGACATGAGCAAGTTTAGTCTCATCCACCAGCCGTAAGTAACACCCTCGTACCTCTGTCATCAAACCCCTCAATCATATCCTCCTTTTCTCTCCCCCCCGTCTCTGTCCTTCAGTTCTCCTTTTCTCTCATTTCTTTTTACTGTTGCTGCTGCAGTTTGACAAAACAAACCACAGGCTGACTGATCTCTCTGTCCAGAGCTACAAAACATTTCACAACAACACTAGCTGGCCATTTCATTAGGTACGCCTGTTCAACTGCTCATTAACTCTAATATCTCATTAGCTGATTGCATGGGCAGCATCATGGATGCTGGTGCCAAACTGCAAACCATAAGCATTTTTTTTCTCTTAAAAAGAGAAAATATCCAGTAAGTGAATGTTCTCTGAGTGAAAAGATCTTCTTGAGATCAGAGAATGGTCTGACTGCTTTCAGCTGACAGGAAGCTCCAGTGGCGCAATCGGTTAGCGTGCGGTACTTATATGACAGAACACTGTACTGTTGCCGAGATTATGAGTTTGAGCCTCCTAACCTCGGCACCTAGAGGACAGGTGCAGCTAAAGGCTAGGTTTGTGACCAGTGTTGGTCAAGTTACTTGAAAAAAGTAATCAGTAACTAATTAATAATTACTTCCCCAAAAAAGTAATCACTTTACTGATTACTTATTTTTGAAAGTAATTAGTTACTTAGTTACTTTTTAGAAACATGATTTACAAACTGAATAGGTGATAAAGCAATGGATCTTTCAGCCCAATTCTACTTTCTGCCAAATCCATCATATAAAATGTAATCAAATGGAAAAGTATCTTTTTAAAATTTGTTTTATTGGTTTTAACTTTTTTTAACTTTATGCATCAAGCAAAAAATTTTATTATATGCAACATTCTCTGACTGGAAGAAATTTGTTTATCATTTAAACCTATTTTCTGTGCATTCCTGCACATAAAAAATGAAAAAATGAAAAAATAGGTTTTTGTGTTTACACTCAGTCTTTCAAATAGATGCAAGTAAAACACAGCAGAAAATAAATAAAATCAAAGACTAGCGGTTCTGTTGCTCTATCTACCTGTAGCAGGAGTGGGGCAGGCGGAGGTTTGCCCTGGTGAAGGTTTGCCGCAGCGGTCAGTGGAAGAATCCGCGAGTTTGTGAATTTATTTTCATTCCGTGGTAGCACACTCGGTGCTTGCTCGGAAGTTAAGGGGTTTTTCCGCTGTAAAAAGAAGCTTTCTTCCCACGCAGTGAGCAGCGAACGCTAATGTTTTTGTCACTTTTTACGAATCAAACTCAAAGGTCAGTACTTCCATGCTTTAAACGCTGCATGGTGTTAAATCCTCCCAATTCTTTGATCTTTGGGATGAAGGAAGAACAACACTCGGTGTATAAATGCTCAATCAACAGTCATTTTATTCCATACAATTCTCATTATTCCATACAACACTTTTGCGCAATACATCCGGATGGGAGATGTGCCGAAGAGGGTAACAGCAGATCTCGAGGTGTCTGACCATTTCTCACATTCTTATAGCTTCAGCCCCCCTTCAACGTCATAAAACCTAAACATCCACATTCTTTCTCTCTCAGTGAGCCTAAGTTATGACCTTGGCTTCCTGTGCAGTATGTTCTGTTCTTTTCTAATCAGACAAATAAGGCCATGATTCTCTGAAAACAGTATTTCTTATAATGCAGCAGTATTATACATCATAAAACAATATCACTCATTCACAATAAATCAGCAGTCTAATGTAACACAAATCAGTTTAATAACTGTAATAGTTATTCCCTTCTTCTAAGTCAGGAGAATAATGCAAACTAAAACTACATAATAATTTCACAATCTTTAATTAGGGGTATAAGATGATATAATAATCTCAAAATGTATCATACTCTCTCCTGCACTCGATATATTAGCCATTCTTGATCTGCAAACAGCTGTTGCCACGAACGTCGCACTAGCTTACGTCACTGTCATGAGAAAATTACAAAAGAATCACGGTTTTAGTAACGTAGTAACGCAGTAACGCAGTGTGCTTACGGGAAAGTAACGGTAATCTAAATACCTTTTTTGCAATAGTAATCCCTTACTTTACTCGTTACTTGGAAAAAGTAATCAGATTACAGATTACTGCCCATCTCTGTTTGTGACTCCCACACAAGTTCGGTTCCCTCCCGGTATCCAGTAAGGGTCCTGGCTAGAGCCCCATGCTAAAAGCCCTGGAATGGCGCGGCCACGTCTGCAGCTCGGACACAAGCATTTCACTACATGTTCAATAAATGTTGTACTGTGTATGCGACAAATAAAATTTGTATTAAGGAAGCTAACAGCAACAATATAACCACTCATTACAAAGTGTGCATGAGTGCGTGTCTGATCGCAGAGCACATCAGACGTTATTGCAGATGGGCTACATTAGCAGAAAACCACACTGGTTGCCCCTCTTGTAAGTAAGTACAGGAAACCAAGGTTACAATTCACCCAGGCCAACCAAAATTAGACATTAGAAGACTGAGCTATAGAAGCAGTAGACTCCAAGTGATAAAGTGTGACTGCCCCAGATCTGCTTGTACTCATATGTAAATAAGAGAAGGAGCAGAAATGAAATTACAATATTTGTGTGTGTGCTTGCGTACAGCTGGTTTCCACTGGATCTGTGTACATGCACAGATGTGTTTGGGGAAGTTAAGGTGTCTGACTGCACCTGCACATGTGGCTGCATGTGTGTTCTTGTTTGTATGGTATGTACCCGTTAATGTATTCCCGTGTGTAAACAGACACCATTAAGCTACAATTACTTGTTTCAACCAGCATGCTCTGTAAAAAAAAATTAAACTAGAAAATAAAAAATTAAATTAATTATTACGTGTTTCTTGAAAATTATGCATTATTAAAATCTAAGTGAAACTTTTCTTGCGTGGAAAATTCAAATATTGTAACATAAATACAACATATTGTACTTAGAGTGAAATGTAAAAATATTTATCTCATCATTTTGACAGCATGTACAAAAGTCATTAGCTGAAAAAAAACACATCTTACCAAATAACCACTTTAAATCTGCGTCTGTAGATATTCTTTAGACATTAGCAACAAAAATAGACAATTTCTTCCCATTTGTTTAGTGAAATATACCAAGAAATGCCAAAAATAACGCAGTTTGACAGGGTTAAAATAGTATTTTTGCACCAAGAAGGTGATTCACAAAGACTTATTAGCTAGAAAGAAAACTTGGCTTATTTCTGTGTGAGTGTACAGTGTGTCCACCAACGCTGAAGCATCACTGGGTTAGAAAACACACTATGAGTCATGGATCGGCCTCCCCAGAGACCTCAACATTATTGAAACAGTGTGGGATCATGTTGACAGAGAACGAAACAAGTAGCAGCCAAAGAAGAGCTTTGAATGTCCTTCAAGACATCTGGAGAACTACTCTTGAAGACTACTTAAAAAGAATGACATGCAAGTTTTCTTAAGAGAGTTCCTACTTTTTTTTCTTAAATAAAGGTGGTCATACCAATTACCGATTAGAATTGTTCAAACTGCTTTGCCCTATATACTGTGTTTCCATATGTTTGCACTTGTTTCCATAAATGGGTGCACTTCTTTCCTTGCAAACTATAAAGAAATGAAGAGTGTCTCCAGATATTTGCACACTGTAAATACCAATTTACCAATAAAATTGGTAAAAAAAATAGCAACTACAAATTCAAATGTAAAACTGGAAGCCCTGAACTTCCATACTTGGTCTTTTATTTTCTTTTATCCCATCACTCATTCACTTGTCAAACCATAAAGTTACTTTAAAAAGCAGCACCGTGCAGTTTGTAGGTCCACACTATGCACAGTATGATTCAGAGTACATGAAATCCAATCTGAAAAGCCACTTTTTGCAACACTTTCACACGTTATGTAACATGAAATGCACACACGCTTCCGTATATAGAAAGAAAAAAGTGACAAAGGTAAAGTGACAGACTAAATATCTCATACTGTGTTCGCATGTATTTTTATACACTCACTGGTACAACTGCGTGCTACCACAAATGTTGAAACAGCCAATCGCATGGCAGCAACTCAAAGCATTTAGGTATTCAAGATATCCTGCTGAAGTTCAGCTAGTGTATTCAAATGGGGAAGAAATGTTATTTGAGTGTTTCTGTGGTTGTTGGTGTCAGATCAGGAGGGTCTGACTATTTGAGAAACTGCTGCTCAACTGCGATCTTCCCACACAACCATCTCCAGGGTTTACAGAGAATGGTCCAAAAGCAACTGTGTGACAGGCCGTTCTCTTGGTGAAAACTCAACAACTCAATGCCTGAGGTCAGAGATTTGAGCTGATAGGAAGGTAACTGTAGCTTAATTAACAAATCGTACCAAGCAAGGTGTGCATTCAGATGGTACGGTCATGGATCTGTCCTGCCTTGTTCAGGCGAGAGGTGGTGGTGTAATGATGATGTCAGATATTTTCTTGGCTTCTTTGGGGCTTATGGTATGACTGTCCTCATACAGTATGCCTACTTCTGTTCTCATTGCGAGATCTGTTTAGATATTACCTTAAAAGTCCAAAGTTGTCTCTTTACTTCTTGGTATTTTCTTACCATGCACAACTTCCTCATATTACATCTTCCTCTGACTATGATTAAAGGCAGAGTAGACGTTTTTTTAGCAAAACAAAAACCGAGAAAAGAAATTCCCATGATGATCGCATACATGCTGTAGTAAATCAACTTCCTTCCAGGCTAACATGAGAGGCGGCATACTTATATTTTTCTTCTCCTTCTTTATAGGACAGGGTTACAACATGGTACTTTCCATGACACGATGACCTTAACAACAAATCATTTTTAATGCTAAAAGCATAAGTTAGACATGCATTAACAAAGATATATTAGTTGAAACAGAGTGTTAAATAATAAAACACTCTGTTAGAGGAAGTTAGCAGAGTTGTACGTGTAATTGTGGCAAGTTCCAAGTCACCTTTCAATCTGTTGTATAACATACCAATAACTCGAAGTCATTCTCTTGAAATTTCCTATATATGAAGTTATCTACAGTTGGTAAAATATCAGTGTTTGGAAGGGTGGAATTGAAGTGAGTCAAGACAGATGTGATGTAAGAGGGCTGCTGAAAGTATGGCCACTGAAACTTATTTTTGAGAGTGTGTGTGTGTGTGTGTGTGTGCGTGCGTGCGTGCGTGCGTGCGTGTGTGTGTGTGTGAGGGGAGTGGAAAAGAGAAGTGATTTGTCTGACAGAGGTGGCTCGAGCAAATTCCCTCCCCTGTGTGAGAAGGACGTGACTAAACAAAGGCAGGGTTCATTTACAATTCTGCGAAAAATTCGGCAGTCGACCTTTACCGCATGACAGGAATGTGGCCCGAAAAATGTAAACTTTTGGATCAAACATGAATATGGATACGTTAGGTAAACTGGCTGCTCCTGCCACAGCAAAGATCCGGTAAGAAGATGGGTTTTGTTGTAACTTTTGCGTGAGCGTTGTTGCTTTAAGCCAATTTTTTTTAGTTTGTTTCAAATGTACAATTAGCAACAAAAAAAAGAAAAACAAAGCTATGATTTTTTTATGTATTTTTATTATGTTCTGCTTGGTATTATGTCCTGCAATTCATTACAAAACACTGTAAAACTACAGAAATGTCCAAATAGACTTGTATTCAGTGTATACAAACTCTGGCTGGAAAAGTGAAATGAGGAACTTATGTGAATGCTTCTTTGGAAAGTAATTTTTTAAGCTGAGAAACAAGACAAATTACATGTGCATGTACAACTGCATTTATTTATGACTTCTGTATGAAACCTTATGTTTGCGTTCCAGGCAGCTTCAGAAGATCGTTCAAGATATCAAGAAAAATGATGGCAGCTTCCTGAATAAACTAAAAAGGTCAGTTTCTTAGAATGAAAAGTTTGGTTTTCTGCTTGAGAAAGTTACATAGTTGTTCAGTTTATCTGTCCTGCTTCAGTCAAAGAAAAAAAAAAAAGCCTGGTGATCTAAAAGCAAAAGAAAAAAAAAGTCCATGCGGTTTGTGTACATGCACCAGTGGAGAACGTCGATTCCTCTTTCACAACCATTGGAAAAAGAGACGCAAAGCAAAAATAACTAAAACAGATGGCATCTCTCTCACTTTCCTTTCCTGAAATGAGTCCCCTCAAAACACGCTAAGGATAGAAACTGACACACAAAGGCCATTTATTAAACTCGTGTCTTATGTTTGCAAAAGACTGCTAACTGCATTTGTGCGTGTCATCCTTTTGTGGTTTTACAGCCTTCATGAAGTGAACACACATTTGCTTAAGTTTAAGTGGTCAATGATTCTGCGTGTGTGTGTGTGTGTGTGTGTGTGTGTGTGTGAGACAGGCTGACAAACAAACCAGTGCCCACAGTACCGGCGAGAGACTACAGAGGTAAGAACTGAGTCATTAGCCCAAATAGTACACTGAAGGAATTACAGGTCACTGTAATCTACATGTCTGTACAGGGTACAAAGATTCACCTGAGGGGGGCTCCTTGTGTTATTCCTATCCCAGTACAGAGACATCAATGGGACACTTGCTACAAAAAAAAAAAACTTTGACCTTTCTGACTCATCTCATTAAGACTCACAAAGTTTCTTTTGACTTCTGATGATCTTAGACGGGATTTTTATTTTTTGTACAGCGTGGGGGTTTCAGACTTTGTCCCATGTGTCTCCTTTGTGCAACTGTAGGAAGGGAAACTTTTAAAGAAATCAATCTGTACACATACAACCATGTGTATTTTTAACTCTAGAAACACAAATTTGACATTTTGAAAGAAGAGAAGTTTGCTATCACTCTCCAGTTTTGATTTGCCGATACCTGCTAGCTTTCTATGAAATAATCTCCTGAACTCTATCACCACAATAGACATAAACGTTTACATTTGAATTACAAGTCATCAGGCTGGATTATTATTTTTTAACTTACATCTTTGATTTTTTTGCCTCCGTGTCCATGCTTGAAGGTACAAATTTACTATTAAACAAACTGCAGCTCAGTCAAATTACCTGTTTTCAGATGTTGGCTTGATAACCTCTTTGCTTAATTGCATAAAACTTACACAAAAACGTCATTAAAGTGTAAAAATACAGAACAATAAAATTGCATAATTTTAAATGACTGAGAGACTTTAGTCTACAGTTCAAGAGGTGAGGAGACACACATCACTGGCTCCACAACAGAAACACTGAGTTTTGAGGTTTTACTCTAAAATTGTGCTCTAACACCTGCTGAGTTTCGTTGGTTGCCAGGTTTTGCTGTTTTTAGAAATTTGGCTTTAATAACAGCAACAATTGCAAAGATTGCGTTTCCACATCTTGATTTCTTCCTCTTTGTTACGAAAATGCCTTAAACCTCTGTGTTTACAGATGACCACTGGGAAAGCGACAATCATCTGTCGGATTCTGATTACGTAAGTTAGAAAAATGCTCATTTTAAATGATTCTTACACTTACTGATACGCTTGCTATTAAAAGCGTGTTTATTCCAGGACAATGACACATATGAGGATCCACGTGATGATGACAGCTACGAACCTCCTCCTAGCCACAGAGTCTTCACCGCACCTCTCTCTGGTTCCTTCCCAAGGGGCGAGTATGTCGGTCAGTAGTCCTTTGACCTTTTTTGTCACTATACATACATGCTTTTTTTTTTCTTTGCTTTTTTTTTGTTTGTTTCACTGATGATGCTTTTGAAAATTTACGCAATGTTGAGTTCTTTTTATAAAGTTTCTATAGCCTTGAAACTCACTCTTTTGCAGTCATCCCTACATTTCTGCAGAAGTGTGACAAACACACATTGAGTTGCAATACACCAAGCTGTCTCCATGCAAATGATGTCCCTTTTTCTGGTTCTGCTTCTCCTTTTCAGACAGCCTGCCCAAGCGGCCACCCAAGAAGCCCCTCCACCCAACTAAGTTCAAAGAGCTACCCCCTGAACCCCCAAACGTGGGGAGTGATGAAGTAAGGCCACTTTGATGTGTCATTTCAGTTACATTTCACGACATATTTTAAAATATCTTCCAACGAATGTGGGGATGTTGCCTTTGTTGCTTTTTAGGAGGACTACATAAATCCAGAGGAAAATGACAACTATATAGAACCTTCAGAGAATTCTACTAGCAGTAAGCTACAAGTCAAACATAGAGAAGAAACAAAATATCTGTGCTTTGCAATATGCTGAATAACAGCTGGAATTTGAATTAAACCTGAAAACAACATAAAATACAAATAGTTACAGGAAAAATAATAACAGTCCTTTTTATGCTTTTCCTCATACGCAGTGAACAGTGGGAAGAAAGCTACAAGAGACCTTCCCAAGTTACCACAGCGGACTCCGAGTCCCGGTGGGTAAAGCACATGGCCAGAGGGGTGTGCAGTGGTCCATCGTTTATCACGGGGGTTACGTTCTAAACTAATTTTGCAATTGGTGAAATCTGCGAAGTAGCCAGCTTTATTTTTTACAATTATTATAGATGTTTTAAGGCTGTAAAACCCCTCACTACACACTTTATACACTTTTCTCACACGGGCATGAACATTTTCACATTTTTCTATCTTGTTTAAACACTTTCAAAGTTCTAACCTTGGTAGAACAATAAGTCCAGTATTATAGAATGAAACCAAAGGCACCCACGGTTGCCTTTGACGGTGCAAAACGTCTCGTCAACATTGTTGTTTGTTGGGGAGAAAACAAACATACAGTATTGCACTTCCGAGTCACACTGCTAGCTTATTAAGATTTATGTAAATTTGACAAGCTGAACACATTCTGTACTGTGCAGGAGACACGGCACGAGATTAACTGACAATGGTCTACAGCCAATCAGAACGCAGAATAAAATGTGCTGTAAAAAAAAGAAAGAAAGAAAGACAGAAATTTTTTTTTTAAAAAACGTACAAAATTACACACAAAAAAAATCTGCGAAACAGCAAATCCGCAAAAGGTGAACCCCTTTATACCGAGGGACCACTGTACTACAAAGCAAGATTAATGGGTTAAAACGGTTTGCGCCAAGTGCAATGTACATTCTTTGCTGAGTGAATACATTTTACATGTGCAAGCAGTTAGGCTTTACTAACATCGTGAACAAAGCCCAGCTGTAAAGTTGCAGCGGTGCAAACTGTGCACCTCATTGTCATGGGACTTTACTCATACGATGATGCAACAAAAAGTGTAAATGATTTTGTACTTGATTAGTATCTGCTGCTAAACGCTAATGTCAGCTTGACAACATGTAGTGTGCTATTACCTCTTGTTGCAAAAATATTAGTTTGGGCACTTGTCGAAACGTTAGCGATTAGAGGCTAGGCTGCTTTGTTATTCTATCTTACTATGTTATTTTTAGTAGTAAATAAGTTTTGCATGTGTTTTGTAAACTAAATTATCAAGTTTATTAAAATTAGAGCCTCACTATGCACTAGATTCAGTTCAGTTCAATTCAATTCAGTTTTATTTATACAGCGCCAAATCACAACAACAGTCACCTCAAGGCGTTTTATATTGTAAGGTAGCCCCTACAATAATATATACAGAGAAAAACCCAACAATCATATGACCCCCTATGAGCAAGCACTTTGGCAATAATAGGAAGGAAAAACTCCCTTTTAACAGGAAGAAACCTCCAGCAGAACCAGGCTCAGGGAGGGGCGGGGCCATCTGCTGCGACCGATTGGGTGAGAGAAGGAAGACAAGATAAAAGACATGCTGTGGAAGAGAGACAGAGATAATAAGTATGATGATTCAGTGCACAGACCTCTCTATGCATCATGGGAATCCCCCAGCAGCCTACACCTATTGCAGCATAACTAAGGGAGGATTCAGACAAAAAGTTATAAAATCTTAGAGGGTAATGAACCAACCACATCTCAACCACATCTCTATTCCCTTTGAATAGAGGCGTGTATCTCACATTATGTAGTTGCTTCAGAGTTGTCCACAATATTGGTTTTAATAAAACCACTCCCCACAAGGTAAAGATGAGATAGGCGTTACAAAGAAAGTGCTGCTCAAAAAACCTTGTGAGTAATTTAGTCGATAGCAGATTGCTGCGGTGACCCATAGTTTGCAAGTAAGAAGTCGATTTGTCTGCAAACGTGAACGAGTAGCTGAGCAGTGGTAAATGGTAAATTCTTTTTCTGGCTTAAGTGTCACACTTTTCACAGCTTTATTTGGCACCTTCCGTGCAAACTACACGCAACTGCGTCAATCTGCTTTTCCAGCCTAAAGGCAAGAACAAAAAAGAAGTCTCTGTCGTGACTCTTGTATTTAACAGGTTATTAGTAAATGCATGCAAATGCAAAGGATAGTTAAAAAGCAGCCGAAGAGGCCGATGTAAACCAGCACCAAAAGGTGGCTTTTTTGGTTCTGCTGCCTGCCTAATTGATGCTGTGGTTATTTTTCAGATTTTTATGAAGTTCCTGACAAAGAGGTAGGACGTTTATGTAAAATGTAATTACACATTTTTTTTACATGAATACTTCAATACTTGAAGCTGAACGCTGTTTGCATTTTATGCTACCCTCACAGGACAATTCTCCAGCTCATCCAGGAAGCAGGTTAGTTTAATACTTCCAGAGTTACATTCATTCATGTAGACAGACGTCCAAATCAGTGGAATGTAACAAAGTAAATTTACTCAAGTACTGTATATAAGTGTAATATTATATTAAATATATATATATATATATATATATATATATATATATATATATATATATATATATATATAAGTGTAATATTAAGATTCTTAGAAAGTAGTTTTTTGTAACACTTTTGTTATTGACTTGATATATTTAAGAACATGCATTTAATATTATAACAAGTGGTTAAATGTTAAATCAGTGTTCCTAACCTTGCTATGTATCACTAATGCCTAATTCTCCAAGGAATTGTTTATACTAAATTTAACTGTATGGCTTAAATTGTACTTGTACTTTTACTTAAATATGATGTTAAATATAGAGCATTAATTCCCCTTTTATTTAATATTGGTACTTTTACTTGAGTAAAAGTACCAATATTTTACTCAAGCTGTTATAAAGTACTTGTTATAAATAACAAATAAATAACAGTATTTGGAAATTTTTTTGACTGCAAATATTAATAATTTCCTTGGATTTTTCTTTTAGATTATGTCCAACCCCAGCAAAACACTCATCATCTTTACCACCAAAACCCAGCCCCAGGTACAACTACCAAAACTACCAAGAATTATGGCATGACCAATACTTTGTCATTACATTCTATTCTAATATTTGGTGTATAGTGATGTTTTGGAGATTTCTTTTTCTTCTTGTTGTTTTTTAGAGTGAACATGAGGAAATCTCCCACGCATGTAAGTGATTACAAATTTTTAAGGCGCATAAAAGATACTGGACATTAAGAAGGATACCAATGGATTGGTGTTGTTATTATGCAGGTCCAGGAGACAACTGATGGGGATGAATATGAAGTTTGCGATCCAGACGATAGTGAGTATGAAATGAAATAAAATAACTATTTGTTCAGAAAGGCCAGTAATATGTACTAGTACTATTGCTGTGGCAGGGTTCAACTGAAAGACCTTGGAAGTGTTTCACTGCTTATCAAAGTGATGGAGTTTTAGATTAGGTGTTCCCTTTTATGATAAGGTCCCCTGCTCTGTATCATTACGAACAAACTGCCTGTATGCACACTGTGTTAGGTATATATAACTTATTGGACAGAGCAACACATTTTGTAGTTTTGCCTCTGTACACCACCACAATGAATTTTAAACCAAACAATAATTATGTTAAAGTGCATTCAAGGTTTTTTACAAAAAAGATATATTAACTAAGAATTTAAGAATTAGAGCAATTTTTATACATATTTTTTTCAAGCACCCAAAATTGTTTGGAAAAAACTCTTTTTATATGCAAGTATTGATTTCAATACTTGGATTAAAATCTTTAATTTAATTTTCCCATTAGGCTAGAAACCACAAACATCACCAAATGCTGTGTTTATTCCTTTCAGATGCTTTGCCACTGTAATTTGTTGCCTATTTGTTCATTTTTTCTCTCTGATCTATCTTCAGTAACTGAAAAAAATGCTTTATTAGGTTGGGATCATGCAACTCACTTGACATTCAAAGAATATACCACGTTTTTGCCTTGAGAACCTCTTGAGTTGCTTTTGCAGTATGTTTGGGTGATTATCCATTTGCACTGTGAGGTGTTTTTTAACATTTGGCTCAATCTGAGAGTATAGCCAGTCCTCTACACATCACAATCATCCTGTTACTTCTATAGTCACATCATCAAAAAACACTAGTGACCCATTTCCACTGGCAGCCATGCATGACCATGCCATAATATTGCCCCCACCAAGTGTGACAAATAATGTGGCATGCTTGGATCCCAGCTGTTTCTCTCCATCTTCATACTTTTCTCTTCTGATCTTTCGTATACGAATTAATCGCAGTTTAATCTGTCCAAATAACTGATTTTAGTGCCATGCAGGCTCTTTTAGATGTTTTCTGGCAAGTATGATCTGGCCTTCTTGTTCTTTAGTATAGCCAAAGGTTAGCACTTTGTTGTAACCCACTGTATTTGCATTAATGAAGGTGTCTCTTGAATTTACAATTTTCCAATGTTACACCGCCTACATAGTGTAAATAATGGGTGCTTCTTAGCCATGGAATTCTGTCAATGTGCACTTTGGGTGTCATCAGTGGGCTTTCAGGTCTTTGTGACCTTTATGAACAAATTTTTTTATTTTAGCATTTTGGCTGCTGCCACGTTGGTTTTTAGGGCCAGAACTTTCCATATACAGGTGGCTTGAGTGCTAAGCTAACACCAGTGTTGGGAAGGTTACTTTTAAAATGTATTCCATTACAGAATACAGAATACATGCCCCAAAATGTATTCTGTAACGTATTCCGTTACGTTACTCAATGAGAGTAACGTATTCTGAATACTTTGGATTACTTAATATATTATCATGCTGTTTACAACTACATGAATGTACTATTGCTGTGATTTATTACTGTTACTGAAGGTCCGCGGCTCCGAACCGTAGTAAAGGGACCTCTGGCTAATACGGTGGGTTCTGTGTCGGGCTCGTAGCCGAAAACTAGCTTTACTTTGTTGTCTGGGTCAACTTTGCTAGCAAGAGACAGAGAGAGGCGTTGAAAGGCTGCTCCAACGGAACTTATTGTTTTTGGAGGAAAACACGAACACGGTGTACAGTCGAGTCTTAATAGCTTACTTACAACTGGGCTCGTCAGGCACTCTTCTTGGCTGCAGTGGTTATTATTATATTTACATGCTTCCAGCTCCCGTTTTTGCTCCATGACAGCTCATACTTTTCCTTTTTCTCCCTCCCTCGCTCACAGACACATAACGTGTATGGCAGTCCATTCTCCCTGCAGCACGGACTACACTGCCTATGATGCTACATTCTTTAGAGCTATGCCTGTAGCATTCTGCCTATTAGCTTAGCACAACAACAACAACGAAAAAGCGCTCTCTCACCCAGGAAACACGCAGAGAGAGAGCGTCACCCTGTAACCATGGCAACCGTAACGCTGCCTGGAACAACAGAACGTAGCTGTCAAACAAAACCCAAACAGGCCTGACCCGCCACAATATGAAACAGGGAAGTACCGCCGTGTAATCCATTTATTTCAACAAAGTAACTGTATTCTAAATACCACCTTTTAAAACGGTAACTGTAACGGAATACAGTTACTCATATTTTGTATTTTAAATACGTAACGGCGGTACATGTATTCCGTTACTCCCCAACACTGGCTAACACTAGCAAGCTCAGTAGAAAGCTACACCCAAACATGTTACAGTTACACACGCAAATAAATGTTGATCAGTGCTCGATAACATACTGATATGATACTAGACTTTCACTCAACAAAGTTGAAGCACAAACCTTTTAAGGAGTACCACTGTAATCCTTACTATCTGTAAGTTAATCCATTGAACTGCAACAAAAAGCATTACACCACAAACAGGATCAAAGGTTGCAGTTCAGGTCATTCGTATTAGTCAAGATCAAGTAAAAAGCGTCAGATGCAGTGGTGTAAAGAACGCCACTCTCAAATGACAAATCACTTTTCTACGATGGAATGACTCATTTATAATTTCAAAAATACTGACATAACTAGCATTTATACTGTATAGGGTACCCAGTAATACACTCATATAAGTGCTTTGTATTTGCTCTTCTAGGTCCTGGGAGGAATCGTCCTCCACGTCTACCTAAACCTATACCCAGAGAGTAAGCATCACTTACCCAAACATTATTTCAGTTAACATAAAGCTATGAGCTTAAAGAATAGAATAAGTGATCATTTCATTGTTTTCCACAGGAGGTCACCAAAACCACCTCTAGGACCGGTAGGAATTTAATTTAAATGAAAGCAATGCACACAATGCTAGAATATTATAATTATCTGATTAAATGTCTAGTTTTTCATATAATACACTCATCCCTGTCAACATTACACACTTTCACTGATGACAGTGAAAGAAATACTAAATATGACTGTCATTCCAGAGGCCAGATTTAAAAGCAAAGGACTTTGAAAGTAAGTATTTTAATTAACTCCCATTATTAGCCACACCTGACTGAGCCTTTAATAAACACTGGACAATCAGCCAATTAGTGCAATCTGCTTCCATAATTGTGTGCACAGCTTTAGCACACATCTCATTTCCTCTGTGGTTTCCACTTGCTTTCCCATTATCACTTAATTGCAGAAGCACACGAGTAGTACAGACAGTGCATAAGAGTGACAGACGAGTTGGACTGTCGTAGATTTTACAGTCATTTACAGATTTTTCACATTAAATCTATTCCTGTTATAAGGACTTAAATATACAGACTGAAAATGCTTTTTTGACAAATTTTACAAACTGCTGATTACTGAAAAATTATCTTTATTTTCTACTTATACCTAAACAGTAAGCAGACTAATTTCAGCGTGTCTGTATTTTTCAAGGCAAAACACTGCCTTTGGCTCATAATGAACAGAAGACTCCTCCAAAAGCCTTTACACTGGACTTTCAGCGACCAAAGTAAGTGGTAAAAAATGTCTTTAAGCACAGCTTTGTACTGTGCACTCACTGACGTCTGCTCTGTTTGTGGACTCTGTCTTGCAGAATTCCTATTCCACAGTTTACCTCCCCAAGTAAGTGTGGGCCCCCCTTGTGTTTAACATCCACGTCCACGGGAATTTTGCACTTCAATGTAAAATTACGTAAATTCTTACCGTTTATTTTCGCAGAGCCTCATGAAAGTGACACAGGAGATCAAGATAAGGTGTGCTCTTAAAACAGTAGACTGCAAAGACGTTTTTCGTAATACATTTGTAACCCTCATTTCCCTTCACTTTATTTCAGGATGCAGACATCTATAGGAAACCCTGGTATGCCAGTGGGTGCGACCGAAAAACTGCTGACGATGCCTTGTTTCGCTCAAATAAAGTGAGAATCTTATTGGTGAGAAGAGAGAGCTGCTGAGCCATCATTTTTGTAATCTGGGTTTGACTCTGAGCTTTTTCTGTTTCAGGACGGAGCGTTTATGGTGAGAAAGAGCTCTGGTCATGACGCACAGCAGCCGTATACGTTAGTGGTGTTTTACAATGGCAGAGTGTACAACATCCCGATCCGCTATATACCAAGCACTCAGCAGTATGCTCTGGGAAGAGAGAAGAAAGGGGAAGAGGTAAATATATGTCTTTGATAGATCTGTTCAGTTTAAGTGTATCTGTACTTTAGTAAGAGCCCTTTTATGCCTGTCTAGGCTGCTGTTTGTCAGAATTGTGACACAAAAAGTGCCCAACACTTTACAGGTAACACATTAATGTGGCAAATACCACAAAACTTACTATTTACTGCACTACTTGGTACAATGAATAAAAACAGATATACTTTATGATTCATTTAAGCCACATTTAAGAAATTCTAAATAGGATGAGGATAGTAAGCATGCACAATAGTAGTAGAGTAAATGCTAAAGAAATATGGCTGGGAATTCAGTTAGAATTCATTTTGTTAATTAAACGTCTACTTTTCAAAATGTTTGGAAATTTTCTGCTTACTTACAGCGTTTACGGTAAATGGACAGATTTTTTTATATAGTGTTTTTCTACACTACCTAAACACCTAATACAACTTGCCTCATTCACACAAGCATATTTTTCTGTGCGTTTTCCTACGTAAGTGTTTTTTATCTAATGTTCACACACATTTATGCTCTAATGGATGCATCGAGAGCAACTTGAGGTTTGTGTCTTACCCAAGATATCATTTTCCCAAGCAAATGATCTGCCTAGCTGATTTGGCACAGGTTCTGTGCTGGCTGTCCTACCTGATGATGAAACCCTACCCTTTCATCTGGGCTTAGGACCAGCACCAGAGGTATATTGGCTTGTGAGCCCTCTTTGGCTCTTCTGTGTCAGGCAAAAGCTAGGAGAAATTATTCCTTTTTCAAGCTACATGAACCAAAAAGATTTTCCAATTTTATCAGTAGTGTTATGAATTAGAAAGGTACTCTGCTTTATTAATAATTATTAGACTCATATTAAAGAAACAACAACACTATGACTGTTTTCTTAAAAAATGAATCACATTTTTGCAAATTTCCCTTTTGAATAAACTTCCTAAATGAAAGGTCCCATATTAAAGCCTTTTTTAACAAGTTCATTTAACTCACCTGGCCCCCGGGCCTACAAACTGTAGACATTATTATTATTATTAAAACGCTTTCTACCTATCAGCTTGTTTTTTCACCTAAAGGGTCATCCAGTGATTCGTGAAGTTGGCCGCTGTGGTTACATAGTAGATAGATAGTAGTATTTACCAATCAGAAGGTTGGTAGGTTAATCCGCAGTCCAATAGTCAAAGCATCAGGTTTGTGTGTGAATGTTAGAAAAAGGTTCTTAGACATAGATAAGAGCTGTATGAATGTGTGTGACTGAGTGAATTACACTTGTAGAAAGTGTTTTGATTGCTTAAATTGAGTAGAAAGGCAACACATAAGTACCAGTCCATTTACCCTTACCATTAATTTATAGTGCCACAAGTCTGTGGCCCAAAAAGAGCAATGATATGAGACTCTTATGAAAATTCCAAAATCCTGCTCATCATGAGATCTGGACAGCATGAAATTTAAAAAAAAAACAAACTCCAGCAAACCTCAAGAACCTTTTACTTCCACTTGATCAATGGAATCGATTCCATTAAATGTAGCATTTCACATTATACTTACGTAACAAAACTACATGAAAAACCTGCATATAATTAAATTACTTTAAGTCAGCATTTTGGGAATAGATATATTTTTGTCTTTAGGCAGCATCGTTGTAAAATGTGCCATATTCAAATACGTTTTC